>NC_133031.1:5000-605000 GCF_048771995.1 Taeniopygia guttata
GAGTCTGCGTCTCAAGCGGACTGCATCATAGCGAAAAGCTTTTCCAGCGTGTCTCGCAGGGAGAAAGCTTGCCAGCACAGTGCACGCATCCCGCCCTTGCCCAGAAACATATATATGCCGAACACTCCAAAAACACTACTCTTTCCTAGGCAAGCTTCAAACTGCTGTCAGCCATCTGTGCTCTCTGTTTTCTGCTGTCCTGCTCGTTGTAGAAGAGTGCACAGCTCCACCTGACATTCAGTGCACAGCGAAGTCAACTGCAAAAAACCAGCAGCTGCTCACTCCCAAACACAAGGCGCTGTCTATGTCCTTGCTTCCCGAGCAATTCAGCACAGCCCTTCTTCTTTGCAACTCGGAAGCTCAGGGTACGAACAAGAATTCTCCAGATTCGTGTGCATCAGGACCAAGTCAAAACGCAGGAAAGTCGTCCTGGAGCACCTGCCAGAAGCATGCCAGTGGTGAATTGAAAGCGCTGGCAGCTGCAGCCACCGTCTTCTAGCAGTTCCAAGGCTGCTCACAGACGCCGGTTTCGTTCTTCGCCTCTCAGAAGCACACCGCTCTCCCCGGCTGCCGGAGGCGAAGAAGCGGCTACTAGGTGCACCGCTGACGTGAACCGCACTTTTAGGCTGCAAAGCGCGGCTTCGGCAGAAAGAAGCCGGCAACCGCCGCTTCCCTGCGGACACCTGCGGAGAGCCGGAGTCTGCGTCTCAAGAGGACTGCATCATGGCGGAAAGCTTTTCCAGCGTGTCTCGCAGGGAGAAAGCTTGCCAGCATAGTGCACGCATCCCGCCCATGCCCAGAAACATATATATGCCGAACACTCCAAAAACACTGGTCTTTCCTAGGCAAGCTTCAAACTGCTCTCAGCCATCTGTGCTCTCTGTTTTCTGCTGTCCTGCTCGTTGTAGAAGAGTGCACAGCTCCACCTGACATTCAGTGCACAGCGAAGTCAACTGCAAAAAACCAGCAGCTGCTCACTCCCAAACACAAGGCGCTGTCTATGTCCTTGCTTCCCGAGCAATTCAGCACAGCCCTTCTTCTCTGCAGCTGCCATCGAGATATCTGCAACTCGTAAACTCAGGGTACGAGCAAGAATTCTCCAGATTCGTCTGCATCAGGACCAAGTCAAAACGCAGGAAAGTCGTCCTGGAACACCTGCCAGAAGCATGCCAGCGGTGAATTGAAAAGGCTGGCAGCTGCAGCCACCGTCTTCAAGCAGTGCCAAGGCTGCGCACACAAGCCGGTTTCCTTCTTCGCCTCTCAGAAGCCAACCGCTCTCCCCGGCTGCCGGAGGCTAAGAAGCGGCTACTAGGTGCACCGCTGACGTGAACCGCACTTGTAGGCTGCAAAGCGCGGCTTCGGCGGAAAGACGCCGGCAGCCGCCGCTTCCCTGCGGACAGCTGCGGAAGGGCGGAGTCTGCGTCTCAAGCGGACTGCATCATGGCGGAAACTTTTCCAGCGTGTCTCGCAGGGAGAAAGCTTGCCAGCACAGTGCATGCATCCCGCCCTTGCCCAGAAACATATATTTGCTGAACACTCCAAAAACACTACTCTTTCCTAGGCAAGCTTCAAACTGCTGTCAGACGTCCGTACTCTTTCTTTTCTGCTGCCCTGCTCATTGTAGAAGAGTGCACAGTTCCACCTGACATTCAATGCACAGCGAAGTCAACTGCAAAAAACCAGCAGCTGCTCACTCCCAAACACAAGGCGCTGTCTATGTCCTTGCTTCCCGAGCAACTCAGCGCAGCCCTTCTTCTCTGCATCTCGGAAGCTCAGGGCACGAACAAGAATTCTCCAGATTCGTGTGCATCAGGACCAAGTCAAAACGCAGGAAAGTCGTCCTGGAGCACCTGCCAGAAGCATGCCAGTGGTGAATTGAAAGGGCTGGCAGCTGCAGCCACCGTCTTCTAGCAGTGCCAAGGCTGCACACACAAGCCGGTTTCGTTCTTCGCCTCTCAGAAGCCAACCGCTCTCCCCGGCTGCCGGAGGCGAAGAAGCGGCTACTAGGTGCACCGCTGACGTGAACCGCACTTGTAGGCTGCAAAGCGCGGCTTCGGCAGAAAGACGCCGGCAGCCGCCGCTTCCCTGCGGACAGCTGCGGAGAGCCGAAGTCTGCGTCTCTAGCGGACTGCATCATAGCGAAAAGCTTTTCCAGCGTCTCTCGCGGGGTGAAACCTTGCCAGCACAGTGCACGCATCCCGCCCTTGCCCAGAAACATGGATCTGCTGAACACTCCAAAAACACTGGTCTTTCCTAGGCAAGCTTCAAACTGCTGTCAGACGTCCGTACTCTCTGTTTTCTGCTGCCCTGCTCGTTGTAGAAGAGTGCACAGCTCACCCTGGCATTCAGAGCACAGCGAAGTCAATTGCAAAAAACCAGCAGCTGCTCACTCCCAAACACAAGGCGCTGTCTATGTCCTTGCTTCCCGAGCAGTTCAGCACAGCCCTTCTTCTCTGCATCTCGGAAGCTCAGGGCACGAACAAGAATTCTCCAGATTCGTGTGCATCAGGACCAAGTCAAAACGCAGGAAAGTCGTCCTGGAGCACCTGGCAGAACCATGCTAGCGGTTAACTAAAAGTGCAGGCAGCGGCAGCCACCGTCCTTTAGCAGTGCCAAGGCAGCGCACACAAGCCGGTTTCGTTCTCCGCCTCTCAGAAGCCAACCGCTCTCTCCGGCTGCCGGAGGCGAAGAAGCGGCTACTAGGTGCACCGCTGACATGAACCGCACTTGTAGGCTGCAAAGCGCGGCTTCGGCAGAAAGAAGCCGGCAACCGCCGCTTCCCTGCGGACAGCTGCGGAGAGCCGAAGTCTGCGTCTCTAGCGGAGTGCATCATAGCGAAAAGCTTTTCCAGCGTGTCTCGCAGGGAGAAAGCTTGCCAGCACAGTGCATGCATCCCGCCCTTGCCCAGAAACATATATTTGCTGAACACTCCAAAAACACTACTCTTTCCTAGGCAAGCTTCAAACTGCTGTCAGACGTCCGTACTCTCTGTTTTCTGCTGCCCTGCTCATTGTAGAAGAGTGCACAGCTCCACCTGACATTCAATGCACAGCGAAGTCAACTGCAAAAAACCAGCAGCTGCTCACTCCCAAACACAAGGCGCTGTCTATGTCCTTGCTTCCCGAGCAATTCAGCACAGCCCTTCTTCTCTGCAGCTGCCATCGAGATCTCTGCAACTGGTATACTCAGGGTACGAACAAGAATTCTCCAGATTAGTCTGCATCAGGACCAAGTCAAAACGCAGGAAAGTCGTCCTGGAGCACCTGCCAGAAGCATGCCAGTGGTGAATTGAAAGGGCTGGCAGCTGCAGCCACCGTCTTCTAGCAGTTCCAAGGCCGCTCACAGAAGCCGGTTTCGTTCTTCGCCTCTCAGAAGCCAACCGCTCTCCCCGGCTGCCGGAGGCAAAGAAGCGGCTACTAGGTGCACCGCTGACGTGAACCGCACTTGTAGGCTGCAAAGCGCGGTTTCAGCAGAAAGAAGCCGGCAACCGCCGGTTCCCTGCGGACAGCTGCGGAGAGCCGAAGTCTGCGTCTCTATCAGACTGCATCATAGCGAAAAGCTTTTCCAGCGTGTCTCGCAGGGAGAAAGCTTGCCGGAACAGTGCACGCATCCCGCACTTGCCCAGAAACATATATTTGCTGAACACTCCAAAAAAACTGCTCTTTCCTAGGCAAGCTTCAAACTGCTGTCAGACATATGTACTCTTTGTTTTCTGCTGCCCTGCTCATTGTAGAAGAGTGCACAGTTCCACCTGACATTCAATGCACAGCGAAGTCAACTGCAAAAAACCAGCAGCTGCTCACTCCCAAACACAAGGCGCTGTCTATGTCCTTGCTTCCCGAGCAACTCAGCGCAGCCCTTCTTCTCTGCATCTCGGAAGCTCAGGGCACGAACAAGAATTCTCCAGATTCGTGTGCATCAGGACCAAGTCAAAACGCAGGAAAGTCGTCCTGGAGCACCTGCCAGAAGCATGCCAGTGGTGAATTGAAAGGGCTGGCAGCTGCAGCCACCGTCTTCTAGCAGTGCCAAAGCTGCACACACAAGCCGGTTTCGTTCTTCGCCTCTCAGAAGCCAACCGCTCTCCCCGGCTGCCGGAGGCGAAGAAGCGGCTGCTAGGTGCACCGCTGACGTGAACCGCACTTGTAGGCTGCAAAGCGCGGCTTCGGCAGAAAGAAGCCGGCAACCGCCGCTTCCCTGCGGACAGCTGCGGAGAGCCGAAGTCTGCGTCTCTAGCGGAGTGCATCAGAGCGAAAAGCTTTTCCAGCGTGTCTCGCAGGGAGAAAGCTTGCCAGCACAGTGCATGCATCCCGCCTTTGCCCAGAAACATATATTTGCTGAACACTCCAAAAACACTACTCTTTCGTAGGCAAGCTTCAAACTGCTGTCAGACATCTGTGCTCTCTGTTTTCTTCTGCCCTGCTCGTTGTAGAAGAGTGCACAGCTCACCCTGGCATTCAGTGCACAGCGAAGTCAACTGCAAAAAACCAGCAGCTGCTCACTGCCAAACACAAGGCGCTGTCTATGTCCTTGCTTCCCGAGCAATTCAGCACAGCCATTCTTCTCTGCAGCTGCCATCGAGATATCTGCAACTCGTAAACTCAGGGTACGAGCAAGAATTCTCCAGATTCGCCTGCATCAGGACCAAGTCAAAACGCAGGAAAGTCGTCCTGGAACACCTGCCAGAAGCATGCCAGCGGTGAATTGAAAGGGCTGGCAGCTGCAGCCACCGTCTTCAAGCAGTGCCAAGGCTGCGCACACAAGCCGGTTTCGTTCTTCGCCTCTCAGAAGCCAACCGCTCTCCCCGGCTGCCGGAGGCGAAGAAGCGGCTACTAGGTGCACCGCTGACGTGAACCGCACTTGTAGGCTGCAAAGCGCGGCTTCGGCGGAAAGACGCCAGCAGCCGCCGCTTCACTGCGGACAGCTGCGGAGAGCTGAAGTCTGTGTCTCTAGCGGACTGCATCATAGCGAAAAGCTTTTCCAGCGTGTCTCGCAGGGAGAAAGCTTGCCAGCACAGTGCATGCATCCCGCCCTTGCCCAGAAACATATATTTGCTGAACACTCCAAAAACACTACTCTTTCCTAGGCAAGCTTCAAACTGCTGTCAGACGTCCGTACTCTTTGTTTTCTGCTGCCCTGCTCATTGTAGAAGAGTGCACAGTTCCACCTGACATTCAATGCACAGCGAAGTCAACTGCAAAAAACCAGCAGCTGCTCACTCCCAAACACAAGGCGCTGTCTATGTCCTTGCTTCCCGAGCAACTCAGCGCACCCCTTCTTCTCTGCATCTCGGAAGCTCAGGGCACGAACAAGAATTCTCCAGATTCGTGTGCATCAGGACCAAGTCAAAACGCAGGAAAGTCGTCCTGGAGCACCTGCCAGAAGCATGCCAGTGGTGAATTGAAAGGGCTGGCAGCTGCAGCCACCGTCTTCTAGCAGTGCCAAGGCTGCGCACACAAGCCGGTTTCGTTCTTCGCCTCTCAGAAGCCAACCGCTCTCCCCGGCTGCCGGAGGCGAAGAAGCGGCTACTAGGTGCACCGCTGACGTGAACCGCACTTGTAGGCTGCAAAGCGCGGCTTCGGCAGAAAGACGCCGGCAGCCGCCGCTTCCCTGCGGACAGCTGCGGAGAGCCGAAGTCTGCGTCTCTAGCGGACTGCATCATAGCGAAAAGCTTTTCCAGCGTCTCTCGCGGGGTGAAAGCTTGCCAGCACAGTGCACGCATCCCGCCCTTGCCCAGAAACATGGATCTGCTGAACACTCCAAAAACACTGGTCTTTCCTAGGCAAGCCTCAAACTGCTGTCAGACGTCCGTGCTCTCTGTTTTCTGCTGCCCTGCTCGTTGTAGAAGAGTGCACAGCTCACCCTGGCATTCAGTGCACAGCGAAGTCAATTGCAAAAAACCAGCAGCTGCTCAATCCCAAACACAAGGCGCTGTCTATGTCCTTGCTTCCCGAGCAGTTCAGCACAGCCCTTCTTCTCTGCATCTCGGAAGCTCAGGGCACGAACAAGAATTCTCCAGATTCGTGTGCATCAGGACCAAGTCAAAACGCAGGAAAGTCGTCCTGGAGCACCTGGCAGAACCATGCTAGCGGTTAACTAAAAGTGCAGGCAGCGGCAGCCACCGTCCTCTAGCAGTGCCAAGGCAGCGCACACAAGCCGGTTTCGTTCTCCGCCTCTCAGAAGCCAACCGCTCTCTCCGGCTGCCGGAGGCGAAGAAGCGGCTACTAGGTGCACCGCTGACATGAACCGCACTTGTAGGCTGCAAAGCGCGGCTTCGGCAGAAAGAAGCCGGCAACCGCCGCTTCCCTGCGGACAGCTGCGGAGAGCCGAAGTCTGCGTCTCTAGCGGAGTGCATCATAGCGAAAAGCTTTTCCAGCGTGTCTCGCAGGGAGAAAGCTTGCCAGCACAGTGCATGCATCCCGCCCTTGCCCAGAAACATATATTTGCTGAACACTCCAAAAACACTACTCTTTCCTAGGCAAGCTTCAAACTGCTGTCAGACGTCCGTACTCTCTGTTTTCTGCTGCCCTGCTCATTGTAGAAGAGTGCACAGCTCCAGCTGACATTCAATGCACAGCGAAGTCAACTGCAAAAAACCAGCAGCTGCTCACTCCCAAACACAAGGCGCTGTCTATATCCTTGCTTCCCGAGCAATTCAGCACAGCCCTTCTATTCTGCAGCTGCCATCGAGAACTCTGCAACTCGTAAACTCAGGGCACGAACAAGAATTCTCCAGATTCGTGTGCATCAGGACCAAGTCAAAACGCAGGAAAGTCGTCCTGGAGCACCTGCCAGAAGCATCCCAGCGGTGAATTGATAGCGCAGGCAGCTGCAGCCACAGTCCTCTAGCAGTGCCAAGGCTGCGCACACAAGCCGGTTTCGTTCTTCGCCTGTCAGAAGCCAACCGCACTCCCCGGCTGCCGGAGGCGAAGAAGCGGCTACTAGGTGCACCGCTGACGTGAACCGCACTTGCAGGCTGCAAAGCGCGGCTTCGGCGGAAAGACGCCGGCAGCCGCCGCTTCCCTGCGGACAGCTGCGGAGAGCCGAAGTCTGCGTCTCTAGCAGACTGCATCATAGCGAAAAGCTTTTCCAGCGTTACTCGCAGGGAGAAAGCTTGCCAGCACAGTGCGCGCATCCCGCCCTTGCCCAGAAACATATATTTGCTGAACAATCCAAAAACACTACTCTTTCCTAGGCAAGCTTCAAACTGCTGTCAGCCATCTGTGCTCTCTGTTTTCTGCTGCCCTGCTCGTTGTAGAAGAGTGCACAGCTCCACCTGACATTCAGTGCACAGCGAAGTCAACTGCAAAAAACCAGCAGCTGCTCCCTCCCAAACACAAGGCGCAGTCTATGTCCTTGCTTCCCGAGCCGTTCAGCGCAGCCCTTCTATTCTGCAGCTGCCATCGACATTTCTTCAACTCGTAAACTCAGGGTACGAACAAGAATTCTCCTGATTCGTCTGCATCAGGACCAAGTCAAAACGCAGGAAAGTTGTCCTGGAGCTCCTGCCAGAAGCATGCCAGCGGTGAATTGAAAGCGCAGGCAGCTGCTGCCACCGTCTTCTAGCAGTGCCATGGCTGCGCACAGAAGCCGGTTTCGTTCTTCGCCTCTCAGAAGCCAACCGCTCTCCCCGGCTGCCGGAGGCGAAGAAGCGGCTACTAGGTGCACCGCTGACGTGAACCGCACTTGTAGGCTGCAAAGCGCGGTTTCAGCAGAAAGAAGCCGGCAACCGCCGCTTCCCTGCGGACAGCTGCGGAGAGCCGAAGTCTGCGTCTCCAGCGGACTGCATCATAGCGAAAAGCTTTTCCAGCGTGTCTCGCAGGGAGAAAGCTTGCCAGCACAGTGCATGCATCCCGCCTTTGCCCAGAAACATATATTTGCTGAACAATCCAAAAACACTACTCTTTCCTAGGCAAGCTTCAAACTGCTGTCAGACATCTGTGCTCTCTGTTTTCTTCTGCCCTGCTCGTTGTAGAGGAGTGCACAGCTCCACCTGACATTCAGTGCACAGCGAAGTCAATTGCAAAAAACCAGCAGCTGCTCACTGCCAAACACAAGGCGCTGTCTATGTCCTTGCTTTCCGAGCAACTCAGCGCAGCCCTTCTTTTCTGCAGCTGCCATCGAGTTCTCTGCAACTCGGAAGCTCAGGGTACGAACAAAAATTCTCCAGATTCGTCTGCATCAGGACCAAGTCAAAACGCAGGAAAGTCGTCCTGGAGCACCTGCCAGAAGCATGCCAGAGGTGAACTGAAAGGGCTGGCAGCTGCAGCCACCGTCCTCTAGCAGTGCCAAGGCTGCGCACACAAGCCGGTGTCGTTCTTCGCCTCTCAGAAGCCAACCGCTCTCCCCGGCTGCCGGAGGCGAAGAAGCGGCTGCTAGGTGCGCCGCTGACGTGAACCGCACTTGTAGGCTGCAAAGCGCGGCTTCGGCAGAAAGAAGCCGGCAACCGCCGCTTCCCTGCGAACAGCTGCGGAGAGCCGGAGTCTACGTCTCTAGCGGATTGCATCATGGCGAAAAGCTTTTCCAGCGTGTCTCGCAGGGAGAAAGCTTGCCAGCACAGTGCACGCATCCCGCCTTTGCCCAGAAACATGGATTTGCTGAACACTCCAAAAACACTGCTCTTTCCTAGGCAAGCTTCAAACTGCTGTTAGACGTCCGTGCTCTCTGTTTTCTGCTGCCCTGCTCGTTGTAGAAGAGTGCACAGCTCACCCTGGCATTCAGTGCACAGCGAAGTCAACTGCAAAAAACCAGCAGCTGCTCACTGCCAAACACAAGGCGCTGTCTATGTCCTTGCTTCCCGAGCAATTCAGCACAGCCATTCTTCTCTGCAGCTGCCATCGAGATATCTGCAACTCGTAAACTCAGGGTACGAGCAAGAATTCTCCAGATTCGCCTGCATCAGGACCAAGTCAAAACGCAGGAAAGTCGTCCTGGAGCACCTGCCAGAAGCATGCCAGCGGTGAATTGAAAGGGCTGGCAGCTGCAGCCACCGTCTTCAAGCAGTGCCAAGGCTGCGCACACAAGCCGGTTTCGTTCTTCGCCTCTCAGAAGCCAACCGCTCTCCCCGGCTGCCGGAGGCGAAGAAGCGGCTACTAGGTGCACCGCTGACGTGAACCGCACTTGTAGGCTGCAAAGCGCGGCTTCGGCGGAAAGACGCCAGCAGCCGCCGCTTCACTGCGGACAGCTGCGGAGAGCTGAAGTCTGTGTCTCTAGCGGACTGCATCATAGCGAAAAGCTTTTCCAGCGTGTCTCGCAGGGAGAAAGCTTGCCAGCACAGTGCATGCATCCCGCCCTTGCCCAGAAACATATATTTGCTGAACACTCCAAAAACACTACTCTTTCCTAGGCAAGCTTCAAACTGCTGTCAGACGTCCGTACTCTTTGTTTTCTGCTGCCCTGCTCATTGTAGAAGAGTGCACAGCTCCAGCTGACATTCAATGCACAGCGAAGTCAACTGCAAAAAACCAGCAGCTGCTCACTCCCAAACAAAAGGCGCTATGTCCTTGCTTCCCAAGCAACTCAGCGCAGCCCTTCTTCTCTGCATCTCGGAAGCTCAGGGCACGAACAAGAATTCTCCAGATTCGTCTGCATCAGGACCAAGTCAAAACGCAGGAAAGTCGTCCTGGAGCACCTGCCAGACGCATGCCAGCGGTGAATTGAAAGAGCTGGCAGCTGCAGCCACCGTCTTCTAGCAGTGCCAAGGCTGCGCACACAAGCCGGTTTCGTTCTTCGCCTCTCAGAAGCCAACCGCTCTCTCCGGCTTCCGGAGGCGAAGAAGCGGCTACTAGGTGCACCGCTGACATGAACCGCACTTGTAGGCTGCAAAGCGCGGCTTCGGCAGAAAGAAGCCGGCAACCGCCGCTTTCCCTGCGGACACCTGCGGAGAGCCGGAGTCTGCGTCTCAAGCGGACTGCATCACGGCGGAAAGCTTTTCCAGCGTGTCTCGCAGGGAGAAAGCTTGCCAGCACAGTGCACGCATCCCGCCCTTGCCCAGAAACATATATATGCCGAACACTCCAAAAACACTACTCTTTCCTAGGCAAGCTTCAAACTGCTGTCAGCCATTCGTGCTCTCTGTTTTCTGCTGTCCTGCTCGTTGTAGAAGAGTGCACAGCTCCACCTGACATTCAGTGCACAGCGAAGTCAACTGCAAAAAACCAGCAGCCTCTCACTCCCAAACACAAGGCGCTGTCTATGTCCTTGCTTCCCGAGCAATTCAGCACAGCCCTTCTTCTTTGCAACTCGGAAGCTCAGGGTACGAACAAGAATTCTCCAGATTCGTGTGCATCAGGACCAAGTCAAAACGCAGGAAAGTCGTCCTGGAGCACCTGCCAGAAGCATGCCAGTGGTGAATTGAAAGGGCTGGCAGCTGCAGCCACCGTCTTCTAGCAGTTCCAAGGCTGCACACACAAGCCGGTTTCGTTCTTCGCCTCTCAGAAGCACACCGCTCTCCCCGGCTGCCGGAGGCAAAGAAGCGGCTACTAGGTGCACCGCTGACGTGAACCGCACTTTTAGGCTGCAAAGCGCGGCTTCGGCAGAAAGAAGCCGGCAACCGCCGCTTCCCTGCGGACACCTGCGGAGAGCCGGAGTCTGCGTCTCAAGAGGACTGCATCATGGCGGAAAGCTTTTCCAGCGTGTCTCGCAGGGAGAAAGCTTGCCAGCATAGTGCACGCATCCCGCCCATGCCCAGAAACATATATATACCGAACACTCCAAAAACACTACTCTTTCCTAGGCAAGCTTCAAACTGCTGTCAGCCATCTGTGCTCTCTGTTTTCTGCTGCCCTGCTCGTTGTAGAAGAGTGCACAGCTCACCCTGGCATTCAGTGCACAGCGAAGTCAACTGCAAAAAACCAGCAGCTGCTCCCTCCCAAACACAAGGCGCAGTCTATGTCCTTGCTTCCCGAGCCGTTCAGCGCAGCCCTTCTATTCTGCAGCTGCCATCGACATCTCTGCAACTCGTAAACTCAGGGTACGAACAAGAATTCTCCTGATTCGTCTGCATCAGGACCAAGTCAAAACGCAGGAAAGTTGTCCTGGAGCACCTGCCAGAAGCATGCCAGCGGTGAATTGAAAGCGCAGGCAGCTGCTGCCACCGTCTTCTAGCAGTGCCAAGGCTGCGCACACAAGCCGGTTTCGTTCTTCGCCTCTCAGAAGCCAACCGCTCTCCCCGGCTGCCGGAGGCGAAGAAGCGGCTACTAGGTGCACCGCTGACGTGAACCGCACTTGTAGGCTGCAAAGCGCGGTTTCAGCAGAAAGAAGCCGGCAACCGCCGCTTCCCTGCGGACAGCTGCGGAGAGCCGAAGTCTGCGTCTCCAGCGGACTGCATCATAGCGAAAAGCTTTTCCAGCGTGTCTCGCAGGGAGAAAGCTTGCCAGAACAGTGCACGCATCCCGCACTTGCCCAGAAACATATATTTGCTGAACACTCCAAAAAAACTGCTCTTTCCTAGGCAAGCTTCAAACTGCTGTCAGACATATGTACTCTCTGTTTTCTGCTGCCCTGCTCGTAGTAGAAGAGTGCACAGCTCCACCTGACATTCAGTGCACAGCGAAGTCAATTGCAAAAAACCAGCAGCTGCTCACTCCCAAACACAAGGCGCTGTCTATGTCCTTGCTTCCCGAGCAACTCAGCGCAGCCCTTCTTTTCTGCAGCTGCCATCGAGTTCTCTGCAACTCGTAAACTCAGGGTACGAACAAGAATTCTCCAGATTCGTCTGCATCAGGACCAAGTCAAAACGCAGGAAAGTCGTCCTGGAGCACCTGCCAGAAGCATGCCAGAGGTGAACTGAAAGGGCTGGCAGCTGCAGCCACCGTCTTCTAGCAGTTCCAAGGCTGCTCACAGAAGCCGGTTTCGTTCTTCGCCTCTCAGAAGCACACCGCTCTCCCCGGCTGCCGGAGGCGAAGAAGCGGCTACTAGGTGCACCGCTGACGTGAACCGCACTTTTAGGCTGCAAAGCGCGGCTTCGGCAGAAAGAAGCCGGCAACCGCCGCTTCCCTGCGGACACCTGCGGAGAGCCGGAGTCTGCGTCTCAAGAGGACTGCATCATGGCGGAAAGCTTTTCCAGCGTGTCTCGCAGGGAGAAAGCTTGCCAGCATAGTGCACGCATCCCGCCCATGCCCAGAAATATATATATGCCGAACACTCCAAAAACACTGGTCTTTCCTAGGCAAGCTTCAATCTGCTGTCAGACGTCCGTGCTCTCTGTTTTCTGCTGCCCTGCTCGTTGTAGAAGAGTGCACAGCTCACCCTGGCATTCAGTGCACAGCGAAGTCAACTGCAAAAAACCAGCAGCTGCTCACTCCCAAACACAAGGCGCTGTCTATGTCCTTGCTTCCCGAGCAATTCAGCACAGCCATTCTTCTCTGCAGCTGCCATCGAGATATCTGCAACTCGTAAACTCAGGGTACGAGCAAGAATTCTCCAGATTCGTCTGCATCAGGACCAAGTCAAAACGCAGGAAAGTCGTCCTGGAGCACCTGCCAGAAGCATGCCAGTGGTGAATTGAAAGGGCTGGCAGCTGCAGCCACCGTCTTCTAGCAGTGCCAAGGCTGCGCACACAAGCCGGTTTCGTTCTTCGCCTCTCAGAAGCCAACCGCTCTCCCCGGCTGCCGGAGGCGAAGAAGCGGCTACTAGGTGCACCGCTGACGTGAACCGCACTTGTAGGCTGCAAAGCGCGGCTTCGGCAGAAAGACGCCGGCAGCCGCCGCTTCCCTGCGGACAGCTGCGGAGAGCCGAAGTCTGCGTCTCTAGCGGACTGCATCATAGCGAAAAGTTTTTCCAGCGTCTCTCGCGGGGTGAAACCTTGCCAGCACAGTGCACGCATCCCGCCCTTGCCCAGAAACATGGATCTGCTGAACACTCCAAAAACACTGGTCTTTCCTAGGCAAGCTTCAAACTGCTGTCAGACGTCCGTGCTCTCTGTTTTCTGCTGCCCTGCTCGTTGTAGAAGAGTGCACAGCTCACCCTGGCATTCAGAGCACAGCGAAGTCAATTGCAAAAAACCAGCAGCTGCTCACTCCCAAACACAAGGCGCTGTCTATGTCCTTGCTTCCCGAGCAGTTCAGCACAGCCCTTCTTCTCTGCATCTCGGAAGCTCAGGGCACGAACAAGAATTCTCCAGATTCGTGTGCATCAGGACCAAGTCAAAACGCAGGAAAGTCGTCCTGGAGCACCTGGCAGAACCATGCTAGCGGTTAACTAAAAGTGCAGGCAGCGGCAGCCACCGTCCTTTAGCAGTGCCAAGGCAGCGCACACAAGCCGGTTTCGTTCTCCGCCTTTCAGAAGCCAACCGCTCTCTCCGGCTGCCGGAGGCGAAGAAGCGGCTACTAGGTGCACCGCTGACATGAACCGCACTTGTAGGCTGCAAAGCGCGGCTTCGGCAGAAAGAAGCCGGCAACCGCCGCTTCCCTGCGGACAGCTGCGGAGAGCCGAAGTCTGCGTCTCTAGCGGAGTGCATCATAGCGAAAAGCTTTTCCAGCGTGTCTCGCAGGGAGAAAGCTTGCCAGCACAGTGCATGCATCCCGCCCTTGCCCAGAAACATATATTTGCTGAACACTCCAAAAACACTACTCTTTCCTAGGCAAGCTTCAAACTGCTGTCAGACGTCCGTACTCTCTGTTTTCTGCTGCCCTGCTCATTGTAGAAGAGTGCACAGCTCCACATGACATTCAATGCACAGCGAAGTCAACTGCAAAAAACCAGCAGCTGCTCACTCCCAAACACAAGGCGCTGTCTATGTCCTTGCTTCCCGAGCAACTCAGCGCAGCCCTTCTTCTCTGCATCTCGGAAGCTCAGGGCACGAACAAGAATTCTCCAGATTCGTGTGCATCAGGACCAAGTCAAAACGCAGGAAAGTCGTCCTGGAGCACCTGCCAGAAGCATGCCAGTGGTGAATTGAAAGGGCTGGCAGCTGCAGCCACCGTCTTCTAGCAGTGCCAAGGCTGCGCACACAAGCCGGTTTCGTTCTTCGCCTCTCAGAAGCCAACCGCTCTCCCCGGCTGCCGGAGGCGAAGAAGCGGCTACTAGGTGCACCGCTGACGTGAACCGCACTTGTAGGCTGCAAAGCGCGGCTTCGGCAGAAAGGCGCCGGCAGCCGCCGCTTCCCTGCGGACAGCTGCGGAGAGCCGAAGTCTGCGTCTCTAGCGGACTGCATCATAGCGAAAAGCTTTTCCAGCGTCTCTCGCGAGGTGAAACCTTGCCAGCACAGTGCACGCATCCCGCCCTTGCCCAGAAACATGGATCTGCTGAACACTCCAAAAACACTGGTCTTTCCTAGGCAAGCTTCAAACTGCTGTCAGACGTCCGTGCTCTCTGTTTTCTGCTGCCCTGCTCGTTGTAGAAGAGTGCACAGCTCACCCTGGCATTTAGAGCACATCGAAGTCAATTGCAAAAAACCAGCAGCTGCTCACTCCCAAACACAAGGCACTGTCTATGTCCTTGCTTCCCGAGCAACTCAGCGCAGCCCTTCTTTTCTGCAGCTGCCATCGAGTTCTCTGCAACTGGGAAGCTCAGGGTACGAACAAGAATTCTCCAGATTCGTCTGCATCAGGACCAAGTCAAAACGCAGGAAAGTCGTCCTGGAGCACCTGGCAGAACCATGCTAGCGGTTAACTAAAAGTGCAGGCAGCGGCAGCCACCGTCCTTTAGCAGTGCCAAGGCAGCGCACACAAGCCGGTTTCGTTCTCCGCCTCTCAGAAGCCAACCGCTCTCTCCGGCTGCCGGAGGCGAAGAAGCGGCTACTAGGTGCACCGCTGACATGAACCGCACTTGTAGGCTGCAAAGCGCGGCTTCGGCAGAAAGAAGCCGGCAACCGCCGCTTTCCCTGCGGACACCTGCGGAGAGCCGGAGTCTGCGTCTCAAGCGGACTGCATCACGGCGGAAAGCTTTTCCAGCGTGTCTCGCAGGGAGAAAGCTTGCCAGCACAGTGCACGCATCCCGCCCTTGCCCAGAAACATATATTTGCTGAACACTCCAAAAACACTGGTCTTTCCTAGGCAAGCTTCAAACTGCTGTCAGACGTCCGTGCTCTCTGTTTTCTGCTGCCCTGCTCGTTGTAGAGGAGTGCACAGCTCACCCTGGCATTCAGTGCACAGCGAAGTCAATTGCAAAAAACCAGCAGCTGCTCACTGCCAAACACAAGGCGCTGTCTATGTCCTTGCTTCCCGAGCAATTCAGCACAGCCCTTCTTCTCTGCAGCTGCCATCGAGATCTCTGCAACTGGTAAATTCAGGGTACGAACAAGAATTCTCCAGATTAGTCTGCATCAGGACCAAGTCAAAACGCAGGAAAGTCGTCCTGGAGCACCTGCCAGAAGCATGCCAGTGGTGAATTGAAAGGGCTGGCAGCTGCAGCCACCGTCTTCTAGCAGTTCCAAGGCTGCTCACACAAGCCGGTTTCGTTCTTCGCCTCTCAGAAGCACACCGCTCTCCCCGGCTGCCGGAGGCGAAGAAGCGGCTACTAGGTGCACCGCTGACGTGAACCGCACTTTTAGGCTGCAAAGCGCGGCTTCGGCAGAAAGAAGCCGGCAACCGCCGCTTCCCTGCGGACACCTGCGGAGAGCCGGAGTCTGCGTCTCAAGAGGACTGCATCATGGCGGAAAGCTTTTCCAGCGTGTCTCGCAGGGAGAAAGCTTGCCAGCATAGTGCACGCATCCCGCCCATGCCCAGAAATATATATATGCCGAACACTCCAAAAACACTACTCTTTCCTAGGCAAGCTTCAAACTGCTATCAGCCATCTGTGCTCTCTGTTTTCTGCTGTCCTGCTCGTTGTAGAAGAGTGCACAGCTCCACCTGACATTCAGTGCACAGCGAAGTCAACTGCAAAAAACCAGCAGCTGCTCACTCCCAAACACATGGCGCTGTCTATGTCCTTGCTTCCCGAGCAATTCAGCACAGCCCTTCTTTTCTGCAGCTGCCATCGAGATATCTGCAACTCGTAAACACAGGGTACGAACAAGAATTCTCCAGATTCGTGTGCATCAGGACCAAGTCAAAACGCAGGAAAGTCGTCCTGGAGCACCTGCCAGAAGCATGCCAGAGGTGAACTGAAAGGGCTGGCAGCTGCAGCCACCGTCTTCTAGCAGTGCCAAGGCAGCGCACACAAGCCGGTTTCGTTCTTCGCCTCACAGAAGCCAACCGCTCTCCCCGGCTGCCGGAGGCGAAGAAGCGGCTGCTAGATGCGCCGCTGACGTGAACCGCACTTGTAGGCTGCAAAGCGCGGCTTCGGCAGAAAGACGCCGGCAACCGCCGCTTCCCTGCGAACAGCTGCGGAGAGCCGGAGTCTACGTCTCTAGCGGATTGCATCATGGCGAAAAGCTTTTCCAGCGTGTCTCGCAGGGAGAAAGCTTGCCAGCACAGTGCACGCATCCCGCCTTTGCCCAGAAACATGGATTTTCTGAACACTCCAAAAACACTGCTCTTTCCTAGGCAAGCTTCAAACTGCTGTCAGACGTCCGTGCTCTCTGTTTTCTGCTGCCCTGCTCGTTGTAGAAGAGTGCACAGCTCACCCTGGCATTCAGTGCACAGCGAAGTCAATTGCAAAAAACCAGCAGCTGCTCACTCCCAAACACAAGGCGCTGTCTATGTCCTAGCTTCCCGAGCAACTCAGCGCAGCCCTTCTTTTCTGCATCACGGAAGCTCAGGGCACGAACAAGAATTCTCCAGATTCGTGTGCATCAGGACCAAGTCAAAACGCAGGAAAGTCGTCCTGGAGCACCTGCGAGAAGCATGCCAGCGGTGAATTGAAAGGGCTGGCAGCTACAGCCACCGTCCTCCAGCAGTGCCAAGGCTGCGCACACAAGCCGGTTTCGTTCTTCGCCTCTCAGAAGCCAACCGCTCTCCCCGGCTGCCGGAGGCGAAGAAGCGGCTACTAGGTGCACCGCTGACGTGAACCGCACTTGTAGGCTGCAAAGCGCGTATTCGGCAGAAAGAAGCCGGCAACCGCCGCTTTCCTGCGGACAGCTGCGGAGAACCGAAGTCTGCGTCTCAAGCGGACTGCATCATAGCGAAAAGCTTTTCCAGCGTGTCTCGCAGGGAGAAAGCTTGCCAGAAGAGTGCACGTATCCCGCACTTGCCCAGAAACATATATTTGCTGAACACTCCAAAACCACTGCTCTTTCCTAGGCAAGCTTCAAACTGCTGTCAGACGTCCGTGCTCTCTGTTTTCTGCTGCCCTGCTCGTTGTAGAAGAGTGCACAGCTCCAGCTGACATTCAGTGCACAGCGAAGTCAACTGCAAAAAACCAGCAGCTGCTCACTCCCAAACACAAGGCGCTGTCTATATCCTTGCTTCCCGAGCAATTCAGCACAGCCCTTCTATTCTGCAGCTGCCATCGAGAACTCTGCAACTCGTAAACTCAGGGTACGAACAAGAATTCTCCAGATTCGTGTGCATCAGGACCAAGTCAAAACGCAGGAAAGTTGTCCTGGAGCACCTGCCAGAAGCATCCCAGCGGTGAATTGATAGCGCAGGCAGCTGCAGCCACAGTCCTCTAGCAGTGCCAAGGCAGCGCACACAAGCCGGTTTCGTTCTTCGCCTGTCAGAAGCCAACCGCTCTCCCCGGCTGCCGGAGGCGAAGAAGCGGCTACTAGGTGCACCGCTGACGTGAACCGCACTTGCAGGCTGCAAAGCGCGGCTTCGGCGGAAAGACGCCGGCAGCCGCCGCTTCCCTGCGGACAGCTGCGGAGAGCCGAAGTCTGCGTCTCTAGCGGAGTGCATCATAGCGAAAAGCTTTTCCAGCGTTACTCGCAGGGAGAAAGCTTGCCAGCACAGTGCATGCATCCCGCCCTTGCCCAGAAACATATATTTGCTGAACAATCCAAAAACACTACTCTTTCCTAGGCAAGTTTCAAACTGCTGTCAGACGTCCGTACTCTCTGTTTTCTGCTGCCCTGCTCGTTTTAGAAGAGTGCACAGCTCCACCTGACATTCAGTGCACAGCGAAGTCAATTGCAAAAAACCAGCAGCTGCTCACTCCCAAACAAAAGGCGCTATGTCCTTGCTTCCCAAGCAACTCAGCGCAGCCCTTCTTCTCTGCATCTCGGAAGCTCAGGGCACGAAGAAGAATTCTCCAGATTCGTCTGCATCAGGACCAAGTCAAAACGCAGGAAAGTCGTCCTGGAGCACCTGCCAGACGCATGCCAGCGGTGAATTGAAAGAGCTGGCAGCTGCAGCCACCGTCTTCTAGCAGTGCCAAGGCTGCGCACACATGCCGGTTTCGTTCTTCGCCTCTCAGAAGCCAACCGCTCTCCCCGGTTGCCGGAGGCGAAGAAGCGGCTACTAGGTGCACCGCTGACGTGAACCGCACTTGTAGGCTGCAAAGCGCGGTTTCGGCAGAAAGAAGCCGGCAACCGCCGCTTCCCTGCGGACAGCTGCGGAGAGCCGAAGTCTGCGTCTCTAGCGGACTGCATCATGGCGAAAAGCTTTTCCAGCATGTCTCGCAGGGAGAAAGCTTGCCAGCACACTGCACACATCCCGCCCTTGCCCAGAAACATATATTTGCTGAACACTCCAAAAACACTGCTCTTTCCTAGGCAAGCTTCAAACTGCTGTCAGACGTCCGTGCTCTCTGTTTTCTGCTGCCCTGCTCGTTGTAGAGGAGTGCACAGCTCACCCTGGCATTCAGTGCACAGCGAAGTCAATTGCAAAAAACCAGCAGCTGCTCACTGCCAAACACAAGGCGCTGTCTATGTCCTTGCTTCCCGAGCAATTCAGCACAGCCCTTCTTCTCTGCAGCTGCCATCGAGATCTCTGCAACTGGTAAACTCAGGGTACGAACAAGAATTCTCCAGATTAGTCTGCATCAGGACAAAGTCAAAACGCAGGAAAGTCGTCCTGGAGCACCTGCCAGAAGCATGCCAGTGGTGAATTGAAAGGGCTGGCAGCTGCAGCCACCGTCTTCTAGCAGTTCCAAGGCTGCTCACAGAAGCCGGTTTCGTTCTTCGCCTCTCAGAAGCACACCGCTCTCCCCGGCTGCCGGAGGCGAAGAAGCGGCTACTAGGTGCACCGCTGACGTGAACCGCACTTTTAGGCTGCAAAGCGCGGCTTCGGCAGAAAGAAGCCGGCAACCGCCGCTTCCCTGCGGACACCTGCGGAGAGCCGGAGTCTGCGTCTCAAGAGGACTGCATCATGGCGGAAAGCTTTTCCAGCGTGTCTCGCAGGGAGAAAGCTTGCCAGCATAGTGCACGCATCCCGCCCATGCCCAGAAATATATATATGCCGAACACTCCAAAAACACTACTCTTTCCTAGGCAAGCTTCAAACTGCTGTCAGCCATCTGTGCTCTCTGTTTTCTGCTGCCCTGCTCGTTGTAGAAGAGTGCACAGCTCACCCTGGCATTCAGTGCACAGCGAAGTCAACTGCAAAAAACCAGCAGCTGCTCCCTCCCAAACACAAGGCGCAGTCTATGTCCTTGCTTCCCGAGCCGTTCAGCGCAGCCCTTCTATTCTGCAGCTGCCATCGACATTTCTTCAACTCGTAAACTCAGGGTACGAACAAGAATTCTCCTGATTCGTCTGCATCAGGACCAAGTCAAAACGCAGGAAAGTTGTCCTGGAGCACCTGCCAGAAGCATGCCAGCGGTGAATTGAAAGCGCAGGCAGCTGCTGCCACCGTCTTCTAGCAGTGCCAAGGCTGCGCACACAAGCCGGTTTCGTTCTTCGCCTCTCAGAAGCCAACCGCTCTCCCCGGCTGCCGGAGGCAAAGAAGCGGCTACTAGGTGCACCGCTGACGTGAACCGCACTTGTAGGCTGCAAAGCGCGGTTTCAGCAGAAATAAGCCGGCAACCGCCGCTTCCCTGCGGACAGCTGCGGAGAGCCGAAGTCTGCGTCTCCAGCGGACTGCATCATAGCGAAAAGCTTTTCCAGCGTGTCTCGCCGGGAGAAAGCTTGCCAGAACAGTGCACGCATCTCGCACTTGCCCAGAAACATATATTTGCTGAACACTCCAAATAAACTGCTCTTTCCTAGGCAAGCTTCAAACTGCTGCCAGACATATGTACTCGTTGTTTTCTGCTGCCCTGCTCGTTGTAGAAGAGTGCACAGCTCCACCTGACATTCAGTGCACAGCGAAGTCAACTGCAAAAAACCAGCAGCTGCTCACTCCCAAACACAAAGCGCTGTCTATGTCCTAGCTTCCCGAGCAACTCAGCGCAGCCCTTCTTCTCTGCATCTCGGAAGCTCAGGGCACGAACAAGAATTCTCCAGATTCGTGTGCATCAGGACCAAGTCAAAACGCAGGAAAGTCGTCCTGGATCACCTGCCAGAAGCATGCCAGTGGTGAATTGAAAGGGCTGGCAGCTGCAGCCACCGTCTTCTAGCAGTTCCAAGGCTGCTCACACAAGCCGGTTTCGTTCTTCGCCTCTCAGAAGCACACCGCTCTCCCCGGCTGCCGGAGGCGAAGAAGCGGCTACTAGGTGCACCGCTGACGTGAACCGCACTTTTAGGCTGCAAAGCGCGGCTTCGGCAGAAAGAAGCCGGCAACCGCCGCTTCCCTGCGGACACCTGCGGAGAGCCGGAGTCTGCGTCTCAAGAGGACTGCATCATGGCGGAAAGCTTTTCCAGCGTGTCTCGCAGGGAGAAAGCTTGCCAGCATAGTGCACGCATCCCGCCCATGCCCAGAAATATATATATGCCGAACACTCCAAAAACACTACTCTTTCCTAGGCAAGCTTCAAACTGCTATCAGCCATCTGTGCTCTCTGTTTTCTGCTGTCCTGCTCGTTGTAGAAGAGTGCACAGCTCCACCTGACATTCAGTGCACAGCGAAGTCAACTGCAAAAAACCAGCAGCTGCTCACTCCCAAACACATGGCGCTGTCTATGTCCTTGCTTCCCGAGCAATTCAGCACAGCCCTTCTTTTCTGCAGCTGCCATCGAGATATCTGCAACTCGTAAACACAGGGTACGAACAAGAATTCTCCAGATTCGTGTGCATCAGGACCAAGTCAAAACGCAGGAAAGTCGTCCTGGAGCACCTGCCAGAAGCATGCCAGAGGTGAACTGAAAGGGCTGGCAGCTGCAGCCACCGTCTTCTAGCAGTGCCAAGGCAGCGCACACAAGCCGGTTTCGTTCTTCGCCTCACAGAAGCCAACCGCTCTCCCCGGCTGCCGGAGGCGAAGAAGCGGCTGCTAGATGCGCCGCTGACGTGAACCGCACTTGTAGGCTGCAAAGCGCGGCTTCGGCAGAAAGACGCCGGCAACCGCCGCTTCCCTGCGAACAGCTGCGGAGAGCCGGAGTCTACGTCTCTAGCGGATTGCATCATGGCGAAAAGCTTTTCCAGCGTGTCTCGCAGGGAGAAAGCTTGCCAGCACAGTGCACGCATCCCGCCTTTGCCCAGAAACATGGATTTTCTGAACACTCCAAAAACACTGCTCTTTCCTAGGCAAGCTTCAAACTGCTGTCAGACGTCCGTGCTCTCTGTTTTCTGCTGCCCTGCTCGTTGTAGAAGAGTGCACAGCTCATCCTGGCATTCAGTGCACAGCGAAGTCAATTGCAAAAAACCAGCAGCTGCTCACTCCCAAACACAAGGCGCTGTCTATGTCCTAGCTTCCCGAGCAACTCAGCGCAGCCCTTCTTTTCTGCATCACGGAAGCTCAGGGCACGAACAAGAATTCTCCAGATTCGTGTGCATCAGGACCAAGTCAAAACGCAGGAAAGTCGTCCTGGAGCACCTGCGAGAAGTATGCCAGCGGTGAATTGAAAGGGCTGGCAGCTACAGCCACCGTCTTCCAGCAGTGCCAAGGCTGCGCACACAAGCCGGTTTCGTTCTTCGCCTCTCAGAAGCCAACCGCTCTCCCCGGCTGCCGGAGGCGAAGAAGCGGCTACTAGGTGCACCGCTGACGTGAACCGCACTTGTAGGCTGCAAAGCGCGGCTTCGGCAGAAAGAAGCCGGCAACCGCCGCTTTCCTGCGGACAGCTGCGGAGAACCGAAGTCTGCGTCTCAAGCGGACTGCATCATAGCGAAAAGCTTTTCCAGCGTGTCTCGCAGGGAGAAAGCTTGCCAGAAGAGTGCACGTATCCCGCACTTGCCCAGAAACATATATTTGCTGAACACTCCAAAACCACTGCTCTTTCCTAGGCAAGCTTCAAACTGCTGTCAGACGTCCGTGCTCTCTGTTTTCTGCTGCCCTGCTCGTTGTAGAAGAGTGCACAGCTCCAGCTGACATTCAGTGCACAGCGAAGTCAACTGCAAAAAACCAGCAGCTGCTCACTCCCAAACACAAGGCGCTGTCTATATCCTTGCTTCCCGAGCAATTCAGCACAGCCCTTCTATTCTGCAGCTGCCATCGAGAACTCTGCAACTCGTAAACTCAGGGTACGAACAAGAATTCTCCAGATTCGTGTGCATCAGGACCAAGTCAAAACGCAGGAAAGTTGTCCTGGAGCACCTGCCAGAAGCATCCCAGCGGTGAATTGATAGCGCAGGCAGCTGCAGCCACAGTCCTCTAGCAGTGCCAAGGCAGCGCACACAAGCCGGTTTCGTTCTTCGCCTGTCAGAAGCCAACCGCTCTCCCCGGCTGCCGGAGGCGAAGAAGCGGCTACTAGGTGCACCGCTGACGTGAACCGCACTTGCAGGCTGCAAAGCGCGGCTTCGGCGGAAAGACGCCGGCAGCCGCCGCTTCCCTGCGGACAGCTGCGGAGAGCCGAAGTCTGCGTCTCTAGCAGACTGCATCATAGCGAAAAGCTTTTCCAGCGTTACTCGCAGGGAGAAAGCTTGCCAGCACAGTGCATGCATCCCGCCCTTGCCCAGAAACATATATTTGCTGAACAATCCAAAAACACTACTCTTTCCTAGGCAAGTTTCAAACTGCTGTCAGACGTCCGTACTCTCTGTTTTCTGCTGCCCTGCTCGTTTTAGAAGAGTGCACAGCTCCACCTGACATTCAGTGCACAGCGAAGTCAATTGCAAAAAACCAGCAGCTGCTCACTCCCAAACAAAAGGCGCTATGTCCTTGCTTCCCAAGCAACTCAGCGCAGCCCTTCTTCTCTGCATCTCGGAAGCTCAGGGCACGAAGAAGAATTCTCCAGATTCGTCTGCATCAGGACCAAGTCAAAACGCAGGAAAGTCGTCCTGGAGCACCTGCCAGACGCATGCCAGCGGTGAATTGAAAGAGCTGGCAGCTGCAGCCACCGTCTTCTAGCAGTGCCAAGGCTGCGCACACATGCCGGTTTCGTTCTTCGCCTCTCAGAAGCCAACCGCTCTCCCCGGTTGCCGGAGGCGAAGAAGCGGCTACTAGGTGCACCGCTGACGTGAACCGCACTTGTAGGCTGCAAAGCGCGGTTTCGGCAGAAAGAAGCCGGCAACCGCCGCTTCCCTGCGGACAGCTGCGGAGAGCCGAAGTCTGCGTCTCTAGCGGACTGCATCATGGCGAAAAGCTTTTCCAGCATGTCTCGCAGGGAGAAAGCTTGCCAGCACACTGCACACATCCCGCCCTTGCCCAGAAACATATATTTGCTGAACACTCCAAAAACACTGCTCTTTCCTAGGCAAGCTTCAAACTGCTGTCAGACGTCCGTGCTCTCTGTTTTCTGCTGCCCTGCTCGTTGTAGAGGAGTGCACAGCTCACCCTGGCATTCAGTGCACAGCGAAGTCAATTGCAAAAAACCAGCAGCTGCTCACTGCCAAACACAAGGCGCTGTCTATGTCCTTGCTTCCCGAGCAATTCAGCACAGCCCTTCTTCTCTGCAGCTGCCATCGAGATCTCTGCAACTGGTAAACTCAGGGTACGAACAAGAATTCTCCAGATTAGTCTGCATCAGGACAAAGTCAAAACGCAGGAAAGTCGTCCTGGAGCACCTGCCAGAAGCATGCCAGTGGTGAATTGAAAGGGCTGGCAGCTGCAGCCACCGTCTTCTAGCAGTTCCAAGGCTGCTCACAGAAGCCGGTTTCGTTCTTCGCCTCTCAGAAGCACACCGCTCTCCCCGGCTGCCGGAGGCGAAGAAGCGGCTACTAGGTGCACCGCTGACGTGAACCGCACTTTTAGGCTGCAAAGCGCG
The DNA here is from genome assembly GCF_048771995.1 of Taeniopygia guttata. Lineage (NCBI taxonomy): Eukaryota > Metazoa > Chordata > Aves > Passeriformes > Estrildidae > Taeniopygia > Taeniopygia guttata. The sequence continues at coordinate 28,995 of NC_133031.1, forward strand.
GCTTCGGCAGAAAGAAGCCGGCAACCGCCGCTTCCCTGCGGACACCTGCGGAGAGCCGGAGTCTGCGTCTCAAGAGGACTGCATCATGGCGGAAAGCTTTTCCAGCGTGTCTCGCAGGGAGAAAGCTTGCCAGCATAGTGCACGCATCCCGCCCATGCCCAGAAATATATATATGCCGAACACTCCAAAAACACTACTCTTTCCTAGGCAAGCTTCAAACTGCTGTCAGCCATCTGTGCTCTCTGTTTTCTGCTGCCCTGCTCGTTGTAGAAGAGTGCACAGCTCACCCTGGCATTCAGTGCACAGCGAAGTCAACTGCAAAAAACCAGCAGCTGCTCCCTCCCAAACACAAGGCGCAGTCTATGTCCTTGCTTCCCGAGCCGTTCAGCGCAGCCCTTCTATTCTGCAGCTGCCATCGACATTTCTTCAACTCGTAAACTCAGGGTACGAACAAGAATTCTCCTGATTCGTCTGCATCAGGACCAAGTCAAAACGCAGGAAAGTTGTCCTGGAGCACCTGCCAGAAGCATGCCAGCGGTGAATTGAAAGCGCAGGCAGCTGCTGCCACCGTCTTCTAGCAGTGCCAAGGCTGCGCACACAAGCCGGTTTCGTTCTTCGCCTCTCAGAAGCCAACCGCTCTCCCCGGCTGCCGGAGGCAAAGAAGCGGCTACTAGGTGCACCGCTGACGTGAACCGCACTTGTAGGCTGCAAAGCGCGGTTTCAGCAGAAATAAGCCGGCAACCGCCGCTTCCCTGCGGACAGCTGCGGAGAGCCGAAGTCTGCGTCTCTAGCGGACTGCATCATAGCGAAAAGCTTTTCCAGCGTCTCTCGCGAGGTGAAACCTTGCCAGCACAGTGCACGCATCCCGCCCTTGCCCAGAAACATGGATCTGCTGAACACTCCAAAAACACTGGTCTTTCCTAGGCAAGCTTCAAACTGCTGTCAGACGTCCGTGCTCTCTGTTTTCTGCTGCCCTGCTCGTTGTAGAAGAGTGCACAGCTCACCCTGGCATTTAGAGCACATCGAAGTCAATTGCAAAAAACCAGCAGCTGCTCACTCCCAAACACAAGGCACTGTCTATGTCCTTGCTTCCCGAGCAACTCAGCGCAGCCCTTCTTTTCTGCAGCTGCCATCGAGTTCTCTGCAACTGGGAAGCTCAGGGTACGAACAAGAATTCTCCAGATTCGTCTGCATCAGGACCAAGTCAAAACGCAGGAAAGTCGTCCTGGAGCACCTGGCAGAACCATGCTAGCGGTTAACTAAAAGTGCAGGCAGCGGCAGCCACCGTCCTTTAGCAGTGCCAAGGCAGCGCACACAAGCCGGTTTCGTTCTCCGCCTCTCAGAAGCCAACCGCTCTCTCCGGCTGCCGGAGGCGAAGAAGCGGCTACTAGGTGCACCGCTGACATGAACCGCACTTGTAGGCTGCAAAGCGCGGCTTCGGCAGAAAGAAGCCGGCAACCGCCGCTTTCCCTGCGGACACCTGCGGAGAGCCGGAGTCTGCGTCTCAAGCGGACTGCATCACGGCGGAAAGCTTTTCCAGCGTGTCTCGCAGGGAGAAAGCTTGCCAGCACAGTGCACGCATCCCGCCCTTGCCCAGAAACATATATTTGCTGAACACTCCAAAAACACTGGTCTTTCCTAGGCAAGCTTCAAACTGCTGTCAGACGTCCGTGCTCTCTGTTTTCTGCTGCCCTGCTCGTTGTAGAGGAGTGCACAGCTCACCCTGGCATTCAGTGCACAGCGAAGTCAATTGCAAAAAACCAGCAGCTGCTCACTGCCAAACACAAGGCGCTGTCTATGTCCTTGCTTCCCGAGCAATTCAGCACAGCCCTTCTTCTCTGCAGCTGCCATCGAGATCTCTGCAACTGGTAAATTCAGGGTACGAACAAGAATTCTCCAGATTAGTCTGCATCAGGACCAAGTCAAAACGCAGGAAAGTCGTCCTGGAGCACCTGCCAGAAGCATGCCAGTGGTGAATTGAAAGGGCTGGCAGCTGCAGCCACCGTCTTCTAGCAGTTCCAAGGCTGCTCACACAAGCCGGTTTCGTTCTTCGCCTCTCAGAAGCACACCGCTCTCCCCGGCTGCCGGAGGCGAAGAAGCGGCTACTAGGTGCACCGCTGACGTGAACCGCACTTTTAGGCTGCAAAGCGCGGCTTCGGCAGAAAGAAGCCGGCAACCGCCGCTTCCCTGCGGACACCTGCGGAGAGCCGGAGTCTGCGTCTCAAGAGGACTGCATCATGGCGGAAAGCTTTTCCAGCGTGTCTCGCAGGGAGAAAGCTTGCCAGCATAGTGCACGCATCCCGCCCATGCCCAGAAATATATATATGCCGAACACTCCAAAAACACTACTCTTTCCTAGGCAAGCTTCAAACTGCTATCAGCCATCTGTGCTCTCTGTTTTCTGCTGTCCTGCTCGTTGTAGAAGAGTGCACAGCTCCACCTGACATTCAGTGCACAGCGAAGTCAACTGCAAAAAACCAGCAGCTGCTCACTCCCAAACACATGGCGCTGTCTATGTCCTTGCTTCCCGAGCAATTCAGCACAGCCCTTCTTTTCTGCAGCTGCCATCGAGATATCTGCAACTCGTAAACACAGGGTACGAACAAGAATTCTCCAGATTCGTGTGCATCAGGACCAAGTCAAAACGCAGGAAAGTCGTCCTGGAGCACCTGCCAGAAGCATGCCAGAGGTGAACTGAAAGGGCTGGCAGCTGCAGCCACCGTCTTCTAGCAGTGCCAAGGCAGCGCACACAAGCCGGTTTCGTTCTTCGCCTCACAGAAGCCAACCGCTCTCCCCGGCTGCCGGAGGCGAAGAAGCGGCTGCTAGATGCGCCGCTGACGTGAACCGCACTTGTAGGCTGCAAAGCGCGGCTTCGGCAGAAAGACGCCGGCAACCGCCGCTTCCCTGCGAACAGCTGCGGAGAGCCGGAGTCTACGTCTCTAGCGGATTGCATCATGGCGAAAAGCTTTTCCAGCGTGTCTCGCAGGGAGAAAGCTTGCCAGCACAGTGCACGCATCCCGCCTTTGCCCAGAAACATGGATTTTCTGAACACTCCAAAAACACTGCTCTTTCCTAGGCAAGCTTCAAACTGCTGTCAGACGTCCGTGCTCTCTGTTTTCTGCTGCCCTGCTCGTTGTAGAAGAGTGCACAGCTCACCCTGGCATTCAGTGCACAGCGAAGTCAATTGCAAAAAACCAGCAGCTGCTCACTCCCAAACACAAGGCGCTGTCTATGTCCTAGCTTCCCGAGCAACTCAGCGCAGCCCTTCTTTTCTGCATCACGGAAGCTCAGGGCACGAACAAGAATTCTCCAGATTCGTGTGCATCAGGACCAAGTCAAAACGCAGGAAAGTCGTCCTGGAGCACCTGCGAGAAGCATGCCAGCGGTGAATTGAAAGGGCTGGCAGCTACAGCCACCGTCCTCCAGCAGTGCCAAGGCTGCGCACACAAGCCGGTTTCGTTCTTCGCCTCTCAGAAGCCAACCGCTCTCCCCGGCTGCCGGAGGCGAAGAAGCGGCTACTAGGTGCACCGCTGACGTGAACCGCACTTGTAGGCTGCAAAGCGCGTATTCGGCAGAAAGAAGCCGGCAACCGCCGCTTTCCTGCGGACAGCTGCGGAGAACCGAAGTCTGCGTCTCAAGCGGACTGCATCATAGCGAAAAGCTTTTCCAGCGTGTCTCGCAGGGAGAAAGCTTGCCAGAAGAGTGCACGTATCCCGCACTTGCCCAGAAACATATATTTGCTGAACACTCCAAAACCACTGCTCTTTCCTAGGCAAGCTTCAAACTGCTGTCAGACGTCCGTGCTCTCTGTTTTCTGCTGCCCTGCTCGTTGTAGAAGAGTGCACAGCTCCAGCTGACATTCAGTGCACAGCGAAGTCAACTGCAAAAAACCAGCAGCTGCTCACTCCCAAACACAAGGCGCTGTCTATATCCTTGCTTCCCGAGCAATTCAGCACAGCCCTTCTATTCTGCAGCTGCCATCGAGAACTCTGCAACTCGTAAACTCAGGGTACGAACAAGAATTCTCCAGATTCGTGTGCATCAGGACCAAGTCAAAACGCAGGAAAGTTGTCCTGGAGCACCTGCCAGAAGCATCCCAGCGGTGAATTGATAGCGCAGGCAGCTGCAGCCACAGTCCTCTAGCAGTGCCAAGGCAGCGCACACAAGCCGGTTTCGTTCTTCGCCTGTCAGAAGCCAACCGCTCTCCCCGGCTGCCGGAGGCGAAGAAGCGGCTACTAGGTGCACCGCTGACGTGAACCGCACTTGCAGGCTGCAAAGCGCGGCTTCGGCGGAAAGACGCCGGCAGCCGCCGCTTCCCTGCGGACAGCTGCGGAGAGCCGAAGTCTGCGTCTCTAGCAGACTGCATCATAGCGAAAAGCTTTTCCAGCGTTACTCGCAGGGAGAAAGCTTGCCAGCACAGTGCATGCATCCCGCCCTTGCCCAGAAACATATATTTGCTGAACAATCCAAAAACACTACTCTTTCCTAGGCAAGTTTCAAACTGCTGTCAGACGTCCGTACTCTCTGTTTTCTGCTGCCCTGCTCGTTTTAGAAGAGTGCACAGCTCCACCTGACATTCAGTGCACAGCGAAGTCAATTGCAAAAAACCAGCAGCTGCTCACTCCCAAACAAAAGGCGCTATGTCCTTGCTTCCCAAGCAACTCAGCGCAGCCCTTCTTCTCTGCATCTCGGAAGCTCAGGGCACGAAGAAGAATTCTCCAGATTCGTCTGCATCAGGACCAAGTCAAAACGCAGGAAAGTCGTCCTGGAGCACCTGCCAGACGCATGCCAGCGGTGAATTGAAAGAGCTGGCAGCTGCAGCCACCGTCTTCTAGCAGTGCCAAGGCTGCGCACACATGCCGGTTTCGTTCTTCGCCTCTCAGAAGCCAACCGCTCTCCCCGGTTGCCGGAGGCGAAGAAGCGGCTACTAGGTGCACCGCTGACGTGAACCGCACTTGTAGGCTGCAAAGCGCGGTTTCGGCAGAAAGAAGCCGGCAACCGCCGCTTCCCTGCGGACAGCTGCGGAGAGCCGAAGTCTGCGTCTCTAGCGGACTGCATCATGGCGAAAAGCTTTTCCAGCATGTCTCGCAGGGAGAAAGCTTGCCAGCACACTGCACACATCCCGCCCTTGCCCAGAAACATATATTTGCTGAACACTCCAAAAACACTGCTCTTTCCTAGGCAAGCTTCAAACTGCTGTCAGACGTCCGTGCTCTCTGTTTTCTGCTGCCCTGCTCGTTGTAGAGGAGTGCACAGCTCACCCTGGCATTCAGTGCACAGCGAAGTCAATTGCAAAAAACCAGCAGCTGCTCACTGCCAAACACAAGGCGCTGTCTATGTCCTTGCTTCCCGAGCAATTCAGCACAGCCCTTCTTCTCTGCAGCTGCCATCGAGATCTCTGCAACTGGTAAACTCAGGGTACGAACAAGAATTCTCCAGATTAGTCTGCATCAGGACAAAGTCAAAACGCAGGAAAGTCGTCCTGGAGCACCTGCCAGAAGCATGCCAGTGGTGAATTGAAAGGGCTGGCAGCTGCAGCCACCGTCTTCTAGCAGTTCCAAGGCTGCTCACAGAAGCCGGTTTCGTTCTTCGCCTCTCAGAAGCACACCGCTCTCCCCGGCTGCCGGAGGCGAAGAAGCGGCTACTAGGTGCACCGCTGACGTGAACCGCACTTTTAGGCTGCAAAGCGCGGCTTCGGCAGAAAGAAGCCGGCAACCGCCGCTTCCCTGCGGACACCTGCGGAGAGCCGGAGTCTGCGTCTCAAGAGGACTGCATCATGGCGGAAAGCTTTTCCAGCGTGTCTCGCAGGGAGAAAGCTTGCCAGCATAGTGCACGCATCCCGCCCATGCCCAGAAATATATATATGCCGAACACTCCAAAAACACTACTCTTTCCTAGGCAAGCTTCAAACTGCTGTCAGCCATCTGTGCTCTCTGTTTTCTGCTGCCCTGCTCGTTGTAGAAGAGTGCACAGCTCACCCTGGCATTCAGTGCACAGCGAAGTCAACTGCAAAAAACCAGCAGCTGCTCCCTCCCAAACACAAGGCGCAGTCTATGTCCTTGCTTCCCGAGCCGTTCAGCGCAGCCCTTCTATTCTGCAGCTGCCATCGACATTTCTTCAACTCGTAAACTCAGGGTACGAACAAGAATTCTCCTGATTCGTCTGCATCAGGACCAAGTCAAAACGCAGGAAAGTTGTCCTGGAGCACCTGCCAGAAGCATGCCAGCGGTGAATTGAAAGCGCAGGCAGCTGCTGCCACCGTCTTCTAGCAGTGCCAAGGCTGCGCACACAAGCCGGTTTCGTTCTTCGCCTCTCAGAAGCCAACCGCTCTCCCCGGCTGCCGGAGGCAAAGAAGCGGCTACTAGGTGCACCGCTGACGTGAACCGCACTTGTAGGCTGCAAAGCGCGGTTTCAGCAGAAATAAGCCGGCAACCGCCGCTTCCCTGCGGACAGCTGCGGAGAGCCGAAGTCTGCGTCTCCAGCGGACTGCATCATAGCGAAAAGCTTTTCCAGCGTGTCTCGCCGGGAGAAAGCTTGCCAGAACAGTGCACGCATCTCGCACTTGCCCAGAAACATATATTTGCTGAACACTCCAAATAAACTGCTCTTTCCTAGGCAAGCTTCAAACTGCTGCCAGACATATGTACTCGTTGTTTTCTGCTGCCCTGCTCGTTGTAGAAGAGTGCACAGCTCCACCTGACATTCAGTGCACAGCGAAGTCAACTGCAAAAAACCAGCAGCTGCTCACTCCCAAACACAAAGCGCTGTCTATGTCCTAGCTTCCCGAGCAACTCAGCGCAGCCCTTCTTCTCTGCATCTCGGAAGCTCAGGGCACGAACAAGAATTCTCCAGATTCGTGTGCATCAGGACCAAGTCAAAACGCAGGAAAGTCGTCCTGGATCACCTGCCAGAAGCATGCCAGTGGTGAATTGAAAGGGCTGGCAGCTGCAGCCACCGTCTTCTAGCAGTTCCAAGGCTGCTCACACAAGCCGGTTTCGTTCTTCGCCTCTCAGAAGCACACCGCTCTCCCCGGCTGCCGGAGGCGAAGAAGCGGCTACTAGGTGCACCGCTGACGTGAACCGCACTTTTAGGCTGCAAAGCGCGGCTTCGGCAGAAAGAAGCCGGCAACCGCCGCTTCCCTGCGGACACCTGCGGAGAGCCGGAGTCTGCGTCTCAAGAGGACTGCATCATGGCGGAAAGCTTTTCCAGCGTGTCTCGCAGGGAGAAAGCTTGCCAGCATAGTGCACGCATCCCGCCCATGCCCAGAAATATATATATGCCGAACACTCCAAAAACACTACTCTTTCCTAGGCAAGCTTCAAACTGCTATCAGCCATCTGTGCTCTCTGTTTTCTGCTGTCCTGCTCGTTGTAGAAGAGTGCACAGCTCCACCTGACATTCAGTGCACAGCGAAGTCAACTGCAAAAAACCAGCAGCTGCTCACTCCCAAACACATGGCGCTGTCTATGTCCTTGCTTCCCGAGCAATTCAGCACAGCCCTTCTTTTCTGCAGCTGCCATCGAGATATCTGCAACTCGTAAACACAGGGTACGAACAAGAATTCTCCAGATTCGTGTGCATCAGGACCAAGTCAAAACGCAGGAAAGTCGTCCTGGAGCACCTGCCAGAAGCATGCCAGAGGTGAACTGAAAGGGCTGGCAGCTGCAGCCACCGTCTTCTAGCAGTGCCAAGGCAGCGCACACAAGCCGGTTTCGTTCTTCGCCTCACAGAAGCCAACCGCTCTCCCCGGCTGCCGGAGGCGAAGAAGCGGCTGCTAGATGCGCCGCTGACGTGAACCGCACTTGTAGGCTGCAAAGCGCGGCTTCGGCAGAAAGACGCCGGCAACCGCCGCTTCCCTGCGAACAGCTGCGGAGAGCCGGAGTCTACGTCTCTAGCGGATTGCATCATGGCGAAAAGCTTTTCCAGCGTGTCTCGCAGGGAGAAAGCTTGCCAGCACAGTGCACGCATCCCGCCTTTGCCCAGAAACATGGATTTTCTGAACACTCCAAAAACACTGCTCTTTCCTAGGCAAGCTTCAAACTGCTGTCAGACGTCCGTGCTCTCTGTTTTCTGCTGCCCTGCTCGTTGTAGAAGAGTGCACAGCTCATCCTGGCATTCAGTGCACAGCGAAGTCAATTGCAAAAAACCAGCAGCTGCTCACTCCCAAACACAAGGCGCTGTCTATGTCCTAGCTTCCCGAGCAACTCAGCGCAGCCCTTCTTTTCTGCATCACGGAAGCTCAGGGCACGAACAAGAATTCTCCAGATTCGTGTGCATCAGGACCAAGTCAAAACGCAGGAAAGTCGTCCTGGAGCACCTGCGAGAAGTATGCCAGCGGTGAATTGAAAGGGCTGGCAGCTACAGCCACCGTCTTCCAGCAGTGCCAAGGCTGCGCACACAAGCCGGTTTCGTTCTTCGCCTCTCAGAAGCCAACCGCTCTCCCCGGCTGCCGGAGGCGAAGAAGCGGCTACTAGGTGCACCGCTGACGTGAACCGCACTTGTAGGCTGCAAAGCGCGGCTTCGGCAGAAAGAAGCCGGCAACCGCCGCTTTCCTGCGGACAGCTGCGGAGAACCGAAGTCTGCGTCTCAAGCGGACTGCATCATAGCGAAAAGCTTTTCCAGCGTGTCTCGCAGGGAGAAAGCTTGCCAGAAGAGTGCACGTATCCCGCACTTGCCCAGAAACATATATTTGCTGAACACTCCAAAACCACTGCTCTTTCCTAGGCAAGCTTCAAACTGCTGTCAGACGTCCGTGCTCTCTGTTTTCTGCTGCCCTGCTCGTTGTAGAAGAGTGCACAGCTCCAGCTGACATTCAGTGCACAGCGAAGTCAACTGCAAAAAACCAGCAGCTGCTCACTCCCAAACACAAGGCGCTGTCTATATCCTTGCTTCCCGAGCAATTCAGCACAGCCCTTCTATTCTGCAGCTGCCATCGAGAACTCTGCAACTCGTAAACTCAGGGTACGAACAAGAATTCTCCAGATTCGTGTGCATCAGGACCAAGTCAAAACGCAGGAAAGTTGTCCTGGAGCACCTGCCAGAAGCATCCCAGCGGTGAATTGATAGCGCAGGCAGCTGCAGCCACAGTCCTCTAGCAGTGCCAAGGCAGCGCACACAAGCCGGTTTCGTTCTTCGCCTGTCAGAAGCCAACCGCTCTCCCCGGCTGCCGGAGGCGAAGAAGCGGCTACTAGGTGCACCGCTGACGTGAACCGCACTTGCAGGCTGCAAAGCGCGGCTTCGGCGGAAAGACGCCGGCAGCCGCCGCTTCCCTGCGGACAGCTGCGGAGAGCCGAAGTCTGCGTCTCTAGCAGACTGCATCATAGCGAAAAGCTTTTCCAGCGTTACTCGCAGGGAGAAAGCTTGCCAGCACAGTGCATGCATCCCGCCCTTGCCCAGAAACATATATTTGCTGAACAATCCAAAAACACTACTCTTTCCTAGGCAAGTTTCAAACTGCTGTCAGACGTCCGTACTCTCTGTTTTCTGCTGCCCTGCTCGTTTTAGAAGAGTGCACAGCTCCACCTGACATTCAGTGCACAGCGAAGTCAATTGCAAAAAACCAGCAGCTGCTCACTCCCAAACAAAAGGCGCTATGTCCTTGCTTCCCAAGCAACTCAGCGCAGCCCTTCTTCTCTGCATCTCGGAAGCTCAGGGCACGAAGAAGAATTCTCCAGATTCGTCTGCATCAGGACCAAGTCAAAACGCAGGAAAGTCGTCCTGGAGCACCTGCCAGACGCATGCCAGCGGTGAATTGAAAGAGCTGGCAGCTGCAGCCACCGTCTTCTAGCAGTGCCAAGGCTGCGCACACATGCCGGTTTCGTTCTTCGCCTCTCAGAAGCCAACCGCTCTCCCCGGTTGCCGGAGGCGAAGAAGCGGCTACTAGGTGCACCGCTGACGTGAACCGCACTTGTAGGCTGCAAAGCGCGGTTTCGGCAGAAAGAAGCCGGCAACCGCCGCTTCCCTGCGGACAGCTGCGGAGAGCCGAAGTCTGCGTCTCTAGCGGACTGCATCATGGCGAAAAGCTTTTCCAGCATGTCTCGCAGGGAGAAAGCTTGCCAGCACACTGCACACATCCCGCCCTTGCCCAGAAACATATATTTGCTGAACACTCCAAAAACACTGCTCTTTCCTAGGCAAGCTTCAAACTGCTGTCAGACGTCCGTGCTCTCTGTTTTCTGCTGCCCTGCTCGTTGTAGAGGAGTGCACAGCTCACCCTGGCATTCAGTGCACAGCGAAGTCAATTGCAAAAAACCAGCAGCTGCTCACTGCCAAACACAAGGCGCTGTCTATGTCCTTGCTTCCCGAGCAATTCAGCACAGCCCTTCTTCTCTGCAGCTGCCATCGAGATCTCTGCAACTGGTAAACTCAGGGTACGAACAAGAATTCTCCAGATTAGTCTGCATCAGGACAAAGTCAAAACGCAGGAAAGTCGTCCTGGAGCACCTGCCAGAAGCATGCCAGTGGTGAATTGAAAGGGCTGGCAGCTGCAGCCACCGTCTTCTAGCAGTTCCAAGGCTGCTCACAGAAGCCGGTTTCGTTCTTCGCCTCTCAGAAGCACACCGCTCTCCCCGGCTGCCGGAGGCGAAGAAGCGGCTACTAGGTGCACCGCTGACGTGAACCGCACTTTTAGGCTGCAAAGCGCGGCTTCGGCAGAAAGAAGCCGGCAACCGCCGCTTCCCTGCGGACACCTGCGGAGAGCCGGAGTCTGCGTCTCAAGAGGACTGCATCATGGCGGAAAGCTTTTCCAGCGTGTCTCGCAGGGAGAAAGCTTGCCAGCATAGTGCACGCATCCCGCCCATGCCCAGAAATATATATATGCCGAACACTCCAAAAACACTACTCTTTCCTAGGCAAGCTTCAAACTGCTGTCAGCCATCTGTGCTCTCTGTTTTCTGCTGCCCTGCTCGTTGTAGAAGAGTGCACAGCTCACCCTGGCATTCAGTGCACAGCGAAGTCAACTGCAAAAAACCAGCAGCTGCTCCCTCCCAAACACAAGGCGCAGTCTATGTCCTTGCTTCCCGAGCCGTTCAGCGCAGCCCTTCTATTCTGCAGCTGCCATCGACATTTCTTCAACTCGTAAACTCAGGGTACGAACAAGAATTCTCCTGATTCGTCTGCATCAGGACCAAGTCAAAACGCAGGAAAGTTGTCCTGGAGCACCTGCCAGAAGCATGCCAGCGGTGAATTGAAAGCGCAGGCAGCTGCTGCCACCGTCTTCTAGCAGTGCCAAGGCTGCGCACACAAGCCGGTTTCGTTCTTCGCCTCTCAGAAGCCAACCGCTCTCCCCGGCTGCCGGAGGCAAAGAAGCGGCTACTAGGTGCACCGCTGACGTGAACCGCACTTGTAGGCTGCAAAGCGCGGTTTCAGCAGAAATAAGCCGGCAACCGCCGCTTCCCTGCGGACAGCTGCGGAGAGCCGAAGTCTGCGTCTCCAGCGGACTGCATCATAGCGAAAAGCTTTTCCAGCGTGTCTCGCCGGGAGAAAGCTTGCCAGAACAGTGCACGCATCTCGCACTTGCCCAGAAACATATATTTGCTGAACACTCCAAATAAACTGCTCTTTCCTAGGCAAGCTTCAAACTGCTGCCAGACATATGTACTCGTTGTTTTCTGCTGCCCTGCTCGTTGTAGAAGAGTGCACAGCTCCACCTGACATTCAGTGCACAGCGAAGTCAACTGCAAAAAACCAGCAGCTGCTCACTCCCAAACACAAAGCGCTGTCTATGTCCTAGCTTCCCGAGCAACTCAGCGCAGCCCTTCTTCTCTGCATCTCGGAAGCTCAGGGCACGAACAAGAATTCTCCAGATTCGTGTGCATCAGGACCAAGTCAAAACGCAGGAAAGTCGTCCTGGATCACCTGCCAGAAGCATGCCAGTGGTGAATTGAAAGGGCTGGCAGCTGCAGCCACCGTCTTCTAGCAGTGCCAAAGCTGCACACACAAGCCGGTTTCGTTCTTCGCCTCTCAGAAGCCAACCGCTCTCCCCGGCTGCCGGAGGCGAAGAAGCGGCTGCTAGGTGCGCCGCTGACGTGAACCGCACTTGTAGGCTGCAAAGCGCGGCTTCGGCAGAAAGAAGCCGGCAACCGCCGCTTCCCTGCGAACAGCTGCGGAGAGCCGGAGTCTACGTCTCTAGCGGATTGCATCATGGCGAAAAGCTTTTCCAGCGTGTCTCGCAGGGAGAAAGCTTGCCAGCACAGTGCACGCATCCCGCCTTTGCCCAGAAACATGGATTTGCTGAACACTCCAAAAACACTGCTCTTTCCTAGGCAAGCTTCAAACTGCTGTTAGACGTCCGTGCTCTCTGTTTTCTGCTGCCCTGCTCGTTGTAGAAGAGTGCACAGCTCACCCTGGCATTCAGTGCACAGCGAAGTCAATTGCAAAAAACCAGCAGCTGCTCACTGCCAAACACAAGGCGCTGTCTATGTCCTTGCTTCCCGAGCAATTCAGCACAGCCATTCTTCTCTGCAGCTGCCATCGAGATATCTGCAACTCGTAAACTCAGGGTACGAGCAAGAATTCTCCAGATTCGTCTGCATCAGGACCAAGTCAAAACGCAGGAAAGTCGTCCTGGAACACCTGCCAGAAGCATGCCAGCGGTGAATTGAAAGGGCTGGCAGCTGCAGCCACCGTCTTCAAGCAGTGCCAAGGCTGCGCACACAAGCCGGTTTCGTTCTTCGCCTCTCAGAAGCCAACCGCTCTCCCCGGCTGCCGGAGGCGAAGAAGCGGCTACTAGGTGCACCGCTGACGTGAACCGCACTTGTAGGCTGCAAAGCGCGGCTTCGGCGGAAAGACGCCGGCAGCCGCCGCTTCCCTGCGGACAGCTGCGGAGAGCTGAAGTCTGTGTCTCTAGCGGACTGCATCATAGCGAAAAGCTTTTCCAGCGTGTCTCGCAGGGAGAAAGCTTGCCAGCACAGTGCATGCATCCCGCCCTTGCCCAGAAACATATATTTGCTGAACACTCCAAAAACACTACTCTTTCCTAGGCAAGCTTCAAACTGCTGTCAGACGTCCGTACTCTCTGTTTTCTGCTGCCCTGCTCATTGTAGAAGAGTGCACAGCTCCACCTGACATTCAATGCACAGCGAAGTCAACTGCAAAAAACCAGCAGCTGCTCACTCCCAAACACAAGGCGCTGTCTATGTCCTTGCTTCCCGAGCAACTCAGCGCAGCCCTTCTTCTCTGCATCTCGGAAGCTCAGGGCACGAACAAGAATTCTCCAGATTCGTGTGCATCAGGACCAAGTCAAAACGCAGGAAAGTCGTCCTGGAGCACCTGCCAGAAGCATGCCAGTGGTGAATTGAAAGGGCTGGCAGCTGCAGCCACCGTCTTCTAGCAGTGCCAAGGCTGCGCACACAAGCCGGTTTCGTTCTTCGCCTCTCAGAAGCCAACCGCTCTCCCCGGCTGCCGGAGGCGAAGAAGCGGCTACTAGGTGCACCGCTGACGTGAACCGCACTTGTAGGCTGCAAAGCGCGGCTTCGGCAGAAAGGCGCCGGCAGCCGCCCCTTCCCTGCGGACAGCTGCGGAGAGCCGAAGTCTGCGTCTCTAGCGGACTGCATCATAGCGAAAAGCTTTTCCAGCGTCTCTCGCGAGGTGAAACCTTGCCAGCACAGTGCACGCATCCCGCCCTTGCCCAGAAACATGGATCTGCTGAACACTCCAAAAACACTGCTCTTTCCTAGGCAAGCTTCAAACTGCTGTCAGACGTCCGTGCTCTCTGTTTTCTGCTGCCCTGCTCGTTGTAGAAGAGTGCACAGCTCACCCTGGCATTTAGAGCACATCGAAGTCAATTGCAAAAAACCAGCAGCTGCTCACTCCCAAACACAAGGCACTGTCTATGTCCTTGCTTCCCGAGCAACTCAGCGCAGCCCTTCTTCTCTGCATCTCGGAAGCTCAGGGTACGAACAAGAATTCTCCAGATTCGTGTGCATCAGGACCAAGTCAAAACGCAGGAAAGTCGTCCTGGAGCACCTGGCAGAACCATGCTAGCGGTTAACTAAAAGTGCAGGCAGCGGCAGCCACCGTCCTTTAGCAGTGCCAAGGCAGCGCACACAAGCCGGTTTCGTTCTCCGCCTCTCAGAAGCCAACCGCTCTCTCCGGCTGCCGGAGGCGAAGAAGCGGCTACTAGGTGCACCGCTGACATGAACCGCACTTGTAGGCTGCAAAGCGCGGCTTCGGCAGAAAGAAGCCGGCAACCGCCGCTTCCCTGCGGACAGCTGCGGAGAGCCGAAGTCTGCGTCTCTAGCGGAGTGCATCATAGCGAAAAGCTTTTCCAGCGTGTCTCGCAGGGAGAAAGCTTGCCAGCACACTGCACACATCCCGCCCTTGCCCAGAAACATATATTTGCTGAACACTCCAAATAAACTGCTCTTTCCTAGGCAAGCTTCAAACTGCTGTCAGACATATGTACTCGTTGTTTTCTGCTGCCCTGCTCGTTGTAGAAGAGTGCACAGCTCCACCTGACATTCAGTGCACAGCGAAGTCAACTGCAAAAAACCAGCAGCTGCTCACTCCCAAACACAAAGCGCTGTCTATGTCCTAGCTTCCCGAGCAACTCAGCGCAGCCCTTCTTCTCTGCATCTCGGAAGCTCAGGGCACGAACAAGAATTCTCCAGATTCGTGTGCATCAGGACCAAGTCGAAACGCAGGAAAGTCGTCCTGGATCACCTGCCAGAAGCATGCCAGTGGTGAATTGAAAGGGCTGGCAGCTGCAGCCACCGTCTTCTAGCAGTGCCAAAGCTGCACACACAAGCCGGTTTCGTTCTTCGCCTCTCAGAAGCCAACCGCTCTCCCCGGCTGCCGGAGGCGAAGAAGCGGCTACTAGGTGCACCGCTGACGTGAACCGCACTTGTAGGCTGCAAAGCGCGGCTTCGGCAGAAAGAAGCCGGCAACCGCCGCTTCCCTGCGGACAGCTGCGGAGAGCCGAAGTCTGCGTCTCTAGCGGAGTGCATCAGAGCGAAAAGCTTTTCCAGCGTGTCTCGCAGGGAGAAAGCTTGCCAGCACAGTGCACGCATCCCGCCCTTGCCCAGAAACATATATTTGCTGAACACTCCAAAAACACTACTCTTTCCTAGGCAAGCTTCAAACTGCTGTCAGACATCTGTGCTCTCTGTTTTCTTCTGCCCTGCTCGTTGTAGAGGAGTGCACAGCTCCACCTGACATTCAGTGCACAGCGAAGTCAATTGCAAAAAACCAGCAGCTGCTCACTCCCAAACACAAGGCGCTGTCTATGTCCTTGCTTTCCGAGCAACTCAGCGCAGCCCTTCTTTTCTGCAGCTGCCATCGAGTTCTCTGCAACTCGGAAGCTCAGGGTACGAACAAGAATTCTCCAGATTCGTCTGCATCAGGACCAAGTCAAAACGCAGGAAAGTCGTCCTGGAGCACCTGCCAGAAGCATGCCAGAGGTGAACTGAAAGGGCTGGCAGCTGCAGCCACCGTCCTCTAGCAGTGCCAAGGCTGCGCACACAAGCCGGTTTCGTTCTTCGCCTCTCAGAAGCCAACCGCTCTCCCCGGCTGCCGGAGGCGAAGAAGCGGCTGCTAGGTGCGCCGCTGACGTGAACCGCACTTGTAGGCTGCAAAGCGCGGCTTCGGCAGAAAGAAGCCGGCAACCGCCGCTTCCCTGCGAACAGCTGCGGAGAGCCGGAGTCTACGTCTCTAGCGGATTGCATCATGGCGAAAAGCTTTTCCAGCGTGTCTCGCAGGGAGAAAGCTTGCCAGCACAGTGCACGCATCCCGCCTTTGCCCAGAAACATGGATTTGCTGAACACTCCAAAAACACTGCTCTTTCCTAGGCAAGCTTCAAACTGCTGTTAGACGTCCGTGCTCTCTGTTTTCTGCTGCCCTGCTCGTTGTAGAAGAGTGCACAGCTCACCCTGGCATTCAGTGCACAGCGAAGTCAACTGCAAAAAACCAGCAGCTGCTCACTGCCAAACACAAGGCGCTGTCTATGTCCTTGCTTCCCGAGCAATTCAGCACAGCCATTCTTCTCTGCAGCTGCCATCGAGATATCTGCAACTCGTAAACTCAGGGTACGAGCAAGAATTCTCCAGATTCGTCTGCATCAGGACCAAGTCAAAACGCAGGAAAGTCGTCCTGGAACACCTGCCAGAAGCATGCCAGCGGTGAATTGAAAGGGCTGGCAGCTGCAGCCACCGTCTTCAAGCAGTGCCAAGGCTGCGCACACAAGCCGGTTTCGTTCTTCGCCTCTCAGAAGCCAACCGCTCTCCCCGGCTGCCGGAGGCGAAGAAGCGGCTACTAGGTGCACCGCTGACGTGAACCGCACTTGTAGGCTGCAAAGCGCGGCTTCGGCGGAAAGACGCCGGCAGCCGCCGCTTCCCTGCGGACAGCTGCGGAGAGCTGAAGTCTGTGTCTCTAGCGGACTGCATCATAGCGAAAAGCTTTTCCAGCGTGTCTCGCAGGGAGAAAGCTTGCCAGCACAGTGCATGCATCCCGCCCTTGCCCAGAAACATATATTTGCTGAACACTCCAAAAACACTACTCTTTCCTAGGCAAGCTTCAAACTGCTGTCAGACGTCCGTACTCTCTGTTTTCTGCTGCCCTGCTCATTGTAGAAGAGTGCACAGCTCCACCTGACATTCAATGCACAGCGAAGTCAACTGCAAAAAACCAGCAGCTGCTCACTCCCAAACACAAGGCGCTGTCTATGTCCTTGCTTCCCGAGCAACTCAGCGCAGCCCTTCTTCTCTGCATCTCGGAAGCTCAGGGCACGAACAAGAATTCTCCAGATTCGTGTGCATCAGGACCAAGTCAAAACGCAGGAAAGTCGTCCTGGAGCACCTGCCAGAAGCATGCCAGTGGTGAATTGAAAGGGCTGGCAGCTGCAGCCACCGTCTTCTAGCAGTGCCAAGGCTGCGCACACAAGCCGGTTTCGTTCTTCGCCTCTCAGAAGCCAACCGCTCTCCCCGGCTGCCGGAGGCGAAGAAGCGGCTACTAGGTGCACCGCTGACGTGAACCGCACTTGTAGGCTGCAAAGCGCGGCTTCGGCAGAAAGGCGCCGGCAGCCGCCGCTTCCCTGCGGACAGCTGCGGAGAGCCGAAGTCTGCGTCTCTAGCGGACTGCATCATAGCGAAAAGCTTTTCCAGCGTCTCTCGCGAGGTGAAACCTTGCCAGCACAGTGCACGCATCCCGCCCTTGCCCAGAAACATGGATCTGCTGAACACTCCAAAAACACTGCTCTTTCCTAGGCAAGCTTCAAACTGCTGTCAGACGTCCGTGCTCTCTGTTTTCTGCTGCCCTGCTCGTTGTAGAAGAGTGCACAGCTCACCCTGGCATTTAGAGCACATCGAAGTCAATTGCAAAAAACCAGCAGCTGCTCACTCCCAAACACAAGGCACTGTCTATGTCCTTGCTTCCCGAGCAACTCAGCGCAGCCCTTCTTCTCTGCATCTCGGAAGCTCAGGGTACGAACAAGAATTCTCCAGATTCGTGTGCATCAGGACCAAGTCAAAACGCAGGAAAGTCGTCCTGGAGCACCTGGCAGAACCATGCTAGCGGTTAACTAAAAGTGCAGGCAGCGGCAGCCACCGTCCTTTAGCAGTGCCAAGGCAGCGCACACAAGCCGGTTTCGTTCTCCGCCTCTCAGAAGCCAACCGCTCTCTCCGGCTGCCGGAGGCGAAGAAGCGGCTACTAGGTGCACCGCTGACATGAACCGCACTTGTAGGCTGCAAAGCGCGGCTTCGGCAGAAAGAAGCCGGCAACCGCCGCTTCCCTGCGGACAGCTGCGGAGAGCCGAAGTCTGCGTCTCTAGCGGAGTGCATCATAGCGAAAAGCTTTTCCAGCGTGTCTCGCAGGGAGAAAGCTTGCCAGCACACTGCACACATCCCGCCCTTGCCCAGAAACATATATTTGCTGAGCACTCCAAAAACACTGCTCTTTCCTAGGCAAGCTTCAAACTGCTGTCAGACGTCCGTGCTCTCTGTTTTCTGCTGCCCTGCTCGTTGTAGAGGAGTGCACAGCTCACCCTGGCATTCAGTGCACAGCGAAGTCAATTGCAAAAAACCAGCAGCTGCTCACTGCCAAACACAAGGCGCTGTCTATGTCCTTGCTTCCCGAGCAATTCAGCACAGCCCTTCTTCTCTGCAGCTGCCATCGAGATCTCTGCAACTGGTAAACTCAGGGTACGAACAAGAATTCTCCAGATTAGTCTGCATCAGGACCAAGTCAAAACGCAGGAAAGTCGTCCTGGAGCACCTGCCAGAAGCATGCCAGTGGTGAATTGAAAGGGCTGGCAGCTGCAGCCACCGTCTTCTAGCAGTTCCAAGGCTGCTCACAGAAGCCGGTTTCGTTCTTCGCCTCTCAGAAGCACACCGCTCTCCCCGGCTGCCGGAGGCGAAGAAGCGGCTACTAGGTGCACCGCTGACGTGAACCGCACTTGTAGGCTGCAAAGCGCGGCTTCGGCAGAAAGAAGCCGGCAACCGCCGCTTCCCTGCGGACACCTGCGGAGAGCCGGAGTCTGCGTCTCAAGAGGACTGCATCATGGCGGAAAGCTTTTCCAGCGTGTCTCGCAGGGAGAAAGCTTGCCAGCATAGTGCACGCATCCCGCCCATGCCCAGAAATATATATATGCCGAACACTCCAAAAACACTACTCTTTCCTAGGCAAGCTTCAAACTGCTGTCAGACGTCCGTACTCTCTGTTTTCTGCTGCCCTGCTCATTGTAGAAGAGTGCACAGCTCCAGCTGACATTCAATGCACAGCGAAGTCAACTGCAAAAAACCAGCAGCTGCTCACTCCCAAACACAAGGCGCTGTCTATATCCTTGCTTCCCGAGCAATTCAGCACAGCCCTTCTATTCTGCAGCTGCCATCGAGAACTCTGCAACTCGTAAACTCAGGGTACGAACAAGAATTCTCCAGATTCGTGTGCATCAGGACCAAGTCAAAACGCAGGAAAGTTGTCCTGGAGCACCTGCCAGAAGCATCCCAGCGGTGAATTGATAGCGCAGGCAGCTGCAGCCACAGTCCTCTAGCAGTGCCAAGGCTGCGCACACAAGCCGGTTTCGTTCTTCGCCTGTCAGAAGCCAACCGCACTCCCCGGCTGCCGGAGGCGAAGAAGCGGCTACTAGGTGCACCGCTGACGTGAACCGCACTTGCAGGCTGCAAAGCGCGGCTTCGGCGGAAAGACGCCGGCAGCCGCCGCTTCCCTGCGGACAGCTGCGGAGAGCCGAAGTCTGCGTCTCTAGCAGACTGCATCATAGCGAAAAGCTTTTCCAGCGTTACTCGCAGGGAGAAAGCTTGCCAGCACAGTGCGCGCATCCCGCCCTTGCCCAGAAACATATATTTGCTGAACAATCCAAAAACACTACTCTTTCCTAGGCAAGTTTCAAACTGCTGTCAGACGTCCGTACTCTCTGTTTTCTGCTGCCCTGCTCGTTGTAGAAGAGTGCACAGCTCCACCTGACATTCAGTGCACAGCGAAGTCAATTGCAAAAAACCAGCAGCTGCTCACTCCCAAACAAAAGGCGCTATGTCCTTGCTTCCCAAGCAACTCAGCGCAGCCCTTCTTCTCTGCATCTCGGAAGCTCAGGGCACGAACAAGAATTCTCCAGATTCGTCTGCATCAGGACCAAGTCAAAACGCAGGAAAGTCGTCCTGGAGCACCTGCCAGACGCATGCCAGCGGTGAATTGAAAGAGCTGGCAGCTGCAGCCACCGTCTTCTAGCAGTGCCAAGGCTGCGCACACAAGCCGGTTTCGTTCTTCGCCTCTCAGAAGCCAACCGCTCTCTCCGGCTGCCGGAGGCGAAGAAGCGGCTACTAGGTGCACCGCTGACATGAACCGCACTTGTAGGCTGCAAAGCGCGGCTTCGGCAGAAAGAAGCCGGCAACCGACGCTTTCCCTACGGACACCTGCGGAGAGCCGGAGTCTGCGTCTCAAGCGGACTGCATCACGGCGGAAAGCTTTTCCAGCGTGTCTCGCAGGGAGAAAGCTTGCCAGCACAGTGCACGCATCCCGCCCTTGCCCAGAAACATATATATGCCGAACACTCCAAAAACACTACTCTTTCCTAGGCAAGCTTCAAACTGCTGTCAGCCATTCGTGCTCTCTGTTTTCTGCTGTCCTGCTCGTTGTAGAAGAGTGCACAACTCCACCTGACATTCAGTGCGCAACGAAGTCAACTGCAAAAAACCAGCAGCCTCTCACTCCCAAACACAAGGCGCTGTCTATGTCCTTGCTTCCCGAGCAATTCAGCACAGCCCTTCTTCTTTGCAACTCGGAAGCTCAGGGTACGAACAAGAATTCTCCAGATTCGTCTGCATCAGGACCAAGTCAAAACGCAGGAAAGTCGTCCTGGAGCACCTGCCAGAAGCATGCCAGTGGTGAATTGAAAGGGCTGGCAGCTGCAGCCACCGTCTTCTAGCAGTTCCAAGGCTGCACACACAAGCCGGTTTCGTTCTTCGCCTCTCAGAAGCACACCGCTCTCCCCGGCTGCCGGAGGCGAAGAAGCGGCTACTAGGTGCACCGCTGACGTGAACCGCACTTTTAGGCTGCAAAGCGCGGCTTCGGCAGAAAGAAGCCGGCAACCGCCGCTTCCCTGCGGACACCTGCGGAGAGCCGGAGTCTGCGTCTCAAGAGGACTGCATCATGGCGGAAAGCTTTTCCAGCGTGTCTCGCAGGGAGAAAGCTTGCCAGCATAGTGCTCGCATCCCGCGCATGCCCAGAAACATATATATACCGAACACTCCAAAAACACTACTCTTTCCTAGGCAAGCTTCAAACTGCTGTCAGCCATCTGTGCTCTCTGTTTTCTGCTGCCCTGCTCGTTGTAGAAGAGTGCACAGCTCACCCTGGCATTCAGTGCACAGCGAAGTCAACTGCAAAAAACCAGCAGCTGCTCCCTCCCAAACACAAGGCGCAGTCTATGTCCTTGCTTCCCGAGCCGTTCAGCGCAGCCCTTCTATTCTGCAGCTGCCATCGACATCTCTGCAACTCGTAAACTCAGGGTACGAACAAGAATTCTCCTGATTCGTCTGCATCAGGACCAAGTCAAAACGCAGGAAAGTTGTCCTGGAGCACCTGCCAGAAGCATGCCAGCGGTGAATTGAAAGCGCAGGCAGCTGCTGCCACCGTCTTCTAGCAGTGCCAAGGCTGCGCACACAAGCCGGTTTCGTTCTTCGCCTCTCAGAAGCCAACCGCTCTCCCCGGCTGCCGGAGGCGAAGAAGCGGCTACTAGGTGCACCGCTGACGTGAACCGCACTTGTAGGCTGCAAAGCGCGGTTTCAGCAGAAAGAAGCCGGCAACCGCCGCTTCCCTGCGGACAGCTGCGGAGAGCCGAAGTCTGCGTCTCCAGCGGACTGCATCATAGCGGAAAGCTTTTCCAGCGTGTCTCGCAGGGAGAAAGCTTGCCAGAACAGTGCACGCATCCCGCACTTGCCCAGAAACATATATTTGCTGAACACTCCAAAAAAACTGCTCTTTCCTAGGCAAGCTTCAAACTGCTGTCAGACATATGTACTCTCTGTTTTCTGCTGCCCTGCTCGTAGTAGAAGAGTGCACAGCTCCACCTGACATTCAGTGCACAGCGAAGTCAATTGCAAAAAACCAGCAGCTGCTCACTCCCAAACACAAGGCGCTGTCTATGTCCTTGCTTCCCGAGCAACTCAGCGCAGCCCTTCTTTTCTGCAGCTGCCATCGAGTTCTCTGCAACTCGTAAACTCAGGGTACGAACAAGAATTCTCCAGATTCGTCTGCATCAGGACCAAGTCAAAACGCAGGAAAGTCGTCCTGGAGCACCTGCCAGAAGCATGCCAGAGGTGAACTGAAAGGGCTGGCAGCTGCAGCCACCGTCTTCTAGCAGTTCCAAGGCTGCTCACAGAAGCCGGTTTCGTTCTTCGCCTCTCAGAAGCACACCGCTCTCCCCGGCTGCCGGAGGCGAAGAAGCGGCTACTAGGTGCACCGCTGACGTGAACCGCACTTTTAGGCTGCAAAGCGCGGCTTCGGCAGAAAGAAGCCGGCAACCGCCGCTTCCCTGCGGACACCTGCGGAGAGCCGGAGTCTGCGTCTCAAGAGGACTGCATCATGGCGGAAAGCTTTTCCAGCGTGTCTCGCAGGGAGAAAGCTTGCCAGCATAGTGCACGCATCCCGCCCATGCCCAGAAATATATATATGCCGAACACTCCAAAAACACTGGTCTTTCCTAGGCAAGCTTCAAACTGCTGTTAGACGTCCGTGCTCTCTGTTTTCTGCTGCCCTGCTCGTTGTAGAAGAGTGCACAGCTCACCCTGGCATTCAGTGCACAGCGAAGTCAACTGCAAAAAACCAGCAGCTGCTCACTCCCAAACACAAGGCGCTGTCTATGTCCTTGCTTCCCGAGCAATTCAGCACAGCCATTCTTCTCTGCAGCTGCCATCGAGATATCTGCAACTCGTAAACTCAGGGTACGAGCAAGAATTCTCCAGATTCGTCTGCATCAGGACCAAGTCAAAACGCAGGAAAGTCGTCCTGGAGCACCTGCCAGAAGCATGCCAAAGGTGAATTGAAAGGGCTGGCAGCTGCAGCCACCGTCTTCTAGCAGTGCCAAGGCTGCGCACACAAGCCGGTTTCGTTCTTCGCCTCTCAGAAGCCAACCGCTCTCCCCGGCTGCCGGAGGCGAAGAAGCGGCTACTAGGTGCACCGCTGACGTGAACCGCACTTGTAGGCTGCAAAGCGCGGCTTCGGCAGAAAGACGCCGGCAGCCGCCGCTTCCCTGCGGACAGCTGCGGAGAGCCGAAGTCTGCGTCTCTAGCGGACTGCATCATAGCGAAAAGTTTTTCCAGCGTCTCTCGCGGGGTGAAACCTTGCCAGCACAGTGCACGCATCCCGCCCTTGCCCAGAAACATGGATCTGCTGAACACTCCAAAAACACTGGTCTTTCCTAGGCAAGCTTCAAACTGCTGTCAGACGTCCGTGCTCTCTGTTTTCTGCTGCCCTGCTCGTTGTAGAAGAGTGCACAGCTCACCCTGGCATTCAGAGCACAGCGAAGTCAATTGCAAAAAACCAGCAGCTGCTCACTCCCAAACACAAGGCGCTGTCTATGTCCTTGCTTCCCGAGCAGTTCAGCACAGCCCTTCTTCTCTGCATCTCGGAAGCTCAGGGCACGAACAAGAATTCTCCAGATTCGTGTGCATCAGGACCAAGTCAAAACGCAGGAAAGTCGTCCTGGAGCACCTGGCAGAACCATGCTAGCGGTTAACTAAAAGTGCAGGCAGCGGCAGCCACCGTCCTTTAGCAGTGCCAAGGCAGCGCACACAAGCCGGTTTCGTTCTCCGCCTTTCAGAAGCCAACCGCTCTCTCCGGCTGCCGGAGGCGAAGAAGCGGCTACTAGGTGCACCGCTGACATGAACCGCACTTGTAGGCTGCAAAGCGCGGCTTCGGCAGAAAGAAGCCGGCAACCGCCGCTTCCCTGCGGACAGCTGCGGAGAGCCGAAGTCTGCGTCTCTAGCGGAGTGCATCATAGCGAAAAGCTTTTCCAGCGTGTCTCGCAGGGAGA
This sequence comes from Taeniopygia guttata, assembly GCF_048771995.1. Taxonomy (NCBI): domain Eukaryota; kingdom Metazoa; phylum Chordata; class Aves; order Passeriformes; family Estrildidae; genus Taeniopygia; species Taeniopygia guttata. The sequence continues at coordinate 52,474 of NC_133031.1, forward strand.
AAGCTTGCCAGCACAGTGCATGCATCCCGCCCTTGCCCAGAAACATATATTTGCTGAACACTCCAAAAACACTACTCTTTCCTAGGCAAGCTTCAAACTGCTGTCAGACGTCCGTACTCTCTGTTTTCTGCTGCCCTGCTCATTGTAGAAGAGTGCACAGCTCCACCTGACATTCAATGCACAGCGAAGTCAACTGCAAAAAACCAGCAGCTGCTCACTCCCAAACACAAGGCGCTGTCTATGTCCTTGCTTCCCGAGCAACTCAGCGCAGCCCTTCTTCTCTGCATCTCGGAAGCTCAGGGCACGAACAAGAATTCTCCAGATTCGTGTGCATCAGGACCAAGTCAAAACGCAGGAAAGTCGTCCTGGAGCACCTGCCAGAAGCATGCCAGTGGTGAATTGAAAGGGCTGGCAGCTGCAGCCACCGTCTTCTAGCAGTGCCAAGGCTGCGCACACAAGCCGGTTTCGTTCTTCGCCTCTCAGAAGCCAACCGCTCTCTCCGGCTGCCGGAGGCGAAGAAGCGGCTACTAGGTGCACCGCTGACGTGAACCGCACTTGTAGGCTGCAAAGCGCGGCTTCGGCAGAAAGGCGCCGGCAGCCGCCGCTTCCCTGCGGACAGCTGCGGAGAGCCGAAGTCTGCGTCTCTAGCGGACTGCATCATAGCGAAAAGCTTTTCCAGCGTCTCTCGCGAGGTGAAACCTTGCCAGCACAGTGCACGCATCCCGCCCTTGCCCAGAAACATGGATCTGCTGAACACTCCAAAAACACTGGTCTTTCCTAGGCAAGCTTCAAACTGCTGTCAGACGTCCGTGCTCTCTGTTTTCTGCTGCCCTGCTCGTTGTAGAAGAGTGCACAGCTCACCCTGGCATTTAGAGCACATCGAAGTCAATTGCAAAAAACCAGCAGCTGCTCACTCCCAAACACAAGGCACTGTCTATGTCCTTGCTTCCCGAGCAACTCAGCGCAGCCCTTCTTTTCTGCAGCTGCCATCGACATTTCTTCAACTCGTAAACTCAGGGTACGAACAAGAATTCTCCAGATTCGTGTGCATCAGGACCAAGTCAAAACGCAGGAAAGTTGTCCTGGAGCACCTGCCAGAAGCATCCCAGCGGTGAATTGATAGCGCAGGCAGCTGCAGCCACAGTCCTCTAGCAGTGCCAAGGCTGCGCACACAAGCCGGTTTCGTTCTTCGCCTCTCAGAAGCACACCGCACTCCCCGGCTGCCGGAGGCGAAGAAGCGGCTACTAGGTGCACCGCTGACGTGAACCGCACTTGCAGGCTGCAAAGCGCGGCTTAGGCGGAAAGACGCCGGCAGCCGCCGCTTCCCTGCGGACAGCTGCGGAGAGCCGAAGTCTGCGTCTCTAGCAGACTGCATCATAGCGAAAAGCTTTTCCAGCGTTACTCGCAGGGAGAAAGCTTGCCAGCACAGTGCGCGCATCCCGCCCTTGCCCAGAAACATATATTTGCTGAACAATCCAAAAACACTACTCTTTCCTAGGCAAGTTTCAAACTGGTGTCAGACGTCCGTACTCTCTGTTTTCTGCTGCCCTGCTCGTTGTAGAAGAGTGCACAGCTCCACCTGACATTCAGTGCACAGCGAAGTCAATTGCAAAAAACCAGCAGCTGCTCACTCCCAAACAAAAGGCGCTGTCTATGTCCTTGCTTCCCGAGCAATTCAGCACAGCCCTTCTTCTTTGCAACTCGGAAGCTCAGGGTACGAACAAGAATTCTCCAGATTCGTCTGCATCAGGACCAAGTCAAAACGCAGGAAAGTCGTCCTGGAGCACCTGCCAGAAGCATGCCAGTGGTGAATTGAAAGGGCTGGCAGCTGCAGCCACCGTCTTCTAGCAGTTCCAAGGCTGCACACACAAGCCGGTTTCGTTCTTCGCCTCTCAGAAGCACACCGCTCTCCCCGGCTGCCGGAGGCGAAGAAGCGGCTACTAGGTGCACCGCTGACGTGAACCGCACTTTTAGGCTGCAAAGCGCGGCTTCGGCAGAAAGAAGCCGGCAACCGCCGCTTCCCTGCGGACACCTGCGGAGAGCCGGAGTCTGCGTCTCAAGAGGACTGCATCATGGCGGAAAGCTTTTCCAGCGTGTCTCGCAGGGAGAAAGCTTGCCAGCATAGTGCTCGCATCCCGCGCATGCCCAGAAACATATATATACCGAACACTCCAAAAACACTACTCTTTCCTAGGCAAGCTTCAAACTGCTGTCAGCCATCTGTGCTCTCTGTTTTCTGCTGCCCTGCTCGTTGTAGAAGAGTGCACAGCTCACCCTGGCATTCAGTGCACAGCGAAGTCAACTGCAAAAAACCAGCAGCTGCTCCCTCCCAAACACAAGGCGCAGTCTATGTCCTTGCTTCCCGAGCCGTTCAGCGCAGCCCTTCTATTCTGCAGCTGCCATCGACATCTCTGCAACTCGTAAACTCAGGGTACGAACAAGAATTCTCCTGATTCGTCTGCATCAGGACCAAGTCAAAACGCAGGAAAGTTGTCCTGGAGCACCTGCCAGAAGCATGCCAGCGGTGAATTGAAAGCGCAGGCAGCTGCTGCCACCGTCTTCTAGCAGTGCCAAGGCTGCGCACACAAGCCGGTTTCGTTCTTCGCCTCTCAGAAGCCAACCGCTCTCCCCGGCTGCCGGAGGCGAAGAAGCGGCTACTAGGTGCACCGCTGACGTGAACCGCACTTGTAGGCTGCAAAGCGCGGTTTCAGCAGAAAGAAGCCGGCAACCGCCGCTTCCCTGCGGACAGCTGCGGAGAGCCGAAGTCTGCGTCTCCAGCGGACTGCATCATAGCGGAAAGCTTTTCCAGCGTGTCTCGCAGGGAGAAAGCTTGCCAGAACAGTGCACGCATCCCGCACTTGCCCAGAAACATATATTTGCTGAACACTCCAAAAAAACTGCTCTTTCCTAGGCAAGCTTCAAACTGCTGTCAGACATATGTACTCTCTGTTTTCTGCTGCCCTGCTCGTAGTAGAAGAGTGCACAGCTCCACCTGACATTCAGTGCACAGCGAAGTCAATTGCAAAAAACCAGCAGCTGCTCACTCCCAAACACAAGGCGCTGTCTATGTCCTTGCTTCCCGAGCAACTCAGCGCAGCCCTTCTTTTCTGCAGCTGCCATCGAGTTCTCTGCAACTCGTAAACTCAGGGTACGAACAAGAATTCTCCAGATTCGTCTGCATCAGGACCAAGTCAAAACGCAGGAAAGTCGTCCTGGAGCACCTGCCAGAAGCATGCCAGAGGTGAACTGAAAGGGCTGGCAGCTGCAGCCACCGTCTTCTAGCAGTTCCAAGGCTGCTCACAGAAGCCGGTTTCGTTCTTCGCCTCTCAGAAGCACACCGCTCTCCCCGGCTGCCGGAGGCGAAGAAGCGGCTACTAGGTGCACCGCTGACGTGAACCGCACTTTTAGGCTGCAAAGCGCGGCTTCGGCAGAAAGAAGCCGGCAACCGCCGCTTCCCTGCGGACACCTGCGGAGAGCCGGAGTCTGCGTCTCAAGAGGACTGCATCATGGCGGAAAGCTTTTCCAGCGTGTCTCGCAGGGAGAAAGCTTGCCAGCATAGTGCACGCATCCCGCCCATGCCCAGAAATATATATATGCCGAACACTCCAAAAACACTGGTCTTTCCTAGGCAAGCTTCAAACTGCTGTTAGACGTCCGTGCTCTCTGTTTTCTGCTGCCCTGCTCGTTGTAGAAGAGTGCACAGCTCACCCTGGCATTCAGTGCACAGCGAAGTCAACTGCAAAAAACCAGCAGCTGCTCACTCCCAAACACAAGGCGCTGTCTATGTCCTTGCTTCCCGAGCAATTCAGCACAGCCATTCTTCTCTGCAGCTGCCATCGAGATATCTGCAACTCGTAAACTCAGGGTACGAGCAAGAATTCTCCAGATTCGTCTGCATCAGGACCAAGTCAAAACGCAGGAAAGTCGTCCTGGAGCACCTGCCAGAAGCATGCCAGTGGTGAATTGAAAGGGCTGGCAGCTGCAGCCACCGTCTTCTAGCAGTGCCAAGGCTGCGCACACAAGCCGGTTTCGTTCTTCGCCTCTCAGAAGCCAACCGCTCTCCCCGGCTGCCGGAGGCGAAGAAGCGGCTACTAGGTGCACCGCTGACGTGAACCGCACTTGTAGGCTGCAAAGCGCGGCTTCGGCAGAAAGACGCCGGCAGCCGCCGCTTCCCTGCGGACAGCTGCGGAGAGCCGAAGTCTGCGTCTCTAGCGGACTGCATCATAGCGAAAAGTTTTTCCAGCGTCTCTCGCGGGGTGAAACCTTGCCAGCACAGTGCACGCATCCCGCCCTTGCCCAGAAACATGGATCTGCTGAACACTCCAAAAACACTGGTCTTTCCTAGGCAAGCTTCAAACTGCTGTCAGACGTCCGTGCTCTCTGTTTTCTGCTGCCCTGCTCGTTGTAGAAGAGTGCACAGCTCACCCTGGCATTCAGAGCACAGCGAAGTCAATTGCAAAAAACCAGCAGCTGCTCACTCCCAAACACAAGGCGCTGTCTATGTCCTTGCTTCCCGAGCAGTTCAGCACAGCCCTTCTTCTCTGCATCTCGGAAGCTCAGGGCACGAACAAGAATTCTCCAGATTCGTGTGCATCAGGACCAAGTCAAAACGCAGGAAAGTCGTCCTGGAGCACCTGGCAGAACCATGCTAGCGGTTAACTAAAAGTGCAGGCAGCGGCAGCCACCGTCCTTTAGCAGTGCCAAGGCAGCGCACACAAGCCGGTTTCGTTCTCCGCCTTTCAGAAGCCAACCGCTCTCTCCGGCTGCCGGAGGCGAAGAAGCGGCTACTAGGTGCACCGCTGACATGAACCGCACTTGTAGGCTGCAAAGCGCGGCTTCGGCAGAAAGAAGCCGGCAACCGCCGCTTCCCTGCGGACAGCTGCGGAGAGCCGAAGTCTGCGTCTCTAGCGGAGTGCATCATAGCGAAAAGCTTTTCCAGCGTGTCTCGCAGGGAGAAAGCTTGCCAGCACAGTGCATGCATCCCGCCCTTGCCCAGAAACATATATTTGCTGAACACTCCAAAAACACTACTCTTTCCTAGGCAAGCTTCAAACTGCTGTCAGACGTCCGTACTCTCTGTTTTCTGCTGCCCTGCTCATTGTAGAAGAGTGCACAGCTCCACCTGACATTCAATGCACAGCGAAGTCAACTGCAAAAAACCAGCAGCTGCTCACTCCCAAACACAAGGCGCTGTCTATGTCCTTGCTTCCCGAGCAACTCAGCGCAGCCCTTCTTCTCTGCATCTCGGAAGCTCAGGGCACGAACAAGAATTCTCCAGATTCGTGTGCATCAGGACCAAGTCAAAACGCAGGAAAGTCGTCCTGGAGCACCTGCCAGAAGCATGCCAGTGGTGAATTGAAAGGGCTGGCAGCTGCAGCCACCGTCTTCTAGCAGTGCCAAGGCTGCGCACACAAGCCGGTTTCGTTCTTCGCCTCTCAGAAGCCAACCGCTCTCTCCGGCTGCCGGAGGCGAAGAAGCGGCTACTAGGTGCACCGCTGACGTGAACCGCACTTGTAGGCTGCAAAGCGCGGCTTCGGCAGAAAGGCGCCGGCAGCCGCCGCTTCCCTGCGGACAGCTGCGGAGAGCCGAAGTCTGCGTCTCTAGCGGACTGCATCATAGCGAAAAGCTTTTCCAGCGTCTCTCGCGAGGTGAAACCTTGCCAGCACAGTGCACGCATCCCGCCCTTGCCCAGAAACATGGATCTGCTGAACACTCCAAAAACACTGCTCTTTCCTAGGCAAGCTTCAAACTGCTGTCAGACGTCCGTGCTCTCTGTTTTCTGCTGCCCTGCTCGTTGTAGAAGAGTGCACAGCTCACCCTGGCATTTAGAGCACATCGAAGTCAATTGCAAAAAACCAGCAGCTGCTCACTCCCAAACACAAGGCACTGTCTATGTCCTTGCTTCCCGAGCAACTCAGCGCAGCCCTTCTTTTCTGCAGCTGCCATCGAGTTCTCTGCAACTGGGAAGCTCAGGGTACGAACAAGAATTCTCCAGATTCGTCTGCATCAGGACCAAGTCAAAACGCAGGAAAGTCGTCCTGGAGCACCTGGCAGAACCATGCTAGCGGTTAACTAAAAGTGCAGGCAGCGGCAGCCACCGTCCTTTAGCAGTGCCAAGGCAGCGCACACAAGCCGGTTTCGTTCTCCGCCTCTCAGAAGCCAACCGCTCTCTCCGGCTGCCGGAGGCGAAGAAGCGGCTACTAGGTGCACCGCTGACATGAACCGCACTTGTAGGCTGCAAAGCACGGCTTCGGCAGAAAGAAGCCGGCAACCGCCGCTTTCCCTGCGGACACCTGCGGAGAGCCGGAGTCTGCGTCTCAAGCGGACTGCATCACGGCGGAAAGCTTTTCCAGCGTGTCTCGCAGGGAGAAAGCTTGCCAGCACAGTGCACGCATCCCGCCCTTGCCCAGAAACATATATTTGCTGAACACTCCAAAAACACTGGTCTTTCCTAGGCAAGCTTCAAACTGCTGTCAGACGTCCGTGCTCTCTGTTTTCTGCTGCCCTGCTCGTTGTAGAGGAGTGCACAGCTCACCCTGGCATTCAGTGCACAGCGAAGTCAATTGCAAAAAACCAGCAGCTGCTCACTGCCAAACACAAGGCGCTGTCTATGTCCTTGCTTCCCGAGCAATTCAGCACAGCCCTTCTTCTCTGCAGCTGCCATCGAGATCTCTGCAACTGGTAAACTCAGGGTACGAACAAGAATTCTCCAGATTAGTCTGCATCAGGACCAAGTCAAAACGCAGGAAAGTCGTCCTGGAGCACCTGCCAGAAGCATGCCAGTGGTGAATTGAAAGGGCTGGCAGCTGCAGCCACCGTCTTCTAGCAGTTCCAAGGCTGCTCACACAAGCCGGTTTCGTTCTTCGCCTCTCAGAAGCACACCGCTCTCCCCGGCTGCCGGAGGCGAAGAAGCGGCTACTAGGTGCACCGCTGACGTGAACCGCACTTTTAGGCTGCAAAGCGCGGCTTCGGCAGAAAGAAGCCGGCAACCGCCGCTTCCCTGCGGACACCTGCGGAGAGCCGGAGTCTGCGTCTCAAGAGGACTGCATCATGGCGGAAAGCTTTTCCAGCGTGTCTCGCAGGGAGAAAGCTTGCCAGCATAGTGCACGCATCCCGCCCATGCCCAGAAATATATATATGCCGAACACTCCAAAAACACTACTCTTTCCTAGGCAAGCTTCAAACTGCTATCAGCCATCTGTGCTCTCTGTTTTCTGCTGTCCTGCTCGTTGTAGAAGAGTGCACAGCTCCACCTGACATTCAGTGCACAGCGAAGTCAACTGCAAAAAACCAGCAGCTGCTCACTCCCAAACACATGGCGCTGTCTATGTCCTTGCTTCCCGAGCAATTCAGCACAGCCCTTCTTTTCTGCAGCTGCCATCGAGATATCTGCAACTCGTAAACACAGGGTACGAACAAGAATTCTCCAGATTCGTGTGCATCAGGACCAAGTCAAAACGCAGGAAAGTCGTCCTGGAGCACCTGCCAGAAGCATGCCAGAGGTGAACTGAAAGGGCTGGCAGCTGCAGCCACCGTCTTCTAGCAGTGCCAAGGCAGCGCACACAAGCCGGTTTCGTTCTTCGCCTCACAGAAGCCAACCGCTCTCCCCGGCTGCCGGAGGCGAAGAAGCGGCTGCTAGATGCGCCGCTGACGTGAACCGCACTTGTAGGCTGCAAAGCGCGGCTTCGGCAGAAAGACGCCGGCAACCGCCGCTTCCCTGCGAACAGCTGCGGAGAGCCGGAGTCTACGTCTCTAGCGGATTGCATCATGGCGAAAAGCTTTTCCAGCGTGTCTCGCAGGGAGAAAGCTTGCCAGCACAGTGCACGCATCCCGCCTTTGCCCAGAAACATGGATTTTCTGAACACTCCAAAAACACTGCTCTTTCCTAGGCAAGCTTCAAACTGCTGTCAGACGTCCGTGCTCTCTGTTTTCTGCTGCCCTGCTCGTTGTAGAAGAGTGCACAGCTCACCCTGGCATTCAGTGCACAGCGAAGTCAATTGCAAAAAACCAGCAGCTGCTCACTCCCAAACACAAGGCGCTGTCTATGTCCTTGCTTCCCGAGCAACTCAGCGCAGCCCTTCTTTTCTGCATCACGGAAGCTCAGGGCACGAACAAGAATTCTCCAGATTCGTGTGCATCAGGACCAAGTCAAAACGCAGGAAAGTCGTCCTGGAGCACCTGCGAGAAGCATGCCAGCGGTGAATTGAAAGGGCTGGCAGCTACAGCCACCGTCTTCCAGCAGTGCCAAGGCTGCGCACACAAGCCGGTTTCGTTCTTCGCCTCTCAGAAGCCAACCGCTCTCCCCGGCTGCCGGAGGCGAAGAAGCGGCTACTAGGTGCACCGCTGACGTGAACCGCACTTGTAGGCTGCAAAGCGCGTATTCGGCAGAAAGAAGCCGGCAACCGCCGCTTTCCTGCGGACAGCTGCGGAGAACCGAAGTCTGCGTCTCAAGCGGACTGCATCATAGCGAAAAGCTTTTCCAGCGTGTCTCGCAGGGAGAAAGCTTGCCAGAAGAGTGCACGTATCCCGCACTTGCCCAGAAACATATATTTGCTGAACACTCCAAAAACACTGCTCTTTCCTAGGCAAGCTTCAAACTGCTGTCAGACGTCCGTGCTCTCTGTTTTCTGCTGCCCTGCTCATTGTAGAAGAGTGCACAGCTCCAGCTGACATTCAATGCACAGCGAAGTCAACTGCAAAAAACCAGCAGCTGCTCACTCCCAAACACAAGGCGCTGTCTATATCCTTGCTTCCCGAGCAATTCAGCACAGCCCTTCTATTCTGCAGCTGCCATCGAGAACTCTGCAACTCGTAAACTCAGGGTACGAACAAGAATTCTCCAGATTCGTGTGCATCAGGACCAAGTCAAAACGCAGGAAAGTTGTCCTGGAGCACCTGCCAGAAGCATCCCAGCGGTGAATTGATAGCGCAGGCAGCTGCAGCCACAGTCCTCTAGCAGTGCCAAGGCTGCGCACACAAGCCGGTTTCGTTCTTCGCCTCTCAGAAGCCAACCGCACTCCCCGGCTGCCGGAGGCGAAGAAGCGGCTACTAGGTGCACCGCTGACGTGAACCGCACTTGCAGGCTGCAAAGCGCGGCTTCGGCGGAAAGACGCCGGCAGCCGCCGCTTCCCTGCGGACAGCTGCGGAGAGCCGAAGTCTGCGTCTCTAGCAGACTGCATCATAGCGAAAAGCTTTTCCAGCGTTACTCGCAGGGAGAAAGCTTGCCAGCACAGTGCGCGCATCCCGCCCTTGCCCAGAAACATATATTTGCTGAACAATCCAAAAACACTACTCTTTCCTAGGCAAGTTTCAAACTGCTGTCAGACGTCCGTACTCTCTGTTTTCTGCTGCCCTGCTCGTTGTAGAAGAGTGCACAGCTCCACCTGACATTCAGTGCACAGCGAAGTCAATTGCAAAAAACCAGCAGCTGCTCACTCCCAAACAAAAGGCGCTATGTCCTTGCTTCCCAAGCAACTCAGCGCAGCCCTTCTTCTCCGCATCTCGGAAGCTCAGGGCACGAACAAGAATTCTCCAGATTCGTCTGCATCAGGACCAAGTCAAAACGCAGGAAAGTCGTCCTGGAGCACCTGCCAGACGCATGCCAGCGGTGAATTGAAAGAGCTGGCAGCTGCAGCCACCGTCTTCTAGCAGTGCCAAGGCTGCGCACACAAGCCGGTTTCGTTCTTCGCCTCTCAGAAGCCAACCGCTCTCTCCGGCTGCCGGAGGCGAAGAAGCGGCTACTAGGTGCACCGCTGACATGAACCGCACTTGTAGGCTGCAAAGCGCGGCTTCGGCAGAAAGAAGCCGGCAACCGCCGCTTTCCCTGCGGACACCTGCGGAGAGCCGGAGTCTGCGTCTCAAGCGGACTGCATCACGGCGGAAAGCTTTTCCAGCGTGTCTCGCAGGGAGAAAGCTTGCCAGCACACTGCACGCATCCCGCCCTTGCCCAGAAACATATATATGCCGAACACTCCAAAAACACTACTCTTTCCTAGGCAAGCTTCAAACTGCTGTCAGCCATTCGTGCTCTCTGTTTTCTGCTGTCCTGCTCGTTGTAGAAGAGTGCACAGCTCCACCTGACATTCAGTGCACAGCGAAGTCAACTGCAAAAAACCAGCAGCCTCTCACTCCCAAACACAAGGCGCTGTCTATGTCCTTGCTTCCCGAGCAATTCAGCACAGCCCTTCTTCTTTGCAACTCGGAAGCTCAGGGTACGAACAAGAATTCTCCAGATTCGTCTGCATCAGGACCAAGTCAAAACGCAGGAAAGTCGTCCTGGAGCACCTGCCAGAAGCATGCCAGTGGTGAATTGAAAGGGCTGGCAGCTGCAGCCACCGTCTTCTAGCAGTTCCAAGGCTGCACACACAAGCCGGTTTCGTTCTTCGCCTCTCAGAAGCACACCGCTCTCCCCGGCTGCCGGAGGCGAAGAAGCGGCTACTAGGTGCACCGCTGACGTGAACCGCACTTTTAGGCTGCAAAGCGCGGCTTCGGCAGAAAGAAGCCGGCAACCGCCGCTTCCCTGCGGACACCTGCGGAGAGCCGGAGTCTGCGTCTCAAGAGGACTGCATCATGGCGGAAAGCTTTCCAGCGTGTCTCGCAGGGAGAAAGCTTGCCAGCATAGTGCACGCATCCCGCCCATGCCCAGAAACATATATATACCGAACACTCCAAAAACACTACTCTTTCCTAGGCAAGCTTCAAACTGCTGTCAGCCATCTGTGCTCTCTGTTTTCTGCTGCCCTGCTCGTTGTAGAAGAGTGCACAGCTCACCCTGGCATTCAGTGCACAGCGAAGTCAACTGCAAAAAACCAGCAGCTGCTCCCTCCCAAACACAAGGCGCAGTCTATGTCCTTGCTTCCCGAGCCGTTCAGCGCAGCCCTTCTATTCTGCAGCTGCCATCGACATCTCTGCAACTCGTAAACTCAGGGTACGAACAAGAATTCTCCTGATTCGTCTGCATCAGGACCAAGTCAAAACGCAGGAAAGTTGTCCTGGAGCACCTGCCAGAAGCATGCCAGCGGTGAATTGAAAGCGCAGGCAGCTGCTGCCACCGTCTTCTAGCAGTGCCAAGGCTGCGCACACAAGCCGGTTTCGTTCTTCGCCTCTCAGAAGCCAACCGCTCTCCCCGGCTGCCGGAGGCGAAGAAGCGGCTACTAGGTGCACCGCTGACGTGAACCGCACTTGTAGGCTGCAAAGCGCGGTTTCAGCAGAAAGAAGCCGGCAACCGCCGCTTCCCTGCGGACAGCTGCGGAGAGCCGAAGTCTGCGTCTCCAGCGGACTGCATCATAGCGAAAAGCTTTTCCAGCGTGTCTCGCAGGGAGAAAGCTTGCCAGAACAGTGCACGCATCCCGCACTTGCCCAGAAACATATATTTGCTGAACACTCCAAAAAAACTGCTCTTTCCTAGGCAAGCTTCAAACTGCTGTCAGACATATGTACTCTCTGTTTTCTGCTGCCCTGCTCGTAGTAGAAGAGTGCACAGCTCCACCTGACATTCAGTGCACAGCGAAGTCAATTGCAAAAAACCAGCAGCTGCTCACTCCCAAACACAAGGCGCTGTCTATGTCCTTGCTTCCCGAGCAACTCAGCGCAGCCCTTCTTCTCTGCATCTCGGAAGCTCAGGGCACGAACAAGAATTCTCCAGATTCGTGTGCATCAGGACCAAGTCAAAACGCAGGAAAGTCGTCCTGGAGCACCTGCCAGAAGCATGCCAGTGGTGAATTGAAAGGGCTGGCAGCTGCAGCCACCGTCTTCTAGCAGTGCCAAGGCTGCGCACACAAGCCGGTTTCGTTCTTCGCCTCTCAGAAGCCAACCGCTCTCTCCGGCTGCCGGAGGCGAAGAAGCGGCTACTAGGTGCACCGCTGACGTGAACCGCACTTGTAGGCTGCAAAGCGCGGCTTCGGCAGAAAGGCGCCGGCAGCCGCCGCTTCCCTGCGGACAGCTGCGGAGAGCCGAAGTCTGCGTCTCTAGCGGACTGCATCATAGCGAAAAGCTTTTCCAGCGTCTCTCGCGCGGTGAAACCTTGCCAGCACAGTGCACGCATCCCGCCCTTGCCCAGAAACATGGATCTGCTGAACACTCCAAAAACACTGGTCTTTCCTAGGCAAGCTTCAAACTGCTGTCAGACGTCCGTGCTCTCTGTTTTCTGCTGCCCTGCTCGTTGTAGAAGAGTGCACAGCTCACCCTGGCATTTAGAGCACATCGAAGTCAATTGCAAAAAACCAGCAGCTGCTCACTCCCAAACACAAGGCACTGTCTATGTCCTTGCTTCCCGAGCAACTCAGCGCAGCCCTTCTTTTCTGCAGCTGCCATCGAGTTCTCTGCAACTGGGAAGCTCAGGGTACGAACAAGAATTCTCCAGATTCGTCTGCATCAGGACCAAGTCAAAACGCAGGAAAGTCGTCCTGGAGCACCTGGCAGAACCATGCTAGCGGTTAACTAAAAGTGCAGGCAGCGGCAGCCACCGTCCTTTAGCAGTGCCAAGGCAGCGCACACCAGCCGGTTTCGTTCTCCGCCTCTCAGAAGCCAACCGCTCTCTCCGGCTGCCGGAGGCGAAGAAGCGGCTACTAGGTGCACCGCTGACATGAACCGCACTTGTAGGCTGCAAAGCGCGGCTTCGGCAGAAAGAAGCCGGCAACCGCCGCTTTCCCTGCGGACACCTGCGGAGAGCCGGAGTCTGCGTCTCAAGCGGACTGCATCACGGCGGAAAGCTTTTCCAGCGTGTCTCGCAGGGAGAAAGCTTGCCAGCACAGTGCACGCATCCCGCCCTTGCCCAGAAACATATATTTGCTGAACACTCCAAAAACACTGGTCTTTCCTAGGCAAGCTTCAAACTGCTGTCAGACGTCCGTGCTCTCTGTTTTCTGCTGCCCTGCTCGTTGTAGAGGAGTGCACAGCTCACCCTGGCATTCAGTGCACAGCGAAGTCAATTGCAAAAAACCAGCAGCTGCTCACTGCCAAACACAAGGCGCTGTCTATGTCCTTGCTTCCCGAGCAATTCAGCACAGCCCTTCTTCTCTGCAGCTGCCATCGAGATCTCTGCAACTGGTAAACTCAGGGTACGAACAAGAATTCTCCAGATTAGTCTGCATCAGGACCAAGTCAAAACGCAGGAAAGTCGTCCTGGAGCACCTGCCAGAAGCATGCCAGTGGTGAATTGAAAGGGCTGGCAGCTGCAGCCACCGTCTTCTAGCAGTTCCAAGGCTGCTCACACAAGCCGGTTTCGTTCTTCGCCTCTCAGAAGCAAACCGCTCTCCCCGGTTGCCGGAGGCGAAGAAGCGGCTACTAGGTGCACCGCTGACGTGAACCGCACTTTTAGGCTGCAAAGCGCGGCTTCGGCAGAAAGAAGCCGGCAACCGCCGCTTCCCTGCGGACACCTGCGGAGAGCCGGAGTCTGCGTCTCAAGAGGACTGCATCATGGCGGAAAGCTTTTCCAGCGTGTCTCGCAGGGAGAAAGCTTGCCAGCATAGTGCACGCATCCCGCCCATGCCCAGAAATATATATATGCCGAACACTCCAAAAACACTACTCTTTCCTAGGCAAGCTTCAAACTGCTATCAGCCATCTGTGCTCTCTGTTTTCTGCTGTCCTGCTCGTTGTAGAAGAGTGCACAGCTCCACCTGACATTCAGTGCACAGCGAAGTCAACTGCAAAAAACCAGCAGCTGCTCACTCCCAAACACATGGCGCTGTCTATGTCCTTGCTTCCCGAGCAATTCAGCACAGCCCTTCTTTTCTGCAGCTGCCATCGAGATATCTGCAACTCGTAAATACAGGGTACGAACAAGAATTCTCCAGATTCGTGTGCATCAGGACCAAGTCAAAACGCAGGAAAGTCGTCCTGGAGCACCTGCCAGAAGCATGCCAGAGGTGAACTGAAAGGGCTGGCAGCTGCAGCCACCGTCTTCTAGCAGTGCCAAGGCAGCGCACACAAGCCGGTTTCGTTCTTCGCCTCACAGAAGCCAACCGCTCTCCCCGGCTGCCGGAGGCGAAGAAGCGGCTGCTAGATGCGCCGCTGACGTGAACCGCACTTGTAGGCTGCAAAGCGCGGCTTCGGCAGAAAGACGCCGGCAACCGCCGCTTCCCTGCGAACAGCTGCGGAGAGCCGGAGTCTACGTCTCTAGCGGATTGCATCATGGCGAAAAGCTTTTCCAGCGTGTCTCGCAGGGAGAAAGCTTGCCAGCACAGTGCACGCATCCCGCCTTTGCCCAGAAACATGGATTTTCTGAACACTCCAAAAACACTGCTCTTTCCTAGGCAAGCTTCAAACTGCTGTCAGACGTCCGTGCTCTCTGTTTTCTGCTGCCCTGCTCGTTGTAGAAGAGTGCACAGCTCACCCTGGCATTCAGTGCACAGCGAAGTCAATTGCAAAAAACCAGCAGCTGCTCACTCCCAAACACAAGGCGCTGTCTATGTCCTAGCTTCCCGAGCAACTCAGCGCAGCCCTTCTTCTCTGCATCTCGGAAGCTCAGGGCACGAAGAAGAATTCTCCAGATTCGTCTGCATCAGGACCAAGTCAAAACGCAGGAAAGTCGTCCTGGAGCACCTGCCAGACGCATGCCAGCGGTGAATTGAAAGAGCTGGCAGCTGCAGCCACCGTCTTCTAGCAGTGCCAAGGCTGCGCACACATGCCGGTTTCGTTCTTCGCCTCTCAGAAGCCAACCGCTCTCCCCGGTTGCCGGAGGCGAAGAAGCGGCTACTAGGTGCACCGCTGACGTGAACCGCACTTGTAGGCTGCAAAGCGCGGTTTCGGCAGAAAGAAGCCGGCAACCGCCGCTTCCCTGCGGACAGCTGCGGAGAGCCGAAGTCTGCGTCTCTAGCGGACTGCATCATGGCGAAAAGCTTTTCCAGCATGTCTCGCAGGGAGAAAGCTTGCCAGCACACTGCACACATCCCGCCCTTGCCCAGAAACATATATTTGCTGAACACTCCAAAAACACTGCTCTTTCCTAGGCAAGCTTCAAACTGCTGTCAGACGTCCGTGCTCTCTGTTTTCTGCTGCCCTGCTCGTTGTAGAGGAGTGCACAGCTCACCCTGGCATTCAGTGCACAGCGAAGTCAATTGCAAAAAACCAGCAGCTGCTCACTGCCAAACACAAGGCGCTGTCTATGTCCTTGCTTCCCGAGCAATTCAGCACAGTCCTTCTTCTCTGCAGCTGCCATCGAGATCTCTGCAACTGGTAAACTCAGGGTACGAACAAGAATTCTCCAGATTAGTCTGCATCAGGACCAAGTCAAAACGCAGGAAAGTCGTCCTGGAGCACCTGCCAGAAGCATGCCAGTGGTGAATTGAAAGGGCTGGCAGCTGCAGCCACCGTCTTCTAGCAGTTCCAAGGCTGCTCACAGAAGCCGGTTTCGTTCTTCGCCTCTCAGAAGCACACCGCTCTCCCCGGCTGCCGGAGGCGAAGAAGCGGCTACTAGGTGCACCGCTGACGTGAACCGCACTTTTAGGCTGCAAAGCGCGGCTTCGGCAGAAAGAAGCCGGCAACCGCCGCTTCCCTGCGGACACCTGCGGAGAGCCGGAGTCTGCGTCTCAAGAGGACTGCATCATGGCGGAAAGCTTTTCCAGCGTGTCTCGCAGGGAGAAAGCTTGCCAGCATAGTGCACGCATCCCGCCCATGCCCAGAAATATATATATGCCGAACACTCCAAAAACACTACTCTTTCCTAGGCAAGCTTCAAACTGCTGTCAGCCATCTGTGCTCTCTGTTTTCTGCTGCCCTGCTCGTTGTAGAAGAGTGCACAGCTCACCCTGGCATTCAGTGCACAGCGAAGTCAACTGCAAAAAACCAGCAGCTGCTCCCTCCCAAACACAAGGCGCAGTCTATGTCCTTGCTTCCCGAGCCGTTCAGCGCAGCCCTTCTATTCTGCAGCTGCCATCGACATTTCTTCAACTCGTAAACTCAGGGTACGAACAAGAATTCTCCAGATTCGTGTGCATCAGGACCAAGTCAAAACGCAGGAAAGTTGTCCTGGAGCACCTGCCAGAAGCATGCCAGCGGTGAATTGAAAGCGCAGGCAGCTGCTGCCACCGTCTTCTAGCAGTGCCAAGGCTGCGCACACAAGCCGGTTTCGTTCTTCGCCTCTCAGAAGCCAACCGCTCTCCCCGGCTGCCGGAGGCAAAGAAGCGGCTACTAGGTGCACCGCTGACGTGAACCGCACTTGTAGGCTGCAAAGCGCGGTTTCAGCAGAAATAAGCCGGCAACCGCCGCTTCCCTGCGGACAGCTGCGGAGAGCCGAAGTCTGCGTCTCCAGCGGACTGCATCATAGCGAAAAGCTTTTCCAGCGTGTCTCGCCGGGAGAAAGCTTGCCAGAACAGTGCACGCATCTCGCACTTGCCCAGAAACATATATTTGCTGAACACTCCAAATAAACTGCTCTTTCCTAGGCAAGCTTCAAACTGCTGTCAGACATATGTACTCGTTGTTTTCTGCTGCCCTGCTCGTTGTAGAAGAGTGCACAGCTCCACCTGACATTCAGTGCACAGCGAAGTCAACTGCAAAAAACCAGCAGCTGCTCACTCCAAAACACAAAGCGCTGTCTATGTCCTAGCTTCCCGAGCAACTCAGCGCAGCCCTTCTTCTCTGCATCTCGGAAGCTCAGGGCACGAACAAGAATTCTCCAGATTCGTGTGCATCAGGACCAAGTCAAAACGCAGGAAAGTCGTCCTGGATCACCTGCCAGAAGCATGCCAGTGGTGAATTGAAAGGGCTGGCAGCTGCAGCCACCGTCTTCTAGCAGTGCCAAAGCTGCACACACAAGCCGGTTTCGTTCTTCGCCTCTCAGAAGCCAACCGCTCTCCCCGGCTGCCGGAGGCGAAGAAGCGGCTACTAGGTGCACCGCTGACGTGAACCGCACTTGTAGGCTGCAAAGCGCGGCTTCGGCAGAAAGAAGCCGGCAACCGCCGCTTCCCTGCGAACAGCTGCGGAGAGCCGGAGTCTACGTCTCTAGCGGATTGCATCATGGCGAAAAGCTTTTCCAGCGTGTCTCGCAGGGAGAAAGCTTGCCAGCACAGTGCACGCATCCCGCCTTTGCCCAGAAACATGGATTTGCTGAACACTCCAAAAACACTGCTCTTTCCTAGGCAAGCTTCAAACTGCTGTTAGACGTCCGTGCTCTCTGTTTTCTGCTGCCCTGCTCGTTGTAGAAGAGTGCACAGCTCACCCTGGCATTCAGTGCACAGCGAAGTCAACTGCAAAAAACCAGCAGCTGCTCACTGCCAAACACAAGGCGCTGTCTATGTCCTTGCTTCCCGAGCAATTCAGCACAGCCATTCTTCTCTGCAGCTGCCATCGAGATATCTGCAACTCGTAAACTCAGGGTACGAGCAAGAATTCTCCAGATTCGTCTGCATCAGGACCAAGTCAAAACGCAGGAAAGTCGTCCTGGAACACCTGCCAGAAGCATGCCAGTGGTGAATTGAAAGGGCTGGCAGCTGCAGCCACCGTCTTCTAGCAGTGCCAAGGCTGCGCACACAAGCCGGTTTCGTTCTTCGCCTCTCAGAAGCCAACCGCTCTCCCCGGCTGCCGGAGGCGAAGAAGCGGCTACTAGGTGCACCGCTGACGTGAACCGCACTTGTAGGCTGCAAAGCGCGGCTTCGGCAGAAAGGCGCCGGCAGCCGCCGCTTCCCTGCGGACAGCTGCGGAGAGCCGAAGTCTGCGTCTCTAGCGGACTGCATCATAGCGAAAAGCTTTTCCAGCGTCTCTCGCGAGGTGAAACCTTGCCAGCACAGTGCACGCATCCCGCCCTTGCCCAGAAACATGGATCTGCTGAACACTCCAAAAACACTGGTCTTTCCTAGGCAAGCTTCAAACTGCTGTCAGACGTCCGTGCTCTCTGTTTTCTGCTGCCCTGCTCGTTGTAGAAGAGTGCACAGCTCACCCTGGCATTTAGAGCACATCGAAGTCAATTGCAAAAAACCAGCAGCTGCTCACTCCCAAACACAAGGCACTGTCTATGTCCTTGCTTCCCGAGCAACTCAGCGCAGCCCTTCTTCTCTGCATCTCGGAAGCTCAGGGTACGAACAAGAATTCTCCAGATTCGTGTGCATCAGGACCAAGTCAAAACGCAGGAAAGTCGTCCTGGAGCACCTGGCAGAACCATGCTAGCGGTTAACTAAAAGTGCAGGCAGCGGCAGCCACCGTCCTTTAGCAGTGCCAAGGCAGCGCACACAAGCCGGTTTCGTTCTCCGCCTCTCAGAAGCCAACCGCTCTCTCCGGCTGCCGGAGGCGAAGAAGCGGCTACTAGGTGCACCGCTGACATGAACCGCACTTGTAGGCTGCAAAGCGCGGCTTCGGCAGAAAGAAGCCGGCAACCGCCGCTTCCCTGCGGACAGCTGCGGAGAGCCGAAGTCTGCGTCTCTAGCGGAGTGCATCATAGCGAAAAGCTTTTCCAGCGTGTCTCGCAGGGAGAAAGCTTGCCAGCACACTGCACACATCCCGCCCTTGCCCAGAAACATATATTTGCTGAACACTCCAAAAACACTGCTCTTTCCTAGGCAAGCTTCAAACTGCTGTCAGACGTCCGTGCTCTCTGTTTTCTGCTGCCCTGCTCGTTGTAGAGGAGTGCACAGCTCACCCTGGCATTCAGTGCACAGCGAAGTCAATTGCAAAAAACCAGCAGCTGCTCACTGCCAAACACAAGGCGCTGTCTATGTCCTTGCTTCCCGAGCAATTCAGCACAGCCCTTCTTCTCTGCAGCTGCCATCGAGATCTCTGCAACTGGTAAACTCAGGGTACGAACAAGAATTCTCCAGATTAGTCTGCATCAGGACCAAGTCAAAACGCAGGAAAGTCGTCCTGGAGCACCTGCCAGAAGCATGCCAGTGGTGAATTGAAAGGGCTGGCAGCTGCAGCCACCGTCTTCTAGCAGTTCCAAGGCTGCTCACAGAAGCCGGTTTCGTTCTTCGCCTCTCAGAAGCACACCGCTCTCCCCGGCTGCCGGAGGCGAAGAAGCGGCTACTAGGTGCACCGCTGACGTGAACCGCACTTTTAGGCTGCAAAGCGCGGCTTCGGCAGAAAGAAGCCGGCAACCGCCGCTTCCCTGCGGACACCTGCGGAGAGCCGGAGTCTGCGTCTCAAGAGGACTGCATCATGGCGGAAAGCTTTTCCAGCGTGTCTCGCAGGGAGAAAGCTTGCCAGCATAGTGCACGCATCCCGCCCATGCCCAGAAATATATATATGCCGAACACTCCAAAAACACTACTCTTTCCTAGGCAAGCTTCAAACTGCTATCAGCCATCTGTGCTCTCTGTTTTCTGCTGTCCTGCTCGTTGTAGAAGAGTGCACAGCTCCACCTGACATTCAGTGCACAGCGAAGTCAACTGCAAAAAACCAGCAGCTGCTCACTCCCAAACACATGGCGCTGTCTATGTCCTTGCTTCCCGAGCAATTCAGCACAGCCCTTCTTTTCTGCAGCTGCCATCGAGATATCTGCAACTCGTAAACTCAGGGTACGAACAAGAATTCTCCTGATTCGTGTGCATCAGGACCAAGTCAAAACGCAGGAAAGTCGTCCTGGAACACCTGCCAGAAGCATGCCAGCTGTGAATTGAAAGGGCTGGCAGCTGCAGCCACCGTCTTCAAGCAGTGCCAAGGCTGCGCACACAAGCCGGTTTCGTTCTTCGCCTCTCAGAAGCCAACCGCTCTCCCCGGCTGCCGGAGGCGAAGAAGCGGCTACTAGGTGCACCGCTGACGTGAACCGCACTTGTAGGCTGCAAAGCGCGGCTTCGGCGGAAAGACGCCGGCAGCCGCCGCTTCCCTGCGGACAGCTGCGGAGAGCTGAAGTCTGTGTCTCTAGCGGACTGCATCATAGCGAAAAGCTTTTCCAGCGTGTCTCGCAGGGAGAAAGCTTGCCAGCACAGTGCATGCATCCCGCCCTTGCCCAGAAACATATATTTGCTGAACACTCCAAAAACACTACTCTTTCCTAGGCAAGCTTCAAACTGCTGTCAGACGTCCGTACTCTCTGTTTTCTGCTGCCCTGCTCATTGTAGAAGAGTGCACAGCTCCACCTGACATTCAATGCACAGCGAAGTCAACTGCAAAAAACCAGCAGCTGCTCACTCCCAAACACAAGGCGCTGTCTATGTCCTTGCTTCCCGAGCAACTCAGCGCAGCCCTTCTTCTCTGCATCTCGGAAGCTCAGGGCACGAACAAGAATTCTCCAGATTCGTGTGCATCAGGACCAAGTCAAAACGCAGGAAAGTCGTCCTGGAGCACCTGCCAGAAGCATGCCAGTGGTGAATTGAAAGGGCTGGCAGCTGCAGCCACCGTCTTCTAGCAGTGCCAAGGCTGCGCACACAAGCCGGTTTCGTTCTTCGCCTCTCAGAAGCCAACCGCTCTCCCCGGCTGCCGGAGGCGAAGAAGCGGCTACTAGGTGCACCGCTGACGTGAACCGCACTTGTAGGCTGCAAAGCGCGGCTTCGGCGGAAAGACGCCGGCAGCCGCCGCTTCCCTGCGGACAGCTGCGGAGAGCCGAAGTCTGCGTCTCTAGCAGACTGCATCATAGCGAAAAGCTTTTCCAGCGTCTCTCGCGGGGTGAAACCTTGCCAGCACAGTGCACGCATCCCGCCCTTGCCCAGAAACATGGATCTGCTGAACACTCCAAAAACACTGGTCTTTCCTAGGCAAGCTTCAAACTGCTGTCAGACGTCCGTGCTCTCTGTTTTCTGCTGCCCTGCTCGTTGTAGAAGAGTGCACAGCTCACCCTGGCATTCAGAGCACAGCGAAGTCAATTGCAAAAAACCAGCAGCTGCTCACTCCCAAACACAAGGCGCTGTCTATGTCCTTGCTTCCCGAGCAGTTCAGCACAGCCCTTCTTCTCTGCATCTCGGAAGCTCAGGGCACGAACAAGAATTCTCCAGATTCGTGTGCATCAGGACCAAGTCAAAACGCAGGAAAGTCGTCCTGGAGCACCTGGCAGAACCATGCTAGCGGTTAACTAAAAGTGCAGGCAGCGGCAGCCACCGTCCTTTAGCAGTGCCAAGGCAGCGCACACAAGCCGGTTTCGTTCTCCGCCTCTCAGAAGCCAACCGCTCTCTCCGGCTGCCGGAGACGAAGAAGCGGCTACTAGGTGCACCGCTGACATGAACCGCACTTGTAGGCTGCAAAGCGCGGCTTCGGCAGAAAGAAGCCGGCAACCGCCGCTTCCCTGCGGACAGCTGCGGAGAGCCGAAGTCTGCGTCTCTAGCGGAGTGCATCATAGCGAAAAGCTTTTCCAGCGTGTCTCGCAGGGAGAAAGCTTGCCAGCACAGTGCATGCATCCCGCCCTTGCCCAGAAACATATATTTGCTGAACACTCCAAAAACACTACTCTTTCCTAGGCAAGCTTCAAACTGCTGTCAGACGTCCGTACTCTCTGTTTTCTGCTGCCCTGCTCATTGTAGAAGAGTGCACAGCTCCAGCTGACATTCAATGCACAGCGAAGTCAACTGCAAAAAACCAGCAGCTGCTCCCTCCCAAACACAAGGCGCAGTCTATGTCCTTGCTTCCCGAGCCGTTCAGCGCAGCCCTTCTTTTCTGCAGCTGCCATCGAGTTCTCTGCAACTGGGAAGCTCAGGGTACGAACAAGAATTCTCCAGATTCGTCTGCATCAGGACCAAGTCAAAACGCAGGAAAGTCGTCCTGGAGCACCTGCCAGAAGCATGCCAGAGGTGAACTGAAAGGGCTGGCAGCTGCAGCCACCGTCTTCTAGCAGTGCCAAGGCAGCGCACACAAGCCGGTTTCGTTCTTCGCCTCACAGAAGCCAACCGCTCTCCCCGGCTGCCGGAGGCGAAGAAGCGGCTGCTAGATGCGCCGCTGACGTGAACCGCACTTGTAGGCTGCAAAGCGCGGCTTCGGCAGAAAGACGCCGGCAACCGCCGCTTCCCTGCGAACAGCTGCGGAGAGCCGGAGTCTACGTCTCTAGCGGATTGCATCATGGCGAAAAGCTTTTCCAGCGTGTCTCGCAGGGAGAAAGCTTGCCAGCACAGTGCACGCATCCCGCCTTTGCCCAGAAACATGGATTTTCTGAACACTCCAAAAACACTGCTCTTTCCTAGGCAAGCTTCAAACTGCTGTCAGACGTCCGTGCTCTCTGTTTTCTGCTGCCCTGCTCGTTGTAGAAGAGTGCACAGCTCACCCTGGCATTCAGTGCACAGCGAAGTCAATTGCAAAAAACCAGCAGCTGCTCACTCCCAAACACAAGGCGCTGTCTATGTCCTAGCTTCCCGAGCAACTCAGCGCAGCCCTTCTTTTCTGCATCACGGAAGCTCAGGGCACGAACAAGAATTCTCCAGATTCGTGTGCATCAGGACCAAGTCAAAACGCAGGAAAGTCGTCCTGGAGCACCTGCGAGAAGCATGCCAGCGGTGAATTGAAAGGGCTGGCAGCTACAGCCACCGTCTTCCAGCAGTGCCAAGGCTGCGCACACAAGCCGGTTTCGTTCTTCGCCTCTCAGAAGCCAACCGCTCTCCCCGGCTGCCGGAGGCGAAGAAGCGGCTACTAGGTGCACCGCTGACGTGAACCGCACTTGTAGGCTGCAAAGCGCGTATTCGGCAGAAAGAAGCCGGCAACCGCCGCTTTCCTGCGGACAGCTGCGGAGAACCGAAGTCTGCGTCTCAAGCGGACTGCATCATAGCGAAAAGCTTTTCCAGCGTGTCTCGCAGGGAGAAAGCTTGCCAGAAGAGTGCACGTATCCCGCACTTGCCCAGAAACATATATTTGCTGAACACTCCAAAAACACTGCTCTTTCCTAGGCAAGCTTCAAACTGCTGTCAGACGTCCGTGCTCTCTGTTTTCTGCTGCCCTGCTCGTTGTAGAAGAGTGCACAGCTCCAGCTGACATTCAGTGCACAGCGAAGTCAACTGCAAAAAACCAGCAGCTGCTCACTCCCAAACAAAAGGCGCTGTCTATATCCTTGCTTCCCGAGCAATTCAGCACAGCCCTTCTATTCTGCAGCTGCCATCGAGAACTCTGCAACTCGTAAACTCAGGGTACGAACAAGAATTCTCCAGATTCGTGTGCATCAGGACCAAGTCAAAACGCAGGAAAGTTGTCCTGGAGCACCTGCCAGAAGCATCCCAGCGGTGAATTGATAGCGCAGGCAGCTGCAGCCACAGTCCTCTAGCAGTGCCAAGGCAGCGCACACAAGCCGGTTTCGTTCTTCGCCTGTCAGAAGCCAACCGCTCTCCCCGGCTGCCGGAGGCGAAGAAGCGGCTACTAGGTGCACCGCTGACGTGAACCGCACTTGCAGGCTGCAAAGCGCGGCTTCGGCGGAAAGACGCCGGCCGCCGCCGCTTCCCTGCGGACAGCTGCGGAGAGCCGAAGTCTGCGTCTCTAGCAGACTGCATCATAGCGAAAAGCTTTTCCAGCGTTACTCGCAGGGAGAAAGCTTGCCAGCACAGTGCGCGCATCCCGCCCTTGCCCAGAAACATATATTTGCTGAACAATCCAAAAACACTACTCTTTCCTAGGCAAGTTTCAAACTGCTGTCAGACGTCCGTACTCTCTGTTTTCTGCTGCCCTGCTCATTGTAGAAGAGTGCACAGCTCCAGCTGACATTCAATGCACAGCGAAGTCAACTGCAAAAAACCAGCAGCTGCTCCCTCCCAAACACAAGGCGCAGTCTATGTCCTTGCTTCCCGAGCCGTTCAGCACAGCCCTTCTTTTCTGCAGCTGCCATCGAGTTCTCTGCAACTGGGAAGCTCAGGGTACGAACAAGAATTCTCCAGATTCGTCTGCATCAGGACCAAGTCAAAACGCAGGAAAGTCGTCCTGGAGCACCTGCCAGAAGCATGCCAGAGGTGAACTGAAAGGGCTGGCAGCTGCAGCCACCGTCTTCTAGCAGTGCCAAGGCAGCGCACACAAGCCGGTTTCGTTCTTCGCCTCACAGAAGCCAACCGCTCTCCCCGGCTGCCGGAGGCGAAGAAGCGGCTGCTAGATGCGCCGCTGACGTGAACCGCACTTGTAGGCTGCAAAGCGCGGCTTCGGCAGAAAGACGCCGGCAACCGCCGCTTCCCTGCGAACAGCTGCGGAGAGCCGGAGTCTACGTCTCTAGCGGATTGCATCATGGCGAAAAGCTTTTCCAGCGTGTCTCGCAGGGAGAAAGCTTGCCAGCACAGTGCACGCATCCCGCCTTTGCCCAGAAACATGGATTTTCTGAACACTCCAAAAACACTGCTCTTTCCTAGGCAAGCTTCAAACTGCTGTCAGACGTCCGTGCTCTCTGTTTTCTGCTGCCCTGCTCGTTGTAGAAGAGTGCACAGCTCACCCTGGCATTCAGTGCACAGCGAAGTCAATTGCAAAAAACCAGCAGCTGCTCACTCCCAAACACAAGGCGCTGTCTATGTCCTTGCTTCCCGAGCAACTCAGCGCACCCCTTCTTCTCTGCATCTCGGAAGCTCAGGGCACGAACAAGAATTCTCCAGATTCGTGTGCATCAGGACCAAGTCAAAACGCAGGAAAGTCGTCCTGGAGCACCTGCCAGAAGCATGCCAGTGGTGAATTGAAAGGGCTGGCAGCTGCAGCCACCGTCTTCTAGCAGTGCCAAGGCTGCGCACACAAGCCGGTTTCGTTCTTCGCCTCTCAGAAGCCAACCGCTCTCCCCGGCTGCCGGAGGCGAAGAAGCGGCTACTAGGTGCACCGCTGACGTGAACCGCACTTGTAGGCTGCAAAGCGCGGCTTCGGCAGAAAGACGCCGGCAGCCGCCGCTTCCCTGCGGACAGCTGCGGAGAGCCGAAGTCTGCGTCTCTAGCGGACTGCATCATAGCGAAAAGCTTTTCCAGCGTCTCTCGCGGGGTGAAAGCTTGCCAGCACAGTGCACGCATCCCGCCCTTGCCCAGAAACATGGATCTGCTGAACACTCCAAAAACACTGGTCTTTCCTAGGCAAGCCTCAAACTGCTGTCAGACGTCCGTACTCTCTGTTTTCTGCTGCCCTGCTCATTGTAGAAGAGTGCACAGCTCCAGCTGACATTCAATGCACAGCGAAGTCAACTGCAAAAAACCAGCAGCTGCTCACTCCCAAACACAAGGCGCTGTCTATATCCTTGCTTCCCGAGCAATTCAGCACAGCCCTTCTATTCTGCAGCTGCCATCGAGAACTCTGCAACTCGTAAACTCAGGGTACGAACAAGAATTCTCCAGATTCGTGTGCATCAGGACCAAGTCAAAACGCAGGAAAGTTGTCCTGGAGCACCTGCCAGAAGCATCCCAGCGGTGAATTGATAGCGCAGGCAGCTGCAGCCACAGTCCTCTAGCAGTGCCAAGGCTGCGCACACAAGCCGGTTTCGTTCTTCGCCTCTCAGAAGCCAACCGCACTCCCCGGCTGCCGGAGGCGAAGAAGCGGCTACTAGGTGCACCGCTGACGTGAACCGCACTTGCAGGCTGCAAAGCGCGGCTTCGGCGGAAAGACGCCGGCAGCCGCCGCTTCCCTGCGGACAGCTGCGGAGAGCCGAAGTCTGCGTCTCTAGCAGACTGCATCATAGCGAAAAGCTTTTCCAGCGTTACTCGCAGGGAGAAAGCTTGCCAGCACAGTGCGCGCATCCCGCCCTTGCCCAGAAACATATATTTGCTGAACAATCCAAAAACACTACTCTTTCCTAGGCAAGTTTCAAACTGCTGTCAGACGTCCGTACTCTCTGTTTTCTGCTGCCCTGCTCGTTGTAGAAGAGTGCACAGCTCCACCTGACATTCAGTGCACAGCGAAGTCAATTGCAAAAAACCAGCAGCTGCTCACTCCCAAACAAAAGGCGCTATGTCCTTGCTTCCCAAGCAACTCAGCGCAGCCCTTCTTCTCCGCATCTCGGAAGCTCAGGGCACGAACAAGAATTCTCCAGATTCGTCTGCATCAGGACCAAGTCAAAACGCAGGAAAGTCGTCCTGGAGCACCTGCCAGACGCATGCCAGCGGTGAATTGAAAGAGCTGGCAGCTGCAGCCACCGTCTTCTAGCAGTGCCAAGGCTGCGCACACAAGCCGGTTTCGTTCTTCGCCTCTCAGAAGCCAACCGCTCTCTCCGGCTGCCGGAGGCGAAGAAGCGGCTACTAGGTGCACCGCTGACATGAACCGCACTTGTAGGCTGCAAAGCGCGGCTTCGGCAGAAAGAAGCCGGCAACCGCCGCTTTCCCTGCGGACACCTGCGGAGAGCCGGAGTCTGCGTCTCAAGCGGACTGCATCACGGCGGAAAGCTTTTCCAGCGTGTCTCGCAGGGAGAAAGCTTGCCAGCACACTGCACGCATCCCGCCCTTGCCCAGAAACATATATATGCCGAACACTCCAAAAACACTACTCTTTCCTAGGCAAGCTTCAAACTGCTGTCAGCCATTCGTGCTCTCTGTTTTCTGCTGTCCTGCTCGTTGTAGAAGAGTGCACAGCTCCACCTGACATTCAGTGCACAGCGAAGTCAACTGCAAAAAACCAGCAGCCTCTCACTCCCAAACACAAGGCGCTGTCTATGTCCTTGCTTCCCGAGCAATTCAGCACAGCCCTTCTTCTTTGCAACTCGGAAGCTCAGGGTACGAACAAGAATTCTCCAGATTCGTCTGCATCAGGACCAAGTCAAAACGCAGGAAAGTCGTCCTGGAGCACCTGCCAGAAGCATGCCAGTGGTGAATTGAAAGGGCTGGCAGCTGCAGCCACCGTCTTCTAGCAGTTCCAAGGCTGCACACACAAGCCGGTTTCGTTCTTCGCCTCTCAGAAGCACACCGCTCTCCCCGGCTGCCGGAGGCGAAGAAGCGGCTACTAGGTGCACCGCTGACGTGAACCGCACTTTTAGGCTGCAAAGCGCGGCTTCGGCAGAAAGAAGCCGGCAACCGCCGCTTCCCTGCGGACACCTGCGGAGAGCCGGAGTCTGCGTCTCAAGAGGACTGCATCATGGCGGAAAGCTTTCCAGCGTGTCTCGCAGGGAGAAAGCTTGCCAGCATAGTGCACGCATCCCGCCCATGCCCAGAAACATATATATACCGAACACTCCAAAAACACTACTCTTTCCTAGGCAAGCTTCAAACTGCTGTCAGCCATCTGTGCTCTCTGTTTTCTGCTGCCCTGCTCGTTGTAGAAGAGTGCACAGCTCACCCTGGCATTCAGTGCACAGCGAAGTCAACTGCAAAAAACCAGCAGCTGCTCCCTCCCAAACACAAGGCGCAGTCTATGTCCTTGCTTCCCGAGCCGTTCAGCGCAGCCCTTCTATTCTGCAGCTGCCATCGACATCTCTGCAACTCGTAAACTCAGGGTACGAACAAGAATTCTCCTGATTCGTCTGCATCAGGACCAAGTCAAAACGCAGGAAAGTTGTCCTGGAGCACCTGCCAGAAGCATGCCAGCGGTGAATTGAAAGCGCAGGCAGCTGCTGCCACCGTCTTCTAGCAGTGCCAAGGCTGCGCACACAAGCCGGTTTCGTTCTTCGCCTCTCAGAAGCCAACCGCTCTCCCCGGCTGCCGGAGGCGAAGAAGCGGCTACTAGGTGCACCGCTGACGTGAACCGCACTTGTAGGCTGCAAAGCGCGGTTTCAGCAGAAAGAAGCCGGCAACCGCCGCTTCCCTGCGGACAGCTGCGGAGAGCCGAAGTCTGCGTCTCCAGCGGACTGCATCATAGCGAAAAGCTTTTCCAGCGTGTCTCGCAGGGAGAAAGCTTGCCAGAACAGTGCACGCATCCCGCACTTGCCCAGAAACATATATTTGCTGAACACTCCAAAAAAACTGCTCTTTCCTAGGCAAGCTTCAAACTGCTGTCAGACATATGTACTCTCTGTTTTCTGCTGCCCTGCTCGTAGTAGAAGAGTGCACAGCTCCACCTGACATTCAGTGCACAGCGAAGTCAATTGCAAAAAACCAGCAGCTGCTCACTCCCAAACACAAGGCGCTGTCTATGTCCTTGCTTCCCGAGCAACTCAGCGCAGCCCTTCTTCTCTGCATCTCGGAAGCTCAGGGCACGAACAAGAATTCTCCAGATTCGTGTGCATCAGGACCAAGTCAAAACGCAGGAAAGTCGTCCTGGAGCACCTGCCAGAAGCATGCCAGTGGTGAATTGAAAGGGCTGGCAGCTGCAGCCACCGTCTTCTAGCAGTGCCAAGGCTGCGCACACAAGCCGGTTTCGTTCTTCGCCTCTCAGAAGCCAACCGCTCTCTCCGGCTGCCGGAGGCGAAGAAGCGGCTACTAGGTGCACCGCTGACGTGAACCGCACTTGTAGGCTGCAAAGCGCGGCTTCGGCAGAAAGGCGCCGGCAGCCGCCGCTTCCCTGCGGACAGCTGCGGAGAGCCGAAGTCTGCGTCTCTAGCGGACTGCATCATAGCGAAAAGCTTTTCCAGCGTCTCTCGCGCGGTGAAACCTTGCCAGCACAGTGCACGCATCCCGCCCTTGCCCAGAAACATGGATCTGCTGAACACTCCAAAAACACTGGTCTTTCCTAGGCAAGCTTCAAACTGCTGTCAGACGTCCGTGCTCTCTGTTTTCTGCTGCCCTGCTCGTTGTAGAAGAGTGCACAGCTCACCCTGGCATTTAGAGCACATCGAAGTCAATTGCAAAAAACCAGCAGCTGCTCACTCCCAAACACAAGGCACTGTCTATGTCCTTGCTTCCCGAGCAACTCAGCGCAGCCCTTGTTTTCTGCAGCTGCCATCGAGTTCTCTGCAACTGGGAAGCTCAGGGTACGAACAAGAATTCTCCAGATTCGTCTGCATCAGGACCAAGTCAAAACGCAGGAAAGTCGTCCTGGAGCACCTGGCAGAACCATGCTAGCGGTTAACTAAAAGTGCAGGCAGCGGCAGCCACCGTCCTTTAGCAGTGCCAAGGCAGCGCACACCAGCCGGTTTCGTTCTCCGCCTCTCAGAAGCCAACCGCTCTCTCCGGCTGCCGGAGGCGAAGAAGCGGCTACTAGGTGCACCGCTGACATGAACCGCACTTGTAGGCTGCAAAGCGCGGCTTCGGCAGAAAGAAGCCGGCAACCGCCGCTTTCCCTGCGGACACCTGCGGAGAGCCGGAGTCTGCGTCTCAAGCGGACTGCATCACGGCGGAAAGCTTTTCCAGCGTGTCTCGCAGGGAGAAAGCTTGCCAGCACAGTGCACGCATCCCGCCCTTGCCCAGAAACATATATTTGCTGAACACTCCAAAAACACTGGTCTTTCCTAGGCAAGCTTCAAACTGCTGTCAGACGTCCGTGCTCTCTGTTTTCTGCTGCCCTGCTCGTTGTAGAGGAGTGCACAGCTCACCCTGGCATTCAGTGCACAGCGAAGTCAATTGCAAAAAACCAGCAGCTGCTCACTGCCAAACACAAGGCGCTGTCTATGTCCTTGCTTCCCGAGCAATTCAGCACAGCCCTTCTTCTCTGCAGCTGCCATCGAGATCTCTGCAACTGGTAAACTCAGGGTACGAACAAGAATTCTCCAGATTAGTCTGCATCAGGACCAAGTCAAAACGCAGGAAAGTCGTCCTGGAGCACCTGCCAGAAGCATGCCAGTGGTGAATTGAAAGGGCTGGCAGCTGCAGCCACCGTCTTCTAGCAGTTCCAAGGCTGCTCACACAAGCCGGTTTCGTTCTTCGCCTCTCAGAAGCAAACCGCTCTCCCCGGTTGCCGGAGGCGAAGAAGCGGCTACTAGGTGCACCGCTGACGTGAACCGCACTTTTAGGCTGCAAAGCGCGGCTTCGGCAGAAAGAAGCCGGCAACCGCCGCTTCCCTGCGGACACCTGCGGAGAGCCGGAGTCTGCGTCTCAAGAGGACTGCATCATGGCGGAAAGCTTTTCCAGCGTGTCTCGCAGGGAGAAAGCTTGCCAGCATAGTGCACGCATCCCGCCCATGCCCAGAAATATATATATGCCGAACACTCCAAAAACACTACTCTTTCCTAGGCAAGCTTCAAACTGCTATCAGCCATCTGTGCTCTCTGTTTTCTGCTGTCCTGCTCGTTGTAGAAGAGTGCACAGCTCCACCTGACATTCAGTGCACAGCGAAGTCAACTGCAAAAAACCAGCAGCTGCTCACTCCCAAACACATGGCGCTGTCTATGTCCTTGCTTCCCGAGCAATTCAGCACAGCCCTTCTTTTCTGCAGCTGCCATCGAGATATCTGCAACTCGTAAACACAGGGTACGAACAAGAATTCTCCAGATTCGTGTGCATCAGGACCAAGTCAAAACGCAGGAAAGTCGTCCTGGAGCACCTGCCAGAAGCATGCCAGAGGTGAACTGAAAGGGCTGGCAGCTGCAGCCACCGTCTTCTAGCAGTGCCAAGGCAGCGCACACAAGCCGGTTTCGTTCTTCGCCTCACAGAAGCCAACCGCTCTCCCCGGCTGCCGGAGGCGAAGAAGCGGCTGCTAGATGCGCCGCTGACGTGAACCGCACTTGTAGGCTGCAAAGCGCGGCTTCGGCAGAAAGACGCCGGCAACCGCCGCTTCCCTGCGAACAGCTGCGGAGAGCCGGAGTCTACGTCTCTAGCGGATTGCATCATGGCGAAAAGCTTTTCCAGCGTGTCTCGCAGGGAGAAAGCTTGCCAGCACACTGCACACATCCCGCCCTTGCCCAGAAACATATATTTGCTGAACACTCCAAAAACACTGCTCTTTCCTAGGCAAGCTTCAAACTGCTGTCAGACGTCCGTGCTCTCTGTTTTCTGCTGCCCTGCTCGTTGTAGAGGAGTGCACAGCTCACCCTGGCATTCAGTGCACAGCGAAGTCAATTGCAAAAAACCAGCAGCTGCTCACTGCCAAACACAAGGCGCTGTCTATGTCCTTGCTTCCCGAGCAATTCAGCACAGCCCTTCTTCTCTGCAGCTGCCATCGAGATCTCTGCAACTGGTAAACTCAGGGTACGAACAAGAATTCTCCAGATTAGTCTGCATCAGGACCAAGTCAAAACGCAGGAAAGTCGTCCTGGAGCACCTGCCAGAAGCATGCCAGTGGTGAATTGAAAGGGCTGGCAGCTGCAGCCACCGTCTTCTAGCAGTTCCAAGGCTGCTCACAGAAGCCGGTTTCGTTCTTCGCCTCTCAGAAGCACACCGCTCTCCCCGGCTGCCGGAGGCGAAGAAGCGGCTACTAGGTGCACCGCTGACGTGAACCGCACTTTTAGGCTGCAAAGCGCGGCTTCGGCAGAAAGAAGCCGGCAACCGCCGCTTCCCTGCGGACACCTGCGGAGAGCCGGAGTCTGCGTCTCAAGAGGACTGCATCATGGCGGAAAGCTTTTCCAGCGTGTCTCGCAGGGAGAAAGCTTGCCAGCATAGTGCACGCATCCCGCCCATGCCCAGAAATATATATATGCCGAACACACCAAAAACACTACTCTTTCCTAGGCAAGCTTCAAACTGCTATCAGCCATCTGTGCTCTCTGTTTTCTGCTGTCCTGCTCGTTGTAGAAGAGTGCACAGCTCCACCTGACATTCAGTGCACAGCGAAGTCAACTGCAAAAAACCAGCAGCTGCTCACTCCCAAACACATGGCGCTGTCTATGTCCTTGCTTCCCGAGCAATTCAGCACAGCCCTTCTTTTCTGCAGCTGCCATCGAGATATCTGCAACTCGTAAACTCAGGGTACGAACAAGAATTCTCCTGATTCGTGTGCATCAGGACCAAGTCAAAACGCAGGAAAGTCGTCCTGGAACACCTGCCAGAAGCATGCCAGCTGTGAATTGAAAGGGCTGGCAGCTGCAGCCACCGTCTTCAAGCAGTGCCAAGGCTGCGCACACAAGCCGGTTTCGTTCTTCGCCTCTCAGAAGCCAACCGCTCTCCCCGGCTGCCGGAGGCGAAGAAGCGGCTACTAGGTGCACCGCTGACGTGAACCGCACTTGTAGGCTGCAAAGCGCGGCTTCGGCGGAAAGACGCCGGCAGCCGCCGCTTCCCTGCGGACAGCTGCGGAGAGCTGAAGTCTGTGTCTCTAGCGGACTGCATCATAGCGAAAAGCTTTTCCAGCGTGTCTCGCAGGGAGAAAGCTTGCCAGCACAGTGCATGCATCCCGCCCTTGCCCAGAAACATATATTTGCTGAACACTCCAAAAACACTACTCTTTCCTAGGCAAGCTTCAAACTGCTGTCAGACGTCCGTACTCTCTGTTTTCTGCTGCCCTGCTCATTGTAGAAGAGTGCACAGCTCCACCTGACATTCAATGCACAGCGAAGTCAACTGCAAAAAACCAGCAGCTGCTCACTCCCAAACACAAGGCGCTGTCTATGTCCTTGCTTCCCGAGCAACTCAGCGCAGCCCTTCTTCTCTGCATCTCGGAAGCTCAGGGCACGAACAAGAATTCTCCAGATTCGTGTGCATCAGGACCAAGTCAAAACGCAGGAAAGTCGTCCTGGAGCACCTGCCAGAAGCATGCCAGTGGTGAATTGAAAGGGCTGGCAGCTGCAGCCACCGTCTTCTAGCAGTGCCAAGGCTGCGCACACAAGCCGGTTTCGTTCTTCGCCTCTCAGAAGCCAACCGCTCTCCCCGGCTGCCGGAGGCGAAGAAGCGGCTACTAGGTGCACCGCTGACGTGAACCGCACTTGTAGGCTGCAAAGCGCGGCTTCGGCGGAAAGACGCCGGCAGCCGCCGCTTCCCTGCGGACAGCTGCGGAGAGCCGAAGTCTGCGTCTCTAGCAGACTGCATCATAGCGAAAAGCTTTTCCAGCGTCTCTCGCGGGGTGAAACCTTGCCAGCACAGTGCACGCATCCCGCCCTTGCCCAGAAACATGGATCTGCTGAACACTCCAAAAACACTGGTCTTTCCTAGGCAAGCTTCAAACTGCTGTCAGACGTCCGTGCTCTCTGTTTTCTGCTGCCCTGCTCGTTGTAGAAGAGTGCACAGCTCACCCTGGCATTCAGAGCACAGCGAAGTCAATTGCAAAAAACCAGCAGCTGCTCACTCCCAAACACAAGGCGCTGTCTATGTCCTTGCTTCCCGAGCAGTTCAGCACAGCCCTTCTTCTCTGCATCTCGGAAGCTCAGGGCACGAACAAGAATTCTCCAGATTCGTGTGCATCAGGACCAAGTCAAAACGCAGGAAAGTCGTCCTGGAGCACCTGGCAGAACCATGCTAGCGGTTAACTAAAAGTGCAGGCAGCGGCAGCCACCGTCCTTTAGCAGTGCCAAGGCAGCGCACACAAGCCGGTTTCGTTCTCCGCCTCTCAGAAGCCAACCGCTCTCTCCGGCTGCCGGAGACGAAGAAGCGGCTACTAGGTGCACCGCTGACATGAACCGCACTTGTAGGCTGCAAAGCGCGGCTTCGGCAGAAAGAAGCCGGCAACCGCCGCTTCCCTGCGGACAGCTGCGGAGAGCCGAAGTCTGCGTCTCTAGCGGAGTGCATCATAGCGAAAAGCTTTTCCAGCGTGTCTCGCAGGGAGAAAGCTTGCCAGCACAGTGCATGCATCCCGCCCTTGCCCAGAAACATATATTTGCTGAACACTCCAAAAACACTACTCTTTCCTAGGCAAGCTTCAAACTGCTGTCAGACGTCCGTACTCTCTGTTTTCTGCTGCCCTGCTCATTGTAGAAGAGTGCACAGCTCCAGCTGACATTCAATGCACAGCGAAGTCAACTGCAAAAAACCAGCAGCTGCTCCCTCCCAAACACAAGGCGCAGTCTATGTCCTTGCTTCCCGAGCCGTTCAGCGCAGCCCTTCTTTTCTGCAGCTGCCATCGAGTTCTCTGCAACTGGGAAGCTCAGGGTACGAACAAGAATTCTCCAGATTCGTCTGCATCAGGACCAAGTCAAAACGCAGGAAAGTCGTCCTGGAGCACCTGCCAGAAGCATGCCAGAGGTGAACTGAAAGGGCTGGCAGCTGCAGCCACCGTCTTCTAGCAGTGCCAAGGCAGCGCACACAAGCCGGTTTCGTTCTTCGCCTCACAGAAGCCAACCGCTCTCCCCGGCTGCCGGAGGCGAAGAAGCGGCTGCTAGATGCGCCGCTGACGTGAACCGCACTTGTAGGCTGCAAAGCGCGGCTTCGGCAGAAAGACGCCGGCAACCGCCGCTTCCCTGCGAACAGCTGCGGAGAGCCGGAGTCTACGTCTCTAGCGGATTGCATCATGGCGAAAAGCTTTTCCAGCGTGTCTCGCAGGGAGAAAGCTTGCCAGCACAGTGCACGCATCCCGCCTTTGCCCAGAAACATGGATTTTCTGAACACTCCAAAAACACTGCTCTTTCCTAGGCAAGCTTCAAACTGCTGTCAGACGTCCGTGCTCTCTGTTTTCTGCTGCCCTGCTCGTTGTAGAAGAGTGCACAGCTCACCCTGGCATTCAGTGCACAGCGAAGTCAATTGCAAAAAACCAGCAGCTGCTCACTCCCAAACACAAGGCGCTGTCTATGTCCTAGCTTCCCGAGCAACTCAGCGCAGCCCTTCTTTTCTGCATCACGGAAGCTCAGGGCACGAACAAGAATTCTCCAGATTCGTCTGCATCAGGACCAAGTCAAAACGCAGGAAAGTCGTCCTGGAGCACCTGCGAGAAGCATGCCAGCGGTGAATTGAAAGGGCTGGCAGCTACAGCCACCGTCTTCCAGCAGTGCCAAGGCTGCGCACACAAGCCGGTTTCGTTCTTCGCCTCTCAGAAGCCAACCGCTCTCCCCGGCTGCCGGAGGCGAAGAAGCGGCTACTAGGTGCACCGCTGACGTGAACCGCACTTGTAGGCTGCAAAGCGCGTATTCGGCAGAAAGAAGCCGGCAACCGCCGCTTTCCTGCGGACAGCTGCGGAGAACCGAAGTCTGCGTCTCAAGCGGACTGCATCATAGCGAAAAGCTTTTCCAGCGTGTCTCGCAGGGAGAAAGCTTGCCAGAAGAGTGCACGTATCCCGCACTTGCCCAGAAACATATATTTGCTGAACACTCCAAAAACACTGCTCTTTCCTAGGCAAGCTTCAAACTGCTGTCAGACGTCCGTGCTCTCTGTTTTCTGCTGCCCTGCTCGTTGTAGAAGAGTGCACAGCTCCAGCTGACATTCAGTGCACAGCGAAGTCAACTGCAAAAAACCAGCAGCTGCTCACTCCCAAACAAAAGGCGCTGTCTATATCCTTGCTTCCCGAGCAATTCAGCACAGCCCTTCTATTCTGCAGCTGCCATCGAGAACTCTGCAACTCGTAAACTCAGGGTACGAACAAGAATTCTCCAGATTCGTGTGCATCAGGACCAAGTCAAAACGCAGGAAAGTTGTCCTGGAGCACCTGCCAGAAGCATCCCAGCGGTGAATTGATAGCGCAGGCAGCTGCAGCCACAGTCCTCTAGCAGTGCCAAGGCAGCGCACACAAGCCGGTTTCGTTCTTCGCCTGTCAGAAGCCAACCGCTCTCCCCGGCTGCCGGAGGCGAAGAAGCGGCTACTAGGTGCACCGCTGACGTGAACCGCACTTGCAGGCTGCAAAGCGCGGCTTCGGCGGAAAGACGCCGGCCGCCGCCGCTTCCCTGCGGACAGCTGCGGAGAGCCGAAGTCTGCGTCTCTAGCAGACTGCATCATAGCGAAAAGCTTTTCCAGCGTTACTCGCAGGGAGAAAGCTTGCCAGCACAGTGCGCGCATCCCGCCCTTGCCCAGAAACATATATTTGCTGAACAATCCAAAAACACTACTCTTTCCTAGGCAAGTTTCAAACTGCTGTCAGACGTCCGTACTCTCTGTTTTCTGCTGCCCTGCTCGTTTTAGAAGAGTGCACAGCTCCACCTGACATTCAGTGCACAGCGAAGTCAATTGCAAAAAACCAGCAGCTGCTCACTCCCAAACAAAAGGCGCTATGTCCTTGCTTCCCAAGCAACTCAGCGCAGCCCTTCTTCTCTGCATCTCGGAAGCTCAGGGCACGAAGAAGAATTCTCCAGATTCGTCTGCATCAGGACCAAGTCAAAACGCAGGAAAGTCGTCCTGGAGCACCTGCCAGACGCATGCCAGCGGTGAATTGAAAGAGCTGGCAGCTGCAGCCACCGTCTTCTAGCAGTGCCAAGGCTGCGCACACATGCCGGTTTCGTTCTTCGCCTCTCAGAAGCCAACCGCTCTCCCCGGTTGCCGGAGGCGAAGAAGCGGCTACTAGGTGCACCGCTGACGTGAACCGCACTTGTAGGCTGCAAAGCGCGGTTTCGGCAGAAAGAAGCCGGCAACCGCCGCTTCCCTGCGGACAGCTGCGGAGAGCCGAAGTCTGCGTCTCTAGCGGACTGCATCATGGCGAAAAGCTTTTCCAGCATGTCTCGCAGGGAGAAAGCTTGCCAGCACACTGCACACATCCCGCCCTTGCCCAGAAACATATATTTGCTGAACACTCCAAAAACACTGCTCTTTCCTAGGCAAGCTTCAAACTGCTGTCAGACGTCCGTGCTCTCTGTTTTCTGCTGCCCTGCTCGTTGTAGAGGAGTGCACAGCTCACCCTGGCATTCAGTGCACAGCGAAGTCAATTGCAAAAAACCAGCAGCTGCTCACTGCCAAACACAAGGCGCTGTCTATGTCCTTGCTTCCCGAGCAATTCAGCACAGCCCTTCTTCTCTGCAGCTGCCATCGAGATCTCTGCAACTGGTAAACTCAGGGTACGAACAAGAATTCTCCAGATTAGTCTGCATCAGGACCAAGTCAAAACGCAGGAAAGTCGTCCTGGAGCACCTGCCAGAAGCATGCCAGTGGTGAATTGAAAGGGCTGGCAGCTGCAGCCACCGTCTTCTAGCAGTTCCAAGGCTGCTCACAGAAGCCGGTTTCGTTCTTCGCCTCTCAGAAGCACACCGCTCTCCCCGGCTGCCGGAGGCGAAGAAGCGGCTACTAGGTGCACCGCTGACGTGAACCGCACTTTTAGGCTGCAAAGCGCGGCTTCGGCAGAAAGAAGCCGGCAACCGCCGCTTCCCTGCGGACACCTGCGGAGAGCCGGAGTCTGCGTCTCAAGAGGACTGCATCATGGCGGAAAGCTTTTCCAGCGTGTCTCGCAGGGAGAAAGCTTGCCAGCATAGTGCACGCATCCCGCCCATGCCCAGAAATATATATATGCCGAACACTCCAAAAACACTACTCTTTCCTAGGCAAGCTTCAAACTGCTGTCAGCCATCTGTGCTCTCTGTTTTCTGCTGCCCTGCTCGTTGTAGAAGAGTGCACAGCTCACCCTGGCATTCAGTGCACAGCGAAGTCAACTGCAAAAAACCAGCAGCTGCTCCCTCCCAAACACAAGGCGCAGTCTATGTCCTTGCTTCCCGAGCCGTTCAGCGCAGCCCTTCTATTCTGCAGCTGCCATCGACATTTCTTCAACTCGTAAACTCAGGGTACGAACAAGAATTCTCCTGATTCGTCTGCATCAGGACCAAGTCAAAACGCAGGAAAGTTGTCCTGGAGCACCTGCCAGAAGCATGCCAGCGGTGAATTGAAAGCGCAGGCAGCTGCTGCCACCGTCTTCTAGCAGTGCCAAGGCTGCGCACACAAGCCGGTTTCGTTCTTCGCCTCTCAGAAGCCAACCGCTATCCCCGGCTGCCGGAGGCAAAGAAGCGGCTACTAGGTGCACCGCTGACGTGAACCGCACTTGTAGGCTGCAAAGCGCGGTTTCAGCAGAAATAAGCCGGCAACCGCCGCTTCCCTGCGGACAGCTGCGGAGAGCCGAAGTCTGCGTCTCCAGCGGACTGCATCATAGCGAAAAGCTTTTCCAGCGTGTCTCGCAGGGAGAAAGCTTGCCAGAAGAGTGCACGCATCTCGCACTTGCCCAGAAACATATATTTGCTGAACACTCCAAATAAACTGCTCTTTCCTAGGCAAGCTTCAAACTGCTGTCAGACATATGTACTCTCTGTTTTCTGCTGCCCTGCTCGTGGTAGAAGAGTGCACAGCTCCACCTGACATTCAGTGCACAGCGAAGTCAACTGCAAAAAACCAGCAGCTGCTCACTCCCAAACACAAGGCGCTGTCTATGTCCTAGCTTCCCGAGCAACTCAGCGCAGCCCTTCTTCTCTGCATCTCGGAAGCTCAGGGCACGAACAAGAATTCTCCAGATTCGTGTGCATCAGGACCAAGTCAAAACGCAGGAAAGTCGTCCTGGAGCACCTGCCAGAAGCATGCCAGTAGTGAATTGAAAGGGCTGGCAGCTGCAGCCACCGTCTTCTAGCAGTGCCAAAGCTGCACACACAAGCCGGTTTCGTTCTTCGCCTCTCAGAAGCCAACCGCTCTCCCCGGCTGCCGGAGGCGAAGAAGCGGCTACTAGGTGCACCGCTGACGTGAACCGCACTTGTAGGCTGCAAAGCGCGGTTTCGGCAGAAAGAAGCCGGCAACCGCCGCTTCCCTGCGGACAGCTGCGGAGAGCCGAAGTCTGCGTCTCTAGCGGAGTGCATCAGAGCGAAAAGCTTTTCCAGCGTGTCTCGCAGGGAGAAAGCTTGCCAGCACAGTGCACGCATCCCGCCCTTGCCCAGAAACATATATTTGCTGAACACTCCAAAAACACTACTCTTTCCTAGGCAAGCTTCAAACTGCTGTCAGACATCTGTGCTCTCTGTTTTCTTCTGCCCTGCTCGTTGTAGAGGAGTGCACAGCTCCACCTGACATTCAGTGCACAGCGAAGTCAATTGCAAAAAACCAGCAGCTGCTCACTCCCAAACACAAGGCGCTGTCTATGTCCTTGCTTTCCGAGCAACTCAGCGCAGCCCTTCTTCTCTGCAGCTGCCATCGAGTTCTCTGCAACTCGGAAGCTCAGGGTACGAACAAGAATTCTCCAGATTCGTCTGCATCAGGACCAAGTCAAAACGCAGGAAAGTCGTCCTGGAGCACCTGCCAGAAGCATGCCAGAGGTGAACTGAAAGGGCTGGCAGCTGCAGCCACCGTCCTCTAGCAGTGCCAAGGCTGCGCACACAAGCCGGTTTCGTTCTTCGCCTCTCAGAAGCCAACCGCTCTCCCCGGCTGCCGGAGGCGAAGAAGCGGCTGCTAGGTGCGCCGCTGACGTGAACCGCACTTGTAGGCTGCAAAGCGCGGCTTCGGCAGAAAGAAGCCGGCAACCGCCGCTTCCCTGCGAACAGCTGCGGAGAGCCGGAGTCTACGTCTCTAGCGGATTGCATCATGGCGAAAAGCTTTTCCAGCGTGTCTCGCAGGGAGAAAGCTTGCCAGCACAGTGCACGCATCCCGCCTTTGCCCAGAAACATGGATTTGCTGAACACTCCAAAAACACTGCTCTTTCCTAGGCAAGCTTCAAACTGCTGTTAGACGTCCGTGCTCTCTGTTTTCTGCTGCCCTGCTCGTTGTAGAAGAGTGCACAGCTCACCCTGGCATTCAGTGCACAGCGAAGTCAACTGCAAAAAACCAGCAGCTGCTCACTGCCAAACACAAGGCGCTGTCTATGTCCTTGCTTCCCGAGCAATTCAGCACAGCCATTCTTCTCTGCAGCTGCCATCGAGATATCTGCAACTCGTAAACTCAGGGTACGAGCAAGAATTCTCCAGATTCGTCTGCATCAGGACCAAGTCAAAACGCAGGAAAGTCGTCCTGGAACACCTGCCAGAAGCATGCCAGCGGTGAATTGAAAGGGCTGGCAGCTGCAGCCACCGTCTTCAAGCAGTGCCAAGGCTGCGCACACAAGCCGGTTTCGTTCTTCGCCTCTCAGAAGCCAACCGCTCTCCCCGGCTGCCGGAGGCGAAGAAGCGGCTACTAGGTGCACCGCTGACGTGAACCGCACTTGTAGGCTGCAAAGCGCGGCTTCGGCGGAAAGACGCCGGCAGCCGCCGCTTCCCTGCGGACAGCTGCGGAGAGCTGAAGTCTGTGTCTCTAGCGGACTGCATCATAGCGAAAAGCTTTTCCAGCGTGTCTCGCAGGGAGAAAGCTTGCCAGCACAGTGCATGCATCCCGCCCTTGCCCAGAAACATATATTTGCTGAACACTCCAAAAACACTACTCTTTCCTAGGCAAGCTTCAAACTGCT
Organism: Taeniopygia guttata; assembly: GCF_048771995.1. Classification (NCBI taxonomy): domain Eukaryota; kingdom Metazoa; phylum Chordata; class Aves; order Passeriformes; family Estrildidae; genus Taeniopygia; species Taeniopygia guttata. The sequence goes on from NC_133031.1 coordinate 92,236, forward strand.
GTCAGACGTCCGTACTCTCTGTTTTCTGCTGCCCTGCTCATTGTAGAAGAGTGCACAGCTCCACCTGACATTCAATGCACAGCGAAGTCAACTGCAAAAAACCAGCAGCTGCTCACTCCCAAACACAAGGCGCTGTCTATGTCCTTGCTTCCCGAGCAACTCAGCGCAGCCCTTCTTCTCTGCATCTCGGAAGCTCAGGGCACGAACAAGAATTCTCCAGATTCGTGTGCATCAGGACCAAGTCAAAACGCAGGAAAGTCGTCCTGGAGCACCTGCCAGAAGCATGCCAGTGGTGAATTGAAAGGGCTGGCAGCTGCAGCCACCGTCTTCTAGCAGTGCCAAGGCTGCGCACACAAGCCGGTTTCGTTCTTCGCCTCTCAGAAGCCAACCGCTCTCCCCGGCTGCCGGAGGCGAAGAAGCGGCTACTAGGTGCACCGCTGACGTGAACCGCACTTGTAGGCTGCAAAGCGCGGCTTCGGCAGAAAGGCGCCGGCAGCCGCCGCTTCCCTGCGGACAGCTGCGGAGAACCGAAGTCTGCGTCTCTAGCGGACTGCATCATAGCGAAAAGCTTTTCCAGCGTCTCTCGCGAGGTGAAACCTTGCCAGCACAGTGCACGCATCCCGCCCTTGCCCAGAAACATGGATCTGCTGAACACTCCAAAAACACTGGTCTTTCCTAGGCAAGCTTCAAACTGCTGTCAGACGTCCGTGCTCTCTGTTTTCTGCTGCCCTGCTCGTTGTAGAAGAGTGCACAGCTCACCCTGGCATTTAGAGCACATCGAAGTCAATTGCAAAAAACCAGCAGCTGCTCACTCCCAAACACAAGGCACTGTCTATGTCCTTGCTTCCCGAGCAACTCAGCGCAGCCCTTCTTCTCTGCATCTCGGAAGCTCAGGGTACGAACAAGAATTCTCCAGATTCGTGTGCATCAGGACCAAGTCAAAACGCAGGAAAGTCGTCCTGGAGCACCTGGCAGAACCATGCTAGCGGTTAACTAAAAGTGCAGGCAGCGGCAGCCACCGTCCTTTAGCAGTGCCAAGGCAGCGCACACAAGCCGGTTTCGTTCTCCGCCTCTCAGAAGCCAACCGCTCTCTCCGGCTGCCGGAGGCGAAGAAGCGGCTACTAGGTGCACCGCTGACATGAACCGCACTTGTAGGCTGCAAAGCGCGGCTTCGGCAGAAAGAAGCCGGCAACCGCCGCTTCCCTGCGGACACCTGCGGAGAGCCGGAGTCTGCGTCTCAAGCGGACTGCATCATAGCGAAAAGCTTTTCCAGCGTGTCTCGCAGGGAGAAAGCTTGCCAGCACAGTGCACGCATCCCGCCCTTGCCCAGAAACATATATATGCCGAACACTCCAAAAACACTACTCTTTCCTAGGCAAGCTTCAAACTGCTGTCAGACGTCCGTGCTCTCTGTTTTCTGCTGCCCTGCTCGTTGTAGAGGAGTGCACAGCTCACCCTGGCATTCAGTGCACAGCGAAGTCAATTGCAAAAAACCAGCAGCTGCTCACTGCCAAACACAAGGCGCTGTCTATGTCCTTGCTTCCCGAGCAATTCAGCACAGCCCTTCTTCTCTGCAGCTGCCATCGAGATCTCTGCAACTGGTAAACTCAGGGTACGAACAAGAATTCTCCAGATTAGTCTGCATCAGGACCAAGTCAAAACGCAGGAAAGTCGTCCTGGAGCACCTGCCAGAAGCATGCCAGTGGTGAATTGAAAGGGCTGGCAGCTGCAGCCACCGTCTTCTAGCAGTTCCAAGGCTGCTCACAGAAGCCGGTTTCGTTCTTCGCCTCTCAGAAGCCAACCGCTCTCCCCGGCTGCCGGAGGCAAAGAAGCGGCTACTAGGTGCACCGCTGACGTGAACCGCACTTGTAGGCTGCAAAGCGCGGTTTCAGCAGAAATAAGCCGGCAACCGCCGCTTCCCTGCGGACAGCTGCGGAGAGCCGAAGTCTGCGTCTCCAGCGGACTGCATCATAGCGAAAAGCTTTTCCAGCGTGTCTCGCAGGGAGAAAGCTTGCCAGAACAGTGCACGCATCTCGCACTTGCCCAGAAACATATATTTGCTGAACACTCCAAATAAACTGCTCTTTCCTAGGCAAGCTTCAAACTGCTGTCAGACATATGTACTCTCTGTTTTCTGCTGCCCTGCTCGTTGTAGAAGAGTGCACAGCTCCACCTGACATTCAGTGCACAGCGAAGTCAACTGCAAAAAACCAGCAGCTGCTCACTGCCAAACACAAGGCGCTGTCTATGTCCTAGCTTCCCGAGCAACTCAGCGCAGCCCTTCTTCTCTGCATCTCGGAAGCTCAGGGCACGAACAAGAATTCTCCAGATTCGTGTGCATCAGGACCAAGTCAAAACGCAGGAAAGTCGTCCTGGAGCACCTGCCAGAAGCATGCCAGTGGTGAATTGAAAGGGCTGGCAGCTGCAGCCACCGTCTTCTAGCAGTGCCAAAGCTGCACACACAAGCCGGTTTCGTTCTTCGCCTCTCAGAAGCCAACCGCTCTCCCCGGCTGCCGGAGGCGAAGAAGCGGCTACTAGGTGCACCGCTGACGTGAACCGCACTTGTAGGCTGCAAAGCGCGGTTTCGGCAGAAAGAAGCCGGCAACCGCCGCTTCCCTGCGGACAGCTGCGGAGAGCCGAAGTCTGCGTCTCTAGCGGAGTGCATCAGAGCGAAAAGCTTTTCCAGCGTGTCTCGCAGGGAGAAAGCTTGCCAGCACAGTGCACGCATCCCGCCCTTGCCCAGAAACATATATTTGCTGAACACTCCAAAAACACTACTCTTTCCTAGGCAAGCTTCAAACTGCTGTCAGACATCTGTGCTCTCTGTTTTCTTCTGCCCTGCTCGTTGTAGAGGAGTGCACAGCTCCACCTGACATTCAGTGCACAGCGAAGTCAATTGCAAAAAACCAGCAGCTGCTCACTCCCAAACACAAGGCGCTGTCTATGTCCTTGCTTTCCGAGCAACTCAGCGCAGCCCTTCTTTTCTGCAGCTGCCATCGAGTTCTCTGCAACTCGGAAGCTCAGGGTACGAACAAGAATTCTCCAGATTCGTCTGCATCAGGACCAAGTCAAAACGCAGGAAAGTCGTCCTGGAGCACCTGCCAGAAGCATGCCAGAGGTGAACTGAAAGGGCTGGCAGCTGCAGCCACCGTCCTCTAGCAGTGCCAAGGCTGCGCACACAAGCCGGTTTCGTTCTTCGCCTCTCAGAAGCCAACCGCTCTCCCCGGCTGCCGGAGGCGAAGAAGCGGCTGCTAGGTGCACCGCTGACGTGAACCGCACTTGTAGGCTGCAAAGCGCGGCTTCGGCAGAAAGAAGCCGGCAACCGCCGCTTCCCTGCGAACAGCTGCGGAGAGCCGGAGTCTGCGTCTCTAGCGGATTGCATCATGGCGAAAAGCTTTTCCAGCGTGTCTCGCAGGGAGAAAGCTTGCCAGCACAGTGCACGCATCCCGCCTTTGCCCAGAAACATGGATTTGCTGAACACTCCAAAAACACTGCTCTTTCCTAGGCAAGCTTCAAACTGCTGTTAGACGTCCGTGCTCTCTGTTTTCTGCTGCCCTGCTCGTTGTAGAAGAGTGCACAGCTCACCCTGGCATTCAGTGCACAGCGAAGTCAACTGCAAAAAACCAGCAGCTGCTCACTGCCAAACACAAGGCGCTGTCTATGTCCTTGCTTCCCGAGCAATTCAGCACAGCCATTCTTCTCTGCAGCTGCCATCGAGATATCTGCAACTCGTAAACTCAGGGTACGAGCAAGAATTCTCCAGATTCGTCTGCATCAGGACCAAGTCAAAACGCAGGAAAGTCGTCCTGGAACACCTGCCAGAAGCATGCCAGCGGTGAATTGAAAGGGCTGGCAGCTGCAGCCACCGTCTTCAAGCAGTGCCAAGGCTGCGCACACAAGCCGGTTTCGTTCTTCGCCTCTCAGAAGCCAACCGCTCTCCCCGGCTGCCGGAGGCGAAGAAGCGGCTACTAGGTGCACCGCTGACGTGAACCGCACTTGTAGGCTGCAAAGCGCGGCTTCGGCGGAAAGACGCCGGCAGCCGCCGCTTCCCTGCGGACAGCTGCGGAGAGCTGAAGTCTGTGTCTCTAGCGGACTGCATCATAGCGAAAAGCTTTTCCAGCGTGTCTCGCAGGGAGAAAGCTTGCCAGCACAGTGCATGCATCCCGCCCTTGCCCAGAAACATATATTTGCTGAACACTCCAAAAACACTACTCTTTCCTAGGCAAGCTTCAAACTGCTGTCAGACGTCCGTACTCTCTGTTTTCTGCTGCCCTGCTCATTGTAGAAGAGTGCACAGCTCCACCTGACATTCAATGCACAGCGAAGTCAACTGCAAAAAACCAGCAGCTGCTCACTCCCAAACACAAGGCGCTGTCTATGTCCTTGCTTCCCGAGCAACTCAGCGCAGCCCTTCTTCTCTGCATCTCGGAAGCTCAGGGCACGAACAAGAATTCTCCAGATTCGTGTGCATCAGGACCAAGTCAAAACGCAGGAAAGTCGTCCTGGAGCACCTGCCAGAAGCATGCCAGTGGTGAATTGAAAGGGCTGGCAGCTGCAGCCACCGTCTTCTAGCAGTGCCAAGGCTGCGCACACAAGCCGGTTTCGTTCTTCGCCTCTCAGAAGCCAACCGCTCTCCCCGGCTGCCGGAGGCGAAGAAGCGGCTACTAGGTGCACCGCTGACGTGAACCGCACTTGTAGGCTGCAAAGCGCGGCTTCGGCAGAAAGGCGCCGGCAGCCGCCGCTTCCCTGCGGACAGCTGCGGAGAGCCGAAGTCTGCGTCTCTAGCGGACTGCATCATAGCGAAAAGCTTTTCCAGCGTCTCTCGCGAGGTGAAACCTTGCCAGCACAGTGCACGCATCCCGCCCTTGCCCAGAAACATGGATCTGCTGAACACTCCAAAAACACTGGTCTTTCCTAGGCAAGCTTCAAACTGCTGTCAGACGTCCGTGCTCTCTGTTTTCTGCTGCCCTGCTCGTTGTAGAAGAGTGCACAGCTCACCCTGGCATTTAGAGCACATCGAAGTCAATTGCAACAAACCAGCAGCCGCTCACTCCCAAACACAAGGCACTGTCTATGTCCTTGCTTCCCGAGCAACTCAGCGCAGCCCTTCTTCTCTGCATCTCGGAAGCTCAGGGTACGAACAAGAATTCTCCAGATTCGTGGGCATCAGGACCAAGTCAAAACGCAGGAAAGTCGTCCTGGAGCACCTGGCAGAACCATGCTAGCGGTTAACTAAAAGTGCAGGCAGCGGCAGCCACCGTCCTTTAGCAGTGCCAAGGCAGCGCACACAAGCCGGTTTCGTTCTCCGCCTCTCAGAAGCCAACCGCTCTCTCCGGCTGCCGGAGGCGAAGAAGCGGCTACTAGGTGCACCGCTGACATGAACCGCACTTGTAGGCTGCAAAGCGCGGCTTCGGCAGAAAGAAGCCGGCAACCGCCGCTTCCCTGCGGACAGCTGCGGAGAGCCGAAGTCTGCGTCTCTAGCGGAGTGCATCATAGCGAAAAGCTTTTCCAGCGTGTCTCGCAGGGAGAAAGCTTGCCAGCACAGTGCATGCATCCCGCCCTTGCCCAGAAACATATATTTGCTGAACACTCCAAAAACACTACTCTTTCCTAGGCAAGCTTCAAACTGCTGTCAGACGTCCGTACTCTCTGTTTTCTGCTGCCCTGCTCATTGTAGAAGAGTGCACAGCTCCAGCTGACATTCAATGCACAGCGAAGTCAACTGCAAAAAACCAGCAGCTGCTCCCTCCCAAACACAAGGCGCAGTCTATGTCCTTGCTTCCCGAGCCGTTCAGCGCAGCCCTTCTTTTCTGCAGCTGCCATCGAGTTCTCTGCAACTGGGAAGCTCAGGGTACGAAAAAGAATTCTCCAGATTCGTCTGCATCAGGACCAAGTCAAAACGCAGGAAAGTCGTCCTGGAGCACCTGCCAGAAGCATGCCAGAGGTGAACTGAAAGGGCTGGCAGCTGCAGCCACCGTCTTCTAGCAGTGCCAAGGCTGCGCACACAAGCTGGTTTCGTTCTTCGCCTCACAGAAGCCAACCGCTCTCCCCGGCTGCCGGAGGCGAAGAAGCGGCTGCTAGGTGCGCCGCTGACGTGAACCGCACATGTAGGCTGCAAAGCGCGGCTTCGGCAGAAAGACGCCGGCAACCGCCGCTTCCCTGCGAACAGCTGCGGAGAGCCGGAGTCTACGTCTCTAGCAGATTGCATCATGGCGAAAAGCTTTTCCAGCGTGTCTCGCAGGGAGAAAGCTTGCCAGCACAGTGCACGCATCCCGCCTTTGCCCAGAAACATGGATTTCCTGAACACTCCAAAAACACTGCTCTTTCCTAGGCAAGCTTCAAACTGCTGTCAGACGTCCGTGCTCTCTGTTTTCTGCTGCCCTGCTCGTTGTAGAAGAGTGCACAGCTCACCCTGGCATTCAGTGCACAGCGAAGTCAATTGCAAAAAACCAGCAGCTGCTCACTCCCAAACACAAGGCACTGTCTATGTCCTAGCTTCCCGAGCAACTCAGCGCAGCCCTTCTTTTCTGCATCACGGAAGCTCAGGGCACGAACAAGAATTCTCCAGATTCGTGTGCATCAGGACCAAGTCAAAACGCAGGAAAGTCGTCCTGGAGCACCTGCGAGAAGCATGCCAGCGGTGAATTGAAAGGGCTGGCAGCTACAGCCACCGTCTTCCAGCAGTGCCAAGGCTGCGCACACAAGCCGGTTTCGTTCTTCGCCTCTCAGAAGCCAACCGCTCTCCCCGGCTGCCGGAGGCGAAGAAGCGGCTACTAGGTGCACCGCTGACGTGAACCGCACTTGTAGGCTGCAAAGCGCGTATTCGGCAGAAAGAAGCCGGCAACCGCCGCTTTCCTGCGGACAGCTGCGGAGAACCGAAGTCTGCGTCTCAAGCGGACTGCATCATAGCGAAAAGCTTTTCCAGCGTGTCTCGCAGGGAGAAAGCTTGCCAGAAGAGTGCACGCATCCCGCACTTGCCCAGAAACATATATTTGCTGAACACTCCAAAAACACTGCTCTTTCCTAGGCAAGCTTCAAACTGCTGTCAGACATATGTGCTCTCTGTTTTCTGCTGCCCTGCTCGTTGTAGAAGAGTGCACAGCTCCAGCTGACATTCAGTGCACAGCGAAGTCAACTGCAAAAAACCAGCAGCTGCTCACTCCCAAACACAAGGCGCTGTCTATATCCTTGCTTCCCGAGCAATTCAGCACAGCCCTTCTATTCTGCAGCTGCCATCGAGAACTCTGCAACTCGTAAACTCAGGGTACGAACAAGAATTCTCCAGATTCGTGTGCATCAGGACCAAGTCAAAACGCAGGAAAGTTGTCCTGGAGCACCTGCCAGAAGCATCCCAGCGGTGAATTGATAGCGCAGGCAGCTGCAGCCACAGTCCTCTAGCAGTGCCAAGGCAGCGCACACAAGCCGGTTTCGTTCTTCGCCTGTCAGAAGCCAACCGCTCTCCCCGGCTGCCGGAGGCGAAGAAGCGGCTACTAGGTGCACCGCTGACGTGAACCGCACTTGCAGGCTGCAAAGCGCGGCTTCGGCGGAAAGACGCCGGCAGCCGCCGCTTCCCTGCGGACAGCTGCGGAGAGCCGAAGTCTGCGTCTCTAGCAGACTGCATCATAGCGAAAAGCTTTTCCAGCGTTACTCGCAGGGAGAAAGCTTGCCAGCACAGTGCACGCATCCCGCCTTTGCCCAGAAACATGGATTTGCTGAACACTCCAAAAACACTGCTCTTTCCTAGGCAAGCTTCAAACTGCTGTTAGACGTCCGTGCTCTCTGTTTTCTGCTGCCCTGCTCGTTGTAGAAGAGTGCACAGCTCACCCTGGCATTCAGTGCACAGCGAAGTCAACTGCAAAAAACCAGCAGCTGCTCACTGCCAAACACAAGGCGCTGTCTATGTCCTTGCTTCCCGAGCAATTCAGCACAGCCATTCTTCTCTGCAGCTGCCATCGAGATATCTGCAACTCGTAAACTCAGGGTACGAGCAAGAATTCTCCAGATTCGTCTGCATCAGGACCAAGTCAAAACGCAGGAAAGTCGTCCTGGAACACCTGCCAGAAGCATGCCAGCGGTGAATTGAAAGGGCTGGCAGCTGCAGCCACCGTCTTCAAGCAGTGCCAAGGCTGCGCACACAAGCCGGTTTCGTTCTTCGCCTCTCAGAAGCCAACCGCTCTCCCCGGCTGCCGGAGGCGAAGAAGCGGCTACTAGGTGCACCGCTGACGTGAACCGCACTTGTAGGCTGCAAAGCGCGGCTTCGGCGGAAAGACGCCGGCAGCCGCCGCTTCCCTGCGGACAGCTGCGGAGAGCTGAAGTCTGTGTCTCTAGCGGACTGCATCATAGCGAAAAGCTTTTCCAGCGTGTCTCGCAGGGAGAAAGCTTGCCAGCACAGTGCATGCATCCCGCCCTTGCCCAGAAACATATATTTGCTGAACACTCCAAAAACACTACTCTTTCCTAGGCAAGCTTCAAACTGCTGTCAGACGTCCGTACTCTCTGTTTTCTGCTGCCCTGCTCATTGTAGAAGAGTGCACAGCTCCACCTGACATTCAGTGCACAGCGAAGTCAATTGCAAAAAACCAGCAGCTGCTCACTCCCAAACACAAGGCGCTGTCTATGTCCTTGCTTCCCGAGCCGTTCAGCGCAGCCCTTCTTCTCTGCATCTCGGAAGCTCAGGGCACGAACAAGAATTCTCCAGATTCGTCTGCATCAGGACCAAGTCAAAACGCAGGAAAGTCGTCCTGGAGCACCTGCCAGAAGCATGCCAGTGGTGAATTGAAAGGGCTGGCAGCTGCAGCCACCGTCTTCTAGCAGTGCCAAGGCTGCGCACACAAGCCGGTTTCGTTCTTCGCCTCTCAGAAGCCAACCGCTCTCCCCGGCTGCCGGAGGCGAAGAAGCGGCTACTAGGTGCACCGCTGACGTGAACCGCACTTGTAGGCTGCAAAGCGCGGCTTCGGCAGAAAGGCGCCGGCAGCCGCCGCTTCCCTGCGGACAGCTGCGGAGAGCCGAAGTCTGCGTCTCTAGCGGACTGCATCATAGCGAAAAGCTTTTCCAGCGTCTCTCGCGAGGTGAAACCTTGCCAGCACAGTGCACGCATCCCGCCCTTGCCCAGAAACATGGATCTGCTGAACACTCCAAAAACACTGGTCTTTCCTAGGCAAGCTTCAAACTGCTGTCAGACGTCCGTGCTCTCTGTTTTCTGCTGCCCTGCTCGTTGTAGAAGAGTGCACAGCTCACCCTGGCATTTAGAGCACATCGAAGTCAATTGCAAAAAACCAGCAGCTGCTCACTCCCAAACACAAGGCACTGTCTATGTCCTTGCTTCCCGAGCAACTCAGCGCAGCCCTTCTTCTCTGCATCTCGGAAGCTCAGGGTACGAACAAGAATTCTCCAGATTCGTGTGCATCAGGACCAAGTCAAAACGCAGGAAAGTCGTCCTGGAGCACCTGGCAGAACCATGCTAGCGGTTAACTAAAAGTGCAGGCAGCGGCAGCCACCGTCCTTTAGCAGTGCCAAGGCAGCGCACACAAGCCGGTTTCGTTCTCCGCCTCTCAGAAGCCAACCGCTCTCTCCGGCTGCCGGAGGCGAAGAAGCGGCTACTAGGTGCACCGCTGACATGAACCGCACTTGTAGGCTGCAAAGCGCGGCTTCGGCAGAAAGAAGCCGGCAACCGCCGCTTCCCTGCGGACAGCTGCGGAGAGCCGAAGTCTGCGTCTCTAGCGGACTGCATCATAGCGAAAAGCTTTTCCAGCGTGTCTCGCAGGGAGAAAGCTTGCCAGCACAGTGCATGCATCCCGCCCTTGCCCAGAAACATATATTTGCTGAACACTCCAAAAACACTACTCTTTCCTAGGCAAGCTTCAAACTGCTGTCAGACGTCCGTACTCTCTGTTTTCTGCTGCCCTGCTCATTGTAGAAGAGTGCACAGCTCCAGCTGACATTCAATGCACAGCGAAGTCAACTGCAAAAAACCAGCAGCCTCTCACTCCCAAACACAAGGCGCAGTCTCCCGAGCCGTTCAGCGCAGCCCTTCTTTTCTGCAGCTGCCATCGAGTTCTCTGCAACTGGGAAGCTCAGGGTACGAACAAGAATTCTCCAGATTCGTCTGCATCAGGACCAAGTCAAAACGCAGGAAAGTCGTCCTGGAGCACCTGCCAGAAGCATGCCAGAGGTGAACTGAAAGGGCTGGCAGCTGCAGCCACCGTCTTCTAGCAGTGCCAAGGCTGCGCACACAAGCCGGTTTCGTTCTTCGCCTCACAGAAGCCAACCGCTCTCCCCGGCTGCCGGAGGCGAAGAAGCGGCTGCTAGGTGCGCCGCTGACGTGAACCGCACATGTAGGCTGCAAAGCGCGGCTTCGGCAGAAAGACGCCGGCAACCGCCGCTTCCCTGCGAACAGCTGCGGAGAGCCGGAGTCTACGTCTCTAGCAGATTGCATCATGGCGAAAAGCTTTTCCAGCGTGTCTCGCAGGGAGAAAGCTTGCCAGCACAGTGCACGCATCCCGCCTTTGCCCAGAAACATGGATTTCCTGAACACTCCAAAAACACTGCTCTTTCCTAGGCAAGCTTCAAACTGCTGTCAGACGTCCGTGCTCTCTGTTTTCTGCTGCCCTGCTCGTTGTAGAAGAGTGCACAGCTCACCCTGGCATTCAGTGCACAGCGAAGTCAATTGCAAAAAACCAGCAGCTGCTCACTCCCAAACACAAGGCGCTGTCTATGTCCTAGCTTCCCGAGCAACTCAGCGCAGCCCTTCTTTTCTGCATCACGGAAGCTCAGGGCACGAACAAGAATTCTCCAGATTCGTGTGCATCAGGACCAAGTCAAAACGCAGGAAAGTCGTCCTGGAGCACCTGCGAGAAGCATGCCAGCGGTGAATTGAAAGGGCTGGCAGCTACAGCCACCGTCTTCCAGCAGTGCCAAGGCTGCGCACACAAGCCGGTTTCGTTCTTCGCCTCTCAGAAGCCAACCGCTCTCCCCGGCTGCCGGAGGCGAAGAAGCGGCTACTAGGTGCACCGCTGACGTGAACCGCACTTGTAGGCTGCAAAGCGCGTATTCGGCAGAAAGAAGCCGGCAACCGCCGCTTTCCTGCGGACAGCTGCGGAGAACCGAAGTCTGCGTCTCAAGCGGACTGCATCATAGCGAAAAGCTTTTCCAGCGTGTCTCGCAGGGAGAAAGCTTGCCAGAAGAGTGCACGCATCCCGCACTTGCCCAGAAACATATATTTGCTGAACACTCCAAAAACACTGCTCTTTCCTAGGCAAGCTTCAAACTGCTGTCAGACATATGTGCTCTCTGTTTTCTGCTGCCCTGCTCGTTGTAGAAGAGTGCACAGCTCCAGCTGACATTCAGTGCACAGCGAAGTCAACTGCAAAAAACCAGCAGCTGCTCACTCCCAAACACAAGGCGCTGTCTATATCCTTGCTTCCCGAGCAATTCAGCACAGCCCTTCTATTCTGCAGCTGCCATCGAGAACTCTGCAACTCGTAAACTCAGGGTACGAACAAGAATTCTCCAGATTCGTGTGCATCAGGACCAAGTCAAAACGCAGGAAAGTTGTCCTGGAGCACCTGCCAGAAGCATCCCAGCGGTGAATTGATAGCGCAGGCAGCTGCAGCCACAGTCCTCTAGCAGTGCCAAGGCAGCGCACACAAGCCGGTTTCGTTCTTCGCCTGTCAGAAGCCAACCGCTCTCCCCGGCTGCCGGAGGCGAAGAAGCGGCTACTAGGTGCACCGCTGACGTGAACCGCACTTGCAGGCTGCAAAGCGCGGCTTCGGCGGAAAGACGCCGGCAGCCGCCGCTTCCCTGCGGACAGCTGCGGAGAGCCGAAGTCTGCGTCTCTAGCAGACTGCATCATAGCGAAAAGCTTTTCCAGCGTTACTCGCAGGGAGAAAGCTTGCCAGCACAGTGCACGCATCCCGCCTTTGCCCAGAAACATGGATTTGCTGAACACTCCAAAAACACTGCTCTTTCCTAGGCAAGCTTCAAACTGCTGTTAGACGTCCGTGCTCTCTGTTTTCTGCTGCCCTGCTCGTTGTAGAAGAGTGCACAGCTCACCCTGGCATTCAGTGCACAGCGAAGTCAACTGCAAAAAACCAGCAGCTGCTCACTGCCAAACACAAGGCGCTGTCTATGTCCTTGCTTCCCGAGCAATTCAGCACAGCCATTCTTCTCTGCAGCTGCCATCGAGATATCTGCAACTCGTAAACTCAGGGTACGAGCAAGAATTCTCCAGATTCGTCTGCATCAGGACCAAGTCAAAACGCAGGAAAGTCGTCCTGGAACACCTGCCAGAAGCATGCCAGCGGTGAATTGAAAGGGCTGGCAGCTGCAGCCACCGTCTTCAAGCAGTGCCAAGGCTGCGCACACAAGCCGGTTTCGTTCTTCGCCTCTCAGAAGCCAACCGCTCTCCCCGGCTGCCGGAGGCGAAGAAGCGGCTACTAGGTGCACCGCTGACGTGAACCGCACTTGTAGGCTGCAAAGCGCGGCTTCGGCGGAAAGACGCCGGCAGCCGCCGCTTCCCTGCGGACAGCTGCGGAGAGCTGAAGTCTGTGTCTCTAGCGGACTGCATCATAGCGAAAAGCTTTTCCAGCGTGTCTCGCAGGGAGAAAGCTTGCCAGCACAGTGCATGCATCCCGCCCTTGCCCAGAAACATATATTTGCTGAACACTCCAAAAACACTACTCTTTCCTAGGCAAGCTTCAAACTGCTGTCAGACGTCCGTACTCTCTGTTTTCTGCTGCCCTGCTCATTGTAGAAGAGTGCACAGCTCCACCTGACATTCAGTGCACAGCGAAGTCAATTGCAAAAAACCAGCAGCTGCTCACTCCCAAACACAAGGCGCTGTCTATGTCCTTGCTTCCCGAGCCGTTCAGCGCAGCCCTTCTTCTCTGCATCTCGGAAGCTCAGGGCACGAACAAGAATTCTCCAGATTCGTCTGCATCAGGACCAAGTCAAAACGCAGGAAAGTCGTCCTGGAGCACCTGCCAGAAGCATGCCAGTGGTGAATTGAAAGGGCTGGCAGCTGCAGCCACCGTCTTCTAGCAGTGCCAAGGCTGCGCACACAAGCCGGTGTCGTTCTTCGCCTCTCAGAAGCCAACCGCTCTCCCCGGCTGCCGGAGGCGAAGAAGCGGCTACTAGGTGCACCGCTGACGTGAACCGCACTTGTAGGCTGCAAAGCGCGGCTTCGGCAGAAAGGCGCCGGCAGCCGCCGCTTCCCTGCGGACAGCTGCGGAGAGCCGAAGTCTGCGTCTCTAGCGGACTGCATCATAGCGAAAAGCTTTTCCAGCGTCTCTCGCGAGGTGAAACCTTGCCAGCACAGTGCACGCATCCCGCCCTTGCCCAGAAACATGGATCTGCTGAACACTCCAAAAACACTGGTCTTTCCTAGGCAAGCTTCAAACTGCTGTCAGACGTCCGTGCTCTCTGTTTTCTGCTGCCCTGCTCGTTGTAGAAGAGTGCACAGCTCACCCTGGCATTTAGAGCACATCGAAGTCAATTGCAAAAAACCAGCAGCTGCTCACTCCCAAACACAAGGCACTGTCTATGTCCTTGCTTCCCGAGCAACTCAGCGCAGCCCTTCTTCTCTGCATCTCGGAAGCTCAGGGTACGAACAAGAATTCTCCAGATTCGTGTGCATCAGGACCAAGTCAAAACGCAGGAAAGTCGTCCTGGAGCACCTGGCAGAACCATGCTAGCGGTTAACTAAAAGTGCAGGCAGCGGCAGCCACCGTCCTTTAGCAGTGCCAAGGCAGCGCACACAAGCCGGTTTCGTTCTCCGCCTCTCAGAAGCCAACCGCTCTCTCCGGCTGCCGGAGGCGAAGAAGCGGCTACTAGGTGCACCGCTGACATGAACCGCACTTGTAGGCTGCAAAGCGCGGCTTCGGCAGAAAGAAGCCGGCAACCGCCGCTTCCCTGCGGACAGCTGCGGAGAGCCGAAGTCTGCGTCTCTAGCGGACTGCATCATAGCGAAAAGCTTTTCCAGCGTGTCTCGCAGGGAGAAAGCTTGCCAGCACAGTGCATGCATCCCGCCCTTGCCCAGAAACATATATTTGCTGAACACTCCAAAAACACTACTCTTTCCTAGGCAAGCTTCAAACTGCTGTCAGACGTCCGTACTCTCTGTTTTCTGCTGCCCTGCTCATTGTAGAAGAGTGCACAGCTCCAGCTGACATTCAATGCACAGCGAAGTCAACTGCAAAAAACCAGCAGCTGCTCCCTCCCAAACACAAGGCGCAGTCTATGTCCTTGCTTCCCGAGCCGTTCAGCGCAGCCCTTCTTTTCTGCAGCTGCCATCGAGTTTTCTGCAACTGGGAAGCTCAGGGTACGAACAAGAATTCTCCAGATTCGTCTGCATCAGGACCAAGTCAAAACGCAGGAAAGTCGTCCTGGAGCACCTGCCAGAAGCATGCCAGAGGTGAACTGAAAGGGCTGGCAGCTGCAGCCACCGTCTTCTAGCAGTGCCAAGGCTGCGCACACAAGCCGGTTTCGTTCTTCGCCTCTCAGAAGCCAACCGCTCTCCCCGGCTGCCGGAGGCGAAGAAGCGGCTACTAGGTGCACCGCTGACGTGAACCGCACTTGTAGGCTGCAAAGCGCGGCTTCGGCAGAAAGACGCCGGCAGCCGCCGCTTCCCTGCGGACAGCTGCGGAGAGCCGAAGTCTGCGTCTCTAGCGGACTGCATCATAGCGAAAAGCTTTTCCAGCGTCTCTCGCGGGGTGAAACCTTGCCAGCACAGTGCACGCATCCCGCCCTTGCCCAGAAACATGGATCTGCTGAACACTCCAAAAACACTGGTCTTTCCTAGGCAAGCTTCAAACTGCTGTCAGACGTCCGTGCTCTCTGTTTTCTGCTGCCCTGCTCGTTGTAGAAGAGTGCACAGCTCACCCTGGCATTCAGAGCACAGCGAAGTCAATTGCAAAAAACCAGCAGCTGCTCACTCCCAAACACAAGGCGCTGTCTATGTCCTTGCTTCCCGAGCAGTTCAGCACAGCCCTTCTTCTCTGCATCTCGGAAGCTCAGGGCACGAACAAGAATTCTCCAGATTCGTGTGCATCAGGACCAAGTCAAAACGCAGGAAAGTCGTCCTGGAGCACCTGGCAGAACCATGCTAGCGGTTAACTAAAAGTGCAGGCAGCGGCAGCCACCGTCCTTTAGCAGTGCCAAGGCAGCGCACACAAGCCGGTTTCGTTCTCCGCCTCTCAGAAGCCAACCGCTCTCTCCGGCTGCCGGAGGCGAAGAAGCGGCTACTAGGTGCACCGCTGACATGAACCGCACTTGTAGGCTGCAAAGCGCGGCTTCGGCAGAAAGAAGCCGGCAACCGCCGCTTCCCTGCGGACAGCTGCGGAGAGCCGAAGTCTGCGTCTCTAGCGGAGTGCATCATAGCGAAAAGCTTTTCCAGCGTGTCTCGCAGGGAGAAAGCTTGCCAGCACAGTGCATGCATCCCGCCCTTGCCCAGAAACATATATTTGCTGAACACTCCAAAAACACTACTCTTTCCTAGGCAAGCTTCAAACTGCTGTCAGACGTCCGTACTCTCTGTTTTCTGCTGCCCTGCTCATTGTAGAAGAGTGCACAGCTCCAGCTGACATTCAATGCACAGCGAAGTCAACTGCAAAAAACCAGCAGCCTCTCACTCCCAAACACAAGGCGCAGTCTCCCGAGCCGTTCAGCGCAGCCCTTCTTTTCTGCAGCTGCCATCGAGTTCTCTGCAACTGGGAAGCTCAGGGTACGAACAAGAATTCTCCAGATTCGTCTGCATCAGGACCAAGTCAAAACGCAGGAAAGTCGTCCTGGAGCACCTGCCAGAAGCATGCCAGAGGTGAACTGAAAGGGCTGGCAGCTGCAGCCACCGTCTTCTAGCAGTGCCAAGGCTGCGCACACAAGCCGGTTTCGTTCTTCGCCTCACAGAAGCCAACCGCTCTCCCCGGCTGCCGGAGGCGAAGAAGCGGCTGCTAGGTGCGCCGCTGACGTGAACCGCACTTGTAGGCTGCAAAGCGCGGCTTCGGCAGAAAGACGCCGGCAACCGCCGCTTCCCTGCGAACAGCTGCGGAGAGCCGGAGTCTACGTCTCTAGCGGATTGCATCATGGCGAAAAGCTTTTCCAGCGTGTCTCGCAGGGAGAAAGCTTGCCAGCACAGTGCACGCATCCCGCCTTTGCCCAGAAACATGGATTTCCTGAACACTCCAAAAACACTGCTCTTTCCTAGGCAAGCTTCAAACTGCTGTCAGACGTCCGTGCTCTCTGTTTTCTGCTGCCCTGCTCGTTGTAGAAGAGTGCACAGCTCACCCTGGCATTCAGTGCACAGCGAAGTCAATTGCAAAAAACCAGCAGCTGCTCACTCCCAAACACAAGGCGCTGTCTATGTCCTAGCTTCCCGAGCAACTCAGCGCAGCCCTTCTTTTCTGCATCACGGAAGCTCAGGGCACGAACAAGAATTCTCCAGATTCGTGTGCATCAGGACCAAGTCAAAACGCAGGAAAGTCGTCCTGGAGCACCTGCGAGAAGCATGCCAGCGGTGAATTGAAAGGGCTGGCAGCTACAGCCACCGTCTTCCAGCAGTGCCAAGGCTGCGCACACAAGCCGGTTTCGTTCTTCGCCTCTCAGAAGCCAACCGCTCTCCCCGGCTGCCGGAGGCGAAGAAGCGGCTACTAGGTGCACCGCTGACGTGAACCGCACTTGTAGGCTGCAAAGTGCGGTTTCGGCAGAAAGAAGCCGGCAACCGCCGCTTCCCTGCGGACAGCTGCGGAGAGCCGAAGTCTGCGTCTCTAGCGGACTGCATCATGGCGAAAAGCTTTTCCAGCATGTCTCGCAGGGAGAAAGCTTGCCAGCACACTGCACACATCCCGCCCTTGCCCAGAAACATATATTTGCTGAACACTCCAAAAACACTGGTCTTTCCTAGGCAAGCTTCAAACAGCTGTCAGACGTCCGTGCTCTCTGTTTTCTGCTGCCCTGCTCGTTGTAGAGGAGTGCACAGCTCACCCTGGCATTCAGTGCACAGCGAAGTCAATTGCAAAAAACCAGCAGCTGCTCACTGCCAAACACAAGGCGCTGTCTATGTCCTTGCTTCCCGAGCAATTCAGCACAGCCCTTCTTCTCTGCAGCAGCCATCGAGATCTCTGCAACTGGTAAACTCAGGGTACGAACAAGAATTCTCCAGATTCGTGTGCATCAGGACCAAGTCAAAACGCAGGAAAGTCGTCCTGGAACACCTGCCAGAAGCATGCCAGCGGTGAATTGAAAGGGCTGGCAGCTGCAGCCACCGTCTTCAAGCAGTGCCAAGGCTGCGCACACAAGCCGGTTTCGTTCTTCGCCTCTCAGAAGCCAACCGCTCTCCCCGGCTGCCGGAGGCGAAGAAGCGGCTACTAGGTGCACCGCTGACGTGAACCGCACTTGTAGGCTGCAAAGCGCGGCTTCGGCGGAAAGACGCCGGCAGCCGCCGCTTCCCTGCGGACAGCTGCGGAGAGCTGAAGTCTGTGTCTCTAGCGGACTGCATCATAGCGAAAAGCTTTTCCAGCGTGTCTCGCAGGGAGAAAGCTTGCCAGCACAGTGCATGCATCCCGCTCTTGCCCAGAAACATATATTTGCTGAACACTCCAAAAACACTACTCTTTCCTAGGCAAGCTTCAAACTGCTGTCAGACGTCCGTACTCTTTGTTTTCTGCTGCCCTGCTCATTGTAGAAGAGTGCACAGTTCCACCTGACATTCAATGCACAGCGAAGTCAACTGCAAAAAACCAGCAGCTGCTCACTCCCAAACACAAGGCGCTGTCTATGTCCTTGCTTCCCGAGCAACTCAGCGCAGCCCTTCTTCTCTGCATCTCGGAAGCTCAGGGCACGAACAAGAATTCTCCAGATTCGTGTGCATCAGGACCAAGTCAAAACGCAGGAAAGTCGTCCTGGAGCACCTGCCAGAAGCATGCCAGCGGTGAATTGAAAGGGCTGGCAGCTGCAGCCACCGTCTTCTAGCAGTGCCAAGGCTGCGCACACAAGCCGGTTTCGTTCTTCGCCTCTCAGAAGCCAACCGCTCTCCCCGGCTGCCGGAGGCGAAGAAGCGGCTACTAGGTGCACCGCTGACGTGAACCGCACTTGTAGGCTGCAAAGCGCGTATTCGGCAGAAAGAAGCCGGCAACCGCCGCTTCCCTGCGAACAGCTGCGGAGAGCCGGAGTCTACGTCTCTAGCGGATTGCATCATGGCGAAAAGCTTTTCCAGCGTGTCTCGCAGGGAGAAAGCTTGCCAGCACAGTGCACGCATCCCGCCTTTGCCCAGAAACATGGATTTCCTGAACACTCCAAAAACACTGCTCTTTCCTAGGCAAGCTTCAAACTGCTGTCAGACGTCCGTGCTCTCTGTTTTCTGCTGCCCTGCTCGTTGTAGAAGAGTGCACAGCTCACCCTGGCATTCAGTGCACAGCGAAGTCAATTGCAAAAAACCAGCAGCTGCTCACTCCCAAACACAAGGCGCTGTCTATGTCCTAGCTTCCCGAGCAACTCAGCGCAGCCCTTCTTTTCTGCATCACGGAAGCTCAGGGCACGAACAAGAATTCTCCAGATTCGTGTGCATCAGGACCAAGTCAAAACGCAGGAAAGTCGTCCTGGAGCACCTGCGAGAAGCATGCCAGCGGTGAATTGAAAGGGCTGGCAGCTACAGCCACCGTCTTCCAGCAGTGCCAAGGCTGCGCACACAAGCCGGTTTCGTTCTTCGCCTCTCAGAAGCCAACCGCTCTCCCCGGCTGCCGGAGGCGAAGAAGCGGCTACTAGGTGCACCGCTGACGTGAACCGCACTTGTAGGCTGCAAAGCGCGTATTCGGCAGAAAGAAGCCGGCAACCGCCGCTTTCCTGCGGACAGCTGCGGAGAACCGAAGTCTGCGTCTCAAGCGGACTGCATCATAGCGAAAAGCTTTTCCAGCGTGTCTCGCAGGGAGAAAGCTTGCCAGAAGAGTGCACGCATCCCGCACTTGCCCAGAAACATATATTTGCTGAACACTCCAAAAACACTGCTCTTTCCTAGGCAAGCTTCAAACTGCTGTCAGACATATGTGCTCTCTGTTTTCTGCTGCCCTGCTCGTTGTAGAAGAGTGCACAGCTCCAGCTGACATTCAGTGCAGAGCGAAGTCAACTGCAAAAAACCAGCAGCTGCTCACTCCCAAACACAAGGCGCTGTCTATATCCTTGCTTCCCGAGCAATTCAGCACAGCCCTTCTTCTCTGCAGCTGCCATCGAGAACTCTGCAACTCGTAAACTCAGGGTACGAACAAGAATTCTCCAGATTCGTGTGCATCAGGACCAAGTCAAAACGCAGGAAAGTTGTCCTGGAGCACCTGCCAGAAGCATGCCAGCGGTGAATTGATAGCGCAGGCAGCTGCAGCCACAGTCCTCTAGCAGTGCCAAGGCAGCGCACACAAGCCGGTTTCGTTCTTCGCCTGTCAGAAGCCAACCGCTCTCCCCGGCTGCCGGAGGCGAAGAAGCGGCTACTAGGTGCACCGCTGACGTGAACCGCACTTGCAGGCTGCAAAGCGCGGCTTCGGCGGAAAGACGCCGGCAGCCGCCGCTTCCCTGCGGACAGCGGCGGAGAGCCGAAGTCTGCGTCTCTAGCAGACTGCATCATAGCGAAAAGCTTTTCCAGCGTTACTCGCAGGGAGAAAGCTTGCCAGCACAGTGCGCGCATCCCGCCCTTGCCCAGAAACATATATTTGCTGAACAATCCAAAAACACTACTCTTTCCTAGGCAAGTTTCAAACTGCTGTCAGACGTCCGTACTCTCTGTTTTCTGCTGCCCTGCTCGTTTTAGAAGAGTGCACAGCTCCACCTGACATTCAGTGCACAGCGAAGTCAATTGCAAAAAACCAGCAGCTGCTCACTCCCAAACAAAAGGCGCTATGTCCTTGCTTCCCAAGCAACTCAGCGCAGCCCTTCTTCTCTGCATCTCGGAAGCTCAGGGCACGAAGAATTCTCCAGATTCGTCTGCATCAGGACCAAGTCAAAACGCAGGAAAGTCGTCCTGGAGCACCTGCCAGACGCATGCCAGCGGTGAATTGAAAGAGCTGGCAGCTGCAGCCACCGTCTTCTAGCAGTGCCAAGGCTGCGCACACATGCCGGTTTCGTTCTTCGCCTCTCAGAAGCCAACCGCTCTCCCCGGTTGCCGGAGGCGAAGAAGCGGCTACTAGGTGCACCGCTGACGTGAACCGCACTTGTAGGCTGCAAAGCGCGGTTTCGGCAGAAAGAAGCCGGCAACCGCCGCTTCCCTGCGGACAGCTGCGGAGAGCCGAAGTCTGCGTCTCTAGCGGACTGCATCATGGCGAAAAGCTTTTCCAGCATGTCTCGCAGGGAGAAAGCTTGCCAGCACACTGCACACATCCCGCCCTTGCCCAGAAACATATATTTGCTGAACACTCCAAAAACACTGCTCTTTCCTAGGCAAGCTTCAAACTGCTGTCAGACGTCCGTGCTCTCTGTTTTCTGCTGCCCTGCTCGTTGTAGAGGAGTGCACAGCTCACCCTGGCATTCAGTGCACAGCGAAGTCAATTGCAAAAAACCAGCAGCTGCTCACTGCCAAACACAAGGCGCTGTCTATGTCCTTGCTTCCCGAGCAATTCAGCACAGCCCTTCTTCTCTGCAGCTGCCATCGAGATCTCTGCAACTGGTAAACTCAGGGTACGAACAAGAATTCTCCAGATTAGTCTGCATCAGGACCAAGTCAAAACGCAGGAAAGTCGTCCTGGAGCACCTGCCAGAAGCATGCCAGTGGTGAATTGAAAGGGCTGGCAGCTGCAGCCACCGTCTTCTAGCAGTTCCAAGGCTGCTCACAGAAGACGGTTTCGTTCTTCGCCTCTCAGAAGCACACCGCTCTCCCCGGCTGCCGGAGGCGAAGAAGCGGCTACTAGGTGCACCGCTGACGTGAACCGCACTTTTAGGCTGCAAAGCGCGTATTCGGCAGAAAGAAGCCGGCAACCGCCGCTTCCCTGCGGACACCTGCGGAGAGCCGGAGTCTGCGTCTCAAGAGGACTGCATCATGGCGGAAAGCTTTTCCAGCGTGTCTCGCAGGGAGAAAGCTTGCCAGCATAGTGCACGCATCCCGCCCATGCCCAGAAATATATATATGCCGAACACTCCAAAAACACTACTCTTTCCTAGGCAAGCTTCAAACTGCTGTCAGCCATCTGTGCTCTCTGTTTTCTGCTGTCCTGCTCGTTGTAGAAGAGTGCACAGCTCCACCTGACATTCAGTGCACAGCGAAGTCAACTGCAAAAAACCAGCAGCTGCTCACTCCCAAACACATGGCGCTGTCTATGTCCTTGCTTCCCGAGCAATTCAGCACAGCCCTTCTTCTCTGCAGCTGCCATCGAGATATCTGCAACACGTAAACTCAGGGTACGAACAAGAATTCTCCAGATTCGTGTGCATCAGGACCAAGTCAAAACGCAGGAAAGTCGTCCTGGAACACCTGCCAGAAGCATGCCAGCGGTGAATTGAAAGGGCTGGCAGCTGCAGCCACCGTCTTCAAGCAGTGCCAAGGCTGCGCACACAAGCCGGTTTCGTTCTTCGCCTCTCAGAAGCCAACCGCTCTCCCCGGCTGCCGGAGGCGAAGAAGCGGCTACTAGGTGCACCGCTGACGTGAACCGCACTTGTAGGCTGCAAAGCGCGGCTTCGGCGGAAAGACGCCGGCAGCCGCCGCTTCCCTGCGGACAGCTGCGGAGAGCTGAAGTCTGTGTCTCTAGCGGACTGCATCATAGCGAAAAGCTTTTCCAGCGTGTCTCGCAGGGAGAAAGCTTGCCAGCACAGTGCATGCATCCCGCCCTTGCCCAGAAACATATATTTGCTGAACACTCCAAAAACACTACTCTTTCCTAGGCAAGCTTCAAACTGCTGTCAGACGTCCGTACTCTTTGTTTTCTGCTGCCCTGCTCATTGTAGAAGAGTGCACAGTTCCACCTGACATTCAATGCACAGCGAAGTCAACTGCAAAAAACCAGCAGCTGCTCACTCCCAAACACAAGGCGCTGTCTATGTCCTTGCTTCCCGAGCAACTCAGCGCAGCCCTTCTTCTCTGCATCTCGGAAGCTCAGGGCACGAACAAGAATTCTCCAGATTCGTGTGCATCAGGACCAAGTCAAAACGCAGGAAAGTCGTCCTGGAGCACCTGCCAGAAGCATGCCAGTGGTGAATTGAAAGGGCTGGCAGCTGCAGCCACCGTCTTCTAGCAGTGCCAAGGCTGCGCACACAAGCCGGTTTCGTTCTTCGCCTCTCAGAAGCCAACCGCTCTCCCCGGCTGCCGGAGGCGAAGAAGCGGCTGCTAGGTGCGCCGCTGACGTGAACCGCACTTGTAGGCTGCAAAGCGCGGCTTCGGCAGAAAGACGCCGGCAACCGCCGCTTCCCTGCGAACAGCTGCGGAGAGCCGGAGTCTACGTCTCTAGCGGATTGCATCATGGCGAAAAGCTTTTCCAGCGTGTCTCGCAGGGAGAAAGCTTGCCAGCACAGTGCACGCATCCCGCCTTTGCCCAGAAACATGGATTTCCTGAACACTCCAAAAACACTGCTCTTTCCTAGGCAAGCTTCAAACTGCTGTCAGACGTCCGTGCTCTCTGTTTTCTGCTGCCCTGCTCGTTGTAGAAGAGTGCACAGCTCACCCTGGCATTCAGTGCACAGCGAAGTCAATTGCAAAAAACCAGCAGCTGCTCACTCCCAAACACAAGGCGCTGTCTATGTCCTAGCTTCCCGAGCAACTCAGCGCAGCCCTTCTTTTCTGCATCACGGAAGCTCAGGGCACGAACAAGAATTCTCCAGATTCGTGTGCATCAGGACCAAGTCAAAACGCAGGAAAGTCGTCCTGGAGCACCTGCGAGAAGCATGCCAGCGGTGAATTGAAAGGGCTGGCAGCTACAGCCACCGTCTTCCAGCAGTGCCAAGGCTGCGCACACAAGCCGGTTTCGTTCTTCGCCTCTCAGAAGCACACCGCTCTCCCCGGCTGCCGGAGGCGAAGAAGCGCCTACTAGGTGCACCGCTGACGTGAACCGCACTTGTAGGCTGCAAAGCGCGTATTCGGCAGAAAGAAGCCGGCAACCGCCGCTTTCCTGCGGACAGCTGCGGAGAACCGAAGTCTGCGTCTCAAGCGGACTGCATCATAGCGAAAAGCTTTTCCAGCGTGTCTCGCAGGGAGAAAGCTTGCCAGAAGAGTACACGCATCCCGCACTTGCCCAGAAACATATATTTGCTGAACACTCCAAAAACACTGCTCTTTCCTAGGCAAGCTTCAAACTGCTGTCAGACATATGTGCTCTCTGTTTTCTGCTGCCCTGCTCGTTGTAGAAGAGTGCACAGCTCCAGCTGACATTCAGTGCACAGCGAAGTCAACTGCAAAAAACCAGCAGCTGCTCACTCCCAAACACACGGCGCTGTCTATATCCTTGCTTCCCGAGCAATTCAGCACAGCCCTTCTATTCTGCAGCTGCCATCGAGAACTCTGCAACTCGTAAACTCAGGGTACGAACAAGAATTCTCCAGATTCGTGTGCATCAGGACCAAGTCAAAACGCAGGAAAGTTGTCCTGGAGCACCTGCCAGAAGCATGCCAGCGGTGAATTGATAGCGCAGGCAGCTGCAGCCACAGTCCTCTAGCAGTGCCAAGGCAGCGCACACAAGCCGGTTTCGTTCTTCGCCTGTCAGAAGCCAACCGCTCTCCCCGGCTGCCGGAGGCGAAGAAGCGGCTACTAGGTGCACCGCTGACGTGAACCGCACTTGCAGGCTGCAAAGCGCGGCTTCGGCGGAAAGACGCCGGCAGCCGCCGCTTCCCTGCGGACAGCTGCGGAGAGCCGAAGTCTGCGTCTCTAGCAGACTGCATCATAGCGAAAAGCTTTTCCAGCGTTACTCGCAGGGAGAAAGCTTGCCAGCACAGTGCGCGCATCCCGCCCTTGCCCAGAAACATATATTTGCTGAACAATCCAAAAACACTACTCTTTCCTAGGCAAGTTTCAAACTGCTGTCAGACGTCCGTACTCTCTGTTTTCTGCTGCCCTGCTCGTTTTAGAAGAGTGCACAGCTCCACCTGACATTCAGTGCACAGCGAAGTCAATTGCAAAAAACCAGCAGCTGCTCACTCCCAAACAAAAGGCGCTATGTCCTTGCTTCCCAAGCAACTCAGCGCAGCCCTTCTTCTCTGCATCTCGGAAGCTCAGGGCACGAAGAATTCTCCAGATTCGTCTGCATCAGGACCAAGTCAAAACGCAGGAAAGTCGTCCTGGAGCACCTGCCAGACGCATGCCAGCGGTGAATTGAAAGAGCTGGCAGCTGCAGCCACCGTCTTCTAGCAGTGCCAAGGCTGCGCACACATGCCGGTTTCGTTCTTCGCCTCTCAGAAGCCAACCGCTCTCCCCGGTTGCCGGAGGCGAAGAAGCGGCTACTAGGTGCACCGCTGACGTGAACCGCACTTGTAGGCTGCAAAGCGCGGTTTCGGCAGAAAGAAGCCGGCAACCGCCGCTTCCCTGCGGACAGCTGCGGAGAGCCGAAGTCTGCGTCTCTAGCGGACTGCATCATGGCGAAAAGCTTTTCCAGCATGTCTCGCAGGGAGAAAGCTTGCCAGCACACTGCACACATCCCGCCCTTGCCCAGAAACATATATTTGCTGAACACTCCAAAAACACTGCTCTTTCCTAGGCAAGCTTCAAACTGCTGTCAGACGTCCGTGCTCTCTGTTTTCTGCTGCCCTGCTCGTTGTAGAGGAGTGCACAGCTCACCCTGGCATTCAGTGCACAGCGAAGTCAATTGCAAAAAACCAGCAGCTGCTCACTGCCAAACACAAGGCGCTGTCTATGTCCTTGCTTCCCGAGCAATTCAGCACAGCCCTTCTTCTCTGCAGCTGCCATCGAGATCTCTGCAACTGGTAAACTCAGGGTACGAACAAGAATTCTCCAGATTAGTCTGCATCAGGACCAAGTCAAAACGCAGGAAAGTCGTCCTGGAGCACCTGCCAGAAGCATGCCAGTGGTGAATTGAAAGGGCTGGCAGCTGCAGCCACCGTCTTCTAGCAGTTCCAAGGCTGCTCACAGAAGACGGTTTCGTTCTTCGCCTCTCAGAAGCACACCGCTCTCCCCGGCTGCCGGAGGCGAAGAAGCGGCTACTAGGTGCACCGCTGACGTGAACCGCACTTTTAGGCTGCAAAGCGCGGCTTCGGCAGAAAGAAGCCGGCAACCGCCGCTTCCCTGCGGACACCTGCGGAGAGCCGGAGTCTGCGTCTCAAGAGGACTGCATCATGGCGGAAAGCTTTTCCAGCGTGTCTCGCAGGGAGAAAGCTTGCCAGCATAGTGCACGCATCCCGCCCATGCCCAGAAATATATATATGCCGAACACTCCAAAAACACTACTCTTTCCTAGGCAAGCTTCAAACTGCTGTCAGCCATCTGTGCTCTCTGTTTTCTGCTGTCC
Source organism: Taeniopygia guttata (assembly GCF_048771995.1). NCBI lineage: Eukaryota > Metazoa > Chordata > Aves > Passeriformes > Estrildidae > Taeniopygia > Taeniopygia guttata. Next base: position 117,645 of record NC_133031.1, read on the forward strand.
TGCTCGTTGTAGAAGAGTGCACAGCTCCACCTGACATTCAGTGCACAGCGAAGTCAACTGCAAAAAACCAGCAGCTGCTCACTCCCAAACACATGGCGCTGTCTATGTCCTTGCTTCCCGAGCAATTCAGCACAGCCCTTCTTCTCTGCAGCTGCCATCGAGATATCTGCAACACGTAAACTCAGGGTACGAACAAGAATTCTCCAGATTCGTGTGCATCAGGACCAAGTCAAAACGCAGGAAAGTCGTCCTGGAACACCTGCCAGAAGCATGCCAGCGGTGAATTGAAAGGGCTGGCAGCTGCAGCCACCGTCTTCAAGCAGTGCCAAGGCTGCGCACACAAGCCGGTTTCGTTCTTCGCCTCTCAGAAGCCAACCGCTCTCCCCGGCTGCCGGAGGCGAAGAAGCGGCTACTAGGTGCACCGCTGACGTGAACCGCACTTGTAGGCTGCAAAGCGCGGCTTCGGCGGAAAGACGCCGGCAGCCGCCGCTTCCCTGCGGACAGCTGCGGAGAGCTGAAGTCTGTGTCTCTAGCGGACTGCATCATAGCGAAAAGCTTTTCCAGCGTGTCTCGCAGGGAGAAAGCTTGCCAGCACAGTGCATGCATCCCGCCCTTGCCCAGAAACATATATTTGCTGAACACTCCAAAAACACTACTCTTTCCTAGGCAAGCTTCAAACTGCTGTCAGACGTCCGTACTCTTTGTTTTCTGCTGCCCTGCTCATTGTAGAAGAGTGCACAGTTCCACCTGACATTCAATGCACAGCGAAGTCAACTGCAAAAAACCAGCAGCTGCTCACTCCCAAACACAAGGCGCTGTCTATGTCCTTGCTTCCCGAGCAACTCAGCGCAGCCCTTCTTCTCTGCATCTCGGAAGCTCAGGGCACGAACAAGAATTCTCCAGATTCGTGTGCATCAGGACCAAGTCAAAACGCAGGAAAGTCGTCCTGGAGCACCTGCCAGAAGCATGCCAGTGGTGAATTGAAAGGGCTGGCAGCTGCAGCCACCGTCTTCTAGCAGTGCCAAGGCTGCGCACACAAGCCGGTTTCGTTCTTCGCCTCTCAGAAGCCAACCGCTCTCCCCGGCTGCCGGAGGCGAAGAAGCGGCTACTAGGTGCACCGCTGACATGAACCGCACTTGTAGGCTGCAAAGCGCGGCTTCGGCAGAAAGACGCCGGCAGCCGCCGCTTCCCTGCGGACAGCTGCGGAGAGCCGAAGTCTGCGTCTCTAGCGGACTGCATCATAGCGAAAAGCTTTTCCAGCGTCTCTCGCGGGGTGAAACCTTGCCAGCACAGTGCACGCATCCCGCCCTTTCCCAGAAACATGGATCTGCTGAACACTCCAAAAACACTGGTCTTTCCTAGGCAAGCTTCAAACTGCTGTCAGACGTCCGTGCTCTCTGTTTTCTGCTGCCCTGCTCGTTGTAGAAGAGTGCACAGCTCACCCTGGCATTCAGAGCACAGCGAAGTCAATTGCAAAAAACCAGCAGCTGCTCACTCCCAAACACAAGGCGCTGTCTATGTCCTTGCTTCCCGAGCAGTTCAGCACAGCCCTTCTTCTCTGCATCTCGGAAGCTCAGGGCACGAACAAGAATTCTCCAGATTCGTGTGCATCAGGACCAAGTCAAAACGCAGGAAAGTCGTCCTGGAGCACCTGGCAGAACCATGCTAGCGGTTAACTAAAAGTGCAGGCAGCGGCAGCCACCGTCCTTTAGCAGTGCCAAGGCAGCGCACACAAGCCGGTTTCGTTCTCCGCCTCTCAGAAGCCAACCGCTCTCTCCGGCTGCCGGAGACGAAGAAGCGGCTACTAGGTGCACCGCTGACATGAACCGCACTTGTAGGCTGCAAAGCGCGGCTTCGGCAGAAAGAAGCCGGCAACCGCCGCTTCCCTGCGGACAGCTGCGGAGAGCCGAAGTCTGCGTCTCTAGCAGACTGCATCATAGCGAAAAGCTTTTCCAGCGTTACTCGCAGGGAGAAAGCTTGCCAGCACAGTGCGCGCATCCCGCCCTTGCCCAGAAACATATATTTGCTGAACAATCCAAAAACACTACTCTTTCCTAGGCAAGTTTCAAACTGCTGTCAGACGTCCGTACTCTCTGTTTTCTGCTGCCCTGCTCGTTTTAGAAGAGTGCACAGCTCCACCTGACATTCAGTGCACAGCGAAGTCAATTGCAAAAAACCAGCAGCTGCTCACTCCCAAACAAAAGGCGCTATGTCCTTGCTTCCCAAGCAACTCAGCGCAGCCCTTCTTCTCTGCATCTCGGAAGCTCAGGGCACGAAGAATTCTCCAGATTCGTCTGCATCAGGACCAAGTCAAAACGCAGGAAAGTCGTCCTGGAGCACCTGCCAGACGCATGCCAGCGGTGAATTGAAAGAGCTGGCAGCTGCAGCCACCGTCTTCTAGCAGTGCCAAGGCTGCGCACACATGCCGGTTTCGTTCTTCGCCTCTCAGAAGCCAACCGCTCTCCCCGGTTGCCGGAGGCGAAGAAGCGGCTACTAGGTGCACCGCTGACGTGAACCGCACTTGTAGGCTGCAAAGCGCGGTTTCGGCAGAAAGAAGCCGGCAACCGCCGCTTCCCTGCGGACAGCTGCGGAGAGCCGAAGTCTGCGTCTCTAGCGGACTGCATCATGGCGAAAAGCTTTTCCAGCATGTCTCGCAGGGAGAAAGCTTGCCAGCACACTGCACACATCCCGCCCTTGCCCAGAAACATATATTTGCTGAACACTCCAAAAACACTGCTCTTTCCTAGGCAAGCTTCAAACTGCTGTCAGACGTCCGTGCTCTCTGTTTTCTGCTGCCCTGCTCGTTGTAGAGGAGTGCACAGCTCACCCTGGCATTCAGTGCACAGCGAAGTCAATTGCAAAAAACCAGCAGCTGCTCACTGCCAAACACAAGGCGCTGTCTATGTCCTTGCTTCCCGAGCAATTCAGCACAGCCCTTCTTCTCTGCAGCTGCCATCGAGATCTCTGCAACTGGTAAACTCAGGGTACGAACAAGAATTCTCCAGATTAGTCTGCATCAGGACCAAGTCAAAACGCAGGAAAGTCGTCCTGGAGCACCTGCCAGAAGCATGCCAGTGGTGAATTGAAAGGGCTGGCAGCTGCAGCCACCGTCTTCTAGCAGTTCCAAGGCTGCTCACAGAAGACGGTTTCGTTCTTCGCCTCTCAGAAGCACACCGCTCTCCCCGGCTGCCGGAGGCGAAGAAGCGGCTACTAGGTGCACCGCTGACGTGAACCGCACTTTTAGGCTGCAAAGCGCGTATTCGGCAGAAAGAAGCCGGCAACCGCCGCTTCCCTGCGGACACCTGCGGAGAGCCGGAGTCTGCGTCTCAAGAGGACTGCATCATGGCGGAAAGCTTTTCCAGCGTGTCTCGCAGGGAGAAAGCTTGCCAGCATAGTGCACGCATCCCGCCCATGCCCAGAAATATATATATGCCGAACACTCCAAAAACACTACTCTTTCCTAGGCAAGCTTCAAACTGCTGTCAGCCATCTGTGCTCTCTGTTTTCTGCTGTCCTGCTCGTTGTAGAAGAGTGCACAGCTCCACCTGACATTCAGTGCACAGCGAAGTCAACTGCAAAAAACCAGCAGCTGCTCACTCCCAAACACATGGCGCTGTCTATGTCCTTGCTTCCCGAGCAATTCAGCACAGCCCTTCTTCTCTGCAGCTGCCATCGAGATATCTGCAACACGTAAACTCAGGGTACGAACAAGAATTCTCCAGATTCGTGTGCATCAGGACCAAGTCAAAACGCAGGAAAGTCGTCCTGGAACACCTGCCAGAAGCATGCCAGCGGTGAATTGAAAGGGCTGGCAGCTGCAGCCACCGTCTTCAAGCAGTGCCAAGGCTGCGCACACAAGCCGGTTTCGTTCTTCGCCTCTCAGAAGCCAACCGCTCTCCCCGGCTGCCGGAGGCGAAGAAGCGGCTACTAGGTGCACCGCTGACGTGAACCGCACTTGTAGGCTGCAAAGCGCGGCTTCGGCGGAAAGACGCCGGCAGCCGCCGCTTCCCTGCGGACAGCTGCGGAGAGCTGAAGTCTGTGTCTCTAGCGGACTGCATCATAGCGAAAAGCTTTTCCAGCGTGTCTCGCAGGGAGAAAGCTTGCCAGCACAGTGCATGCATCCCGCCCTTGCCCAGAAACATATATTTGCTGAACACTCCAAAAACACTACTCTTTCCTAGGCAAGCTTCAAACTGCTGTCAGACGTCCGTACTCTTTGTTTTCTGCTGCCCTGCTCATTGTAGAAGAGTGCACAGTTCCACCTGACATTCAATGCACAGCGAAGTCAACTGCAAAAAACCAGCAGCTGCTCACTCCCAAACACAAGGCGCTGTCTATGTCCTTGCTTCCCGAGCAACTCAGCGCAGCCCTTCTTCTCTGCATCTCGGAAGCTCAGGGCACGAACAAGAATTCTCCAGATTCGTGTGCATCAGGACCAAGTCAAAACGCAGGAAAGTCGTCCTGGAGCACCTGCCAGAAGCATGCCAGTGGTGAATTGAAAGGGCTGGCAGCTGCAGCCACCGTCTTCTAGCAGTGCCAAGGCTGCGCACACAAGCCGGTTTCGTTCTTCGCCTCTCAGAAGCCAACCGCTCTCCCCGGCTGCCGGAGGCGAAGAAGCGGCTGCTAGGTGCGCCGCTGACGTGAACCGCACTTGTAGGCTGCAAAGCGCGGCTTCGGCAGAAAGACGCCGGCAACCGCCGCTTCCCTGCGAACAGCTGCGGAGAGCCGGAGTCTACGTCTCTAGCGGATTGCATCATGGCGAAAAGCTTTTCCAGCGTGTCTCGCAGGGAGAAAGCTTGCCAGCACAGTGCACGCATCCCGCCTTTGCCCAGAAACATGGATTTCCTGAACACTCCAAAAACACTGCTCTTTCCTAGGCAAGCTTCAAACTGCTGTCAGACGTCCGTGCTCTCTGTTTTCTGCTGCCCTGCTCGTTGTAGAAGAGTGCACAGCTCACCCTGGCATTCAGTGCACAGCGAAGTCAATTGCAAAAAACCAGCAGCTGCTCACTCCCAAACACAAGGCGCTGTCTATGTCCTAGCTTCCCGAGCAACTCAGCGCAGCCCTTCTTTTCTGCATCACGGAAGCTCAGGGCACGAACAAGAATTCTCCAGATTCGTGTGCATCAGGACCAAGTCAAAACGCAGGAAAGTCGTCCTGGAGCACCTGCGAGAAGCATGCCAGCGGTGAATTGAAAGGGCTGGCAGCTACAGCCACCGTCTTCCAGCAGTGCCAAGGCTGCGCACACAAGCCGGTTTCGTTCTTCGCCTCTCAGAAGCACACCGCTCTCCCCGGCTGCCGGAGGCGAAGAAGCGCCTACTAGGTGCACCGCTGACGTGAACCGCACTTGTAGGCTGCAAAGCGCGTATTCGGCAGAAAGAAGCCGGCAACCGCCGCTTTCCTGCGGACAGCTGCGGAGAACCGAAGTCTGCGTCTCAAGCGGACTGCATCATAGCGAAAAGCTTTTCCAGCGTGTCTCGCAGGGAGAAAGCTTGCCAGAAGAGTACACGCATCCCGCACTTGCCCAGAAACATATATTTGCTGAACACTCCAAAAACACTGCTCTTTCCTAGGCAAGCTTCAAACTGCTGTCAGACATATGTGCTCTCTGTTTTCTGCTGCCCTGCTCGTTGTAGAAGAGTGCACAGCTCCAGCTGACATTCAGTGCACAGCGAAGTCAACTGCAAAAAACCAGCAGCTGCTCACTCCCAAACACACGGCGCTGTCTATATCCTTGCTTCCCGAGCAATTCAGCACAGCCCTTCTATTCTGCAGCTGCCATCGAGAACTCTGCAACTCGTAAACTCAGGGTACGAACAAGAATTCTCCAGATTCGTGTGCATCAGGACCAAGTCAAAACGCAGGAAAGTTGTCCTGGAGCACCTGCCAGAAGCATGCCAGCGGTGAATTGATAGCGCAGGCAGCTGCAGCCACAGTCCTCTAGCAGTGCCAAGGCAGCGCACACAAGCCGGTTTCGTTCTTCGCCTGTCAGAAGCCAACCGCTCTCCCCGGCTGCCGGAGGCGAAGAAGCGGCTACTAGGTGCACCGCTGACGTGAACCGCACTTGCAGGCTGCAAAGCGCGGCTTCGGCGGAAAGACGCCGGCAGCCGCCGCTTCCCTGCGGACAGCTGCGGAGAGCCGAAGTCTGCGTCTCTAGCAGACTGCATCATAGCGAAAAGCTTTTCCAGCGTTACTCGCAGGGAGAAAGCTTGCCAGCACAGTGCGCGCATCCCGCCCTTGCCCAGAAACATATATTTGCTGAACAATCCAAAAACACTACTCTTTCCTAGGCAAGTTTCAAACTGCTGTCAGACGTCCGTACTCTCTGTTTTCTGCTGCCCTGCTCGTTTTAGAAGAGTGCACAGCTCCACCTGACATTCAGTGCACAGCGAAGTCAATTGCAAAAAACCAGCAGCTGCTCACTCCCAAACAAAAGGCGCTATGTCCTTGCTTCCCAAGCAACTCAGCGCAGCCCTTCTTCTCTGCATCTCGGAAGCTCAGGGCACGAAGAATTCTCCAGATTCGTCTGCATCAGGACCAAGTCAAAACGCAGGAAAGTCGTCCTGGAGCACCTGCCAGACGCATGCCAGCGGTGAATTGAAAGAGCTGGCAGCTGCAGCCACCGTCTTCTAGCAGTGCCAAGGCTGCGCACACATGCCGGTTTCGTTCTTCGCCTCTCAGAAGCCAACCGCTCTCCCCGGTTGCCGGAGGCGAAGAAGCGGCTACTAGGTGCACCGCTGACGTGAACCGCACTTGTAGGCTGCAAAGCGCGGTTTCGGCAGAAAGAAGCCGGCAACCGCCGCTTCCCTGCGGACAGCTGCGGAGAGCCGAAGTCTGCGTCTCTAGCGGACTGCATCATGGCGAAAAGCTTTTCCAGCATGTCTCGCAGGGAGAAAGCTTGCCAGCACACTGCACACATCCCGCCCTTGCCCAGAAACATATATTTGCTGAACACTCCAAAAACACTGCTCTTTCCTAGGCAAGCTTCAAACTGCTGTCAGACGTCCGTGCTCTCTGTTTTCTGCTGCCCTGCTCGTTGTAGAGGAGTGCACAGCTCACCCTGGCATTCAGTGCACAGCGAAGTCAATTGCAAAAAACCAGCAGCTGCTCACTGCCAAACACAAGGCGCTGTCTATGTCCTTGCTTCCCGAGCAATTCAGCACAGCCCTTCTTCTCTGCAGCTGCCATCGAGATCTCTGCAACTGGTAAACTCAGGGTACGAACAAGAATTCTCCAGATTAGTCTGCATCAGGACCAAGTCAAAACGCAGGAAAGTCGTCCTGGAGCACCTGCCAGAAGCATGCCAGTGGTGAATTGAAAGGGCTGGCAGCTGCAGCCACCGTCTTCTAGCAGTTCCAAGGCTGCTCACAGAAGACGGTTTCGTTCTTCGCCTCTCAGAAGCACACCGCTCTCCCCGGCTGCCGGAGGCGAAGAAGCGGCTACTAGGTGCACCGCTGACGTGAACCGCACTTTTAGGCTGCAAAGCGCGTATTCGGCAGAAAGAAGCCGGCAACCGCCGCTTCCCTGCGGACACCTGCGGAGAGCCGGAGTCTGCGTCTCAAGAGGACTGCATCATGGCGGAAAGCTTTTCCAGCGTGTCTCGCAGGGAGAAAGCTTGCCAGCATAGTGCACGCATCCCGCCCATGCCCAGAAATATATATATGCCGAACACTCCAAAAACACTACTCTTTCCTAGGCAAGCTTCAAACTGCTGTCAGCCATCTGTGCTCTCTGTTTTCTGCTGTCCTGCTCGTTGTAGAAGAGTGCACAGCTCCACCTGACATTCAGTGCACAGCGAAGTCAACTGCAAAAAACCAGCAGCTGCTCACTCCCAAACACATGGCGCTGTCTATGTCCTTGCTTCCCGAGCAATTCAGCACAGCCCTTCTTCTCTGCAGCTGCCATCGAGATATCTGCAACTCGTAAACTCAGGGTACGAACAAGAATTCTCCAGATTCGTGTGCATCAGGACCAAGTCAAAACGCAGGAAAGTCGTCCTGGAACACCTGCCAGAAGCATGCCAGCGGTGAATTGAAAGGGCTGGCAGCTGCAGCCACCGTCTTCAAGCAGTGCCAAGGCTGCGCACACAAGCCGGTTTCGTTCTTCGCCTCTCAGAAGCCAACCGCTCTCCCCGGCTGCCGGAGGCGAAGAAGCGGCTACTAGGTGCACCGCTGACGTGAACCGCACTTGTAGGCTGCAAAGCGCGGCTTCGGCGGAAAGACGCCGGCAGCCGCCGCTTCCCTGCGGACAGCTGCGGAGAGCTGAAGTCTGTGTCTCTAGCGGACTGCATCATAGCGAAAAGCTTTTCCAGCGTGTCTCGCAGGGAGAAAGCTTGCCAGCACAGTGCATGCATCCCGCCCTTGCCCAGAAACATATATTTGCTGAACACTCCAAAAACACTACTCTTTCCTAGGCAAGCTTCAAACTGCTGTCAGACGTCCGTACTCTTTGTTTTCTGCTGCCCTGCTCATTGTAGAAGAGTGCACAGTTCCACCTGACATTCAATGCACAGCGAAGTCAACTGCAAAAAACCAGCAGCTGCTCACTCCCAAACACAAGGCGCTGTCTATGTCCTTGCTTCCCGAGCAACTCAGCGCAGCCCTTCTTCTCTGCATCTCGGAAGCTCAGGGCACGAACAAGAATTCTCCAGATTCGTGTGCATCAGGACCAAGTCAAAACGCAGGAAAGTCGTCCTGGAGCACCTGCCAGAAGCATGCCAGTGGTGAATTGAAAGGGCTGGCAGCTGCAGCCACCGTCTTCTAGCAGTGCCAAGGCTGCGCACACAAGCCGGTTTCGTTCTTCGCCTCTCAGAAGCCAACCGCTCTCCCCGGCTGCCGGAGGCGAAGAAGCGGCTACTAGGTGCACCGCTGACATGAACCGCACTTGTAGGCTGCAAAGCGCGGCTTCGGCAGAAAGACGCCGGCAGCCGCCGCTTCCCTGCGGACAGCTGCGGAGAGCCGAAGTCTGCGTCTCTAGCGGACTGCATCATAGCGAAAAGCTTTTCCAGCGTCTCTCGCGGGGTGAAACCTTGCCAGCACAGTGCACGCATCCCGCCCTTTCCCAGAAACATGGATCTGCTGAACACTCCAAAAACACTGGTCTTTCCTAGGCAAGCTTCAAACTGCTGTCAGACGTCCGTGCTCTCTGTTTTCTGCTGCCCTGCTCGTTGTAGAAGAGTGCACAGCTCACCCTGGCATTCAGAGCACAGCGAAGTCAATTGCAAAAAACCAGCAGCTGCTCACTCCCAAACACAAGGCGCTGTCTATGTCCTTGCTTCCCGAGCAGTTCAGCACAGCCCTTCTTCTCTGCATCTCGGAAGCTCAGGGCACGAACAAGAATTCTCCAGATTCGTGTGCATCAGGACCAAGTCAAAACGCAGGAAAGTCGTCCTGGAGCACCTGGCAGAACCATGCTAGCGGTTAACTAAAAGTGCAGGCAGCTACAGCCACCGTCCTTTAGCAGTGCCAAGGCAGCGCACACAAGCCGGTTTCGTTCTCCGCCTCTCAGAAGCCAACCGCTCTCTCCGGCTGCCGGAGGCGAAGAAGCGGCTACTAGGTGCACCGCTGACATGAACCGCACTTGTTGGCTGCAAAGCGCGGCTTCGGCAGAAAGAAGCCGGCAACCGCCGCTTCCCTGCGGACAGCTGCGGAGAGCCGAAGTCTGCGTCTCTAGCGGAGTGCATCATAGCGAAAAGCTTTTCCAGCGTGTCTCGCAGGGAGAAAGCTTGCCAGCACAGTGCATGCATCCCGCCCTTGCCCAGAAACATATATTTGCTGAACACTCCAAAAACACTACTCTTTCCTAGGCAAGCTTCAAACTGCTGTCAGACGTCCGTACTCTCTGTTTTCTGCTGCCCTGCTCATTGTAGAAGAGTGCACAGCTCCAGCTGACATTCAATGCACAGCGAAGTCAACTGCAAAAAACCAGCAGCTGCTCCCTCCCAAACACAAGGCGCAGTCTATGTCCTTGCTTCCCGAGCCGTTCAGCGCAGCCCTTCTTTTCTGCAGCTGCCATCGGGTTCTCTGCAACTGGGAAGCTCAGGGTACGAACAAGAATTCTCCAGATTCGTGTGCATCAGGACCAAGTCAAAACGCAGGAAAGTCGTCCTGGAGCACCTGCCAGAAGCATGCCAGTGGTGAATTGAAAGGGCTGGCAGCTGCAGCCACCGTCTTCTAGCAGTGCCAAGGCTGCGCACACAAGCCGGTTTCGTTCTTCGCCTCTCAGAAGCCAACCGCTCTCCCCGGCTGCCGGAGGCGAAGAAGCGGCTACTAGGTGCACCGCTGACATGAACCGCACTTGTAGGCTGCAAAGCGCGGCTTCGGCAGAAAGACGCCGGCAGCCGCCGCTTCCCTGCGGACAGCTGCGGAGAGCCGAAGTCTGCGTCTCTAGCGGACTGCATCATAGCGAAAAGCTTTTCCAGCGTCTCTCGCGGGGTGAAACCTTGCCAGCACAGTGCACGCATCCCGCCCTTTCCCAGAAACATGGATCTGCTGAACACTCCAAAAACACTGGTCTTTCCTAGGCAAGCTTCAAACTGCTGTCAGACGTCCGTGCTCTCTGTTTTCTGCTGCCCTGCTCGTTGTAGAAGAGTGCACAGCTCACCCTGGCATTCAGAGCACAGCGAAGTCAATTGCAAAAAACCAGCAGCTGCTCACTCCCAAACACAAGGCGCTGTCTATGTCCTTGCTTCCCGAGCAGTTCAGCACAGCCCTTCTTCTCTGCATCTCGGAAGCTCAGGGCACGAACAAGAATTCTCCAGATTCGTGTGCATCAGGACCAAGTCAAAACGCAGGAAAGTCGTCCTGGAGCACCTGGCAGAACCATGCTAGCGGTTAACTAAAAGTGCAGGCAGCTACAGCCACCGTCCTTTAGCAGTGCCAAGGCAGCGCACACAAGCCGGTTTCGTTCTCCGCCTCTCAGAAGCCAACCGCTCTCTCCGGCTGCCGGAGGCGAAGAAGCGGCTACTAGGTGCACCGCTGACATGAACCGCACTTGTTGGCTGCAAAGCGCGGCTTCGGCAGAAAGAAGCCGGCAACCGCCGCTTCCCTGCGGACAGCTGCGGAGAGCCGAAGTCTGCGTCTCTAGCGGAGTGCATCATAGCGAAAAGCTTTTCCAGCGTGTCTCGCAGGGAGAAAGCTTGCCAGCACAGTGCATGCATCCCGCCCTTGCCCAGAAACATATATTTGCTGAACACTCCAAAAACACTACTCTTTCCTAGGCAAGCTTCAAACTGCTGTCAGACGTCCGTACTCTCTGTTTTCTGCTGCCCTGCTCATTGTAGAAGAGTGCACAGCTCCAGCTGACATTCAATGCACAGCGAAGTCAACTGCAAAAAACCAGCAGCTGCTCCCTCCCAAACACAAGGCGCAGTCTATGTCCTTGCTTCCCGAGCCGTTCAGCGCAGCCCTTCTTTTCTGCAGCTGCCATCGGGTTCTCTGCAACTGGGAAGCTCAGGGTACGAACAAGAATTCTCCAGATTCGTCTGCATCAGGACCAAGTCAAAACCCAGGAAAGTCGTCCTGGAGCACCTGCCAGAAGCATGCCAGAGGTGAACTGAAAGGGCTGGCAGCTGCAGCCACCGTCTTCTAGCAGTGCCAAGGCTGCGCACGCAAGCCGGTTTCGTTCTTCGCCTCACAGAAGCCAACCGCTCTCCCCGGCTGCCGGAGGCGAAGAAGCGGCTGCTAGGTGCGCCGCTGACGTGAACCGCACTTGTAGGCTGCAAAGCGCGGCTTCGGCAGAAAGACGCCGGCAACCGCCGCTTCCCTGCGAACAGCTGCGGAGAGCCGGAGTCTACGTCTCTAGCGGATTGCATCATGGCGAAAAGCTTTTCCAGCGTGTCTCGCAGGGAGAAAGCTTGCCAGCACAGTGCACGCATCCCGCCTTTGCCCAGAAACATGGATTTCCTGAACACTCCAAAAACACTGCTCTTTCCTAGGCAAGCTTCAAACTGCTGTCAGACGTCCGTGCTCTCTGTTTTCTGCTGCCCTGCTCGTTGTAGAAGAGTGCACAGCTCACCCTGGCATTCAGTGCACAGCGAAGTCAATTGCAAAAAACCAGCAGCTGCTCACTCCCAAACACAAGGCGCTGTCTATGTCCTTGCTTCCCGAGCAATTCAGCACAGCCCTTCTTCTCTGCATCTCGGAAGCTCAGGGCACGAACAAGAATTCTCCAGATTCGTGTGCATCAGGACCAAGTCAAAACGCAGGAAAGTCGTCCTGGAGCACCTGCGAGAAGCATGCCAGCGGTGAATTGAAAGGGCTGGCAGCTACAGCCACCGTCTTCCAGCAGTGCCAAGGCTGCGCACACAAGCCGGTTTCGTTCTTCGCCTCTCAGAAGCCAACCGCTCTCCCCGGCTGCCGGAGGCGAAGAAGCGGCTACTAGGTGCACCGCTGACGTGAACCGCACTTGTAGGCTGCAAAGCGCGTATTCGGCAGAAAGAAGCCGGCAACCGCCGCTTCCCTGCGGACACCTGCGGAGAGCCGGAGTCTGCGTCTCAAGAGGACTGCATCATGGCGGAAAGCTTTTCCAGCGTGTCTCGCAGGGAGAAAGCTTGCCAGCATAGTGCACGCATCCCGCCCATGCCCAGAAATATATATATGCCGAACACTCCAAAAACACTACTCTTTCCTAGGCAAGCTACAAACTGCTGTCAGCCATCTGTGCTCTCTGTTTTCTGCTGTCCTGCTCGTTGTAGAAGAGTGCACAGCTCCACCTGACATTCAGTGCACAGCGAAGTCAACTGCAAAAAACCAGCAGCTGCTCACTCCCAAACACATGGCGCTGTCTATGTCCTTGCTTCCCGAGCAATTCAGCACAGCCCTTCTTCTCTGCAGCTGCCATCGAGATATCTGCAACTCGTAAACTCAGGGTACGAACAAGAATTCTCCAGATTCGTGTGCATCAGGACCAAGTCAAAACGCAGGAAAGTCGTCCTGGAACACCTGCCAGAAGCATGCCAGCGGTGAATTGAAAGGGCTGGCAGCTGCAGCCACCGTCTTCAAGCAGTGCCAAGGCTGCGCACACAAGCCGGTTTCGTTCTTCGCCTCTCAGAAGCCAACCGCTCTCCCCGGCTGCCGGAGGCGAAGAAGCGGCTACTAGGTGCACCGCTGACGTGAACCGCACTTGTAGGCTGCAAAGCGCGGCTTCGGCGGAAAGACGCCGGCAGCCGCCGCTTCCCTGCGGACAGCTGCGGAGAGCTGAAGTCTGTGTCTCTAGCGGACTGCATCATAGCGAAAAGCTTTTCCAGCGTGTCTCGCAGGGAGAAAGCTTGCCAGCACAGTGCATGCATCCCGCCCTTGCCCAGAAACATATATTTGCTGAACACTCCAAAAACACTACTCTTTCCTAGGCAAGCTTCAAACAGCTGTCAGACGTCCGTACTCTTTGTTTTCTGCTGCCCTGCTCATTGTAGAAGAGTGCACAGTTCCACCTGACATTCAATGCACAGCGAAGTCAACTGCAAAAAACCAGCAGCTGCTCACTCCCAAACACAAGGCGCTGTCTATGTCCTTGCTTCCCGAGCAACTCAGCGCAGCCCTTCTTCTCTGCATCTCGGAAGCTCAGGGCACGAACAAGAATTCTCCAGATTCGTGTGCATCAGGACCAAGTCAAAACGCAGGAAAGTCGTCCTGGAGCACCTGCCAGAAGCATGCTAGCGGTTAACTAAAAGTGCAGGCAGCTACAGCCACCGTCCTTTAGCAGTGCCAAGGCAGCGCACACAAGCCGGTTTCGTTCTCCGCCTCTCAGAAGCCAACCGCTCTCTCCGGCTGCCGGAGGCGAAGAAGCGGCTACTAGGTGCACCGCTGACATGAACCGCACTTGTAGGCTGCAAAGCGCGGCTTCGGCAGAAAGAAGCCGGCAACCGCCGCTTCCCTGCGGACAGCTGCGGAGAGCCGAAGTCTGCGTCTCTAGCGGAGTGCATCATAGCGAAAAGCTTTTCCAGCGTGTCTCGCAGGGAGAAAGCTTGCCAGCACAGTGCATGCATCCCGCCCTTGCCCAGAAACATGGATCTGCTGAACACTCCAAAAACACTGGTCTTTCCTAGGCAAGCTTCAAACTGCTGTCAGACGTCCGTACTCTCTGTTTTCTGCTGCCCTGCTCATTGTAGAAGAGTGCACAGCTCCAGCTGACATTCAATGCACAGCGAAGTCAACTGCAAAAAACCAGCAGCTGCTCCCTCCCAAACACAAGGCGCAGTCTATGTCCTTGCTTCCCGAGCCGTTCAGCGCAGCCCTTCTTTTCTGCAGCTGCCATCGAGTTCTCTGCAACTGGGAAGCTCAGGGTACGAACAAGAATTCTCCAGATTCGTCTGCATCAGGACCAAGTCAAAACCCAGGAAAGTCGTCCTGGAGCACCTGCCAGAAGCATGCCAGAGGTGAACTGAAAGGGCTGGCAGCTGCAGCCACCGTCTTCTAGCAGTGCCAAGGCTGCGCACGCAAGCCGGTTTCATTCTTCGCCTCACAGAAGCCAACCGCTCTCCCCGGCTGCCGGAGGCGAAGAAGCGGCTGCTAGGTGCGCCGCTGACGTGAACCGCACTTGTAGGCTGCAAAGCGCGGCTTCGGCAGAAAGACGCCGGCAACCGCCGCTTCCCTGCGAACAGCTGCGGAGAGCCGGAGTCTACGTCTCTAGCGGATTGCATCATGGCGAAAAGCTTTTCCAGCGTGTCTCGCAGGGAGAAAGCTTGCCAGCACAGTGCACGCATCCCGCCTTTGCCCAGAAACATGGATTTCCTGAACACTCCAAAAACACTGCTCTTTCCTAGGCAAGCTTCAAACTGCTGTCAGACGTCCGTGCTCTCTGTTTTCTGCTGCCCTGCTCGTTGTAGAAGAGTGCACAGCTCACCCTGGCATTCAGTGCACAGCGAAGTCAATTGCAAAAAACCAGCAGCTGCTCACTCCCAAACACAAGGCGCTGTCTATGTCCTAGCTTCCCGAGCAACTCAGCGCAGCCCTTCTTTTCTGCATCACGGAAGCTCAGGGCACGAACAAGAATTCTCCAGATTCGTGTGCATCAGGACCAAGTCAAAACGCAGGAAAGTCGTCCTGGAGCACCTGCGAGAAGCATGCCAGCGGTGAATTGAAAGGGCTGGCAGCTACAGCCACCGTCTTCCAGCAGTGCCAAGGCTGCGCACACAAGCCGGTTTCGTTCTTCGCCTCTCAGAAGCCAACCGCTCTCCCCGGCTGCCGGAGGCGAAGAAGCGGCTACTAGGTGCACCGCTGACGTGAACCGCACTTGTAGGCTGCAAAGCGCGTATTCGGCAGAAAGAAGCCGGCAACCGCCGCTTTCCTGCGGACAGCTGCGGAGAACCGAAGTCTGCGTCTCAAGCGGACTGCATCATAGCGAAAAGCTTTTCCAGCGTGTCTCGCAGGGAGAAAGCTTGCCAGAAGAGTGCACGCATCCCGCACTTGCCCAGAAACATATATTTGCTGAACACTCCAAAAACACTGCTCTTTCCTAGGCAAGCTTCAAACTGCTGTCAGACATATGTGCTCTCTGTTTTCTGCTGCCCTGCTCGTTGTAGAAGAGTGCACAGCTCCAGCTGACATTCAGTGCACAGCGAAGTCAACTGCAAAAAACCAGCAGCTGCTCACTCCCAAACACAAGGCGCTGTCTATATCCTTGCTTCCCGAGCAATTCAGCACAGCCCTTCTATTCTGCAGCAGCCATCGAGAACTCTGCAACTCGTAAACTCAGGGTACGAACAAGAATTCTCCAGATTCGTGTGCATCAGGACCAAGTCAAAACGCAGGAAAGTTGTCCTGGAGCACCTGCCAGAAGCATGCCAGCGGTGAATTGATAGCGCAGGCAGCTGCAGCCACAGTCCTCTAGCAGTGCCAAGGCAGCGCACACAAGCCGGTTTCGTTCTTCGCCTCTCAGAAGCCAACCGCTCTCCCCGGCTGCCGGAGGCGAAGAAGCGGCTACTAGGTGCACCGCTGACGTGAACCGCACTTGCAGGCTGCAAAGCGCGGCTTCGGCGGAAAGACGCCGGCAGCCGCCGCTTCCCTGCGGACAGCTGCGGAGAGCCGAAGTCTGCGTCTCTAGCAGACTGCATCATAGCGAAAAGCTTTTCCAGCGTTACTCGCAGGGAGAAAGCTTGCCAGCACAGTGCGCGCATCCCGCCCTTGCCCAGAAACATATATTTGCTGAACAATCCAAAAACACTACTCTTTCCTAGGCAAGTTTCAAACTGCTGTCAGACGTCCGTACTCTCTGTTTTCTGCTGCCCTGCTCGTTTTAGAAGAGTGCACAGCTCCACCTGACATTCAGTGCACAGCGAAGTCAATTGCAAAAAACCAGCAGCTGCTCACTCCCAAACAAAAGGCGCTATGTCCTTGCTTCCCAAGCAACTCAGCGCAGCCCTTCTTCTCTGCATCTCGGAAGCTCAGGGCACGAAGAATTCTCCAGATTCGTCTGCATCAGGACCAAGTCAAAACGCAGGAATGTCGTCCTGGAGCACCTGCCAGACGCATGCCAGCGGTGAATTGAAAGAGCTGGCAGCTGCAGCCACCGTCTTCTAGCAGTGCCAAGGCTGCGCACACATGCCGGTTTCGTTCTTCGCCTCTCAGAAGCCAACCGTCTCCCCGGTTGCCGGAGGCGAAGAAGCGGCTACTAGGTGCACCGCTAACGTGAACCGCACTTGTAGGCTGCAAAGCTCGGTTTCGGCAGAAAGAAGCCGGCAACCGCCGCTTCCCTGCGGACAGCTGCGGAGAGCCGAAGTCTGCGTCTCTAGCGGACTGCATCATGGCGAAAAGCTTTTCCAGCATGTCTCGCAGGGAGAAAGCTTGCCAGCACAGTGCACGCATCCCGCCCTTTCCCAGAAACATGGATCTGCTGAACACTCCAAAAACACTGGTCTTTCCTAGGCAAGCTTCAAACTGCTGTCAGACGTCCGTGCTCTCTGTTTTCTGCTGCCCTGCTCGTTGTAGAGGAGTGCACAGCTCACCCTGGCATTCAGTGCACAGCGAAGTCAACTGCAAAAAACCAGCAGCTGCTCACTGCCAAACACAAGGCGCTGTCTATGTCCTTGCTTCCCGAGCAATTCAGCACAGCCCTTCTTCTCTGCAGCTGCCATCGAGATCTCTGCAACTGGTAAACTCAGGGTACGAACAAGAATTCTCCAGATTAGTCTGCATCAGGACCAAGTCAAAACGCAGGAAAGTCGTCCTGGAGCACCTGCCAGAAGCATGCCAGTGGTGAATTGAAAGGGCTGGCAGCTGCAGCCACCGTCTTCTAGCAGTTCCAAGGCTGCTCACAGAAGACGGTTTCGTTCTTCGCCTCTCAGAAGCACACCGCTCTCCCCGGCTGCCGGAGGCGAAGAAGCGGCTACTAGGTGCACCGCTGACGTGAACCGCACTTTTAGGCTGCAAAGCGCGTATTCGGCAGAAAGAAGCCGGCAACCGCCGCTTCCCTGCGGACACCTGCGGAGAGCCGGAGTCTGCGTCTCAAGAGGACTGCATCATGGCGGAAAGCTTTTCCAGCGTGTCTCGCAGGGAGAAAGCTTGCCAGCATAGTGCACGCATCCCGCCCATGCCCAGAAATATATATATGCCGAACACTCCAAAAACACTACTCTTTCCTAGGCAAGCTTCAAACTGCTGTCAGCCATCTGTGCTCTCTGTTTTCTGCTGTCCTGCTCGTTGTAGAAGAGTGCACAGCTCCACCTGACATTCAGTGCACAGCGAAGTCAACTGCAAAAAACCAGCAGCTGCTCACTCCCAAACACATGGCGCTGTCTATGTCCTTGCTTCCCGAGCAATTCAGCACAGCCCTTCTTCTCTGCAGCTGCCATCGAGATATCTGCAACTCGTAAACTCAGGGTACGAACAAGAATTCTCCAGATTCGTGTGCATCAGGACCAAGTCAAAACGCAGGAAAGTCGTCCTGGAACACCTGCCAGAAGCATGCCAGCGGTGAATTGAAAGGGCTGGCAGCTGCAGCCACCGTCTTCAAGCAGTGCCAAGGCTGCGCACACAAGCCGCTTTCGTTCTTCGCCTCTCAGAAGCCAACCGCTCTCCCCGGCTGCCGGAGACGAAGAAGCGGCTACTAGGTGCACCGCTGACGTGAACCGCACTTGTAGGCTGCAAAGCGCGGCTTCGGCGGAAAGACGCCGGCAGCCGCCGCTTCCCTGCGGACAGCTGCGGAGAGCCGAAGTCTGTGTCTCTAGCGGACTGCATCATAGCGAAAAGCTTTTCCAGCGTGTCTCGCAGGGAGAAAGCTTGCCAGCACAGTGCATGCATCCCGCCCTTGCCCAGAAACATATATTTGCTGAACACTCCAAAAACACTACTCTTTCCTAGGCAAGCTTCAAACTGCTGTCAGACGTCCGTACTCTCTGTTTTCTGCTGCCCTGCTCATTGTAGAAGAGTGCACATCTCCACCTGACATTCAATGCACAGCGAAGTCAACTGCAAAAAACCAGCAGCTGCTCACTGCCAAACACAAGGCGCTGTCTATGTCCTTGCTTCCCGAGCAACTCAGCGCAGCCCTTCTTCTCTGCATCTCGGAAGCTCAGGGCACGAACAAGAATTCTCCAGATTCGTGTGCATCAGGACCAAGTCAAAACGCAGGAAAGTTGTCCTGGAGCACCTGCCAGAAGCATGCCAGTGGTGAATTGAAAGGGCTGGCAGCTGCAGCCACCGTCTTCTAGCAGTGCCAAGGCTGCGCACACAAGCCGGTTTCGTTCTTCGCCTCTCAGAAGCCAACCGCTCTCCCCGGCTGCCGGAGGCGAAGAAGCGGCTACTAGGTGCACCGCTGACGTGAACCGCACTTGTAGGCTGCAAAGCGCGGCTTCGGCGGAAAGACGCCGGCAGCCGCCGCTTCCCTGCGGACAGCTGCGGAGAGCCGAAGTCTGCGTCTCTAGCAGACTGCATCATAGCGAAAAGCTTTTCCAGCGTTACTCGCAGGGAGAAAGCTTGCCAGCACAGTGCGCGCATCCCGCCCTTGCCCAGAAACATATATTTGCTGAACACTCCAAAAACACTGCTCTTTCCTAGGCAAGTTTCAAACTGCTGTCAGACGTCCGTACTCTCTGTTTTCTGCTGCCCTGCTCGTTTTAGAAGAGTGCACAGCTCCACCTGACATTCAGTGCACAGCGAAGTCAACTGCAAAAAACCAGCAGCTGCTCACTCCCAAACACAAGGCGCTGTCTATGTCCTTGCTTCCCGAGCAATTCAGCACAGCCATTCTTCTCTGCAGCTGCCATCGAGATATCTGCAACTCGTAAACTCAGGGTACGAGCAAGAATTCTCCAGATTCGTCTGCATCAGGACCAAGTCAAAACGCAGGAAAGTCGTCCTGAAACACCTGCCAGAAGCATGCCAGCGGTGAATTGAAAGGGCTGGCAGCTGCAGCCACCGTCTTCAAGCAGTGCCAAGGCTGCGCACACAAGCCGGTTTCGTTCTTCGCCTCTCAGAAGCCAACCGCTCTCCCCGGCTGCCGGAGGCGAAGAAGCGGCTACTAGGTGCACCGCTGACGTGAACCGCACTTGTAGGCTGCAAAGCGCGGCTTCGGCGGAAAGACGCCGGCAGCCGCCGCTTCCCTGCGGACAGCTGCGGAGAGCTGAAGTCTGTGTCTCTAGCGGACTGCATCATAGCGAAAAGCTTTTCCAGCGTGTCTCGCAGGGAGAAAGCTTGCCAGCACAGTGCATGCATCCCGCCCTTGCCCAGAAACATATATTTGCTGAACACTCCAAAAACACTACTCTTTCCTAGGCAAGCTTCAAACTGCTGTCAGACGTCCGTACTCTTTGTTTTCTGCTGCCCTGCTCATTGTAGACAGGGTGCACAGTTCCACCTGACATTCAATGCACAGCGAAGTCAACTGCAAAAAACCAGCAGCTGCTCACTCCCAAACACAAGGCGCTGTCTATGTCCTTGCTTCCCGAGCAACTCAGCGCACCCCTTCTTCTCTGCATCTCGGAAGCTCAGGGCACGAACAAGAATTCTCCAGATTCGTGTGCATCAGGACCAAGTCAAAACGCAGGAAAGTCGTCCTGGAGCACCTGCCAGAAGCATGCCAGTGGTGAATTGAAAGGGCTGGCAGCTGCAGCCACCGTCTTCTAGCAGTGCCAAGGCTGCACACACAAGCCGGTTTCGTTCTTCGCCTCTCAGAAGCCAACCGCTCTCCCCGGCTGCCGGAGGCGAAGAAGTGGCTACTAGGTGCACCGCTGACGTGAACCGCACTTGTAGGCTGCAAAGCGCGGCTTCGGCAGAAAGACGCCGGCAGCCGCCGCTTCCCTGCGGACAGCTGCGGAGAGCCGAAGTCTGCGTCTCTAGCGGACTGCATCATAGCGAAAAGCTTTTCCAGCGTCTCTCGCGGGGTGAAACCTTGCCAGCACAGTGCACGCATCCCGCCCTTGCCCAGAAACATGGATCTGCTGAACACTCCAAAAACACTGGTCTTTCCTAGGCAAGCTTCAAACTGCTGTCAGACGTCCGTGCTCTCTGTTTTCTGCTGCCCTGCTCGTTGTAGAAGAGTGCACAGCTCACCCTGGCATTCAGAGCACAGCGAAGTCAATTGCAAAAAACCAGCAGCTGCTCACTCCCAAACACAAGGCGCTGTCTATGTCCTTGCTTCCCGAGCAGTTCAGCACAGCCCTTCTTCTCTGCATCTCGGAAGCTCAGGGCACGAACAAGAATTCTCCAGATTCGTGTGCATCAGGACCAAGTCAAAACGCAGGAAAGTCGTCCTGGAGCACCTGGCAGAACCATGCTAGCGGTTAACTAAAAGTGCAGGCAGCGGCAGCCACCGTCCTTTAGCAGTGCCAAGGCAGCGCACACAAGCCGGTTTCGTTCTCCGCCTCTCAGAAGCCAACCGCTCTCTCCGGCTGCCGGAGGCGAAGAAGCGGCTACTAGGTGCACCGCTGACATGAACCGCACTTGTAGGCTGCAAAGCGCGGCTTCGGCAGAAAGAAGCCGGCAACCGCCGCTTCCCTGCGGACAGCTGCGGAGAGCCGAAGTCTGCGTCTCTAGCGGACTGCATCATAGCGAAAAGCTTTTCCAGCGTGTCTCGCAGGGAGAAAGCTTGCCAGCACAGTGCATGCATCCCGCCCTTGCCCAGAAACATATATTTGCTGAACACTCCAAAAACACTACTCTTTCCTAGGCAAGCTTCAAACTGCTTTCAGACGTCCGTACTCTCTGTTTTCTGCTGCCCTGCTCATTGTAGAAGAGTGCACAGCTCCAGCTGACATTCAATGCACAGCGAAGTCAACTGCAAAAAACCAGCAGCTGCTCCCTCCCAAACACAAGGCGCAGTCTATGTCCTTGCTTCCCGAGCCGTTCAGCGCAGCCCTTCTTTTCTGCAGCTGCCATCGAGTTCTCTGCAACTGGGAAGCTCAGGGTACGAACAAGAATTCTCCAGATTCGTCTGCATCAGGACCAAGTCAAAACGCAGGAAAGTCGTCCTGGAGCACCTGCCAGAAGCATGCCAGAGGTGAACTGAAAGGGCTGGCAGCTGCAGCCACCGTCTTCTAGCAGTGCCAAGGCTGCGCACACAAGCCGGTTTCGTTCTTCGCCTCACAGAAGCCAACCGCTCTCCCCGGCTGCCGGAGGCGAAGAAGCGGCTGCTAGGTGCGCCGCTGACATGAACCGCACTTGTAGGCTGCAAAGCGCGGCTTCGGCAGAAAGACGCCGGCAACCGCCGCTTCCCTGCGAACAGCTGCGGAGAGCCGGAGTCTACGTCTCTAGCGGATTGCATCATGGCGAAAAGCTTTTCCAGCGTGTCTCGCAGGGAGAAAGCTTGCCAGCACAGTGCATGCATCCCGCCCTTGCCCAGAAACATATATTTGCTGAACACTCCAAAAACACTACTCTTTCCTAGGCAAGCTTCAAACTGCTGTCAGACGTCCGTACTCTTTGTTTTCTGCTGCCCTGCTCATTGTAGAAGAGTGCACAGTTCCACCTGACATTCAATGCACAGCGAAGTCAGCTGCAAAAAACCAGCAGCTGCTCACTCCCAAACACAAGGCGCTGTCTATGTCCTTGCTTCCCGAGCAACTCAGAGCACCCCTTCTTCTCTGCATCTCGGAAGCTCAGGGCACGAACAAGAATTCTCCAGATTCGTGTGCATCAGGACCAAGTCAAAACGCAGGAAAGTCGTCCTGGAGCACCTGCCAGAAGCATGCCAGTGGTGAATTGAAAGGGCTGGCAGCTGCAGCCACCGTCTTCTAGCAGTGCCAAGGCTGCACACACAAGCCGGTTTCGTTCTTCGCCTCTCAGAAGCCAACCGCTCTCCCCGGCTGCCGGAGGCGAAGAAGCGGCTACTAGGTGCACCGCTGACGTGAACCGCACTTGTAGGCTGCAAAGCGCGGCTTCGGCAGAAAGACGCCGGCAGCCGCCGCTTCCCTGCGGACAGCTGCGGAGAGCCGAAGTCTGCGTCTCTAGCGGACTGCATCATAGCGAAAAGCTTTTCCAGCGTCTCTCGCGGGGTGAAACCTTGCCAGCACAGTGCACGCATCCCGCCCTTGCCCAGAAACATGGATCTGCTGAACACTCCAAAAACACTGGTCTTTCCTAGGCAAGCTTCAAACTGCTGTCAGACGTCCGTGCTCTCTGTTTTCTGCTGCCCTGCTCGTTGTAGAAGAGTGCACAGCTCACCCTGGCATTCAGAGCACAGCGAAGTCAATTGCAAAAAACCAGCAGCTGCTCACTCCCAAACACAAGGCGCTGTCTATGTCCTTGCTTCCCGAGCAGTTCAGCACAGCCCTTCTTCTCTGCATCTCGGAAGCTCAGGGCACGAACAAGAATTCTCCAGATTCGTGTGCATCAGGACCAAGTCAAAACGCAGGAAAGTCGTCCTGGAGCACCTGGCAGAACCATGCTAGCGGTTAACTAAAAGTGCAGGCAGCGGCAGCCACCGTCCTTTAGCAGTGCCAAGGCAGCGCACACAAGCCGGTTTCGTTCTCCGCCTCTCAGAAGCCAACCGCTCTCTCCGGCTGCCGGAGGCGAAGAAGCGGCTACTAGGTGCACCGCTGACATGAACCGCACTTGTAGGCTGCAAAGCGCGGCTTCGGCAGAAAGAAGCCGGCAACCGCCGCTTCCCTGCGGACAGCTGCGGAGAGCCGAAGTCTGCGTCTCTAGCGGACTGCATCATAGCGAAAAGCTTTTCCAGCGTGTCTCGCAGGGAGAAAGCTTGCCAGCACAGTGCATGCATCCCGCCCTTGCCCAGAAACATATATTTGCTGAACACTCCAAAAACACTACTCTTTCCTAGGCAAGCTTCAAACTGCTTTCAGACGTCCGTACTCTCTGTTTTCTGCTGCCCTGCTCATTGTAGAAGAGTGCACAGCTCCAGCTGACATTCAATGCACAGCGAAGTCAACTGCAAAAAACCAGCAGCTGCTCCCTCCCAAACACAAGGCGCAGTCTATGTCCTTGCTTCCCGAGCCGTTCAGCGCAGCCCTTCTTTTCTGCAGCTGCCATCGAGTTCTCTGCAACTGGGAAGCTCAGGGTACGAACAAGAATTCTCCAGATTCGTCTGCATCAGGACCAAGTCAAAACGCAGGAAAGTCGTCCTGGAGCACCTGCCAGAAGCATGCCAGAGGTGAACTGAAAGGGCTGGCAGCTGCAGCCACCGTCTTCTAGCAGTGCCAAGGCTGCGCACACAAGCCGGTTTCGTTCTTCGCCTCACAGAAGCCAACCGCTCTCCCCGGCTGCCGGAGGCGAAGAAGCGGCTGCTAGGTGCGCCGCTGACATGAACCGCACTTGTAGGCTGCAAAGCGCGGCTTCGGCAGAAAGACGCCGGCAACCGCCGCTTCCCTGCGAACAGCTGCGGAGAGCCGGAGTCTACGTCTCTAGCGGATTGCATCATGGCGAAAAGCTTTTCCAGCGTGTCTCGCAGGGAGAAAGCTTGCCAGCACAGTGCATGCATCCCGCCCTTGCCCAGAAACATATATTTGCTGAACACTCCAAAAACACTACTCTTTCCTAGGCAAGCTTCAAACTGCTGTCAGACGTCCGTACTCTTTGTTTTCTGCTGCCCTGCTCATTGTAGAAGAGTGCACAGTTCCACCTGACATTCAATGCACAGCGAAGTCAGCTGCAAAAAACCAGCAGCTGCTCACTCCCAAACACAAGGCGCTGTCTATGTCCTTGCTTCCCGAGCAACTCAGAGCACCCCTTCTTCTCTGCATCTCGGAAGCTCAGGGCACGAACAAGAATTCTCCAGATTCGTGTGCATCAGGACCAAGTCAAAACGCAGGAAAGTCGTCCTGGAGCACCTGCCAGAAGCATGCCAGTGGTGAATTGAAAGGGCTGGCAGCTGCAGCCACCGTCTTCTAGCAGTGCCAAGGCTGCACACACAAGCCGGTTTCGTTCTTCGCCTCTCAGAAGCCAACCGCTCTCCCCGGCTGCCGGAGGCGAAGAAGCGGCTACTAGGTGCACCGCTGACGTGAACCGCACTTGTAGGCTGCAAAGCGCGGCTTCGGCAGAAAGACGCCGGCAGCCGCCGCTTCCCTGCGGACAGCTGCGGAGAGCCGAAGTCTGCGTCTCTAGCGGACTGCATCATAGCGAAAAGCTTTTCCAGCGTCTCTCGCGGGGTGAAACCTTGCCAGCACAGTGCACGCATCCCGCCCTTGCCCAGAAACATGGATCTGCTGAACACTCCAAAAACACTGGTCTTTCCTAGGCAAGCTTCAAACTGCTGTCAGACGTCCGTGCTCTCTGTTTTCTGCTGCCCTGCTCGTTGTAGAAGAGTGCACAGCTCACCCTGGCATTCAGAGCACAGCGAAGTCAATTGCAAAAAACCAGCAGCTGCTCACTCCCAAACACAAGGCGCTGTCTATGTCCTTGCTTCCCGAGCAGTTCAGCACAGCCCTTCTTCTCTGCATCTCGGAAGCTCAGGGCACGAACAAGAATTCTCCAGATTCGTGTGCATCAGGACCAAGTCAAAACGCAGGAAAGTCGTCCTGGAGCACCTGGCAGAACCATGCTAGCGGTTAACTAAAAGTGCAGGCAGCGGCAGCCACCGTCCTTTAGCAGTGCCAAGGCAGCGCACACAAGCCGGTTTCGTTCTCCGCCTCTCAGAAGCCAACCGCTCTCTCCGGCTGCCGGAGGCGAAGAAGCGGCTACTAGGTGCACCGCTGACATGAACCGCACTTGTAGGCTGCAAAGCGCGGCTTCGGCAGAAAGAAGCCGGCAACCGCCGCTTCCCTGCGGACAGCTGCGGAGAGCCGAAGTCTGCGTCTCTAGCGGACTGCATCATAGCGAAAAGCTTTTCCAGCGTGTCTCGCAGGGAGAAAGCTTGCCAGCACAGTGCATGCATCCCGCCCTTGCCCAGAAACATATATTTGCTGAACACTCCAAAAACACTACTCTTTCCTAGGCAAGCTTCAAACTGCTTTCAGACGTCCGTACTCTCTGTTTTCTGCTGCCCTGCTCATTGTAGAAGAGTGCACAGCTCCAGCTGACATTCAATGCACAGCGAAGTCAACTGCAAAAAACCAGCAGCTGCTCCCTCCCAAACACAAGGCGCAGTCTATGTCCTTGCTTCCCGAGCCGTTCAGCGCAGCCCTTCTTTTCTGCAGCTGCCATCGAGTTCTCTGCAACTGGGAAGCTCAGGGTACGAACAAGAATTCTCCAGATTCGTCTGCATCAGGACCAAGTCAAAACGCAGGAAAGTCGTCCTGGAGCACCTGCCAGAAGCATGCCAGAGGTGAACTGAAAGGGCTGGCAGCTGCAGCCACCGTCTTCTAGCAGTGCCAAGGCTGCGCACACAAGCCGGTTTCGTTCTTCGCCTCACAGAAGCCAACCGCTCTCCCCGGCTGCCGGAGGCGAAGAAGCGGCTGCTAGGTGCGCCGCTGACATGAACCGCACTTGTAGGCTGCAAAGCGCGGCTTCGGCAGAAAGACGCCGGCAACCGCCGCTTCCCTGCGAACAGCTGCGGAGAGCCGGAGTCTACGTCTCTAGCGGATTGCATCATGGCGAAAAGCTTTTCCAGCGTGTCTCGCAGGGAGAAAGCTTGCCAGCACAGTGCATGCATCCCGCCCTTGCCCAGAAACATATATTTGCTGAACACTCCAAAAACACTACTCTTTCCTAGGCAAGCTTCAAACTGCTGTCAGACGTCCGTACTCTTTGTTTTCTGCTGCCCTGCTCATTGTAGAAGAGTGCACAGTTCCACCTGACATTCAATGCACAGCGAAGTCAGCTGCAAAAAACCAGCAGCTGCTCACTCCCAAACACAAGGCGCTGTCTATGTCCTTGCTTCCCGAGCAACTCAGAGCACCCCTTCTTCTCTGCATCTCGGAAGCTCAGGGCACGAACAAGAATTCTCCAGATTCGTGTGCATCAGGACCAAGTCAAAACGCAGGAAAGTCGTCCTGGAGCACCTGCCAGAAGCATGCCAGTGGTGAATTGAAAGGGCTGGCAGCTGCAGCCACCGTCTTCTAGCAGTGCCAAGGCTGCACACACAAGCCGGTTTCGTTCTTCGCCTCTCAGAAGCCAACCGCTCTCCCCGGCTGCCGGAGGCGAAGAAGCGGCTACTAGGTGCACCGCTGACGTGAACCGCACTTGTAGGCTGCAAAGCGCGGCTTCGGCAGAAAGACGCCGGCAGCCGCCGCTTCCCTGCGGACAGCTGCGGAGAGCCGAAGTCTGCGTCTCTAGCGGACTGCATCATAGCGAAAAGCTTTTCCAGCGTCTCTCGCGGGGTGAAACCTTGCCAGCACAGTGCACGCATCCCGCCCTTGCCCAGAAACATGGATCTGCTGAACACTCCAAAAACACTGGTCTTTCCTAGGCAAGCTTCAAACTGCTGTCAGACGTCCGTGCTCTCTGTTTTCTGCTGCCCTGCTCGTTGTAGAAGAGTGCACAGCTCACCCTGGCATTCAGAGCACAGCGAAGTCAATTGCAAAAAACCAGCAGCTGCTCACTCCCAAACACAAGGCGCTGTCTATGTCCTTGCTTCCCGAGCAGTTCAGCACAGCCCTTCTTCTCTGCATCTCGGAAGCTCAGGGCACGAACAAGAATTCTCCAGATTCGTGTGCATCAGGACCAAGTCAAAACGCAGGAAAGTCGTCCTGGAGCACCTGGCAGAACCATGCTAGCGGTTAACTAAAAGTGCAGGCAGCGGCAGCCACCGTCCTTTAGCAGTGCCAAGGCAGCGCACACAAGCCGGTTTCGTTCTCCGCCTCTCAGAAGCCAACCGCTCTCTCCGGCTGCCGGAGGCGAAGAAGCGGCTACTAGGTGCACCGCTGACATGAACCGCACTTGTAGGCTGCAAAGCGCGGCTTCGGCAGAAAGAAGCCGGCAACCGCCGCTTCCCTGCGGACAGCTGCGGAGAGCCGAAGTCTGCGTCTCTAGCGGACTGCATCATAGCGAAAAGCTTTTCCAGCGTGTCTCGCAGGGAGAAAGCTTGCCAGCACAGTGCATGCATCCCGCCCTTGCCCAGAAACATATATTTGCTGAACACTCCAAAAACACTACTCTTTCCTAGGCAAGCTTCAAACTGCTTTCAGACGTCCGTACTCTCTGTTTTCTGCTGCCCTGCTCATTGTAGAAGAGTGCACAGCTCCAGCTGACATTCAATGCACAGCGAAGTCAACTGCAAAAAACCAGCAGCTGCTCCCTCCCAAACACAAGGCGCAGTCTATGTCCTTGCTTCCCGAGCCGTTCAGCGCAGCCCTTCTTTTCTGCAGCTGCCATCGAGTTCTCTGCAACTGGGAAGCTCAGGGTACGAACAAGAATTCTCCAGATTCGTCTGCATCAGGACCAAGTCAAAACGCAGGAAAGTCGTCCTGGAGCACCTGCCAGAAGCATGCCAGAGGTGAACTGAAAGGGCTGGCAGCTGCAGCCACCGTCTTCTAGCAGTGCCAAGGCTGCGCACACAAGCCGGTTTCGTTCTTCGCCTCACAGAAGCCAACCGCTCTCCCCGGCTGCCGGAGGCGAAGAAGCGGCTGCTAGGTGCGCCGCTGACATGAACCGCACTTGTAGGCTGCAAAGCGCGGCTTCGGCAGAAAGACGCCGGCAACCGCCGCTTCCCTGCGAACAGCTGCGGAGAGCCGGAGTCTACGTCTCTAGCGGATTGCATCATGGCGAAAAGCTTTTCCAGCGTGTCTCGCAGGGAGAAAGCTTGCCAGCACAGTGCATGCATCCCGCCCTTGCCCAGAAACATATATTTGCTGAACACTCCAAAAACACTACTCTTTCCTAGGCAAGCTTCAAACTGCTGTCAGACGTCCGTACTCTTTGTTTTCTGCTGCCCTGCTCATTGTAGAAGAGTGCACAGTTCCACCTGACATTCAATGCACAGCGAAGTCAGCTGCAAAAAACCAGCAGCTGCTCACTCCCAAACACAAGGCGCTGTCTATGTCCTTGCTTCCCGAGCAACTCAGAGCACCCCTTCTTCTCTGCATCTCGGAAGCTCAGGGCACGAACAAGAATTCTCCAGATTCGTGTGCATCAGGACCAAGTCAAAACGCAGGAAAGTCGTCCTGGAGCACCTGCCAGAAGCATGCCAGTGGTGAATTGAAAGGGCTGGCAGCTGCAGCCACCGTCTTCTAGCAGTGCCAAGGCTGCACACACAAGCCGGTTTCGTTCTTCGCCTCTCAGAAGCCAACCGCTCTCCCCGGCTGCCGGAGGCGAAGAAGCGGCTACTAGGTGCACCGCTGACGTGAACCGCACTTGTAGGCTGCAAAGCGCGGCTTCGGCAGAAAGACGCCGGCAGCCGCCGCTTCCCTGCGGACAGCTGCGGAGAGCCGAAGTCTGCGTCTCTAGCGGACTGCATCATAGCGAAAAGCTTTTCCAGCGTCTCTCGCGGGGTGAAACCTTGCCAGCACAGTGCACGCATCCCGCCCTTGCCCAGAAACATATATTTGCTGAACACTCCAAAAACACTGGTCTTTCCTAGGCAAGCTTCAAACTGCTGTCAGACGTCCGTGCTCTCTGTTTTCTGCTGCCCTGCTCGTTGTAGAAGAGTGCACAGCTCACCCTGGCATTCAGAGCACAGCGAAGTCAATTGCAAAAAACCAGCAGCTGCTCACTCCCAAACACAAGGCGCTGTCTATGTCCTTGCTTCCCGAGCAGTTCAGCACAGCCCTTCTTCTCTGCATCTCGGAAGCTCAGGGCACGAACAAGAATTCTCCAGATTCGTGTGCATCAGGACCAAGTCAAAACGCAGGAAAGTCGTCCTGGAGCACCTGGCAGAACCATGCTAGCGGTTAACTAAAAGTGCAGGCAGCGGCAGCCACCGTCCTTTAGCAGTGCCAAGGCAGCGCACACAAGCCGGTTTCGTTCTCCGCCTCTCAGAAGCCAACCGCTCTCTCCGGCTGCCGGAGGCGAAGAAGCGGCTACTAGGTGCACCGCTGACATGAACCGCACTTGTAGGCTGCAAAGCGCGGCTTCGGCAGAAAGAAGCCGGCAACCGCCGCTTCCCTGCGGACAGCTGCGGAGAGCCGAAGTCTGCGTCTCTAGCGGACTGCATCATAGCGAAAAGCTTTTCCAGCGTGTCTCGCAGGGAGAAAGCTTGCCAGCACAGTGCATGCATCCCGCCCTTGCCCAGAAACATATATTTGCTGAACACTCCAAAAACACTACTCTTTCCTAGGCAAGCTTCAAACTGCTTTCAGACGTCCGTACTCTCTGTTTTCTGCTGCCCTGCTCATTGTAGAAGAGTGCACAGCTCCAGCTGACATTCAATGCACAGCGAAGTCAACTGCAAAAAACCAGCAGCTGCTCCCTCCCAAACACAAGGCGCAGTCTATGTCCTTGCTTCCCGAGCCGTTCAGCGCAGCCCTTCTTTTCTGCAGCTGCCATCGAGTTCTCTGCAACTGGGAAGCTCAGGGTACGAACAAGAATTCTCCAGATTCGTCTGCATCAGGACCAAGTCAAAACGCAGGAAAGTCGTCCTGGAGCACCTGCCAGAAGCATGCCAGAGGTGAACTGAAAGGGCTGGCAGCTGCAGCCACCGTCTTCTAGCAGTGCCAAGGCTGCGCACACAAGCCGGTTTCGTTCTTCGCCTCACAGAAGCCAACCGCTCTCCCCGGCTGCCGGAGGCGAAGAAGCGGCTGCTAGGTGCGCCGCTGACGTGAACCGCACTTGTAGGCTGCAAAGCGCGGCTTCGGCAGAAAGACGCCGGCAACCGCCGCTTCCCTGCGAACAGCTGCGGAGAGCCGGAGTCTACGTCTCTAGCGGATTGCATCATGGCGAAAAGCTTTTCCAGCGTGTCTCGCAGGGAGAAAGCTTGCCAGCACAGTGCATGCATCCCGCCCTTGCCCAGAAACCTATATTTGCTGAACACTCCAAAAACACTACTCTTTCCTAGGCAAGCTTCAAACTGCTGTCAGACGTCCGTACTCTTTGTTTTCTGCTGCCCTGCTCATTGTAGAAGAGTGCACAGTTCCACCTGACATTCAATGCACAGCGAAGTCAGCTGCAAAAAACCAGCAGCTGCTCACTCCCAAACACAAGGCGCTGTCTATGTCCTTGCTTCCCGAGCAACTCAGAGCACCCCTTCTTCTCTGCATCTCGGAAGCTCAGGGCACGAACAAGAATTCTCCAGATTCGTGTGCATCAGGACCAAGTCAAAACGCAGGAAAGTCGTCCTGGAGCACCTGCCAGAAGCATGCCAGTGGTGAATTGAAAGGGCTGGCAGCTGCAGCCACCGTCTTCTAGCAGTGCCAAGGCTGCACACACAAGCCGGTTTCGTTCTTCGCCTCTCAGAAGCCAACCGCTCTCCCCGGCTGCCGGAGGCGAAGAAGCGGCTACTAGGTGCACCGCTGACGTGAACCGCACTTGTAGGCTGCAAAGCGCGGCTTCGGCAGAAAGACGCCGGCAGCCGCCGCTTCCCTGCGGACAGCTGCGGAGAGCCGAAGTCTGCGTCTCTAGCGGACTGCATCTTAGCGAAAAGCTTTTCCAGCGTCTCTCGCGGGGTAAAACCTTGCCAGCACAGTGCACGCATGCCGCCCTTGCCCAGAAACATGGATCTGCTGAACACTCCAAAAACACTGCTCTTTCCTAGGCAAGCTTCAAACTGCTGTCAGACGTCCGTGCTCTCTGTTTTCTGCTGCCCTGCTCGTTGTAGAAGAGTGCACAGCTCACCCTGGCATTCAGAGCACAGCGAAGTCAATTGCAAAAAACCAGCAGCTGCTCACTGCCAAACACAAGGCGCTGTCTATGTCCTTGCTTCCCGAGCAGTTCAGCACAGCCCTTCTTCTCTGCATCTCGGAAGCTCAGGGCACGAACAAGAATTCTCCAGATTCGTGTGCATCAGGACCAAGTCAAAACGCAGGAAAGTCGTCCTGGAGCACCTGGCAGAACCATGCTAGCGGTTAACTAAAAGTGCAGGCAGCGGCAGCCACCGTCCTTTAGCAGTGCCAAGGCAGCGCACACAAGCCGGTTTCGTTCTCCGCCTCTCAGAAGCCAACCGCTCTCTCCGGCTGCCGGAGGCGAAGAAGCGGCTACTAGGTGCACCGCTGACATGAACCGCACTTGTAGGCTGCAAAGCGCGGCTTCGGCAGAAAGAAGCCGGCAACCGCCGCTTCCCTGCGGACAGCTGCGGAGAGCCGAAGTCTGCGTCTCTAGCGGAGTGCATCATAGCGAAAAGCTTTTCCAGCGTGTCTCGCAGGGAGAAAGCTTGCCAGCACAGTGCATGCATCCCGCCCTTGCCCAGAAACATATATTTGCTGAACACTCCAAAAACACTACTCTTTCCTAGGCAAGCTTCAAACTGCTGTCAGACGTCCGTACTCTCTGTTTTCTGCTGCCCTGCTCATTGTAGAAGAGTGCACAGCTCCAGCTGACATTCAATGCACAGCGAAGTCAACTGCAAAAAACCAGCAGCTGCTCCCTCCCAAACACAAGGCGCAGTCTATGTCCTTGCTTCCCGAGCCGTTCAGCGCAGCCCTTCTTTTCTGCAGCTGCCATCGAGTTCTCTGCAACTGGGAAGCTCAGGGTACGAACAAGAATTCTCCAGATTCGTCTGCATCAGGACCAAGTCAAAACGCAGGAAAGTCGTCCTGGAGCACCTGCCAGAAGCATGCCAGAGGTGAACTGAAAGGGCTGGCAGCTGCAGCCACCGTCTTCTAGCAGTGCCAAGGCTGCGCACACAAGCCGGTTTCGTTCTTCGCCTCACAGAAGCCAACCGCTCTCCCCGGCTGCCGGAGGCGAAGAAGCGGCTGCTAGGTGCGCCGCTGACGTGAACCGCACTTGTAGGCTGCAAAGCGCGGCTTCGGCAGAAAGACGCCGGCAACCGCCGCTTCCCTGCGAACAGCTGCGGAGAGCCGGAGTCTACGTCTCTAGCGGATTGCATCATGGCGAAAAGCTTTTCCAGCGTGTCTCGCAGGGAGAAAGCTTGCCAGCACAGTGCACGCATCCCGCCTTTGCCCAGAAACATGGATTTTCTGAACACTCCAAAAACACTGCTCTTTCCTAAGCAAGCTTCAAACTGCTGTCAGACGTCCGTGCTCTCTGTTTTCTGCTGCCCTGCTCGTTGTAGAAGAGTGCACAGCTCACCCTGGCATTCAGTGCACAGCGAAGTCAATTGCAAAAAACCAGCAGCTGCTCACTCCCAAACACAAGGCGCTGTCTATGTCCTAGCTTCCCGAGCAACTCAGCGCAGCCCTTCTTTTCTGCATCACGGAAGCTCAGGGCACGAACAAGAATTCTCCAGATTCGTGTGCATCAGGACCAAGTCAAAACGCAGGAAAGTCGTCCTGGAGCACCTGCGAGAAGCATGCCAGCGGTGAATTGAAAGGGCTGGCAGCTACAGCCACCGTCTTCCAGCAGTGCCAAGGCTGCGCACACAAGCCGGTTTCGTTCTTCGCCTCTCAGAAGCCAACCGCTCTCCCCGGCTGCCGGAGGCGAAGAAGCGGCTACTAGGTGCACCGCTGACGTGAACCGCACTTGTAGGCTGCAAAGCGCGTATTCGGCAGAAAGAAGCCGGCAACCGCCGCTTTCCTGCGAACAGCTGCGGAGAACCGAAGTCTGCGTCTCAAGCGGACTGCATCATAGCGAAAAGCTTTTCCAGCGTGTCTCGCAGGGAGAAAGCTTGCCAGAAGAGTGCACGCATCCCGCCCTTGCCCAGAAACATGGATCTGCTGAACACTCCAAAAACACTGCTCTTTCCTAGGCAAGCTTCAAACTGCTGTCAGACATATGTGCTCTCTGTTTTCTGCTGCCCTGCTCGTTGTAGAAGAGTGCACAGCTCCAGCTGACATTCAGTGCACAGCGAAGTCAACTGCAAAAAACCAGCAGCTGCTCACTCCCAAACACAAGGCGCTGTCTATATCCTTGCTTCCCGAGCAATTCAGCACAGCCCTTCTATTCTGCAGCTGCCATCGAGAACTCTGCAACTCGTAAACTCAGGGTACGAACAAGAATTCTCCAGATTCGTGTGCATCAGGACCAAGTCAAAACGCAGGAAAGTTGTCCTGGAGCACCTGCCAGAAGCATCCCAGCGGTGAATTGATAGCGCAGGCAGCTGCAGCCACAGTCCTCTAGCAGTGCCAAGGCAGCGCACACAAGCCGGTTTCGTTCTTCGCCTGTCAGAAGCCAACCGCTCTCCCCGGCTGCCGGAGGCGAAGAAGCGGCTACTAGGTGCACCGCTGACGTGAACCGCACTTGCAGGCTGCAAAGCGCGGCTTCGGCGGAAAGACGCCGGCAGCCGCCGCTTCCCTGCGGACAGCTGCGGAGAGCCGAAGTCTGCGTCTCTAGCAGACTGCATCATAGCGAAAAGCTTTTCCAGCGTTACTCGCAGGGAGAAAGCTTGCCAGCACAGTGCGCGCATCCCGCCCTTTCCCAGAAACATATATTTGCTGAACAATCCAAAAACACTACTCTTTCCTAGGCAAGTTTCAAACTGCTGTCAGACGTCCGTACTCTCTGTTTTCTGCTGCCCTGCTCGTTTTAGAAGAGTGCACAGCTCCACCTGACATTCAGTGCACAGCGAAGTCAATTGCAAAAAACCAGCAGCTGCTCACTCCCAAACAAAAGGCGCTATGTCCTTGCTTCCCAAGCAACTCAGCGCAGCCCTTCTTCTCTGCATCTCGGAAGCTCAGGGCACGAAGAAGAATTCTCCAGATTCGTCTGCATCAGGACCAAGTCAAAACGCAGGAAAGTCGTCCTGGAGCACCTGCCAGACGCATGCCAGCGGTGAATTGAAAGAGCTGGCAGCTGCAGCCACCGTCTTCTAGCAGTGCCAAGGCTGCGCACACATGCCGGTTTCGTTCTTCGCCTCTCAGAAGCCAACCGCTCTCCCCGGTTGCCGGAGGCGAAGAAGCGGCTACTAGGTGCACCGCTGACGTGAACCGCACTTGTAGGCTGCAAAGCGCGGTTTCGGCAGAAAGAAGCCGGCAACCGCCGCTTCCCTGCGGACAGCTGCGGAGAGCCGAAGTCTGCGTCTCTAGCGGACTGCATCATGGCGAAAAGCTTTTCCAGCATGTCTCGCAGGGAGAAAGCTTGCCAGCACACTGCACACATCCCGCCCTTGCCCAGAAACATATATTTGCTGAACACTCCAAAAACACTGCTCTTTCCTAGGCAAGCTTCAAACTGCTGTCAGACGTCCGTGCTCTCTGTTTTCTGCTGCCCTGCTCGTTGTAGAGGAGTGCACAGCTCACCCTGGCATTCAGTGCACAGCGAAGTCAATTGCAAAAAACCAGCAGCTGCTCACTGCCAAACACAAGGCGCTGTCTATGTCCTTGCTTCCCGAGCAATTCAGCACAGCCCTTCTTCTCTGCAGCTGCCATCGAGATCTCTGCAACTGGTAAACTCAGGGTACGAACAAGAATTCTCCAGATTAGTCTGCATCAGGACCAAGTCAAAACGCAGGAAAGTCGTCCTGGAGCACCTGCCAGAAGCATGCCAGTGGTGAATTGAAAGGGCTGGCAGCTGCAGCCACCGTCTTCTAGCAGTTCCAAGGCTGCTCACAGAAGACGGTTTCGTTCTTCGCCTCTCAGAAGCACACCGCTCTCCCCGGCTGCCGGAGGCGAAGAAGCGGCTACTAGGTGCACCGCTGACGTGAACCGCACTTTTAGGCTGCAAAGCGCGGCTTCGGCAGAAAGAAGCCGGCAACCGCCGCTTCCCTGCGGACACCTGCGGAGAGCCGGAGTCTGCGTCTCAAGAGGACTGCATCATGGCGGAAAGCTTTTCCAGCGTGTCTCGCAGGGAGAAAGCTTGCCAGCATAGTGCACGCATCCCGCCCATGCCCAGAAATATATATATGCCGAACACTCCAAAAACACTACTCTTTCCTAGGCAAGATTCAAACTGCTGTCAGCCATCTGTGCTCTCTGTTTTCTGCTGTCCTGCTCGTTGTAGAAGAGTGCACAGCTCCACCTGACATTCAGTGCACAGCGAAGTCAACTGCAAAAAACCAGCAGCTGCTCACTCCCAAACACATGGCGCTGTCTATGTCCTTGCTTCCCGAGCAATTCAGCACAGCCCTTCTTCTCTGCAGCTGCCATCGAGATATCTGCAACTCGTAAACTCAGGGTACGAACAAGAATTCTCCAGATTCGTGTGCATCAGGACCAAGTCAAAACGCAGGAAAGTCGTCCTGGAACACCTGCCAGAAGCATGCCAGCGGTGAATTGAAAGGGCTGGCAGCTGCAGCCACCGTCTTCAAGCAGTGCCAAGGCTGCGCACACAAGCCGCTTTCGTTCTTCGCCTCTCAGAAGCCAACCGCTCTCCCCGGCTGCCGGAGGCGAAGAAGCGGCTACTAGGTGCACCGCTGACGTGAACCGCACTTGTAGGCTGCAAAGCGCGGCTTCGGCGGAAAGAGGCCGGCAGCCGCCGCTTCCCTGCGGACAGCTGCGGAGAGCTGAAGTCTGTGTCTCTAGCGGACTGCATCATAGCGAAAAGCTTTTCCAGCGTGTCTCGCAGGGAGAAAGCTTGCCATCACAGTGCATGCATCCCGCCCTTGCCCAGAAACATATATTTGCTGAACACTCCAAAAACACTACTCTTTCCTAGGCAAGCTTCAAACTGCTGTCAGACGTCCGTACTCTCTGTTTTCTGCTGCCCTGCTCATTGTAGAAGAGTGCACAGCTCCACCTGACATTCAATGCACAGCGAAGTCAACTGCAAAAAACCAGCAGCTGCTCACTCCCAAACACAAGGCGCTGTCTATGTCCTTGCTTCCCGAGCAACTCAGCGCAGCCCTTCTTCTCTGCATCTCGGAAGCTCAGGGCACGAACAAGAATTCTCCAGATTCGTGTGCATCAGGACCAAGTCAAAACGCAGGAAAGTCGTCCTGGAGCACCTGCCAGAAGCATGCCAGTGGTGAATTGAAAGGGCTGGCAGCTGCAGCCACCGTCTTCTAGCAGTGCCAAGGCTGCGCACACAAGCCGGTTTCGTTCTTCGCCTCTCAGAAGCCAACCGCTCTCCCCGGCTGCCGGAGGCGAAGAAGCGGCTACTAGGTGCACCGCTGACGTGAACCGCACTTGTAGGCTGCAAAGCGCGGCTTTGGCGGAAAGACGCCGGCAGCCGCCGCTTCCCTGCGGACAGCTGCGGAGAGCCGAAGTCTGCGTCTCTAGCAGACTGCATCATAGCGAAAAGCTTTTCCAGCGTTACTCGCAGGGAGAAAGCTTGCCAGCACAGTGCGCGCATCCCGCCCTTGCCCAGAAACATATATTTGCTGAACACTCCAAAAACACTACTCTTTCCTAGGCAAGTTTCAAACTGCTGTCAGACGTCCGTACTCTCTGTTTTCTGCTGCCCTGCTCGTTTTAGAAGAGTGCACAGCTCCACCTGACATTCAGTGCACAGCGAAGTCAATTGCAAAAAACCAGCAGCTGCTCACTCCCAAACAAAAGGCGCTATGTCCTTGCTTCCCAAGCAACTCAGCGCAGCCGTTCTTCTCTGCATCTCGGAAGCTCAGGGCACGAAGAAGAATTCTCCAGATTCGTCTGCATTAGGACCAAGTCAAAACGCAGGAAAGTCGTCCTGGAGCACCTGCCAGACGCATGCCAGCGGTGAATTGAAAGAGCTGGCAGCTGCAGCCACCGTCTTCTAGCAGTGCCAAGGCTGCGCACACAAGCCGGTTTCGTTCTTCGCCTCTCAGAAGCCAACCGCTCTCCCCGGTTGCCGGAGGCGAAGAAGCGGCTACTAGGTGCACCGCTGACGTGAACCGCACTTGTAGGCTGCAAAGCGCGGTTTCGGCAGAAAGAAGACGGCAACCGCCGCTTCCCTGCGGACAGCTGCGGAGAGCCGAAGTCTGCGTCTCTAGCTGACTGCATCATGGCGAAAAGCTTTTCCAGCATGTCTCGCAGGGAGAAAGCTTGCCAGCACACTGCACACATCCCGCCCTTGCCCAGAAACATATATTTGCTGAACACTCCAAAAACACTGCTCTTTCCTAGGCAAGCTTCAAACTGCTGTCAGACGTCCGTGCTCTCTGTTTTCTGCTGCCCTGCTCGTTGTAGAGGAGTGCACAGCTCACCCTGGCATTCAGTGCACAGCGAAGTCAATTGCAAAAAACCAGCAGCTGCTCACTGCCAAACACAAGGCGCTGTCTATGTCCTTGCTTCCCGAGCAATTCAGCACAGCCCTTCTTCTCTGCAGCTGCCATCGAGATCTCTGCAACTGGTAAACTCAGGGTACGAACAAGAATTCTCCAGATTCGTCTGCATCAGGACCAAGTCAAAACGCAGGAAAGTCGTCCTGGAGCACCTGCCAGAAGCATGCCAGTGGTGAATTGAAAGGGCTGGCAGCTGCAGCCACCGTCTTCTAGCAGTGCCAAGGCTGCGCACACAAGCCGGTTTCGTTCTTCGCCTCTCAGAAGCCAACCGCTCTCCCCGGCTGCCGGAGGCGAAGAAGCGGCTACTAGGTGCACCGCTGACGTGAACCGCACTTGTAGGCTGCAAAGCGCGGCTTCGGCAGAAAGGCGCCGGCAGCCGCCGCTTCCCTGCGGACAGCTGCGGAGAGCCGAAGTCTGCGTCTCTAGCGGACTGCATCATAGCGAAAAGCTTTTCCAGCGTCTCTCGCGAGGTGAAACCTTGCCAGCACAGTGCACGCATCCCGCCCTTGCCCAGAAACATGGATCTGCTGAACACTCCAAAAACACTGGTCTTTCCTAGGCAAGCTTCAAACTGCTGTCAGACGTCCGTGCTCTCTGTTTTCTGCTGCCCTGCTCGTTGTAGAAGAGTGCACAGCTCACCCTGGCATTTAGAGCACATCGAAGTCAATTGCAAAAAACCAGCAGCTGCTCACTCCCAAACACAAGGCACTGTCTATGTCCTTGCTTCCCGAGCAACTCAGCGCAGCCCTTCTTTTCTGCAGCTGCCATCGAGTTCTCTGCAATTCAAAAGCTCAGCGTACGAACAAGAATTCTCCAGATTCGTCTGCATCAGGACCAAGTCAAAACGCAGGAAAGTCGTCCTGGAGCACCTGGCAGAACCATGCTAGCGGTTAACTAAAAGTGCAGGCAGCGGCAGCCACCGTCCTTTAGCAGTGCCAAGGCAGCGCACACAAGCCGGTTTCGTTCTCCGCCTCTCAGAAGCCAACCGCTCTCTCCGGCTGCCGGAGGCGAAGAAGCGGCTACTAGGTGCACCGCTGACATGAACCGCACTTGTAGGCTGCAAAGCGCGGCTTCGGCAGAAAGAAGCCGGCAACCGCCGCTTTCCCTGCGGACACCTGCGGAGAGCCGGAGTCTGCGTCTCAAGCGGACTGCATCATGGCGGAAAGCTTTTCCAGCGTGTCTCGCAGGGAGAAAGCTTGCCAGCACAGTGCAGGCATCCTGCCCTTGCCCAGAAACATATATATGCCGAACACTCCAAAAACACTACTCTTTCCTAGGCAAGCTTCAAACTGCTGTCAGACATCTGTGCTCTCTGTTTTCTGCTGTCCTGCTCGTTGTAGAAGAGTGCACAGCTCCACCTGACATTCAATGCACAGCGAAGTCAACTGCAAAAAACCAGCAGCCTCTCACTCCCAAACACAAGGCGCTGTCTATGTCCTTGCTTCCCGAGCAATTCAGCACAGCCCTTCTTCTTTGCAACTCGGAAGCTCAGGGTACGAACAAGAATTCTCCAGATTCGTCTGCATCAGGACCAAGTCAAAACGCAGGAAAGTCGTCCTGGAGCACCTGCCAGAAGCATGCCAGTGGTGAATTGAAAGGGCTGGCAGCTGCAGCCACCGTCTTCTAGCAGTGCCAAGGCTGCTCACACCAGCTGGTTTCGTTCTTCGCCTCTCAGAAGCCAACCGCTCTCCCCGGCTGCCGGAGGCGAAGAAGCGGCTACTAGGTGCACCGCTGACGTGAACCGCACTTGTAGGCTGCAAAGCCCGGTTTCGGCAGAAAGAAGCCGGCAACCGCCGCTTCCCTGCGGACAGCTGCGGAGAGCCGAAGTCTGCGTCTCTAGCGGAGTGCATCATAGCGAAAAGCTTTTCCAGCGTGTCTCGCAGGGAGAAAGCTTGCCAGCACAGTGCATGCATCCTGCCCTTGCCCAGAAACATATATTTGCTGAACACTCCAAAAACACTACTCTTTCCTAGGCAAGCTTCAAACTGCTGTCAGACGTCCGTACTCTCTGTTTTCTGCTGCCCTGCTCATTGTAGAAGAGTGCACAGCTCCACCTGACATTCAATGCACAGCGAAGTCAACTGCAAAAAACCAGCAGCTGCTCACTCCCAAACACAAGGCGCTGTCTATGTCCTTGCTTCCCGAGCAACTCAGCGCAGCCCTTCTTCTCTGCATCTCGGAAGCTC
Organism: Taeniopygia guttata; assembly: GCF_048771995.1. NCBI lineage: Eukaryota > Metazoa > Chordata > Aves > Passeriformes > Estrildidae > Taeniopygia > Taeniopygia guttata. The sequence continues at coordinate 157,280 of NC_133031.1, forward strand.
AGGGCACGAACAAGAATTCTCCAGATTCGTGTGCATCAGGACCAAGTCAAAACGCAGGAAAGTCGTCCTGGAGCACCTGCGAGAAGCATGCCAGTGGTGAATTGAAAGGGCTGGCAGCTGCAGCCACCGTCTTCTAGCAGTGCCAAGGCTGCGCACACAAGCCGGTTTCGTTCTTCGCCTCTCAGAAGCCAACCGCTCTCCCCGGCTGCCGGAGGCGAAGAAGCGGCTACTAGGTGCACCGCTGACGTGAACCGCACTTGTAGGCTGCAAAGCGCGGCTTCGGCAGAAAGGCGCCGGCAGCCGCCGCTTCCCTGCGGACAGCTGCGGAGAGCCGAAGTCTGCGTCTCTAGCGGACTGTATCATAGCGAAAAGCTTTTCCAGCGTCTCTCGCGAGGTGAAACCTTGCCAGCACAGTGCACGCATCCCGCCCTTGCCCAGAAACATATATTTGCTGAACACTCCAAAAACACTGGTCTTTCCTAGGCAAGCTTCAAACTGCTGTCAGACGTCCGTGCTCTCTGTTTTCTGCTGCCCTGCTCGTTGTAGAAGAGTGCACAGCTCCAGCTGACATTCAATGCACAGCGAAGTCAACTGCAAAAAACCAGCAGCTGCTCACTCCCAAACACAAGGCGCTGTCTATGTCCTTGCTTCCCGAGCAACTCAGCGCAGCCCTTCTTCTCTGCATCTCGGAAGCTCAGGGCACGAACAAGAATTCTCCAGATTCGTGTGCATCAGGACCAAGTCAAAACGCAGGAAAGTCGTCCTGGAGCACCTGCGAGAAGCATGCCAGTGGTGAATTGAAAGGGCTGGCAGCTGCAGCCACCGTCTTCTAGCAGTGCCAAGGCTGCGCACACAAGCCGGTTTCGTTCTTCGCCTCTCAGAAGCCAACCGCTCTCCCCGGCTGCCGGAGGCGAAGAAGCGGCTACTAGGTGCACCGCTGACGTGAACCGCACTTGTAGGCTGCAAAGCGCGGCTTCGGCAGAAAGGCGCCGGCAGCCGCCGCTTCCCTGCGGACAGCTGCGGAGAGCCGAAGTCTGCGTCTCTAGCGGACTGTATCATAGCGAAAAGCTTTTCCAGCGTCTCTCGCGAGGTGAAACCTTGCCAGCACAGTGCACGCATCCCGCCCTTGCCCAGAAACATATATTTGCTGAACACTCCAAAAACACTGGTCTTTCCTAGGCAAGCTTCAAACTGCTGTCAGACGTCCGTGCTCTCTGTTTTCTGCTGCCCTGCTCGTTGTAGAAGAGTGCACAGCTCCAGCTGACATTCAGTGCACAGCGAAGTCAACTGCAAAAAACCAGCAGCTGCTCACTCCCAAACACAAGGCGCTGTCTATATCCTTGCTTCCCGAGCAATTCAGCACAGCCCTTCTATTCTGCAGCTGCCATCGAGAACTCTGCAACTCGTAAACTCAGGGTACGAACAAGAATTCTCCAGATTCGTGTGCATCAGGACCAAGTCAAAACGCAGGAAAGTTGTCCTGGAGCACCTGCCAGAAGCATCCCAGCGGTGAATTGATAGCGCAGGCAGCTGCAGCCACAGTCCTCTAGCAGTGCCAAGGCAGCGCACACAAGCCGGTTTCGTTCTTCGCCTGTCAGAAGCCAACCGCTCTCCCCGGCTGCCGGAGGCGAAGAAGCGGCTACTAGGTGCACCGCTGACGTGAACCGCACTTGCAGGCTGCAAAGCGCGGCTTCGGCGGAAAGACGCCGGCAGCCGCCGCTTCCCTGCGGACAGCTGCGGAGAGCCGAAGTCTGCGTCTCTAGCAGACTGCATCATAGCGAAAAGCTTTTCCAGCGTTACTCGCAGGGAGAAAGCTTGCCAGCACAGTGCGCGCATCCCGCCCTTTCCCAGAAACATATATTTGCTGAACAATCCAAAAACACTACTCTTTCCTAGGCAAGTTTCAAACTGCTGTCAGACGTCCGTACTCTCTGTTTTCTGCTGCCCTGCTCGTTTTAGAAGAGTGCACAGCTCCACCTGACATTCAGTGCACAGCGAAGTCAATTGCAAAAAACCAGCAGCTGCTCACTCCCAAACAAAAGGCGCTATGTCCTTGCTTCCCAAGCTACTCAGCGCAGCCCTTCTTCTCTGCATCTCGGAAGCTCAGGGCACGAAGAAGAATTCTCCAGATTCGTGTGCATCAGGACCAAGTCAAAACGCAGGAAAGTCGTCCTGGAGCACCTGCCAGACGCATGCCAGCGGTGAATTGAAAGAGCTGGCAGCTGCAGCCACCGTCTTCTAGCAGTGCCAAGGCTGCGCACACATGCCGGTTTCGTTCTTCGCCTCTCAGAAGCCAACCGCTCTCCCCGGTTGCCGGAGGCGAAGAAGCGGCTACTAGGTGCACCGCTGACGTGAACCGCACTTGTAGGCTGCAAAGCGCGGTTTCGGCAGAAAGGAGCCGGCAACCGCCGCTTCCCTGCGGACAGCTGCGGAGAGCCGAAGTCTGCGTCTCTAGCGGACTGCATCATGGCGAAAAGCTTTTCCAGCATGTCTCGCAGGGAGAAAGCTTGCCAGCACACTGCACACATCCCGCCCTTGCCCAGAAACATATATTTGCTGAACACTCCAAAAACACTGCTCTTTCCTAGGCAAGTTTCAAACTGCTGTCAGACGTCCGTGCTCTCTGTTTTCTGCTGCCCTGCTCGTTGTAGAGGAGTGCACAGCTCACCCTGGCATTCAGTGCACAGCGAAGTCAATTGCAAAAAACCAGCAGCTGCTCACTGCCAAACACAAGGCGCTGTCTATGTCCTTGCTTCCCGAGCAATTCAGCACAGCCCTTCTTCTCTGCAGCTGCCATCGAGATCTCTGCAACTGGTAAACTCAGGGTACGAACAAGAATTCTCCAGATTAGTCTGCATCAGGACCAAGTCAAAACGCAGGAAAGTCGTCCTGGAGCACCTGCCAGAAGCATGCCAGTGGTGAATTGAAAGGGCTGGCAGCTGCAGCCACCGTCTTCTAGCAGTTCCAAGGCTGCTCACAGAAGACGGTTTCGTTCTTCGCCTCTCAGAAGCACACCGCTCTCCCCGGCTGCCGGAGGCGAAGAAGCGGCTACTAGGTGCACCGCTGACGTGAACCGCACTTGTAGGCTGCAAAGCGCGGCTTCGGCAGAAAGAAGCCGGCAACCGCCGCTTCCCTGCGGACAGCTGCGGAGAGCCGGAGTCTGCGTCTCTAGCGGACTGCATCATGGCGGAAAGCTTTTCCAGCGTGTCTCGCAGGGAGAAAGCTTGCCAGCATAGTGCACGCATCCCGCCCATGCCCAGAAATATATATATGCCGAACACTCCAAAAACACTACTCTTTCCTAGGCAAGCTTCAAACTGCTGTCAGCCATCTGTGCTCTCTGTTTTCTGCTGTCCTGCTCGTTGTAGAAGAGTGCACAGCTCCACCTGACATTCAGTGCACAGCGAAGTCAACTGCAAAAAACCAGCAGCTGCTCACTCCCAAACACATGGCGCTGTCTATGTCCTTGCTTCCCGAGCAATTCAGCACAGCCCTTCTTCTCTGCAGCTGCCATCGAGATATCTGCAACTCGTAAACTCAGGGTACGAACAAGAATTCTCCAGATTCGTGTGCATCAGGACCAAGTCAAAACGCAGGAAAGTCGTCCTGGAACACCTGCCAGAAGCATGCCAGCGGTGAATTGAAAGGGCTGGCAGCTGCAGCCACCGTCTTCAAGCAGTGCCAAGGCTGCGCACACAAGCCGGTTTCGTTCTTCGCCTCTCAGAAGCCAACCGCTCTCCCCGGCTGCCGGAGGCGAAGAAGCGGCTACTAGGTGCACCGCTGACGTGAACCGCACTTGTAGGCTGCAAAGCGCGGCTTCGGCGGAAAGACGCCGGCAGCCGCCGCTTCCCTGCGGACAGCTGTGCAGAGCTGAAGTCTGTGTCTCTAGCGGACTGCATCATAGCGAAAAGCTTTTCCAGCGTGTCTCGCAGGGAGAAAGCTTGCCATCACAGTGCATGCATCCCGCCCTTGCCCAGAAACATATATTTGCTGAACACTCCAAAAACACTACTCTTTCCTAGGCAAGCTTCAAACTGCTGTCAGACGTCCGTACTCTCTGTTTTCTGCTGCCCTGCTCATTGTAGAAGAGTGCACAGCTCCACCTGACATTCAATGCACAGCGAAGTCAACTGCAAAAAACCAGCAGCTGCTCACTCCCAAACACAAGGCGCTGTCTATGTCCTTGCTTCCCGAGCAACTCAGCGCAGCCCTTCTTCTCTGCATCTCGGAAGCTCAGGGCACGAACAAGAATTCTCCAGATTCGTGTGCATCAGGACCAAGTCAAAACGCAGGAAAGTCGTCCTGGAGCACCTGCCAGAAGCATGCCAGTGGTGAATTGAAAGGGCTGGCAGCTGCAGCCACCGTCTTCTAGCAGTGCCAAGGCTGCGCACACAAGCCGGTTTCGTTCTTCGCCTCTCAGAAGCCAACCGCTCTCCCCGGCTGCCGGAGGCGAAGAAGCGGCTACTAGGTGCACCGCTGACGTGAACCGCACTTGTAGGCTGCAAAGCGCGGCTTCGGCGGAAAGACGCCGGCAGCCGCCGCTTCCCTGCGGACAGCTGCGGAGAGCCGAAGTCTGCGTCTCTAGCAGACTGCATCATAGCGAAAAGCTTTTCCAGCGTTACTCGCAGGGAGAAAGCTTGCCAGCACAGTGCGCGCATCCCGCCCTTGCCCAGAAACATATATTTGCTGAACACTCCAAAAACACTACTCTTTCCTAGGCAAGTTTCAAACTGCTGTCAGACGTCCGTACTCTCTGTTTTCTGCTGCCCTGCTCGTTTTAGAAGAGTGCACAGCTCCACCTGACATTCAGTGCACAGCGAAGTCAATTGCAAAAAACCAGCAGCTGCTCACTCCCAAACAAAAGGCGCTATGTCCTTGCTTCCCAAGCAACTCAGCGCAGACCTTCTTCTCTGCATCTCGGAAGCTCAGGGCACGAAGAAGAATTCTCCAGATTCGTCTGCATCAGGACCAAGTCAAAACGCAGGAAAGTCGTCCTGGAGCACCTGCCAGACGCATGCCAGCGGTGAATTGAAAGAGCTGGCAGATGCAGCCACCGTCTTCTAGCAGTGCCAAGGCTGCGCACACAAGCCGGTTTCGTTCTTCGCCTCTCAGAAGCCAACCGCTCTCCCCGGCTGCCGGAGGCGAAGAAGCGGCTACTAGGTGCACCGCTGACGTGAACCGCACTTGTAGGCTGCAAAGCACGGTTTCGGCAGAAAGAAGCCGGCAACCGCCGCTTCCCTGCGGACAGCTGCGGAGAGCCGAAGTCTGCGTCTCTAGCGGACTGCATCATAGCGAAAAGCTTTTCCAGCATGTCTCGCAGGGAGAAAGCTTGCCAGCACACTGCACACATCTCGCCCTTGCCCAGAAACATATATTTGCTGAACACTCCAAAAACACTGCTCTTTCCTAGGCAAGCTTCAAACTGCTGTCAGACGTCCGTGCTCTCTGTTTTCTGCTGCCCTGCTCGTTGTAGAGGAGTGCACAGCTCACCCTGGCATTCAGTGCACAGCGAAGTCAATTGCAAAAAACCAGCAGCTGCTCACTGCCAAACACAAGGCGCTGTCTATGTCCTTGCTTCCCGAGCAATTCAGCACAGCCCTTCTTTTCTGCAGCTGCCATCGAGATCTCTGCAACTGGTAAACTCAGGGTACGAACAAGAATTCTCCAGATTCGTCTGCATCAGGACCAAGTCAAAACGCAGGAAAGTCGTCCTGGAGCACCTGCCAGAAGCATGCCAGTGGTGAATTGAAAGGGCTGGCAGCTGCAGCCACCGTCTTCTAGCAGTGCCAAGGCTGCGCACACAAGCCGGTTTCGTTCTTCGCCTCTCAGAAGCCAACAGCTCTCCCCGGCTGCCGGAGGCGAAGAAGCGGCTACTAGGTGCACCGCTGACGTGAACCGCAATTGTAGGCTGCAAAGCGCGGCTTCGGCAGAAAGGCGCCGGCAGCCGCCGCTTCCCTGCGGACAGCTGCGGAGAGCCGAAGTCTGCGTCTCTAGCGGACTGCATCATAGCGAAAAGCTTTTCCAGCGTCTCTCGCGAGGTGAAACCTTGCCAGCACAGTGCACGCATCCCGCCCTTGCCCAGAAACATGGATCTGCTGAACACTCCAAAAACACTGGTCTTTCCTAGGCAAGCTTCAAACTGCTGTCAGACGTCCGTGCTCTCTGTTTTCTGCTGCCCTGCTCGTTGTAGAAGAGTGCACAGCTCACCCTGGCATTTAGAGCACATCGAAGTCAATTGCAAAAAAACCAGCAGCTGCTCACTCCCAAACACAAGGCACTGTCTATGTCCTTGCTTCCCGAGCAACTCAGCGCAGCCCTTCTTTTCTGCAGCTGCCATCGAGTTCTCTGCAATTCGGAAGCTCAGCGTACGAACAAGAATTCTCCAGATTCGTCTGCATCAGGACCAAGTCAAAACGCAGGAAAGTCGTCCTGGAGCACCTGGCAGAACCATGCTAGCGGTTAACTAAAAGTGCAGGCAGCGGCAGCCACCGTCCTTTAGCAGTGCCAAGGCAGCGCACACAAGCCGGTTTCGTTCTCCGCCTCTCAGAAGCCAACCGCTCTCTCCGGCTGCCGGAGGCGAAGAAGCGGCTACTAGGTGCACCGCTGACATGAACCGCACTTGTAGGCTGCAAAGCGCGGCTTCGGCAGAAAGAAGCCGGCAACCGCCGCTTTCCCTGCGGACACCTGCGGAGAGCCGGAGTCTGCGTCTCAAGCGGACTGCATCATGGCGGAAAGCTTTTCCAGCGTGTCTCGCAGGGAGAAAGCTTGCCAGCACAGTGCACGCATCCTGCCCTTGCCCAGAAACATATATATGCCGAACACTCCAAAACCACTACTCTTTCCTAGGCAAGCTTCAAACTGCTGTCAGACATCTGTGCTCTCTGTTTTCTGCTGCCCTGCTCGCTGTAGAAGAGTGCACAGCTCCACCTGCCATTCAGTGCACAGCGAAGTCAACTGCAAAAAACCAGCAGCTGCTCACTCCCAAACACAAGGCGCTATGTCCTAGCTTCCCGAGCAACTCAGCGCAGCCCTTCTTCTCTGCATCTCGGAAGCTCAGGGCACGAACAAGAATTCTCCAGATTCGTGTGCATCAGGACCAAGTCAAAACGCAGGAAAGTCGTCCTGGAGCACCTGCCAGAAGCATGCCAGTGGTGAATTGAAAGGGCTGGCAGCTGCAGCCACCGTCTTCTAGCAGTGCCAAGGCTGCACACACAAGCCGGTTTCGTTCTTCGCCTCTCAGAAGCCAACTGCTCTCCCCGGCTGCCGGAGGCGAAGAAGCGGCTACTAGGTGCACCGCTGACGTGAACCGCACTTGTAGGCTGCAAAGCGCGGTTTCGGCAGAAAGAATCCGGCAACCGCCGCTTCCCTGCGGACAGCTGCGGAGAGCCGAAGTCTGCGTCTCTAGCGGAGTGCATCATAGCGAAAAGCTTTTCCAGCGTGTCTCGCAGGGAGAAAGCTTGCCAGCACAGTGCACGCATCCCGCCCTTGCCCAGAAACATATATTTGCTGAACACTCCAAAAACACTACTCTTTCCTAGGCAAGCTTCAAACTGCTGTCAGCCATCTGTGCTCTCTGTTTTCTTCTGCCCTGCTCGTTGTAGAGGAGTGCACAGTTCCACCTGACATTCAGTGCACAGCGAAGTCAACTGCAAAAAAGAAGCAGCTGCTCACTCCCAAACACAAGGCGCTGTCTATGTCCTTGCTTCCCGAGCAACTCAGCGCAGCCCTTCTTTTCTACAGCTGCCATCGAGTTCTCTGCAACTGGGAAGCTCAGGGTACGAACAAGAATTCTCCAGATTCGTCTGCATCAGGACCAAGTCAAAACGCAGGAAAGTCGTCCTGGAGCACCTGGCAGAACCATGCTAGCGGTTAACTAAAAGTGCAGGCAGCGGCAGCCACCGTCCTTTAGCAGTGCCAAGGCAGCGCACACAAGCCGGTTTCGTTCTCCGCCTCTCAGAAGCCAACCGCTCTCCCCGGCTGCCGGAGGCGAAGAAGCGGCTACTAGGTGCACCGCTGACGTGAACCGCACTTGTAGGCTGCAAAGCGCGGTTTTGGCAGAAAGAAGCCGGCAACCGCCGCTTCCCTGCGGACAGCTGCGGAGAGCCGAAGTCTGCGTCTCTAGCGGAGTGCATCATAGCGAAAAGCTTTTCCAGCGTGTCTCGCAGGGAGAAAGCTTGCCAGCACAGTGCATGCATCCTGCCCTTGCCCAGAAACATATATTTGCTGAACACTCCAAAAACACTACTCTTTCCTAGGCAAGCTTCAATCTGCTGTCAGACGTCCGTACTCTCTGTTTTCTGCTGCCCTGCTCATTGTAGAAGAGTGCACAGCTCCACCTGACATTCAATGCACAGCGAAGTCAACTGCAAAAAACCAGCAGCCTCTCACTCCCAAACACAAGGCGCTGTCTATGTCCTTGCTTCCCGAGCAACTCAGCGCAGCCCTTCTTCTCTGCATCTCGGAAGCTCAGGGCACGAACAAGAATTCTCCAGATTCGTGTGCATCAGGACCAAGTCAAAACGCAGGAAAGTCGTCCTGGAGCACCTGCCAGAAGCATGCCAGTGGTGAATTGAAAGGGCTGGCAGCTGCAGCCACCGTCTTCTAGCAGTGCCAAGGCTGCGCACACAAGCCGCTTTCGTTCTTCGCCTCTCAGAAGCCAACCGCTCTCCCCGGCTGCCGGAGGCGAAGAAGCGGCTACTAGGTGCACCGCTGACGTGAACCGCACTTGTAGGCTGCAAAGCGCGGCTTCGGCAGAAAGGCGCCGGCAGCCGCCGCTTCCCTGCGGACAGCTGCGGAGAGCCGAAGTCTGCGTCTCTAGCGGAGTGCATCATAGCGAAAAGCTTTTCCAGCGTGTCTCGCAGGGAGAAAGCTTGCCAGCACAGTGCACGCATCCCGCCCTTGCCCAGAAACATATATTTGCTGAACACTCCAAAAACACTACTCTTTCCTAGGCAAGCTTCAAACTGCTGTCAGCCATATGTGCTCTCTGTTTTCTTCTGCCCTGCTCGTTGTAGAGGAGTGCACAGCTCCACCTGACATTCAGTGCACAGCGAAGTCAACTGCAAAAAAGAAGCAGCTGCTCACTCCCAAACACAAGGCGCTATGTCCTTGCTTCCCGAGCCGTTCAGCGCAGCCCTTCTTTTCTGCAGCTGCCATCGAGTTCTCTGCAACTGGGAAGCTCAGGGTACGAACAAGAATTCTCCAGATTCGTCTGCATCAGGACCAAGTCAAAACGCAGGAAAGTCGTCCTGGAGCACCTGGCAGAACCATGCTAGCGGTTAACTAAAAGTGCAGGCAGCGGCAGCCACCGTCCTTTAGCAGTGCCAAGGCAGCGCACACAAGCCGGTTTCGTTCTCCGCCTCTCAGAAGCCAACCGCTCTCTCCGGCTGCCGGAGGCGAAGAAGCGGCTACTAGGTGCACCGCTGACATGAACCGCACTTGTAGGCTGCAAAGCGCGGCTTCGGCAGAAAGAAGCCGGCAACCGCCGCTTTCCCTGCGGACACCTGCGGAGAGCCGGAGTCTGCGTCTCAAGCGGACTGCATCACGGCGGAAAGCTTTTCCAGCGTGTCTCGCAGGGAGAAAGCTTGCCAGCACAGTGCACGCATCCCGTCCTTGCCCAGAAACATATATATGCCGAACACTCCAAAAACACTACTCTTTCCTAGGCAAGCTTCAAACTGCTGTCAGCCATCTGTGCTCTCTGTTTTCTGCTGTCCTGCTCGTTGTAGAAGAGTGCACAGCTCCACCTGACATTCAGTGCACAGCGAAGTCAACTGCAAAAAACCAGCAGCCTCTCACTCCCAAACACAAGGCGCTATCTATGTCCTTGCTTCCCGAGCAATTCAGCACAGCCCTTCTTCTTTGCAACTCGGAAGCTCAGGGTACGAACAAGAATTCTCCAGATTCGTGTGCATCAGGACCAAGTCAAAACGCAGGAAAGTCGTCCTGGAGCACCTGCCAGAAGCATGCCAGTGGTGAATTGAAAGGGCTGGCAGCTGCAGCCACCGTCTTCTAGCAGTGCCAAGGCTGCACACACAAGCCGGTTTCGTTCTTCGCCTCTCAGAAGCCAACCGCTCTCCCCGGCTGCCGGAGGCGAAGAAGCGGCTACTAGGTGCACCGCTGACGTGAACCGCACTTGTAGGCTGCAAAGCGCGGTTTCGGCAGAAAGAAGCCGGCAACCGCCGCTTCCCTGCGGACAGCTGCGGAGAGCCGAAGTCTGCGTCTCTAGCGGAGTGCATCATAGCGAAAAGCTTTTCCAGCGTGTCTCGCAGGGAGAAAGCTTGCCAGCACAGTGCATGCATCCCGCCCTTGCCCAGAAACATATATTTGCTGAACACTCCAAAAACACTGCTCTTTCCTAGGCAAGCTTCAAACTGCTGTCAGACGTCCGTACTCTCTGTTTTCTGCTGCCCTGCTCATTGTAGAAGAGTGCACAGCTCCACCTGACATTCAATGCACAGCGAAGTCAACTGCAAAAAACCAGCAGCTGCTCACTCCCAAACACAAGGCGCTGTCTATGTCCTTGCTTCCCGAGCAACTCAGCGCAGCCCTTCTTCTCTGCATCTCGGAAGCTCAGGGCACGAACAAGAATTCTCCAGATTCGTGTGCATCAGGACCAAGTCAAAACGCAGGAAAGTCGTCCTGGAGCACCTGCCAGAAGCATGCCAGTGGTGAATTGAAAGGGCTGGCAGCTGCAGCCACCGTCTTCTAGCAGTGCCAAGGCTGCGCACACAAGCCGCTTTCGTTCTTCGCCTCTCAGAAGCCAACCGCTCTCCCCGGCTGCCGGAGGCGAAGAAGCGGCTACTAGGTGCACCGCTGACGTGAACCGCACTTGTAGGCTGCAAAGCGCGGCTTCGGCAGAAAGGCGCCGGCAGCCGCCGCTTCCCTGCGGACAGCTGCGGAGAGCCGAAGTCTGCGTCTCTAGCGGAGTGCATCATAGCGAAAAGCTTTTCCAGCGTCTCTCGCGAGGTGAAACCTTGCCAGCACAGTGCACGCATCCCGCCCTTGCCCAGAAACATGGATCTGCTGAACACTCCAAAAACACTGGTCTTTCCTAGGCAAGCTTCAAACTGCTGTCAGACGTCCGTGCTCTCTGTTTTCTGCTGCCCTGCTCGTTGTAGAAGAGTGCACAGCTCACCCTGGCATTTAGAGCACATCGAAGTCAATTGCAAAAAACCAGCAGCTGCTCACTCCCAAACACAAGGCACTGTCTATGTCCTTGCTTCCCGAGCAACTCAGCGCAGCCCTTCTTTTCTGCAGCTGCCATCGAGTTCTCTGCAACTGGGAAGCTCAGGGTACGAACAAGAATTCTCCAGATTCGTCTGCATCAGGACCAAGTCAAAACGCAGGAAAGTCGTCCTGGAGCACCTGCCAGAACCATGCTAGCGGTTAACTAAAAGTGCAGGCAGCGGCAGCCACCGTCTTTTAGCAGTGCCAAGGCAGCGCACACAAGCCGGTTTCGTTCTCCGCCTCTCAGAAGCCAACCGCTCTCTCCGGCTGCCGGAGGCGAAGAAGCGGCTACTAGGTGCACCGCTGACATGAACCGCACTTGTAGGCTGCAAAGCGCGGCTTCGGCAGAAAGAAGCCGGCAACCGCCGCTTTCCCTGCGGACACCTGCGGAGAGCCGGAGTCTGCGTCTCAAGCGGACTGCATCACGGCGGAAAGCTTTTCCAGCGTGTCTCGCAGGGAGAAAGCTTGCCAGCACAGTGCACGCATCCCGCCCTTGCCCAGAAACATATATATGCCGAACACTCCAAAAACACTACTCTTTCCTAGGCAAGCTTCAAACTGCTGTCAGCCATCTGTGCTCTCTGTTTTCTGCTGTCCTGCTCGTTGTAGAAGAGTGCACAGCTCCACCTGACATTCAGTGCACAGCGAAGTCAACTGCAAAAAACCAGCAGCCTCTCACTCCCAAACACAAGGCGCTGTCTATGTCCTTGCTTCCCGAGCAACTCAGCACAGCCCTTCTTCTTTGCAACTCGGAAGCTCAGGGTACGAACAAGAATTCTCCAGATTCGTGTGCATCAGGACCAAGTCAAAACGCAGGAAAGTCGTCCTGGAGCACCTGCCAGAAGCATGCCAGTGGTGAATTGAAAGGGCTGGCAGCTGCAGCCACCGTCTTCTAGCAGTGCCAAGGCTGCACACACAAGCCGGTTTCGTTCTTCGCCTCTCAGAAGCCAACCGCTCTCCCCGGCTGCCGGAGGCGAAGAAGCGGCTACTAGGTGCACCGCTGACGTGAACCGCACTTGTAGGCTGCAAAGCGCGGTTTCGGCAGAAAGAAGCCGGCAACCGCCGCTTCCCTGCGGACAGCTGCGGAGAGCCGAAGTCTGCGTCTCTAGCGGAGTGCATCATAGCGAAAAGCTTTTCCAGCGTGTCTCGCAGGGAGAAAGCTTGCCAGCACAGTGCATGCATCCCGCCCTTGCCCAGAAACATATATTTGCTGAACACTCCAAAAACACTACTCTTTCCTAGGCAAGCTTCAAACTGCTGTCAGACGTCCGTACTCTCTGTTTTCTGCTGCCCTGCTCATTGTAGAAGAGTGCACAGCTCCACCTGACATTCAATGCACAGCGAAGTCAACTGCAAAAAACCAGCAGCTGCTCACTCCCAAACACAAGGCGCTGTCTATGTCCTTGCTTCCCGAGCAACTCAGCGCAGCCCTTCTTCTCTGCATCTCGGAAGCTCAGGGCACGAAGAAGAATTCTCCAGATTCGTGTGCATCAGGACCAAGTCAAAACGCAGGAAAGTCGTCCTGGAGCACCTGCCAGAAGCATGCCAGTGGTGAATTGAAAGGGCTGGCAGCTGCAGCCACCGTCTTCTAGCAGTGCCAAGGCTGCGCACACAAGCCGCTTTCGTTCTTCGCCTCTCAGAAGCCAACCGCTCTCCCCGGCTGCCGGAGGCGAAGAAGCGGCTACTAGGTGCACCGCTGACGTGAACCGCACTTGTAGGCTGCAAAGCGCGGCTTCGGCAGAAAGGCGCCGGCAGCCGCCGCTTCCCTGCGGACAGCTGCGGAGAGCCGAAGTCTGCGTCTCTAGCGGACTGCATCATAGCGAAAAGCTTTTCCAGCGTCTCTCGCGAGGTGAAACCTTGCCAGCACAGTGCACGCATCCCGCCCTTGCCCAGAAACATGGATCTGCTGAACACTCCAAAAACACTGGTCTTTCCTAGGCAAGCTTCAAACTGCTGTCAGACGTCCGTGCTCTCTGTTTTCTGCTGCCCTGCTCGTTGTAGAAGAGTGCACAGCTCACCCTGGCATTTAGAGCACATCGAAGTCAATTGCAAAAAACCAGCAGCTGCTCACTCCCAAACACAAGGCACTGTCTATGTCCTTGCTTCCCGAGCAACTCAGCGCAGCCCTTCTTTTCTGCAGCTGCCATCGAGTTCTCTGCAATTCGGAAGCTCAGCGTACGAACAAGAATTCTCCAGATTCGTCTGCATCAGGACCAAGTCAAAACGCAGGAAAGTCGTACTGGAGCACCTGGCAGAACCATGCTAGCGGTTAACTAAAAGTGCAGGCAGCGGCAGCCACCGTCTTCTAGCAGTGCCAAGGCTGCGCACACAAGCCGGTTTCGTTCTTCGCCTCTCAGAAGCCAACCGCTCTCCCCGGCTGCCGGAGGCGAAGAAGCGGCTCCTAGGTGCACCGCTGACGTGAACCGCACTTGTAGGCTGCAAAGCGCGGCTTCGGCGGAAAGACGCCGGCAGCCGCCGCTTCCCTGCGGACAGCTGCGGAGAGCCGAAGTCTGCGTCTCTAGCGGACTGCATCATGGCGGAAAGCTTTTCCAGCGTGTCTCGCAGGGAGAAAGCTTGCCAGCACAGTGCACGCATCCTGCCCTTGCCCAGAAACATATATATGCCGAACACTCCAAAAACACTACTCTTTCCTAGGCAAGCTTCAAACTGCTGTCAGACATCTGTGCTCTCTGTTTTCTGCTGCCCTGCTCGTTGTAGAAGAGTGCACAGCTCCACCTGCCATTCAGTGCACAACGAAGTCAACTGCAAAAAACCAGCAGCTGCTCACTGCCAAACACAAGGCGCTGTCTATGTCCTAGCTTCCCGAGCAACTCAGCGCAGCCCTTCTTCTCTGCATCTCGGAAGCTCAGGGCACGAACAAGAATTCTCCAGATTCGTGTGCATCAGGACCAAGTCAAAACGCAGGAAAGTCGTCCTGGAGCACCTGCCAGAAGCATGCCAGTGGTGAATTGAAAGGGCTGGCAGCTGCAGCCACCGTCTTCTAGCAGTGCCAAGGCTGCACACACAAGCCGCTTTCGTTCTTCGCCTCTCAGAAGCCAACCGCTCTCCCCGGCTGCCGGAGGCGAAGAAGCGGCTACTAGGTGCACCGCTGACGTGAACCGCACTTGTAGGCTGCAAAGCGCGGCTTCGGCGGAAAGACGCCGGCAGCCGCCGCTTCCCTGCGGACAGCTGCGGAGAGCTGAAGTCTGTGTCTCTAGCGGACTGCATCATAGCGAAAAGCTTTTCCAGCGTGTCTCGCAGGGAGAAAGCTTGCCAGCACAGTGCATGCATCCCGCCCTTGCCCAGAAACATATATTTGCTGAACACTCCAAAAACACTACTCTTTCCTAGGCAAGCTTCAAACTGCTGTCAGACGTCCGTACTCTTTGTTTACTGCTGCCCTGCTCATTGTAGAAGAGTGCACAGTTCCACCTGACATTCAGTGCACAGCGAAGTCAATTGCAAAAAACCAGCAGCTGCTCACTCCCAAACACAAGGCGCTGTCTATGTCCTTGCTTCCCGAGCAATTCAGCACAGCCCTTCTTCTTTGCAACTCGGAAGCTCAGGGTACGAACAAGAATTCTCCAGATTCGTGTGCATCAGGACCAAGTCAAAACGCAGGAAAGTCGTCCTGGAGCACCTGCCAGAAGCATGCCAGTGGTGAATTGAAAGGGCTGGCAGCTGCAGCCACCGTCTTCTAGCAGTGCCAAGGCTGCGCACACAAGCCGGTTTCGTTCTTCGCCTCTCAGAAGCCAACCGCTCTCCCCGGCTGCCGGAGGCGAAGAAGCGGCTACTAGGTGCACCGCTGACGTGAACCGCACTTGTAGGCTGCAAAGCGCGGTTTCGGCAGAAAGAAGCCGGCAACCGCCGCTTTCCTGCGGACAGCTGCGGAGAGCCGAAGTCTGCGTCTCTAGCGGAGTGCATCATAGCGAAAAGCTTTTCCAGCGTGTCTCGCAGGGAGAAAGCTTGCCAGCACAGTGCATGCATCCCGCCCTTGCCCAGAAACATATATTTGCTGAACACTCCAAAAACACTACTCTTTCCTAGGCAAGCTTCAAACTGCTGTCAGCCATCTGTGCTCTCTGTTTTCTGCTGTCCTGCTCGTTGTAGAAGAGTGCACAGTTCCACCTGACATTCAGTGCACAGCGAAGTCAACTGCAAAAAACCAGCAGCTGCTCACTCCCAAACACAAGGCGCTGTCTATGTCCTTGCTTCCCGAGCAACTCAGCGCAGCCCTTCTTCTCTGCATCTCGGAAGCTCAGGGCACGAACAAGAATTCTCCAGATTCGTGTGCATCAGGACCAAGTCAAAACGCAGGAAAGTCGTCCTGGAGCACCTGCCAGAAGCATGCCAGTGGTGAATTGAAAGGGCTGGCAGCTGCAGCCACCGTCTTCTAGCAGTGCCAAGGCTGCACACACAAGCCGGTTTCGTTCTTCGCCTCTCAGAAGCCAACCGCTCTCCCCGGCTGCCGGAGGCGAAGAAGCGGCTACTAGGTGCACCGCTGACGTGAACCGCACTTGTAGGCTGCAAAGCGCGGCTTCGGCAGAAAGGCGCCGGCAGCCGCCGCTTCCCTGCGGACAGCTGCGGAGAGCCGAAGTCTGCGTCTCTAGCGGACTGCATCATAGCGAAAAGCTTTTCCAGCGTCTCTCGCGGGGTGAAACCTTGCCAGCACAGTGCACGCATCCCGCCCTTTCCCAGAAACATGGATCTGCTGAACACTCCAAAAACACTGGTCTTTCCTAGGCAAGCTTCAAACTGCTGTCAGACGTCCGTGCTCTCTGTTTTCTGCTGCCCTGCTCGTTGTAGAAGAGTGCACAGCTCACCCTGGCATTCAGAGCACAGCGAAGTCAATTGCAAAAAACCAGCAGCTGCTCACTCCCAAACACAAGGCGCTGTCTATGTCCTTGCTTCCCGAGCAACTCAGCGCAGCCCTTCTTTTCTGCAGCTGCCATCGAGTTCTCTGCAACTGGGAAGCTCAGGGTACGAACAAGAATTCTCCAGATTCGTCTGCATCAGGACCAAGTCAAAACGCAGGAAAGTCGTCCTGGAGCACCTGTCAGAAGCATGCCAGAGGTGAACTGAAAGGGCTGGCAGCTGCAGCCACCTTCCTCTAGCAGTGCCAAGGCGGCGCACACAAGCCGGTTTCGTTCTTCGCCTCTCAGAAGCCAACCGCTCTCCCCGGCTGCCGGAGGCGAAGAAGCGGCTACTAGGTGCACCGCTGACGTGAACCGCACTTGTAGGCTGCAAAGCGCGGCTTCGGCAGAAAGGCGCCGGCAGCCGCCGCTTCCCTGCGGACAGCTGCGGAGAGCCGAAGTCTGCGTCTCTAGCGGACTGCATCATAGCGAAAAGCTTTTCCAGCGTCTCTCGCGAGGTGAAACCTTGCCAGCACAGTGAACGCATCCCGCCCTTGCCCAGAAACATGGATCTGCTGAACACTCCAAAAACACTGGTCTTTCCTAGGCAAGCTTCAAACTGCTGTCAGACGTCCGTGCTCTCTGTTTTCTGCTGCCCTGCTCGTTGTAGAAGAGTGCACAGCTCACCCTGGCATTTAGAGCACATCGAAGTCAATTGCAAAAAACCAGCAGCTGCTCACTCCCAAACACAAGGCACTGTCTATGTCCTTGCTTCCCGAGCAACTCAGCGCAGCCCTTCTTTTCTGCAGCTGCCATCGAGTTCTCTGCAATTCGGAAGCTCAGCGTACGAACAAGAATTCTCCAGATTCGTCTGCATCAGGACCAAGTCAAAACGCAGGAAAGTCGTACTGGAGCACCTGGCAGAACCATGCTAGCGGTTAACTAAAAGTGCAGGCAGCGGCAGCCACCGTCTTCTAGCAGTGCCAAGGCTGCGCACACAAGCCGGTTTCGTTCTTCGCCTCTCAGAAGCCAACCGCTCTCCCCGGCTGCCGGAGGCGAAGAAGCGGCTACTAGGTGCACCGCTGACGTGAACCGCACTTGTAGGCTGCAAAGCGCGGCTTCGGCGGAAAGACGCCGGCAGCCGCCGCTTCCCTGCGGACAGCTGCGGAGAGCTGAAGTCTGCGTCTCTAGCGGAGTGCATCATAGCGAAAAGCTTTTCCAGCGTCTCTCGCGAGGTGAAACCTTGCCAGCACAGTGCACGCATCCCGCCCTTGCCCAGAAACATGGATCTGCTGAACACTCCAAAAACACTGGTCTTTCCTAGGCAAGCTTCAAACTGCTGTCAGACGTCCGTGCTCTCTGTTTTCTGCTGCCCTGCTCGTTGTAGAAGAGTGCACAGCTCACCCTGGCATTTAGAGCACATCGAAGTCAATTGCAAAAAACCAGCAGCTGCTCACTCCCAAACACAAGGCACTGTCTATGTCCTTGCTTCCCGAGCAACTCAGCGCAGCCCTTCTTTTCTGCAGCTGCCATCGAGTTCTCTGCAATTCGGAAGCTCAGCGTACGAACAAGAATTCTCCAGATTCGTCTGCATCAGGACCAAGTCAAAACGCAGGAAAGTCGTCCTGGAGCACCTGGCAGAACCATGCTAGCGGTTAACTAAAAGTGCAGGCAGCGGCAGCCACCGTCCTTTAGCAGTGCCAAGGCAGCGCACACAAGCCGGTTTCGTTCTCCGCCTCTCAGAAGCCAACCGCTCTCTCCGGCTGCCGGAGGCGAAGAAGCGGCTACTAGGTGCACCGCTGACATGAACCGCACTTGTAGGCTGCAAAGCGCGGCTTCGGCAGAAAGAAGCCGGCAACCGCCGCTTTCCCTGCGGACACCTGCGGAGAGCCGGAGTCTGCGTCTCAAGCGGACTGCATCACGGCGGAAAGCTTTTCCAGCGTGTCTCGCAGGGAGAAAGCTTGCCAGCACAGTGCACGCATCCCGCCCTTGCCCAGAAACATATATATGCCGAACACTCCAAAAACACTACTCTTTCCTAGGCAAGCTTCAAACTGCTGTCAGACATCTGTGCTCTCTGTTTTCTGCTGTCCTGCTCGTTGTAGAAGAGTGCACAGCTCCACCTGACATTCAGTGCACAGCGAAGTCAACTGCAAAAAACCAGCAGCCTCTCACTCCCAAACACAAGGCGCTGTCTATGTCCTTGCTTCCCGAGCAATTCAGCACAGCCCTTCTTCTTTGCAACTCGGAAGCTCAGGGTACGAACAAGAATTCTCCAGATTCGTGTGCATCAGGACCAAGTCAAAACGCAGGAAAGTCGTCCTGGAGCACCTGCCAGAAGCATGCCAGTGGTGAATTGAAAGGGCTGGCAGCTGCAGCCACCGTCTTCTAGCAGTGCCAAGGCTGCACACACAAGCCGGTTTCGTTCTTCGCCTCTCAGAAGCCAACCGCTCTCCCCGGCTGCCGGAGGCGAAGAAGCGGCTACTAGGTGCACCGCTGACGTGAACCGCACTTGTAGGCTGCAAAGCGCGGCTTCGGCAGAAAGAAGCCGGCAACCGCCGCTTCCCTGCGGACAGCTGCGGAGAGCCGAAGTCTGCGTCTCTAGCGGAGTGCATCATAGCGAAAAGCTTTTCCAGCGTGTCTCGCAGGGAGAAAGCTTGCCAGCACAGTGCATGCATCCCGCCCTTGCCCAGAAACATATATTTGCTGAACACTCCAAAAACACTACTCTTTCCTAGGCAAGCTTCAAACTGCTGTCAGACGTCCGTACTCTCTGTTTTCTGCTGCCCTGCTCATTGTAGAAGAGTGCACAGCTCCACCTGACATTCAATGCACAGCGAAGTCAACTGCAAAAAACCAGCAGCTGCTCACTCCCAAACACAAGGCGCTGTCTATGTCCTTGCTTCCCGAGCAACTCAGCGCAGCCCTTCTTCTCTGCATCTCGGAAGCTCAGGGCACGAACAAGAATTCTCCAGATTCGTGTGCATCAGGACCAAGTCAAAACGCAGGAAAGTCGTCCTGGAGCACCTGCCAGAAGCATGCCAGTGGTGAATTGAAAGGGCTGGCAGCTGCAGCCACCGTCTTCTAGCAGTGCCAAGGCTGCGCACACAAGCCGCTTTCGTTCTTCGCCTCTCAGAAGCCAACCGCTCTCCCCGGCTGCCGGAGGCGAAGAAGCGGCTACTAGGTGCACCGCTGACGTGAACCGCACTTGTAGGCTGCAAAGCGCGGCTTCGGCAGAAAGGCGCCGGCAGCCGCCGCTTCCCTGCGGACAGCTGCGGAGAGCCGAAGTCTGCGTCTCTAGCGGAGTGCATCATAGCGAAAAGCTTTTCCAGCGTCTCTCGCGAGGTGAAACCTTGCCAGCACAGTGCACGCATCCCGCCCTTGCCCAGAAACATGGATCTGCTGAACACTCCAAAAACACTACTCTTTCCTAGGTAAGCTTCAAACTGCTGTCAGACGTCCGTACTCTCTGTTTTCTGCTGCCCTGCTCGTTGTAGAAGAGTGCACAGCTCACCCTGGCATTTAGAGCACATCGAAGTCAATTGCAAAAAACCAGCAGCTGCTCACTCCCAAACACAAGGCACTGTCTATGTCCTTGCTTCCCGAGCAACTCAGCGCAGCCCTTCTTTTCTGCAGCTGCCATCGAGTTCTCTGCAATTCGGAAGCTCAGCGTACGAACAAGAATTCTCCAGATTCGTCTGCATCAGGACCAAGTCAAAACGCAGGAAAGTCGTACTGGAGCACCTGGCAGAACCATGCTAGCGGTTAACTAAAAGTGCAGGCAGCGGCAGCCACCGTCCTTTAGCAGTGCCAAGGCAGCGCACACAAGCCGGTTTCGTTCTCCGCCTCTCAGAAGCCAACCGCTCTCTCCGGCTGCCGGAGGCGAAGAAGCGGCTACTAGGTGCACCGCTGACATGAACCGCACTTGTAGGCTGCAAAGCGCGGCTTCGGCAGAAAGAAGCCGGCAACCGCCGCTTTCCCTGCGGACACCTGCGGAGAGCCGGAGTCTGCGTCTCAAGCGGACTGCATCATGGCGGAAAGCTTTTCCAGCGTGTCTCGCAGGGAGAAAGCTTGCCAGCACAGTGCACGCATCCTGCCCTTGCCCAGAAACATATATATGCCGAACACTCCAAAAAGACTACTCTTTCCTAGGCAAGCTTCAAACTGCTGTCAGACATCTGTGCTCTCTGTTTTCTGCTGCCCTGCTCGTTGTAGAAGAGTGCACAGCTCCACCTGCCATTCAGTGCACAGCGAAGTCAACTGCAAAAAACCAGCAGCTGCTCACTCCCAAACACAAGGCGCTGTCTATGTCCTAGCTTCCCGAGCAACTCAGCGCAGCCCTTCTTCTCTGCATCTCGGAAGCTCAGGGCACGAACAAGAATTCTCCAGATTCGTCTGCATCAGGACCAAGTCAAAACGCAGGAAAGTCGTCCTGGAGCACCTGCCAGAAGCATGCCAGTGGTGAATTGAAAGGGCTGGCAGCTGCAGCCACCGTCTTCTAGCAGTGCCAAGGCTGCACACACAAGCCGCTTTCGTTCTTCGCCTCTCAGAAGCCAACCGCTCTCCCCGGCTGCCGGAGGCGAAGAAGCGGCTACTAGGTGCACCGCTGACGTGAACCGCACTTGTAGGCTGCAAAGCGCGGTTTCGGCAGAAAGAATCCGGCAACCGCCGCTTCCCTGCGGACAGCTGCGGAGAGCCGAAGTCTGCGTCTCTAGCGGAGTGCATCATAGCGAAAAGCTTTTCCAGCGTGTCTCGCAGGGAGAAAGCTTGCCAGCACAGTGCACGCATCCCGCCCTTGCCCAGAAACATATATTTGCTGAACACTCCAAAAACACTACTCTTTCCTAGGCAAGCTTCAAACTGCTGTCAGCCATCTGTGCTCTCTGTTTTCTTCTGCCCTGCTCGTTGTAGAGGAGTGCACAGCTCCACCTGACATTCAGTGCACAGCGAAGTCAACTGCAAAAAAGAACCAGCTGCTCACTCCCAAACACAAGGCGCTGTCTATGTCCTTGCTTCCCGAGCAACTCAGCGCAGCCCTTCTTTTCTGCAGCTGCCATCGAGTTCTCTGCAACTGGGAAGCTCAGGGTACGAACAAGAATTCTCCAGATTCGTCTGCATCAGGACCAAGTCAAAACGCAGGAAAGTCGTCCTGGAGCACCTGGCAGAACCATGCTAGCGGTTAACTAAAAGTGCAGGCAGCGGCAGCCACCGTCCTTTAGCAGTGCCAAGGCAGCGCACACAAGCCGGTTTCGTTCTCCGCCTCTCAGAAGCCAACCGCTCTCTCCGGCTGCCGGAGGCGAAGAAGCGGCTACTAGGTGCACCGCTGACATGAACCGCACTTGTAGGCTGCAAAGCGCGGCTTCGGCAGAAAGAAGCCGGCAACCGCCGCTTTCCCTGCGGACACCTGCGGAGAGCCGGAGTCTGCGTCTCAAGCGGACTGCATCACGGCGGAAAGCTTTTCCAGCGTGTCTCGCAGGGAGAAAGCTTGCCAGCACAGTGCACGCATCCCGCCCTTGCCCAGAAACATATATATGCCGAACACTCCAAAAACACTACTCTTTCCTAGGCAAGCTTCAAACTGCTGTCAGCCATCTGTGCTCTCTGTTTTCTGCTGTCCTGCTCGTTGTAGAAGAGTGCACAGCTCCACCTGACATTCAGTGCACAGCGAAGTCAACTGCAAAAAACCAGCAGCCTCTCACTCCCAAACACAAGGCGCTGTCTATGTCCTTGCTTCCCGAGCAATTCAGCACAGCCTTTCTTCTTTGCAACTCGGAAGCTCAGGGTACGAACAAGAATTCTCCAGATTCGTGTGCATCAGGACCAAGTCAAAACGCAGGAAAGTCGTCCTGGAGCACCTGCCAGAAGCATGCCAGTGGTGAATTGAAAGGGCTGGCAGCTGCAGCCACCGTCTTCTAGCAGTGCCAAGGCTGCACACACAAGCCGGTTTCGTTCTTCGCCTCTCAGAAGCCAACCGCTCTCCCCGGCTGCCGGAGGCGAAGAAGCGGCTACTAGGTGCACCGCTGACGTGAACCGCACTTGTAGGCTGCAAAGCGCGGTTTCGGCAGAAAGAAGCCGGCAACCGCCGCTTCCCTGCGGACAGCTGCGGAGAGCCGAAGTCTGCGTCTCTAGCGGAGTGCATCATAGCGAAAAGCTTTTCCAGCGTGTCTCGCAGGGAGAAAGCTTGCCAGCACAGTGCATGCATCCCGCCCTTGCCCAGAAACATATATTTGCTGAACACTCCAAAAACACTACTCTTTCCTAGGCAAGCTTCAAACTGCTGTCAGCCATCTGTGCTCTCTGTTTTCTGCTGTCCTGCTCGTTGTAGAAGAGTGCACAGCTCCACCTGACATTCAGTGCACAGCGAAGTCAACTGCAAAAAACCAGCAGCTGCTCACTCCCAAACACAAGGTGCTGTCTATGTCCTTGCTTCCCGAGCAATTCAGCACAGCCCTTCTTCTCTGCAGCTGCCATCGAGATCTCTGCAACTCGTAAACTCAGGGTACGAGCAAGAATTCTCCAGATTCGTCTGCATCAGGACCAAGTCAAAACGCAGGAAAGTCATCCTGGAACACCTGCCAGAAGCATGCCAGCGGTGAATTGAAAGGGCTGGCAGCTGCAGCCACCGTCTTCAAGCAGTGCCAAGGCTGCGCACACAAGCCGGTTTCGTTCTTCGCCTGTCAGAAGCCAACCGCTCTCCCCGGCTGCCGGAGGCGAAGAAGCGGCTACTAGGTGCACCGCTGACGTGAACCGCACTTGTAGGCTGCAAAGCGCGGCTTCGGCGGAAAGACGCCGGCAGCCGCCGCTTCCCTGCGGACAACTGCGGAGAGCTGAAGTCTGTGTCTCTAGCGGACTGCATCATAGCGAAAAGCTTTTCCAGCGTGTCTCGCAGGGAGAAAGCTTGCCAGCACAGTGCATGCATCCCGCCCTTGCCCAGAAACATATATTTGCTGAACACTCCAAAAACACTACTCTTTCCTAGGCAAGCTTCAAACTGCTGTCAGACGTCCGTACTCTCTGTTTTCTGCTGCCCTGCTCATTGTAGAAGAGTGCACAGTTCCACCTGACATTCAGTGCACAGCGAAGTCAACTGCAAAAAACCAGCAGCTGCTCACTCCCAAACACAAGGCGCTGTCTATGTCCTTGCTTCCCGAGCAACTCAGCGCAGCCCTTCTTCTCTGCATCTCGGAAGCTCAGGGCACGAACAAGAATTCTCCAGATTCGTGTGCATCAGGACCAAGTCAAAACGCAGGAAAGTCGTCCTGGAGCACCTGCCAGAAGCATGCCAGTGGTGAATTGAAAGGGCTGGCAGCTGCAGCCACCGTCTTCTAGCAGTGCCAAGGCTGCACACACAAGCCGGTTTCGTTCTTCGCCTCTCAGAAGCCAACCGCTCTCCCCGGCTGCCGGAGGCGAAGAAGCGGCTACTAGGTGCACCGCTGACGTGAACCGCACTTGTAGGCTGCAAAGCGCGGCTTCGGCAGAAAGGCGCCGGCAGCCGCCGCTTCCCTGCGGACAGCTGCGGAGAGCCGAAGTCTGCGTCTCTAGCGGACTGCATCATAGCGAAAAGCTTTTCCAGCGTCTCTCGCGGGGTGAAACCTTGCCAGCACAGTGCACGCATCCCGCCCTTGCCCAGAAACATGGATCTGCTGAACACTCCAAAAACACTGGTCTTTCCTAGGCAAGCTTCAAACTGCTGTCAGACGTCCGTGCTCTCTGTTTTCTGCTGCCCTGCTCGTTGTAGAAGAGTGCACAGCTCACCCTGGCATTTAGAGCACAGCGAAGTCAATTGCAAAAAACCAGCAGCTGCTCACTCCCAAACACAAGGCGCTGTCTATGTCCTTGCTTCCCGAGCAACTCAGCGCAGCCCTTCTTTTCTGCAGCTGCCATCGAGTTCTCTGCAACTGGGAAGCTCAGGGTACGAACAAGAATTCTCCAGATTCGTCTGCATCAGGACCAAGTCAAAACGCAGGAAAGTCGTCCTGGAGCACCTGTCAGAAGCATGCCAGAGGTGAACTGAAAGGGCTGGCAGCTGCAGCCACCTTCCTCTAGCAGTGCCAAGGCGGCGCACACAAGCCGGTTTCGTTCTTCGCCTCTCAGAAGCCAACCGCTCTCCCCGGCTGCCGGAGGCGAAGAAGCGGCTGCTAGGTGCGCCGTTGACGTGAACCGCACTTGTAGGCTGCAAAGCGCGGCTTCGGCAGAAAGACGCCGGCAACCGCCGCTTCCCTGCGGACAGCTGCGGAGAGCCGGAGTCTACGTCTCTAGCGGATTGCATCATGGCAAAAAGCTTTTCCAGCGTGTCTCGCAGGGAGAAAGCTTGCCAGCACAGTGCACGCATCCCGCCCTTGCCCAGAAACATATATAAGCCGAACACTCCAAAAACACTACTCTTTCCTAGGCAAGCTTCAAACTG
The DNA here is from genome assembly GCF_048771995.1 of Taeniopygia guttata. Classification (NCBI taxonomy): domain Eukaryota; kingdom Metazoa; phylum Chordata; class Aves; order Passeriformes; family Estrildidae; genus Taeniopygia; species Taeniopygia guttata. Next base: position 181,769 of record NC_133031.1, read on the forward strand.
CTGTCAGCCATCTGTGCTCTCTGTTTTCTGCTGTCCTGCTCGTTGTAGAAGAGTGCACAGCTCCACCTGACATTCAGTGCACAGCGAAGTCAACTGCAAAAAACCAGCAGCCTCTCACTCCCAAACACAAGGCGCTGTCTATGTCCTTGCTTCCCGAGCAATTCAGCACAGCCCTTCTTCTTTGCAACTCGGAAGCTCAGGGTACGAACAAGAATTCTCCAGATTCGTCTGCATCAGGACCAAGTCAAAACGCAGGAAAGTCGTCCTGGAGCACCTGCCAGAAGCATGCCAGTGGTGAATTGAAAGGGCTGGCAGCTGCAGCCACCGTCTTCTAGCAGTTCCAAGGCTGCTCACAGAAGCCGGTTTCGTTCTTCGCCTCTCAGAAGCACACCGCTCTCCCCGGCTGCCGGAGGCGAAGAAGCGGCTACTAGGTGCACCGCTGACGTGAACCGCACTTTTAGGCTGCAAAGCGCGGCTTCGGCAGAAAGAAGCCGGCAACCGCTGCTTCCCTGCGGACACCTGCGGAGAGCCGGAGTCTGCGTCTCAAGAGGACTGCATCTGGCGGAAAGCTTTTCCAGCGTGTCTCGCAGGGAGAAAGCTTGCCAGCACAGTGCATGCATCCCGCCCTTGCCCAGAAACATATATTTGCTGAACACTCCAAAAACACTGCTCTTTCCTAGGCAAGCTTCAAACTGCTCTCAGACATATGTGCTCTCTGTTTTCTGCTGCCCTGCTCGTTGTAGAAGAGTGCACAGCTCACCCTGGCATTCAGAGCAGAGCGAAGTCAACTGCAAAAAACCAGCAGCTGCTCACTCCCAAACACAAGGCGCTGTCTATATCCTTGCTTCCCGAGCAATTCAGCACAGCCCTTCTATTCTGCAGCTGCCATCGAGATCTCTGCAACTCGTAAACTCAAGGTACGAACAAGAATTCTCCAGATTCGTCTGCATCAGGACCAAGTCAAAACGCAGGAAAGTTGTCCTGGAGCACCTGCCAGAAGCATCCCAGCAGTGAATTGATAGCGCAGGCAGCTGCAGCCACCGTCCTCTAGCAGTGCCAAGGCAGCGCACACAAGCCGGTTTCGTTCTTCGCCTGTCAGAAGCCAACCGCTCTCCCCGGCTGCCGGAGGCGAAGAAGCGGCTACTAGGTGCACCGCTGACGTGAACCGCACTTGCAGGCTGCAAAGCGCGGCTTCGGCGGAAAGACGCCGGCAGCCGCCGCTTCCCTGCGGACAGCTGCGGAGAGCCGAAGTCTGCGTCTCAAGCAGACTGCATCATAGCGAAAAGCTTTTCTAGCGTGTCTCGCAGGGAGAAAGCTTGCCAGCACAGTGCGCGCATCCCGCCCTTGCCCAGAAACATATATTTGCTGAACACTCCAAAAACACTACTCTTTCCTAGGCAAGCTTCAAACTGCTGTCAGCCATCTGTGCTCTCTGTTTTCTGCTGCCCTGCTCGTTGTAGAAGAGTGCACAGCTCCACCTGACATTCAGTGCACAGCGAAGTCAACTGCAAAAAACCAGCAGCTGCTCACTCCCAAACACAAGGTGCTGTCTATGTCCTTGCTTCCCGAGCAATTCAGCACAGCCCTTCTTCTCTGCAGCTGCCATCGAGATCTCTGCAACTCGTAAACTCAGGGTACGAGCAAGAATTCTCCAGATTCGTCTGCATCAGGACCAAGTCAAAACGCAGGAAAGTCATCCTGGAACACCTGCCAGAAGCATGCCAGCGGTGAATTGAAAGGGCTGGCAGCTGCAGCCACCGTCTTCAAGCAGTGCCAAGGCTGCGCACACAAGCCGGTTTCGTTCTTCGCCTGTCAGAAGCCAACCGCTCTCCCCGGCTGCCGGAGGCGAAGAAGCGGCTACTAGGTGCACCGCTGACGTGAACCGCACTTGTAGGCTGCAAAGCGCGGCTTCGGCGGAAAGACGCCGGCAGCCGCCTCTTCCCTGCGGACAACTGCGGAGAGCTGAAGTCTGTGTCTCTAGCGGACTGCATCATAGCGAAAAGCTTTTCCAGCGTGTCTCGCAGGGAGAAAGCTTGCCAGCACAGTGCATGCATCCCGCCCTTGCCCAGAAACATATATTTGCTGAACACTCCAAAAACACTACTCTTTCCTAGGCAAGCTTCAAACTGCTGTCAGACGTCCGTACTCTTTGTTTTCTGCTGCCCTGCTCATTGTAGAAGAGTGCACAGTTCCACCTGACATTCAGTGCACAGCGAAGTCAACTGCAAAAAACCAGCAGCTGCTCACTCCCAAACACAAGGCGCTGTCTATGTCCTTGCTTCCCGAGCAACTCAGCGCAGCCCTTCTTCTCTGCATCTCGGAAGCTCAGGGCACGAACAAGAATTCTCCAGATTCGTGTGCATCAGGACCAAGTCAAAACGCAGGAAAGTCGTCCTGGAGCACCTGCCAGAAGCATGCCAGTGGTGAATTGAAAGGGCTGGCAGCTGCAGCCACCGTCTTCTAGCAGTGCCAAGGCTGCACACACAAGCCGGTTTCGTTCTTCGCCTCTCAGAAGCCAACCGCTCTCCCCGGCTGCCGGAGGCGAAGAAGCGGCTACTAGGTGCACCGCTGACGTGAACCGCACTTGTAGGCTGCAAAGCGCGGCTTCGGCAGAAAGGCGCCGGCAGCCGCCGCTTCCCTGCGGACAGCTGCGGAGAGCCGAAGTCTGCGTCTCTAGCGGACTGCATCATAGCGAAAAGCTTTTCCAGCGTCTCTCGCGGGGTGAAACCTTGCCAGCACAGTGCACGCATCCCGCCCTTGCCCAGAAACATGGATCTGCTGAACACTCCAAAAACACTGGTCTTTCCTAGGCAAGATTCAAACTGCTGTCAGACGTCCGTGCTCTCTGTTTTCTGCTGCCCTGCTCGTTGTAGAAGAGTGCACAGCTCACCCTGGCATTCAGAGCACAGCGAAGTCAATTGCAAAAAACAAGCAGCTGCTCACTCCCAAACACAAGGCGCTGTCTATGTCCTTGCTTCCCGAGCAACTCAGCGCAGCCCTTCTTTTCTGCAGCTGCCATCGAGTTCTCTGCAACTGGGAAGCTCAGGGTACGAACAAGAATTCTCCAGATTCGTCTGCATCAGGACCAAGTCAAAACGCAGGAAAGTCGTCCTGGAGCACCTGCCAGAAGCATGCCAGAGGTGAACTGAAAGGGCTGGCAGCTGCAGCCACCGTCCTCTAGCAGTGCCAAGGCTGCGCACACAAGCCGGTTTCGTTCTTCGCCTCTCAGAAGCCAACCGCGCTCCCCGGCTGCCGGAGGCGAAGAAGCGGCTACTAGGTGCACCGCTGACGTGAACCGCACTTGTAGGCTGCAAAGCGCGGCTTCGGCAGAAAGAAGCCGGCAACCGCCGCTTCCCTGCGGACACCTGCGGAGAGCCGGAGTCTGCGTCTCAAGCGGACTGCATCATGGCGGAAAGCTTTTCCAGCGTGTCTCGCAGGGAGAAAGCTTGCCAGCACAGTGCACGCATCTCGCCCTTGCCCAGAAACATATATATGCCGAACACTCCAAAAACACTACTCTTTCCTCGGCAAGCTTCAAACTGCTGTCAGCCATCTGTGCTCTCTGTTTTCTGCTGTCCTGCTCGTTGTAGAAGAGTGCACAGCTCCACCTGACATTCAGTGCACAGCGAAGTCAACTGCAAAAAACCAGCAGCTGCTCACTCCCAAACACAAGGCGCTGTCTATGTCCTTGCTTCCCGAGCAGTTCAGCACAGCCCTTCTTCTTTGCAACTCGGAAGCTCAGCGTACGAACAAGAATTCTCCAGATTCGTCTGCATCAGGACCAAGTCAAAACGCAGGAAAGTCGTACTGGAGCACCTGGCAGAACCATGCTAGCGGTTAACTAAAAGTGCAGGCAGCGGCAGCCACCGTCCTTTAGCAGTGCCAAGGCAGCGCACACAAGCCGGTTTCGTTCTCCGCCTCTCAGAAGCCAACCGCTCTCTCCGGCTGCCGGAGGCGAAGAAGCGGCTACTAGGTGCACCGCTGACATGAACCGCACTTGTAGGCTGCAAAGCGCGGCTTCGGCAGAAAGAAGCCGGCAACCGCCGCTTTCCATGCGGACACCTGCGGAGAGCCGAAGTCTGCGTCTCCAGCGGACTGCATCATAGCGAAAAGCTTTTCCAGCGTGTCTCGCAGGGAGAAAGCTTGCCAGAACAGTGCACGCATCCCGCACTTGCCCAGAAACATATATTTGCTGAACACTCCAAAAACACTGCTCTTTCCTAGGCAAGCTTCAAACTGCTGTCAGACATATGTGCTCTCTGTTTTCTGCTGCCCTGCTCGTTGTAGAAGAGTGCACAGCTCCAGCTGACATTCAGTGCACAGCGAAGTCAACTGCAAAAAACCAGCAGCTGCTCACTCCCAAACACAAGGCGCTGTCTATATCCTTGCTTCCCGAGCAATTCAGCACAGCCCTTCTATTCTGCAGCTGCCATCGAGATCTCTGCAACTCGTAAACTCAGGGTACGAACAAGAATTCTCCAGATTCGTCTGCATCAGGACCAAGTCAAAACGCAGGAAAGTTGTCCAGGAGCACCTGCCAGAAGCATCCCAGCAGTGAATTGATAGCGCAGGCAGCTGCAGCCACCGTCCTCTAGCAGTGCCAAGGCAGCGCACACAAGCCGGTTTCGTTCTTCGCCTGTCAGAAGCCAACCGCTCTCCCCGGCTGCCGGAGGCGAAGAAGCGGCTACTAGGTGCACCGCTGACGTGAACCGCACTTGTAGGCTGCAAAGCGCGGCTTCGGCGGAAAGACGCCGGCAGCCGCCTCTTCCCTGCGGACAACTGCGGAGAGCTGAAGTCTGTGTCTCTAGCGGACTGCATCATAGCGAAAAGCTTTTCCAGCGTGTCTCGCAGGGAGAAAGCTTGCCAGCACAGTGCATGCATCCCGCCCTTGCCCAGAAACATATATTTGCTGAACACTCCAAAAACACTACTCTTTCCTAGGCAAGCTTCAAACTGCTGTCAGACGTCCGTACTCTTTGTTTTCTGCTGCCCTGCTCATTGTAGAAGAGTGCACAGTTCCACCTGACATTCAGTGCACAGCGAAGTCAACTGCAAAAAACCAGCAGCTGCTCACTCCCAAACACAAGGCGCTGTCTATGTCCTTGCTTCCCGAGCAACTCAGCGCAGCCCTTCTTCTCTGCATCTCGGAAGCTCAGGGCACGAACAAGAATTCTCCAGATTCGTGTGCATCAGGACCAAGTCAAAACGCAGGAAAGTCGTCCTGGAGCACCTGCCAGAAGCATGCCAGTGGTGAATTGAAAGGGCTGGCAGCTGCAGCCACCGTCTTCTAGCAGTGCCAAGGCTGCACACACAAGCCGGTTTCGTTCTTCGCCTCTCAGAAGCCAACCGCTCTCCCCGGCTGCCGGAGGCGAAGAAGCGGCTACTAGGTGCACCGCTGACGTGAACCGCACTTGTAGGCTGCAAAGCGCGGCTTCGGCAGAAAGGCGCCGGCAGCCGCCGCTTCCCTGCGGACAGCTGCGGAGAGCCGAAGTCTGCGTCTCTAGCGGACTGCATCATAGCGAAAAGCTTTTCCAGCGTCTCTCGCGGGGTGAAACCTTGCCAGCACAGTGCACGCATCCCGCCCTTGCCCAGAAACATGGATCTGCTGAACACTCCAAAAACACTGGTCTTTCCTAGGCAAGATTCAAACTGCTGTCAGACGTCCGTGCTCTCTGTTTTCTGCTGCCCTGCTCGTTGTAGAAGAGTGCACAGCTCACCCTGGCATTCAGAGCACAGCGAAGTCAATTGCAAAAAACAAGCAGCTGCTCACTCCCAAACACAAGGCGCTGTCTATGTCCTTGCTTCCCGAGCAACTCAGCGCAGCCCTTCTTTTCTGCAGCTGCCATCGAGTTCTCTGCAACTGGGAAGCTCAGGGTACGAACAAGAATTCTCCAGATTCGTCTGCATCAGGACCAAGTCAAAACGCAGGAAAGTCGTCCTGGAGCACCTGCCAGAAGCATGCCAGAGGTGAACTGAAAGGGCTGGCAGCTGCAGCCACCGTCCTCTAGCAGTGCCAAGGCTGCGCACACAAGCCGGTTTCGTTCTTCGCCTCTCAGAAGCCAACCGCTCTCCCCGGCTGCCGGAGGCGAAGAAGCGGCTACTAGGTGCACCGCTGACGTGAACCGCACTTGTAGGCTGCAAAGCGCGGCTTCGGCAGAAAGAAGCCGGCAACCGCCGCTTCCCTGCGGACACCTGCGGAGAGCCGGAGTCTGCGTCTCAAGCGGACTGCATCATGGCGGAAAGCTTTTCCAGCGTGTCTCGCAGGGAGAAAGCTTGCCAGCACAGTGCACGCATCTCGCCCTTGCCCAGAAACATATATATGCCGAACACTCCAAAAACACTACTCTTTCCTCGGCAAGCTTCAAACTGCTGTCAGCCATCTGTGCTCTCTGTTTTCTGCTGTCCTGCTCGTTGTAGAAGAGTGCACAGCTCCACCTGACATTCAGTGCACAGCGAAGTCAACTGCAAAAAACCAGCAGCTGCTCACTCCCAAACACAAGGCGCTGTCTATGTCCTTGCTTCCCGAGCAGTTCAGCACAGCCCTTCTTCTTTGCAACTCGGAAGCTCAGCGTACGAACAAGAATTCTCCAGATTCGTCTGCATCAGGACCAAGTCAAAACGCAGGAAAGTCGTACTGGAGCACCTGGCAGAACCATGCTAGCGGTTAACTAAAAGTGCAGGCAGCGGCAGCCACCGTCCTTTAGCAGTGCCAAGGCAGCGCACACAAGCCGGTTTCGTTCTCCGCCTCTCAGAAGCCAACCGCTCTCTCCGGCTGCCGGAGGCGAAGAAGCGGCTACTAGGTGCACCGCTGACATGAACCGCACTTGTAGGCTGCAAAGCGCGGCTTCGGCAGAAAGAAGCCGGCAACCGCCGCTTTCCATGCGGACACCTGCGGAGAGCCGAAGTCTGCGTCTCCAGCGGACTGCATCATAGCGAAAAGCTTTTCCAGCGTGTCTCGCAGGGAGAAAGCTTGCCAGAACAGTGCACGCATCCCGCACTTGCCCAGAAACATATATTTGCTGAACACTCCAAAAACACTGCTCTTTCCTAGGCAAGCTTCAAACTGCTGTCAGACATATGTGCTCTCTGTTTTCTGCTGCCCTGCTCGTTGTAGAAGAGTGCACAGCTCCAGCTGACATTCAGTGCACAGCGAAGTCAACTGCAAAAAACCAGCAGCTGCTCACTCCCAAACACAAGGCGCTGTCTATATCCTTGCTTCCCGAGCAATTCAGCACAGCCCTTCTATTCTGCAGCTGCCATCGAGATCTCTGCAACTCGTAAACTCAGGGTACGAACAAGAATTCTCCAGATTCGTCTGCATCAGGACCAAGTCAAAACGCAGGAAAGTTGTCGAGGAGCACCTGCCAGAAGCATCCCAGCAGTGAATTGATAGCGCAGGCAGCTGCAGCCACCGTCCTCTAGCAGTGCCAAGGCAGCGCACACAAGCCGGTTTCGTTCTTCGCCTGTCAGAAGCCAACCGCTCTCCCCGGCTGCCGGAGGCGAAGAAGCGGCTACTAGGTGCACCGCTGACGTGAACCGCACTTGCAGGCTGCAAAGCGCGGCTTCGGCGGAAAGACGCCGGCAGCCGCCGCTTCCCTGCGGACAGCTGCGGAGAGCCGAAGTCTGCGTCTCAAGCAGACTGCATCATAGCGAAAAGCTTTTCCAGCGTGTCTCGCAGGGAGAAAGCTTGCCAGCACAGTGCGCGCATCCCGCCCTTGCCCAGAAACATATATTTGCTGAACACTCCAAAAACACTACTCTTTCCTAGGCAAGCTTCAAACTGCTGTCACACGTCCGTACTCTCTGTTTTCTGCTGCCCTGCTCGTTGTAGAAGAGTGCACAGCTCCACCTGACATTCAGTGCACAGCGAAGTCAACTGCAAAAAACCAGCAGCTGCTCACTCCCAAACACAAGGCGCTGTCTATGTCCTAGCTTCCCGAGCAACTCAGCGCAGCCCTTCTTCTCTGCATCTCGGAAGCTCAGGGCACGAACAAGAATTCTCCAGATTCGTGTGCATCAGGACCAAGTCAAAACGCAGGAAAGTCGTCCTGGAGCACCTGCCAGAAGCATGCCAGTGGTGAATTGAAAGGGATGGCAGCTGCAGCCACCGTCTTCTAGCAGTGCCAAGGCTGCACACACAAGCCGGTTTCGTTCTTCGCCTCTCAGAAGCCAACCGCTCTCCCCGGCTGCCGGAGGCGAAGAAGCGGCTACTAGGTGCACCGCTGACGTGAACCGCACTTGTAGGCTGCAAAGCGCGGTTTCGGCAGAAAGAAGCCGGCAACCGCCGCTTCCCTGCGGACAGCTGCGGAGAGCCGGAGTCTACGTCTCTAGCGGATTGCATCATGGCGAAAAGCTTTTCCAGCGTGTCTCGCAGGGAGAAAGCTTGCCAGCACAGTGCACGCATCCCGCCCTTGCCCAGAAACATGGATTTGCTGAACACTCCAAAAACACTGCTCTTTCCTAGGCAAGCTTCAAACTGCTGTCAGACGTCCGTGCTCTCTGTTTTCTGCTGCCCTGCTCGCTGTAGAAGAGTGCACAGCTCCACCTGACATTCAGTGCACAGCGAAGTCAATTGCAAAAAACCAGCAGCTGCTCACTCCCAAACAAAAGGCGCTATGTCCTTGCTTCCCAAGCAACTCAGCGCAGCCCTTCTTCTCTGCATCTCGGAAGCTCAGGGCACGAAGAAGAATTCTCCAGATTCGTCTGCATCAGGACCAAGTCAAAACGCAGGAAAGTCGTCCTGGAGCACCTGCCAGACGCATGCCAGCGGTGAATTGAAAGGGCTGGCAGCTGCAGCCACCGTCTTCTAGCAGTGCCAAGGCTGCGCACACAAGCCGGTTTCGTTCTTCGCCTCTCAGAAGCCAACCGCTCTCCCCGGTTGCCGGAGGCGAAGAAGCGGCTACTAGGTGCACCGCTGATGTGAACCGCACTTGTAGGCTGCAAAGCGCGGTTTCGGCAGAAAGAAGCCGGCAACCGCCGCTTCCCTGCAGACAGCTGCGGAGAGCCGAAGTCTGCGTCTCTAGCGGACTGCATCATGGCGAAAAGCTTTTCCAGCATGTCTCGCAGGGAGAAAGCTTGCCAGCACACTGCACACATCCCGCCCTTGCCCAGAAACATATATTTGCTGAACACTCCAAAAACACTGCTCTTTCCTAGGCAAGCTTCAAACTGCTGTCAGACGTCCGTGCTCTCTGTTTTCTGCTGTCCTGCTCGTGTTAGAGGAGTGCACAGCTCACCCTGGCATTCAGTGCACAGCGAAGTCAATTGCAAAAAACCAGCAGCTGCTCACTGCCAAACACAAGGCGCTGTCTATGTCCTAGCTTCCCGAGCAACTCAGCGCAGCCCTTCTTTTCTGCATCTCGGAAGCTCAGGGCACGAACAAGAATTCTCCAGATTCGTGTGCATCAGGACCAAGTCAAAACGCAGGAAAGTCGTCCTGGAGCACCTGCGAGAAGCATTCCAGCGGTGAATTGAAACGGCTGGCAGCTACAGCCACCGTCTTCCAGCAGTGCCAAGGCTGCACACACAAGCCGGTTTCGTTCTTCGCCTGTCAGAAGCCAACCGCTCTCCCCGGCTGCCGGAGGCGAAGAAGCGGCTACTAGGTGCACCGCTGACGTGAACCGCACTTGTAGGCTGCAAAGCGCGTATTCGGCAGAAAGAAGCCGGCAACCGCCGCTTTCCTGCGGACAGCTGCGGAGAGTTGAAGTCTGCGTCTCAAGCGGACTGCATCATAGCGAAAAGCTTTTCCAGCGTGTCTCGCAGGGAGAAAGCTTGCCAGAAGAGTGCACGCATCCCGCACTTGCCCAGAAACATATATTTGCTGAACACTCCAAAAACACTGCTCTTTCCTAGGCAAGCTTCAAACTGCTGTCAGACATATGTGCTCTCTGTTTTCTGCTGCCCTGCTCGTTGTAGAAGAGTGCACAGCTCCAGCTGACATTCAGTGCACAGCGAAGTCAACTGCAAAAAACCAGCAGCTGCTCACTCCCAAACACAAGGCGCTGTCTATATCCTTGCTTCCCGAGCAATTCAGCACAGCCCTTCTATTCTGCAGCTGCCATCGAGATCTCTGCAACTCGTAAACTCAGGGTACGAACAAGAATTCTCCAGATTCGTCTGCATCAGGACCAAGTCAAAACGCAGGAAAGTTGTCCTGGAGCACCTGCCAGAAGCATCCCAGCAGTGAATTGATAGCGCAGGCAGCTGCAGCCACCGTCCTCTAGCAGTGCCAAGGCAGCGCACACAAGCCGGTTTCGTTCTTCGCCTGTCAGAAGCCAACCGCTCTCCCCGGCTGCCGGAGGCGAAGAAGCGGCTACTAGGTGCACCGCTGACGTGAACCGCACTTGCAGGCTGCAAAGCGCGGCTTCGGCGGAAAGACGCCGGCAGCCGCCGCTTCCCTGCGGACAGCTGCGGAGAGCCGAAGTCTGCGTCTCTAGCAGACTGCATCATAGCGAAAAGCTTTTCCAGCGTTACTCGCAGGGAGAAAGCTTGCCAGCACAGTGCGCGCATCCCGCCCTTGCCCAGAAACATATATTTGCTGAACACTCCAAAAACACTACTCTTTCCTAGGCAAGCTTCAAACTGCTGTCAGACGTCCGTGCTCTCTGTTTTCTGCTGCCCTGCTCGTTGTAGAAGAGTGCACAGCTCCACCTGACATTCAGTGCACAGCGAAGTCAATTGGAAAAAACCAGCAGTGGCTCACTCCCAAACAAAAGGCGCTATGTCCTTGCTTCCCAAGCAACTCAGCGCAGCCCTTCTTCTCTGCATCTCGGAAGCTCAGGGCACGAACATGAATTCTCCAGATTCGTCTGCATCAGGACCAAGTCAAAACGCAGGAAAGTCGTCCTGGAGCACCTGCCAGACGCATGCCAGCGGTGAATTGAAAGAGCTGGCAGCTGCAGCCACCGTCTTCTAGCAGTGCCAAGGCTGCGCACACAAGCCGGTTTCGTTCTTCGCCTCTCAGAAGCCAACCGCTCTCCCCGGTTGCCGGAGGCGAAGAAGCGGCTACTAGGTGCACCGCTGACGTGAACCGCACTTGTAGGCTGCAAAGCGCGGTTTCGGCAGAAAGAAGCCGGCAACCGCCGCTTCCCTGCGGACAGCTGCGGAGAGCCGAAGTCTGCGTCTCTAGCGGACTGCATCATGGCGAAAAGCTTTTCCAGCATGTCTCGCAGGGAGAAAGCTTGCCAGCACACTGCACACATCCCGCCCTTGCCCAGAAACATATATTTGCTGAACACTCCAAAAACACTGCTCTTTCCTAGGCAAGCTTCAAACTGCTGTCAGACGTCCGTGCTCTCTGTTTTCTGCTGTCCTGCTCGTGTTAGAGGAGTGCACAGCTCACCCTGGCATTCAGTGCACAGCGAAGTCAATTGCAAAAAACCAGCAGCTGCTCACTGCCAAACACAAGGCGCTGTCTATGTCCTAGCTTCCCGAGCAACTCAGCGCAGCCCTTCTTTTCTGCATCTCGGAAGCTCAGGGCACGAACAAGAATTCTCCAGATTCGTGTGCATCAGGACCAAGTCAAAACGCAGGAAAGTCGTCCTGGAGCACCTGCGAGAAGCATTCCAGCGGTGAATTGAAACGGCTGGCAGCTACAGCCACCGTCTTCCAGCAGTGCCAAGGCTGCGCACACAAGCCGGTTTCGTTCTTCGCCTGTCAGAAGCCAACCGCTCTCCCCGGCTGCCGGAGGCGAAGAAGCGGCTACTAGGTGCACCGCTGACGTGAACCGCACTTGTAGGCTGCAAAGCGCGTATTCGGCAGAAAGAAGCCGGCAACCGCCGCTTTCCTGCGGACAGCTGCGGAGAGCCGAAGTCTGCATCTCAAGAGGACTGCATCATAGCGAAAAGCTTTTCCAGCGTGTCTCGCAGGGAGAAAGCTTGCCAGAAGAGTGCACGCATCCCGCACTTGCCCAGAAACATATATTTGCTGAACACTCCAAAAACACTGCTCTTTCCTAGGCAAGCTTGAAACTGCTGTCAGACATATGTGCTCTCTGTTTTCTGCTGCCCTGCTCGTTGTAGAAGAGTGCACAGCTCCAGCTGACATTCAGTGCACAGCGAAGTCAACTGCAAAAAACCAGCAGCTGCTCACTCCCAAACACAAGGCGCTGTCTATATCCTTGCTTCCCGAGCAATTCAGCACAGCCCTTCTATTCTGCAGCTGCCATCGAGATCTCTGCAACTCGTAAACTCAGGGTACGAACAAGAATTCTCCAGATTCGTCTGCATCAGGACCAAGTCAAAACGCAGGAAAGTTGTCCTGGAGCACCTGCCAGAAGCATCCCAGCGGTGAATTGATAGCGCAGGCAGCTGCAGCCACCGTCCTCTAGCAGTGCCAAGGCAGCGCACACAAGCCGGTTTCGTTCTTCGCCTGTCAGAAGCCAACCGCTCTCCCCGGCTGCCGGAGGCGAAGAAGCGGCTACTAGGTGCACCGCTGACGTGAACCGCACTTGCAGGCTGCAAAGCGCGGCTTCGGCGGAAAGACGCCGGCAGCCGCCGCTTCCCTGCGGACAGCTGCGGAGAGCCGAAGTCTGCGTCTCTAGCAGACTGCATCATAGAGAAAAGCTTTTCCAGCGTTACTCGCAGGGAGAAAGCGTGCCAGCACAGTGCGCGCATCCCGCCCTTGCCCAGAAACATATATTTGCTGAACACTCCAAAAACACTACTCTTTCCTAGGCAAGCTTCAAACTGCTGTCAGACGTCCGTGCTCTCTGTTTTCTGCTGCCCTGCTCGTTGTAGAAGAGTGCACAGCTCCACCTGACATTCAGTGCACAGCGAAGTCAATTGGAAAAAACCAGCAGTGGCTCACTCCCAAACAAAAGGCACTATGTCCTTGCTTCCCAAGCAACTCAGCGCAGCCCTTCTTCTCTGCATCTCGGAAGCTCAGGGCACGAACATGAATTCTCCAGATTCGTCTGCATCAGGACCAAGTCAAAACGCTGGAAAGTCGTCCTGGAGCACCTGCCAGACGCATGCCAGCGGTGAATTGAAAGAGCTGGCAGCTGCAGCCACCGTCTTCTAGCAGGGCCAAGGCTGCGCACACAAGCCGGTTTCGTTCTTCGCCTCTCAGAAGCCAACCGCTCTCCCCGGTTGCCGGAGGCGAAGAAGCGGCTACTAGGTGCACCGCTGACGTGAACCGCACTTGTAGGCTGCAAAGCGCGGTTTCGGCAGAAAGAAGCCGGCAACCGCCGCTTCCCTGCGGACAGCTGCGGAGAGCCGAAGTCTGCGTCTCTAGCGGACTGCATCATGGCGAAAAGCTTTTCCAGCATGTCTCGCAGGGAGAAAGCTTGCCAGCACACTGCACACATCCCGCCCTTGCCCAGAAACATATATTTGCTGAACACTCCAAAAACACTGCTCTTTCCTAGGCAAGCTTCAAACTGCTGTCAGACATCTGTGCTCTCTGTTTTCTGCTGTCCTGCTCGTTGTAGAGGAGTGCACAGCTCCACCTGACATTCAGTGCACAGCGAAGTCAGCTGCAAAAAACCAGCAGCAGCTCACTCCCAAACACAAGGCGCTGTCTATGTCCTTGCTTCCCGAGCAATTCAGCACAGCCCTTCTTCTCTGCATCTGCCATCGAGATCTCTGCAACTCGTAAACTCAGGGTACGAACAAGAATTCTCCAGATTCGTCTGCATCAGGACCAAGTCAAAACGCAGGAAAGTCGTCCTGGAGCACTTGCCAGAAGCATGCCAGCGGTGAATTGAAAGGGCTGGCAGCTGCAGCCACCGTCTTCTAGCAGTGCCAAGGCTGCTCACACCAGCCGGTTTCGTTCTTCGCCTGTCAGAAGCCAACCGCTCTCCCCGGCTGCCGGAGGCGAAGAAGCGGCTACTAGGTGCACCGCTGACGTGAACCGCACTTGTAGGCTGCAAAGCGCGGCTTCGGCAGAAAGAAGCCGGCAACCGCCGCTTCCCTGCGGACAGCTGCGGAGAGCCGAAGTCTGCGTCTCTAGCGGACTGCATCATGGCGAAAAGCTTTTCCAGCTTGTCTCGCAGGGAGAAAGCTTGCCAGCACAGTGCACGCATCCCGCCCTTGCCCAGAAACATATATTTGCTGAACACTCCAAAAACACTACTCTTTCCTAGGCAAGCTTCAAACTGCTGTCAGACGTCCGTGCTCTCTGTTTTCTGCTGCCCTGCTCGTTGTAGAGGAGTGCACAGCTCCACCTGACATTCAGTGCACAGCGAAGTCAACTGCAAAAAACCAGCAGCTGCTCACTCCCAAACACAAAGCACTGTCTATGTCCTTGCTTCCTGAGCAACTCAGCGCAGCCCTTCTTCTCTGCATCTCGTAAGCTCAGGGCACGAAAAAGAATTCTCCAGATGCGTCTGCATCAGGACCAAGTCAAAACGCAGGAAAGTCGTCCTGGAGCACCTGCCAGAAGCATGCCAGCGGTGAATTGAAAGGGCTGGCAGCTGCAGCCACCGTCTTCTAGAAGTGCCATGGCTGCGCACACAAGCCGGTTTCGTTCTTCGCCTCTCAGAAGCCAACCGCTCTCCCCGGCTGCCGGAGGCCAAGAAGCGGCTACTAGGTGCACCGCTGACGTGAACCTCACTTGTAGGCTGCAAAGCGCGGCTTCGGCAGAAAGAAGCCGGCAACCGCCGCTTCCCTGCGGACAGCTGCGGAGAGCCGGAGTCTACGTCTCTAGCGGATTGCATCATGGCGAAAAGCTTTTCCAGCGTGTCTCGCAGGGAGAAAGCTTGCCAGCACAGTGCACGCATCCCGCCCTTGCCCAGAAACATGGATTTGCTGAACACTCCAAAAACACTGCTCTTTCCTAGGCAAGCTTCAAACTGCTGTCAGACGTCCGTGCTCTCTGTTTTCTGCTGCCCTGCTCGCTGTAGAAGAGTGCACAGCTCCACCTGACATTCAGTGCACAGCGAAGTCAATTGCAAAAAACCAGCAGCTGCTCACTCCCAAACAAAAGGCGCTATGTCCTTGCTTCCCAAGCAACTCAGCGCAGCCCTTCTTCTCTGCATCTCGGAAGCTCAGGGCACGAAGAAGAATTCTCCAGATTCGTCTGCATCAGGACCAAGTCAAAACGCAGGAAAGTCGTCCTGGAGCACCTGCCAGACGCATGCCAGCGGTGAATTGAAAGAGCTGGCAGCTGCAGCCACCGTCTTCTAGCAGTGCCAAGGCTGCGCACACAAGCCGGTTTCGTTCTTCGCCTGTCAGAAGCCAACCGCTCTCCCCGGTTGCCGGAGGCGAAGAAGCGGCTACTAGGTGCACCGCTGACGTGAACCGCACTTGTAGGCTGCAAATCGCGGTTTCGGCAGAAAGAAGCCGGCAACCGCCGCTTCCCTGCGGACAGCTGCGGAGAGCCGAAGTCTGTGTCTCTAGCGGACTGCATCATGGCGAAAAGCTTTTCCAGCATGTCTCGCAGGGAGAAAGCTTGCCA
Organism: Taeniopygia guttata; assembly: GCF_048771995.1. NCBI lineage: Eukaryota > Metazoa > Chordata > Aves > Passeriformes > Estrildidae > Taeniopygia > Taeniopygia guttata. The sequence goes on from NC_133031.1 coordinate 197,165, forward strand.
GCACACTGCACACATCCCGCCCTTGCCCAGAAACATATATTTGCTGAACACTCCAAAAACACTGCTCTTTCCTAGGCAAGATTCAAACTGCTGTCAGACGTCCGTGCTCTCTGTTTTCTGCTGTCCTGCTCGTGTTAGAGGAGTGCACAGCTCACCCTGGCATTCAGTGCACAGCGAAGTCAATTGCAAAAAACCAGCAGCTGCTCACTGCCAAACACAAGGCGCTGTCTATGTCCTTGCTTCCCGAGCAATTCAGCACAGCCCTTCTTCTCTGCAGCTGCCATCGAGATCTCTGCAACTGGTAAACTCAGGGTACGAACAAGAATTCTCCATATTCGTGTGCATCAGGACCAAGTCAAAACGCAGGAAAGTCGTCCTGGAGCACCTGCCAGAAGCATGCCAGCGGTTAATTGAAAGGGCTGGCAGCTACAGCCACCGTCTTCCAGCAGTGCCAAGGCTGCGCACACAAGCCGGTTTCGTTCTTCGCCTCTCAGAAGCCAACCGCTCTCCCCGTCTGCCGGAGGCGAAGAAGCGGCTACTAGGTGCACCGCTGACGTGAACCGCACTTGTAGCCTGCAAAGCGCGTATTCGGCAGAAAGAAGCCGGCAACCGCCGCTTTCCTGCGGACAGCTGCGGAGAGCCGAAGTCTGCGTCTCAAGCGGACTGCATAATGGCGAAAAGCTTTTCCAGCGTGTCTCGCAGGGAGAGAGCTTGCCAGCACAGTGCACGCATCCCGCCCTTGCCCAGAAACATGGATTTGCTGAACACTCCAAAAACACTGCTCTTTCCTTGGCAAGCTTCAAACTGCTGTCAGACGTCCGTGCTCTCTGTTTTCTGCTGCCCTGCTCGTTGTAGAGGAGTGCACAGCTCCACCTGACATTCAGTGCACAGCGAAGTCAACTGCAAAAAACCAGCAGCTGCTCACTCCCAAACACAAGGCGCTGTCTATGTCCTTGCTTCCCGAGCAATTCAGCACAGCCCTTCTTCTCTGCAGCTGCCATCGAGTTCTCTGCAACTGGGAAGCTCAGGGTACGAGCAAGAATTCTCCAGATTCGTCTGCATCAGGACCAAGTCAAAACGCAGGAAAGTCGTCCTGGAGCACCTGCCAGAAGCATGCCAGTGGTGAATTGAAAGCGCAGGCAGCTGCAGCCACCGTCTTCTAGCAGTGCCAAGGCTGCACACACAAGCCGGTTTCGTTCTTCGCCTCTCAGAAGCCAACCGCTCTCCCCGGCTGCCGGAGGCGAAGAAGCGGCTACTAGGTGCACCGCTGACGTGAACCGCACTTGTAGGCTGCAAAGCGCGGTTTCGGCAGAAAGAAGCCGGCAACCGCCGCTTCCCTGCGGACAGCTGCGGAGAGCCAAAGTCTGCGTCTCTAGCGGAGTGCATCATAGCGAAAAGCTTTTCCAGCGTGTCTCGCAGGGAGAAAGCTTGCCAGCACAGTGCACGCATCCCGCCCTTGCCCAGAAACATATATTTGCTGAACACTCCAAAAATACTACTCTTTCCTAGGCAAGCTTCAAACTGCTGTAAGACGTCTGTGCTCTCTGTTTTCTTCTGCCCTGCTCGTTGTAGAGGAGTGCACAGCTCCACCTGACATTCAGTGCACAGCGAAGTCAACTGCAAAAAACAAGCAGCTGCTCACTCCCAAACACAAGGCACTGTCTATGTCCTTGCTTCCTGAGCAACTCAGCGCAGCCCTTCTTCTCTGCATCTCGGAAGCTCAGGGTACGAACAAGAATTCTCCAGATTCGTCTGCATCAGGACCAAGTCAAAACGCAGGAAAGTCGTCCTGGAGCACCTGCCAGAAGCATGCCAGCGGTGAATTGAAAGGGCTGGCAGATGCAGCCACCGTCTTCTAGAAGTGCCATGGCTGCGCACACAAGCCGGTTTCGTTCTTCGCCTGTCAGAAGCCAACCGCTCTCCCCGGCTCCCGGAGGCCAAGAAGCGGCTACTAGGTGCACCGCTGACGTGAACCGCACTTGTAGGCTGCAAAGCGCGGTTTCGGCAAAAAGAAGCCGGCAACCGCCGCTTCCCTGCGGACAGCTGCGGAGAGCCGAAGTCTGTGTCTCTAGCGGACCGCATCATAGCGAAAAGCTTTTCCAGCGTGTCTCACAGGGAGAAAGCTTGCCAGCACAGTGCACGCATCCCGCCCTTGCCCAGAAACATGGATTTGCTGAACACTCCAAAAACACTACTCTTTCCTAGGCAAGCTTCAAACTGCTGTCAGCCATCTGTGCTCTCTTTTTTCTGCTGCCCTGCTCGTTGTAGAGGAGTGCACAGCTCCACCTGACATTCAGTGCACAGCGAAGTCAACTGCAAAAAACCAGCAGCTGCTCACTCCCAAACACAAGGCGCTGTCTATGTCCTTGCTTCCCGAGCAATTCAGCACAGCCCTTCTTCTCTGCAGCTGCCATCGAAATATCTGCAACTCGTAAACTCAGGGTACGAACAAGAATTCTCCAGATTCGTCTGCATCAGGACCAAGTCAAAACGCAGGAAAGTCGTCCTGGAGCACTTGGAAGAAGCATGCCAGCGGTGAATTGAAAGGGCTGGCAGCTGCAGCCACCGTCTTCAAGCAGTGCCAAGGCTGCGCACACAAGCCGGTTTCGTTCTTCGCCTCTCAGAAGCCAACCGCTCTCCCCGGCTGCCGGAGGCGAAGAAGCGGCTACTAGGTGCACCGCTGACGTGAACCGCACTTGTAGGCTGCAAAGCGCGGCTTCGGCGGAAAGACGCCGGCAGCCGCCGCTTCCCTGCGGACAGCTGCGGAGAGCTGAAGTCTGTGTCTCTAGCGGACTGCATCATAGCGAAAAGCTTTTCCAGCGTGTCTCGCAGGGAGAAAGCTTGCCAGCACAGTGCATGCATCCCGCCCTTGCCCAGAAACATATATTTGCTGAACACTCCAAAAACACTGCTCTTTCCTAGGCAAGCTTCAAACTGCTCTCAGACATATGTGCTCTCTGTTTTCTGCTGCCCTGCTCGTTGTAGAAGAGTGCACAGCTCCAGCTGACATTCAGTGCACAGCGAAGTCAACTGCAAAAAACCAGCAGCTGCTCACTCCCAAACACAAGGCGCTGTCTATATCCTTGCTTCCCGAGCAATTCAGCACAGCCCTTCTATTCTGCAGCTGCCATCGAGATCTCTGCAACTCGTAAACTCAGGGTACGAACAAGAATTCTCCAGATTCGTCTGCATCAGGACCAAGTCAAAACGCAGGAAAGTCGTCCTGGAGCACCTGCCAGAAGCATGCCAGTGGTGAATTGAAAGCGCAGGCAGCTGCAGCCACCGTCTTCTAGCAGTGCCAAGGCTGCACACACAAGCCGGTTTCGTTCTTCGCCTCTCAGAAGCCAACCGCTCTCCCCGGCTGCCGGAGGCGAAGAAGCGGCTACTAGGTGCACCGCTGACGTGAACCGCACTTGTAGGCTGCAAAGCGCGGTTTCGGCAGAAAGAAGCCGGCAACCCCCGCTTCCCTGCGGACAGCTGCTGAGAGCCAAAGTCTGCGTCTCTAGCGGAGTGCATCATAGCGAAAAGCTTTTCCAGCGTGTCTCGCAGGGAGAAAGCTTGCCAGCACAGTGCACGCATCCCGCCCTTGCCCAGAAACATATATTTGCTGAACACTCCAAAAACACTACTCTTTCCTAGGCAAGCTTCAAACTGCTGTCAGACATCTGTGCTCTCTGTTTTCTTCTGCCCTGCTCGTTGTAGAGGAGTGCACAGCTCCACCTGACATTCAGTGCACAGCGAAGTCAACTGCAAAAAACAAGCAGCTGCTCACTCCCAAACACAAGGCGCTGTCTATGTCCTTGCTTCCCGAGCAACTCAGCGCAGCCCTTCTTCTCTGCATCTCGGAAGCTCAGGGCACGAACAAGAATTCTCCAGATTCGTCTGCATCAGGACCAAGTCAAAACGCAGGAAAGTCGTCCTGGAGCACCTGCCAAAAGCATGCCAGCGGTGAATTGAAAGGGCTGGCAGCTGCTGCCACCGTCTTCTAGCAGTGCCAAGGCTGCGCACACAAGCCGGTTTCGTTCTTCGCCTCTCAGAAGCCAACCGCTCTCCCCGGCTGCCGGAGGTGAAGAAGCGGCTACTAGGTGCACCGCTGACGTGAACCGCACTTGTAGGCTGCAAAGCGCGGCTTTGGCAGAAAGACGCCGGCAGCCGCCGCTTCCCTGCGGACAGCTGCGGAGAGCCGAAGTCTGCGTCTCTAGCGGACTGCATCATAGCGAAAAGCTTTTCCAGCGTGTCTCGCCGGGATAAAGCTTGCCAGCACAGTGCACGCATCCCGCCCTTTCCCAGAAACATATATTTGCTGAACACTCCAAAAACACTACTCTTTCCTAGGCAAGATTCAAACTGCTGTCAGACGTCCGTGCTCTCTGTTTTCTGCTGCCCTGCTCGTTGTAGAAGAGTGCACAGCTCCACCTGACATTCAGTGCACAGCGAAGTCAACTGCAAAAAACCAGCAGCTGCTCACTCCCAAACACAAGGCGCTGTCTATGTCCTTGCTTCCCGAGCAATTCAGCACAGCCCTTCTTTTCTGCAGCTGCCATCGAGATCTCTGCAACTCGTAAACTCAGGGTACGAACAAGAATTCTCCAGATTCGTCTGCATCAGGACCAAGTCAAAACACAGAAAAGTCGTCCTGGAGCACCTGCCAGAAGCATGCCAGCAGTGAATTGAAAGGGCTGGCAGCTGCAGCCACCGTCTTCTAGCAGTGCCAAGGCTGCGCACACAAGCCGCTTTCGTTCTTCGCCTCTCAGAAGCCAACCGCTCTCCCCGGCTGCCGGAGGCGAAGAAGTGGCTACTAGGTGCACCGCTGACGTGAACCGCACTTGTAGGCTGCAAAGCGCGGTTTCGGCAGAAAGAAGCCGGCAACCGCCGCTTCCTTGCGGACAGCTGCGGAGAGCCGAAGTCTGTGTCTCTAGCTGACTGCATCATAGCGAAAAGCTTTTCCAGAGTGTCTCGCAGGGAGAAAGCTTGCCAGCACAGTGCATGCATCCCGCCTTTGCCCAGAAACATATATTTGCTGAACACTCCAAAAACACTACTCTTTCCTAGGCAAGCTTCAAACTGCTGTCAGACATCTGTGCTCTCTGTTTTCTTCTGCCCTGCTCGTTGTAGAGGAGTGCACAGCTCCACCTGACATTCAGTGCACAGCGAAGTCAACTGCAAAAAACAAGCAGCTGCTCACTCCCAAACACAAGGCGCTGTCTATGTTCTTGCTTCCCGAGCAACTCAGCGCAGCCCTTCTTCTCTGCATCTCGGAAGCTCAGGGCACGAAAAAGAATTCTCCAGATTCGTCTGCATCAGGACCAAGTCAAAACGCAGGAAAGTCGTCCTGGAGCACCTGCCAGAAGCATGCCAGCGTTGAATTGAAAGGGCTGGCAGCTGCAGCAACCGTCTTCTAGCAGTGCCAAGGCTGCGCACACAAGCCGGTTTCGTTCTTCGCCTGTCAGAAGCCAACCGCTCTCCCCGGCTGCCGGAGGCGAAGAAGCGGCTACTAGGTGCACCGCTGACGTGAACCGCACTTGTAGGCTGCAAAGCGCGGCTTTGGCAGAAAGACGCCGGCAGCCGCCTCTTCCCTGCGGACAGCTGCGGAGAGCCGAAGTCTGCGTCTCTAGCGGACTGCATCATAGCGAAAAGCTTTTCCAGCGTGTCTCGCAGGGAGAAAGCTTGCCAGCACAGTGCACGCATCCCGCCCTTGCCCAGAAACATATATTTGCTGAACACTCCAAAAACACTGCTCTTTCCTAGGCAAGCTTCAAACTGCTGTCAGACATCTGTGCTCTCTGTTTTGTGGTGTCCTGCTGGTTGTAGAAGAGTGCACAGCTCCACCTGACATTCAGTGCACAGCGAAGTCAACTGCAAAAAACCAGCAGCTGCTCACTCCCAAACACAAGGCGCTGTCTATGTCCTTGCTTCCCGAGCAATTCAGCACAGCCCTTCTTTTCTGCAGCTGCCATCGAGATCTCTGCAACTCGTAAACTCAGGGTACGAACAAGAATTCTCCAGATTCGTCTGCATCAGGACCAAGTCAAAACGCAGGAAAGTCGTCCTGGAGCACTTGGAAGAAGCATGCCAGCGGTGAATTGAAAGGGCTGGCAGCTGCAGCCACCGTCTTCTAGCAGTGCCAAGGCTGCTCACACCAGCCGGTTTCGTTCTTCGCCTGTCAGAAGCCAACCGCTCTCCCCGGCTGCCGGAGGCGAAGAAGTGGCTACTAGGTGCACCGCTGACGTGAACCGCACTTGTAGGCTGCAAAGCGCGGCTTCGGCAGAAAGAAGCCGGCAACCGCCGCTTCCCTGCGGACAGCTGCGGAGAGCCGAAGTCTGCGTCTCTAGCGGACTGCATCATGGCGAAAAGCTTTTCCAGCTTGTCTCGCAGGGAGAAAGCTTGCCAGCACAGTGCACGCATCCCGCCCTTGCCCAGAAACATATATTTGCTGAACACTCCAAAAACACTACTCTTTCCTAGGCAAGCTTCAAACTGCTGTAAGACGTCCGTGCTCTCTGTTTTCTGCTGCCCTGCTCGTTGTAGAGGAGTGCACAGCTCCACCTGACATTCAGTGCACAGCGAAGTCAACTGCAAAAAACCAGCAGCTGCTCACTCCCAAACACAAGGCGCTGTCTATGTCCTTGCTTCCCGAGCAATTCAGCACAGCCCTTCTTTTCTGCAGCTGCCATCGAGATCTCTGCAACTCGTAAACTCAGGGTACGAACAAGAATTCTCCAGATTCGTCTGCATCAGGACCAAGTCAAAACGCAGGAAAGTCGTCCTGGAGCACCTGCCAGAAGCATGCCAGCAGTGAATTGAAAGGGCTGGCAGCAGCAGCAACCGTCTTCTAGCAGTGCCAAGGCTGCGCACACAAGCCGCTTTCGTTCTTCGCCACTCAGAAGCCAACCGCTCTCCCCGGCTGCCGGAGGCGAAGAAGCGGCTACTAGGTGCACCGGTGACGTGAACCGCACTTGTAGGCTGCAAAGCGCGGTTTCGGCAGAAAGAAGCCGGCAACCGCCGCTTCCTTGCGGACAGCTGCCGAGAGCCGAAGTCTGTGTCTCTAGCGGACTGCATCATAGCGAAAAGCTTTTCCAGAGTGTCTCGCAGGGAGAAAGCTTGCCAGCACAGTGCACGCATCCCGCCCTTGCCCAGAAACATATATTTGCTGAACACTCCAAAAACAGTACTCTTTCCTAGGCAAGCTTCAAACTGCTGTCAGACGTCCGTACTCTCTGTTTTCTTCTGCCCTGCTCGTTGTAGAGGAGTGCACAGCTCCACCTGACATTCAGTGCACAGCGAAGTCAACTGCAAAAAAGAAGCAGCTGCTCACTCCCAAACACAAGGCGCTGTCTATGTCCTTGCTTCCCGAGCAACTCAGCGGAGCCCTTCTTCTCTGCATCTCGGAAGCTCAGGGCACGAACAAGAATTCTCCAGATTCGTCTGCATCAGGACCAAGTCAAAACGCAGGAAAGTCGTCCTGGAGCACCTGCCAGAAGCATGCCAGAAGTGAATTGAAAGGGCTGGCAGCTGCTGCCACCGTCTTCTAGCAGTGCCAAGGCTGCGCACACAAGCCGGTTTCGTTCTTCGCCTCTCAGAAGCCAACCGCTCTCCCCGGTTGCCGGAGGCGAAGAAGCGGCTACTAGGTGCACCGCTGACGTGAACCGCACTTGTAGGCTGCAAAGCGCGGTTTCGGCAGAAAGAAGCCGGCAACCGCCGCTTCCCTGCGGACAGCTGCGGAGAGCCGAAGTCTGCGTCTCTAGCGGACTGCATCATGGCGAAAAGCTTTTCCAGCATGTCTCGCAGGGAGAAAGCTTGCCAGCACACTGCACACATCCCGCCCTTGCCCAGAAACATATATTTGCTGAACACTCCAAAAACACTGCTCTTTCCTAGGCAAGCTTCAAACTGCTGTCAGACGTCCGTGCTCTCTGTTTTCTGCTGTCCTGCTCGTGTTAGAGGAGTGCACAGCTCACCCTGGCATTCAGTGCACAGCGAAGTCAATTGCAAAAAACCAGCAGCTGCTCACTGCCAAACACAAGGCGCTGTCTATGTCCTTGCTTCCCGAGCAATTCAGCACAGCCCTTCTTCTCTGCAGCTGCCATCGAGATCTCTGCAACTGGTAAACTCAGGGTACGAACAAGAATTCTCCATATTCGTGTGCATCAGGACCAAGTCAAAACGCAGGAAAGTCGTCCTGGAGCACCTGCCAGAAGCATGCCAGCGGTTAATTGAAAGGGCTGGCAGCTACAGCCACCGTCTTCCAGCAGTGCCAAGGCTGCGCACACAAGCCGGTTTCGTTCTTCGCCTCTCAGAAGCCAACCGCTCTCCCCGTCTGCCGGAGGTGAAGAAGCGGCTACTAGGTGCACCGCTGACGTGAACCGCACTTGTAGCCTGCAAAGCGCGTATTCGGCAGAAAGAAGCCGGCAACCGCCGCTTTCCTGCGGACAGCTGCGGAGAGCCGAAGTCTGCGTCTCAAGCGGACTGCATAATGGCGAAAAGCTTTTCCAGCGTGTCTCGCAGGGAGAGAGCTTGCCAGCACAGTGCACGCATCCCGCCCTTGCCCAGAAACATGGATTTGCTGAACACTCCAAAAACACTGCTCTTTCCTTGGCAAGCTTCAAACTGCTGTCAGACGTCCGTGCTCTCTGTTTTCTGCTGCCCTGCTCGTTTTAGAGGAGTGCACAGCTCCACCTGACATTCAGTGCACAGCGAAGTCAACTGCAAAAAACCAGCAGCTGCTCACTCCCAAACACAAGGCGCTGTCTATGTCCTTGCTTCCCGAGCAATTCAGCACAGCCCTTCTTCTCTGCAGCTGCCATCGAAATATCTGCAACTCGTAAACTCAGGGTACGAGCAAGAATTCTCCAGATTCGTCTGCATCAGGACCAAGTCAAAACGCAGGAAAGTCGTCCTGGAACACCTGCCAGAAGCATGCCAGCGGTGAATTGAAAGGGCTGGCAGCTGCAGCCACCGTCTTCTAGCAGTGCCAAGGCTGCGCACACAAGCCGCTTTCGTTCTTCGCCTCTCAGAAGCCAACCGCTCTCCCCGGCTGCCGGAGGCGAAGAAGCGGCTACTAGGTGCACCGCTGACGTGAACCGCACTTGTAGGCTGCAAAGCGCGGCTTCGGCGGAAAGACGCCGGCAGCCGCCGTTTCCCTGCGGACAGCTGCGGAGAGCTGAAGTCTGTGTCTCTAGCGGACTGCATCATAGCGAAAAGCTTTTCCAGCGTGTCTCGCAGGGAGAAAGCTTGCCAGCACACTGCACGCATCCCGCCCTTGCCCAGAAACATATATTTGCTGAACACTCCAAAAACACTGCTCTTTCCTAGGCAAGCTTCAAACTGCTGTCAGACATATGTGCTCTCTGTTTTCTGCTGCCCTGCTCGTTGTAGAAGAGTGCACAGCTCCAGCTGACATTCAGTGCACAGCGAAGTCAACTGCAAAAAACCAGCAGCTGCTCACTCCCAAACACAAGGCGCTGTCTATATCCTTGCTTCCCGAGCAATTCAGCACAGCCCTTCTATTCTGCAGCTGCCATCGAGATCTCTGCAACTCGTAAACTCAGGGTACGAACAAGAATTCTCCAGATTCGTCTGCATCAGGACCAAGTCAAAACGCAGGAAAGGTGCCCTGGAGCACCTGCCAGAAGCATCCCAGCAGTGAATTGATAGCGCAGGCAGCTGCAGCCACCGTCCTCTAGCAGTGCCAAGGCAGCGCACACAAGCCGGTTTCGTTCTTCGCCTGTCAGAAGCCAACCGCTCTCCCCGGCTGCCGGAGGCGAAGAAGCGGCTACTAGGTGCACCGCTGACGTGAACCGCACTTGCAGGCTGCAAAGCGCGGCTTCGGCGGAAAGACGCCGGCAGCCGCCGCTTCCCTGCGGACAGCTGCGGAGAGCCGAAGTCTGCGTCTCTAGCAGACTGCATCATAGCGAAAAGCTTTTCCAGCGTGTCTCGCAGGGAGAAAGCTTGCCAGCACAGTGCGCGCATCCCGCCCTTGCCCAGAAACATATATTTGCTGAACACTCCAAAAACACTACTCTTTCCTAGGCAAGCTTCAAACTGCTGTCAGACGTCCGTACTCTCTGTTTTCTGCTGCCCTGCTCGTTGTAGAAGAGTGCACAGCTCCACCTGACATTCAGTGCACAGCGAAGTCAACTGCAAAAAACCAGCAGCTGCTCACTCCCAAACACAAGGCGCTGTCTATGTCCTTGCTTCCCGAGCAACTCAGCGCACCCCTTCTTCTCTGCATCTCGGAAGCTCAGGGCACGAACAAGAATTCTCCAGATTCGTCTGCATCAGGACCAAGTCAAAACGCAGGAAAGTCGTCCTGGAGCACCTGCCAGAATCATGCCAGTGGTGAATTGAAAGCGCAGGCAGCTGCAGCCACCGTCTTCTAGCAGTGCCAAGGCTGCACACACAAGCCGGTTTCGTTCTTCGCCTCTCAGAAGCCAACCGCTCTCCCCGGCTGCCGGAGGCGAAGAAGCGGCTACTAGGTGCACCGCTGACGTGAACCGCACTTGTAGGCTGCAAAGCGCGGTTTCGGCAGAAAGAAGCCGGCAACCGCCGCTTCCCTGCGGACAGCTGCTGAGAGCCAAAGTCTGCGTCTCTAGCGGAGTGCATCATAGCGAAAAGCTTTTCCAGCGTGTCTCGCAGGGAGAAAGCTTGCCAGCACAGTGCACGCATCCCGCCCTTGCCCAGAAACATATATTTGCTGAACACTCCAAAAACACTACTCTTTCCTAGGCAAGCTTCAAACTGCTGTCAGACATCTGTGCTCTCTGTTTTCTTCTGCCCTGCTCGTTGTAGAGGAGTGCACAGCTCCACCTGACATTCAGTGCACAGCGAAGTCAACTGCAAAAAACAAGCAGCTGCTCACTCCCAAACACAAGGCGCTGTCTATGTCCTTGCTTCCCGAGCAACTCAGCGCAGCCCTTCTTCTCTGCATCTCGGAAGCTCAGGGCACGAACAAGAATTCTCCAGATTCGTCTGCATCAGGACCAAGTCAAAACGCAGGAAAGTCGTCCTGGAGCACCTGCCAGAAGCATGCCAGCGGTGAATTGAAAGGGCTGGCAGCTGCTGCCACCGTCTTCTAGCAGTGCCAAGGCTGCGCACACAAGCCGGTTTCGTTCTTCGCCTCTCAGAAGCCAACCGCTCTCCCCGGCTGCCGGAGGTGAAGAAGCGGCTACTAGGTGCACCGCTGACGTGAACCGCACTTGTAGGCTGCAAAGCGCGGCTTTGGAAGAAAGACGCCGGCAGTCGCCGCTTCCCTGCGGACAGCTGCAAAGAGCCGAAGTCTGCGTCTCTAGCGGACTGCATCATAGCGAAAAGCTTTTCCAGCGTGTCTCGCCGGGAGAAAGCTTGCCAGCACAGTGCACGCATCCCGCCCTTTCCCAGAAACATATATTTGCTGAACACTCCAAAAACACTACTCTTTCCTAGGCAAGATTCAAACTGCTGTCAGACGTCCGTGCTCTCTGTTTTCTGCTGCCCTGCTCGTTGTAGAAGAGTGCACAGCTCCACCTGACATTCAGTGCACAGCGAAGTCAACTGCAAAAAACCAGCAGCTGCTCACTCCCAAACACAAGGCGCTGTCTATGTCCTTGCTTCCCGAGCAATTCAGCACAGCCCTTCTTTTCTGCAGCTGCCATCGAGATCTCTGCCACTCGTAAACTCAGGGTACGAACAAGAATTCTCCAGATTCGTCTGCATCAGGACCAAGTCAAAACACAGAAAAGTCGTCCTGGAGCACCTGCCAGAAGCATGCCAGCAGTGAATTGAAAGGGCTGGCAGCTGCAGCCACCGTCTTCTAGCAGTGCCAAGGCTGCGCACACAAGCCGCTTTCGTTCTTCGCCTCTCAGAAGCCAACCGCTCTCCCCGGCTGCCGGAGGCGAAGAAGTGGCTACTAGGTGCACCGCTGACGTGAACCGCACTTGTAGGCTGCAAAGCGCGGTTTCGGCAGAAAGAAGCCGGCAACCGCCGCTTTCTTGCGGACAGCTGCGGAGAGCCGAAGTCTGTGTCTCTAGCTGACTGCATCATAGCGAAAAGCTTTTCCAGAGTGTCTCGCAGGGAGAAAGCTTGCCAGCACAGTGCATGCATCCCGCCTTTGCCCAGAAACATATATTTGCTGAACACTCCAAAAACACTACTCTTTCCTAGGCAAGCTTCAAACTGCTGTCAGACATCTGTGCTCTCTGTTTTCTTCTGCCCTGCTCGTTGTAGAGGAGTGCACAGCTCCACCTGACATTCAGTGCACAGCGAAGTCAACTGCAAAAAACAAGCAGCTGCTCACTCCCAAACACAAGGCGCTGTCTATGTCCTTGCTTCCCGAGCAACTCAGCGCAGCGCTTCTTCTCTGCATCTCGGAAGCTCAGGGCACGAAAAAGAATTCTCCAGATTCGTCTGCATCAGGACCAAGTCAAAACGCAGGAAAGTCGTCCTGGAGCACCTGCCAGAAGCATGCCAGCGTTGAATTGAAAGGGCTGGCAGCTGCAGCAACCGTCTTCTAGCAGTGCCAAGGCTGCGCACACAAGCCGGTTTCGTTCTTCGCCTGTCAGAAGCCAACCGCTCTCCCCGGCTGCCGGAGGCGAAGAAGCGGCTACTAGGTGCACCGCTGACGTGAACCGCACTTGTAGGCTGCAAAGCGCGGTTTCGGCAAAAAGAAGCCGGCAACCGCCGCTTCCCTGCGGACAGCTGCGGAGAGCCGAAGTCTGTGTCTCTAGCGGACCGCATCATAGCGAAAAGCTTTTCCAGCGTGTCTCACAGGGAGAAAGCTTGCCAGCACAGTGCACGCATCCCGCCCTTGCCCAGAAACATGGATTTGCTGAACACTCCAAAAACACTACTCTTTCCTAGGCAAGCTTCAAACTGCTGTCAGCCATCTGTGCTCTCTGTTTTCTTCTGCCCTGCTCGTTGTAGAGGAGTGCACAGCTCCAGCTGACATTCAGTGCACAGCGAAGTCAACTGCAAAAAACAAGCAGCTGCTCACTCCCAAACACAAGGCGCTGTCTATGTCCTTGCTTCCCGAGCAACTCAGCGCAGCCCTTCTTCTCTGCATCTCGGAAGCTCAGGGCACGAACAAGAATTCTCCAGATTCGTCTGCATCAGGACCAAGTCAAAACGCAGGAAAGTCGTCCTGGAGCACCTGCCAGAAGCATGCCAGCGGTGAATTGAAAGGGCTGGCAGCTGCTGCCACCGTCTTCTAGCAGTGCCAAGGCTGCGCACACAAGCCGGTTTCGTTCTTCGCCTCTCAGAAGCCAACCGCTCTCCCCGGCTGCCGGAGGTGAAGAAGCGGCTACTAGGTGCACCGCTGACGTGAACCGCACTTGTAGGCTGCAAAGCGCGGCTTTGGAAGAAAGACGCCGGCAGTCGCCGCTTCCCTGCGGACAGCTGCAAAGAGCCGAAGTCTGCGTCTCTAGCGGACTGCATCATAGCGAAAAGCTTTTCCAGCGTGTCTCGCCGGGAGAAAGCTTGCCAGCACAGTGCACGCATCCCGCCCTTTCCCAGAAACATATATTTGCTGAACACTCCAAAAACACTACTCTTTCCTAGGCAAGATTCAAACTGCTGTCAGACGTCCGTGCTCTCTGTTTTCTGCTGCCCTGCTCGTTGTAGAAGAGTGCACAGCTCCACCTGACATTCAGTGCACAGCGAAGTCAACTGCAAAAAACCAGCAGCTGCTCACTCCCAAACACAAGGCGCTGTCTATGTCCTTGCTTCCCGAGCAATTCAGCACAGCCCTTCTTTTCTGCAGCTGCCATCGAGATCTCTGCAACTCGTAAACTCAGGGTACGAACAAGAATTCTCCAGATTCGTCTGCATCAGGACCAAGTCAAAACACAGAAAAGTCGTCCTGGAGCACCTGCCAGAAGCATGCCAGCAGTGAATTGAAAGGGCTGGCAGCTGCAGCCACCGTCTTCTAGCAGTGCCAAGGCTGCGCACACAAGCCGCTTTCGTTCTTCGCCTCTCAGAAGCCAACCGCTCTCCCCGGCTGCCGGAGGCGAAGAAGTGGCTACTAGGTGCACCGCTGACGTGAACCGCACTTGTAGGCTGCAAAGCGCGGTTTCGGCAGAAAGAAGCCGGCAACCGCCGCTTTCTTGCGGACAGCTGCGGAGAGCCGAAGTCTGTGTCTCTAGCTGACTGCATCATAGCGAAAAGCTTTTCCAGAGTGTCTCGCAGGGAGAAAGCTTGCCAGCACAGTGCATGCATCCCGCCTTTGCCCAGAAACATATATTTGCTGAACACTCCAAAAACACTACTCTTTCCTAGGCAAGCTTCAAACTGCTGTCAGACATCTGTGCTCTCTGTTTTCTTCTGCCCTGCTCGTTGTAGAGGAGTGCACAGCTCCACCTGACATTCAGTGCACAGCGAAGTCAACTGCAAAAAACAAGCAGCTGCTCACTCCCAAACACAAGGCGCTGTCTATGTCCTTGCTTCCCGAGCAACTCAGCGCAGCGCTTCTTCTCTGCATCTCGGAAGCTCAGGGCACGAAAAAGAATTCTCCAGATTCGTCTGCATCAGGACCAAGTCAAAACGCAGGAAAGTCGTCCTGGAGCACCTGCCAGAAGCATGCCAGCGTTGAATTGAAAGGGCTGGCAGCTGCAGCAACCGTCTTCTAGCAGTGCCAAGGCTGCGCACACAAGCCGGTTTCGTTCTTCGCCTGTCAGAAGCCAACCGCTCTCCCCGGCTGCCGGAGGCGAAGAAGCGGCTACTAGGTGCACCGCTGACGTGAACCGCACTTGTAGGCTGCAAAGCGCGGCTTTGGCAGAAAGACGCCGGCAGCCGCCTCTTCCCTGCGGACAGCTGCGGAGAGCCGAAGTCTGCGTCTCTAGCGGACTGCATCATAGCGAAAAGCTTTTCCAGCGTGTCTCGCAGGGAGAAAGCTTGCCAGCACAGTGCACGTATCCCGCCCTTGCCCAGAAACATATATTTGCTGAACACTCCAAAAACACTGCTCTTTCCTAGGCAAGCTTCAAACTGCTGTCAGACATCTGTGCTCTCTGTTTTGTGGTGTCCTGCTGGTTGTAGAAGAGTGCACAGCTCCACCTGACATTCAGTGCACAGAGAAGTCAACTGCAAAAAAGAAGCAGCTGCTCACTCCCAAACACAAGGCGCTGTCTATGTCCTTGCTTCCCGAGCAATTCAGCACAGCCCTTCTTTTCTGCAGCTGCCATCGAGATCTCTGCAACTGGTAAACTCAGGGTACGAACAAGAATTCTCCAGATTCGTCTGCATCAGGACCAAGTCAAAACGCAGGAAAGTCGTCCTGGAGCACTTGCCAGAAGCATGCCAGCGGTGAATTGAAAGGGCTGGCAGCTGCAGCCACCGTCTTCTAGCAGTGCCAAGGCTGCTCACACCAGCCGGTTTCGTTCTTCGCCTGTCAGAAGCCAACCGCTCTCCCCGGCTGCCGGAGGCGAAGAAGTGGCTACTAGGTGCACCGCTGACGTGAACCGCACTTGTAGGCTGCAAAGCGCGGCTTCGGCAGAAAGAAGCCGGCAACCGCCGCTTCCCTGCGGACAGCTGCGGAGAGCCGAAGTCTGCGTCTCTAGCGGACTGCATCATGGCGAAAAGCTTTTCCAGCTTGTCTCGCAGGGAGAAAGCTTGCCAGCACAGTGCACGCATCCCGCCCTTGCCCAGAAACATATATTTGCTGAACACTCCAAAAACACTACTCTTTCCTAGGCAAGCTTCAAACTGCTGTAAGACGTCCGTGCTCTCTGTTTTCTGCTGCCCTGCTCGTTGTAGAGGAGTGCACAGCTCCACCTGACATTCAGTGCACAGCGAAGTCAACTGCAAAAAACCAGCAGCTGCTCACTCCCAAACACAAGGCGCTGTCTATGTCCTTGCTTCCCGAGCAATTCAGCACAGCCCTTCTTTTCTGCAGCTGCCATCGAGATCTCTGCAACTCGTAAACTCAGGGTACGAACAAGAATTCTCCAGATTCGTCTGCATCAGGACCAAGTCAAAACGCAGGAAAGTCGTCCTGGAGCACCTGCCAGAAGCATGCCAGCAGTGAATTGAAAGGGCTGGCAGCTGCAGCCACCGTCTTCTAGCAGTGCCAAGGCTGCGCACACAAGCCGCTTTCGTTCTTCGCCACTCAGAAGCCAACCGCTCTCCCCGGCTGCCGGAGGCGAAGAAGTGGCTACTAGGTGCACCGGTGACGTGAACCGCACTTGTAGGCTGCAAAGCGCGGTTTCGGCAGAAAGAAGCCGGCAACCGCCGCTTCCTTGCGGACAGCTGCGGAGAGCCGAAGTCTGTGTCTCTAGCGGACTGCATCATAGCGAAAAGCTTTTCCAGAGTGTCTCGCAGGGAGAAAGCTTGCCAGCACAGTGCACGCATCCCGCCCTTGCCCAGAAACATATATTTGCTGAACACTCCAAAAACACTACTCTTTCCTAGGCAAGCTTCAAACTGCTGTCAGACGTCCGTACTCTCTGTTTTCTTCTGCCCTGCTCGTTGTAGAGGAGTGCACAGCTCCACCTGACATTCAGTGCACAGCGAAGTCAACTGCAAAAAAGAAGCAGCTGCTCACTCCCAAACACAAGGCGCTGTCTATGTCCTTGCTTTCCGAGCAACTCAGCGGAGCCCTTCTTCTCTGCATCTCGGAAGCTCAGGGCACGAACAAGAATTCTCCAGATTCGTCTGCATCAGGACCAAGTCAAAACGCAGGAAAGTCGTCCTGGAGCACCTGCCAGAAGCATGCCAGAAGTGAATTGAAAGGGCTGGCAGCTGCTGCCACCGTCTTCTAGCAGTGCCAAGGCTGCGCACACAAGCCGCTTTCGTTCTTCGCCTCTCAGAAGCCAACCGCTCTCCCCGGCTGCCGGAGGCGAAGAAGCGGCTACTAGGTGCACCGCTGACGTGAACCGCACTTGTAGGCTGCAAAGCGCGGCTTCGGCAGAAAGACGCCGGCAACCGCCGCTTCCCTGCGGACAGCTGCGGAGAGCCGGAGTCTACGTCTCTAGCGGATTGCATCATGGCAAAAAGCTTTTCCAGCGTCTCTCGCGGGGTGAAAGCTTGCCAGCACAGTGCACGCATCCCGCACTTGCCCAGAAACATATATTTGCTGAACACTCCAAAAACACTGCTCTTTCCTAGGCAAGCTTCAAACTGCTGTCAGACGTCCGTGCTCTCTGTTTTCTGCTGCCATGCTCGTTGTAGAAGAGTGCACAGCTCACCCTGGAATTCAGTGCACAGCGAAGTCAATTGCAAAAAACCAGCAGCTGCTCACTCCCAAACACAAGGCGCTGTCTATGTCCTAGCTTCCCGAGCAACTCAGCGCAGCGCTTCTTCTCTGCATCTCGGAAGCTCAGGGCACGAACAAGAATTCTCCAGATTCGTGTGCATCAGGACCAAGTCAAAACGCAGGAAAGTCGTCCTGGAGCACCTGCCAGAAGCATGCCAGCGGTGAACTGAAAGGGCTGGCAGCTACAGCCACCGTCTTCCAGCAGTGCCAAGGCTGCGCACACAAGCCGGTTTCGTTCTTCGCCTCTCAGAAGCCAACCGCTCTCCCCGGCTGCCGGAGGCGAAGAAGCGGCTACTAGGTGCACCGCTGACGTGAACCGCACTTGTAGGCTGCAAAGCGCCGTTTCGGCAGAAAGAAGCCGGCAACCGCCGCTTTCCTGCGGACAGCTGCGGAGAGCCGAAGTCTGCGTCTCAATCGGACTGCATCATAGCGAAAAGCTTTTCCAGCGTGTCTCACAGGGAGAAAGCTTGCCAGAACAGTGCACGCATCCCGCACTTGCCCAGAAACATATATTTGCTGAACACTCCAAAACACTGCTCTTTCCTAGGCAAGCTTCAAACTGCTGTCAGACATATGTGCTCTCTGTTTTCTGCTGCCCTGCTCGTTGTAGAAGAGCGCACAGCTCCAGCTGACATTCAGTGCACAGCGAAGTCAACTGCAAAAAACCAGCAGCTGCTCACTCCCAAACACAAGGCGCTGTCTATATCCTTGCTTCCCGAGCAATTCAGCACAGCCCTTCTATTCTGCAGCTGCCATCGAGATCTCTGCAACTTGTAAACTCAGGGTACGAACAAGAATTCTCCAGATTCGTCTGCATCAGGACCAAGTCAAAACGCAGGAAAGTTGTCCTGGAGCACCTGCCAGAAACATCCCAGCTGTGAATTGATAGCGCAGGCAGCTGCAGCCACCGTCCTCTAGCAGTGCCAAGGCAGCGCACACAAGCCGGTTTCGTTCTTCGCCTCTCAGAAGCCAACCGCTCTCCCCGGCTGCCGGAGGCGAAGAAGCGGCTACTAGGTGCACCGCTGACGTGAACCGCACTTGCAGGCTGCAAAGCGCGGTTTCGGCGGAAAGACGCCGGCAGCCGCCGCTTCTCTGCGGACAGCTGCGGAAAGCCGAAGTCTGCGTCTCTAGCAGACTGCATCATAGCGAAAAGCTTTTCCAGCGTTACTCGCAGGGAGAAAGCTTGCCAGCACAGTGCGCGCATCTCGCCCTCGCCCAGAAACATATATTTGCTGAACACTCCAAAAACACTACTCTTTCCTAGGCAAGCTTCAAACTGCTGTCAGACGTCCGTACTCTCTGTTTTCTTCTGCCCTGCTCGTTGTAGAGGAGTGCACAGCTCCACCTGACATTCAGTGCACAGCGAAGTCAACTGCAAAAAAGAAGCAGCTGCTCACTCCCAAACACAAGGCGCTGTCTATGTCCTTGCTTCCCGAGCAACTCAGCGCAGCGCTTCTTCTCTGCATCTCGGAAGCTCAGGGCACGAACAAGAATTCTCCAGATTCGTCTGCATCAGGACCAAGTCAAAACGCAGGAAAGTCGTCCTGGAGCACCTGCCAGAAGCATGCCAGAGGTGAATTGAAAGGGCTGGCAGCTGCTGCCACCGTCTTCTAGCAGTGCCAAGGCTGCGCACACAAGCCGCTTTCGTTCTTCGCCTCTCAGAAGCCAACCGCTCTCCCCGGCTGCCGGAGGCGAAGATGCGGCTACTAGGTGCACTGCTGACGTGAACCGCACTTGTAGGCTGCAAAGCGCGGCTTCGGCAGAAAGACGCCGGCAACCGCCGCTTCCCTGCGGACAGCTTCGGAGAGCCAAAGTCTACGTCTCTAGCGGATTGCATCATGGCAAAAAGCTTTTCCAGCGTCTCTCGCGGGGTGAAAGCTTGCCAGCACAGTGCACGCATCCCGCCCTTGCCCAGAAACATGGATTTGCTGAACACTCCAAAAACACTGCTCTTTCCTAGGCAAGCTTCAAACTGCTTTCAGACGTCCGTGCTCTCTGTTTTCTGCGGCCCTGCTCGTTGTAGAAGAGTGCACAGCTCACCCTGGCATTCAGTGCACAGCGAAGTCAATTCCAAAAAACCAGCAGCTGCTCACTCCCAAACACAAGGCGCTGTCTATGTCCTAGCTTCCCGAGCAACTCAGCGCAGCGCTTCTTCTCTGCATCTCGGAAGCTCAGGGCACGAACAAGAATTCTCCAGATTCGTGTGCATCAGGACCAAGTCAAAACGCAGGAAAGTCGCCCTGGAGCACCTGCCAGAAGCATGCCAGCGGTGAACTGAAAGGGCTGGCAGCTACAGCCACCGTCTTCCAGCAGTGCCAAGGCTGCGCACACAAGCCGGTTTCGTTCTTCGCCTCTCAGAAGCACACCGCTCTCCCCGGCTGCCGGAGGCGAAGAAGCGGCTACTAGGTGCACCGCTGACGTGAACCGCACTTGTAGGCTGCAAAGCGCGTATTCGGCAGAAAGAAGCCGGCAACCGCCGCTTTCCTGCGGACAGCTGCGGAGAGCCGAAGTCTGCGTCTCAAGCGGACTGCATCATAGCGAAAAGCTTTTCCAGCGTTACTCGCAGGGAGAAAGCTTGCCAGAACAGTGCACGTATCCCGCACTTGCCCAGAAACATATATTTGCTGAACACTCCAAAAACACTGCTCTTTCCTAGGCAAGCTTCAAACTGCTGTCAGACATATGTGCTCTCTGTTTTCTGCTGCCCTGCTCGTTGTAGAGGAGTGCACAGCTCCACCTGACATTCAGTGCACAGCGAAGTCAACTGCAAAAAACAAGCAGCTGCTCACTCCCAAACACAAGGCGCTGTCTATGTCCTTGCTTCCCGAGCAACTCAGCGCAGCCCTTCTTCTCTGCATCTCGGAAGCTCAGGGCACGAACAAGAATTCTCCAGATTCGTCTGCATCAGGACCAAGTCAAAACGCAGGAAAGTCGTCCTGGAGCACCTGCCAGAAGCATGCCAGCGGTGAATTGAAAGGGCTGGCAGCTGCTGCCACCGTCTTCTAGCAGTGCCAAGGCTGCGCACACAAGCCGGTTTCGTTCTTCGCCTCTCAGAAGCCAACCGCTCTCCCCGGCTGCCGGAGGCGAAGAAGCGGCTACTAGGTGCACCGCTGACGTGAACCGCACTTGTAGGCTGCAAAGCGTGGCTTCGGCAGAAAGACGCCGGCAGCCGCCGCTTCCCTGCGGACAGCTGCAAAGAGCCGAAGTCTGCGTCTCTAGCGGACTGCATCATAGCGAAAAGCTTTTCCAGAGTGTCTCGCAGGGAGAAAGCTTGCCAGCACACTGCACGCATCCCGCCCTTGCCCAGAAACATATATTTGCTGAACACTCCAAAAACACTACTCTTTCCTAGGCAAGCTTCAAACTGCTGTCAGACATCTGTGCTCTCTGTTTTCTTCTGCCCTGCTCGTTGTAGAGGAGTGCACAGCTCCACCTGACATTCAGTGCACAGCGAAGTCAACTGCAAAAAACAAGCAGCTGCTCACTCCCAAACACAAGGCGCTGTCTATGTCCTTGCTTCCCGAGCAACTCAGCGCAGCGCTTCTTCTCTGCATCTCGGAAGCTCAGGGCACGAACAAGAATTCTCCAGATTCGTCTGCATCAGGACCAAGTCAAAACGCAGGAAAGTCGTCCTGGAGCACCTGCCAGAAGCATGCCAGCAGTGAATTGAAAGGGCTGGCAGCTGCAGCCACCGTCTTCTAGCAGTGCCAAGGCTGCGCACACAAGCCGCTTTCGTTCTTCGCCTCTCAGAAGCCAACCGCTCTCCCCGGCTGCCGGAGGCGAAGAAGCGGCTACTAGGTGCACCGCTGACGTGAACCACACTTTTAGGCTGCAAAGCGCGGTTTCGGCAGAAAGAAGCCGGCAACCGCCGCTTCCCTGCAGACAGCTGCGGAGAGCCGAAGTCTGCGTCTCTAGCGGACTGCATCATAGCGAAAAGCTTTTCCAGCGTGTCTCGCAGGGAGAAAGCTTGCCAGCACAGTGCACGCATCCCGCCCTTGCCCAGAAACATATATTTGCTGAACACTCCAAAAACACTGCTCTTTCCTAGGCAAGCTTCAAACTGCTGTCAGACATCTGTGCTCTCTGTTTTGTGGTGTCCTGCTCGTTGTAGAAGAGTGCACAGCTCCACCTGACATTCAGTGCACAGCGAAGTCAACTGCAAAAAACCAGCAGCTGCTCACTCCCAAACACAAGGCGCTGTCTATGTCCTTGCTTCCCGAGCAATTCAGCACAGCCCTTCTTTTCTGCAGCTGCCATCGAGATCTCTGCAACTCGTAAACTCAGGGTACGACAAGAATTCTCCAGATTCGTCTGCATCAGGACCAAGTCAAAACGCAGGAAAGTCGTCCTGGAGCACCTGCCAGAAGCATGCCAGCAGTGAATTGAAAGGGCTGGCAGCTGCAGCCACCGTCTTCTAGCAGTGCCAAGGCTGCGCACACAAGCCGCTTTCGTTCTTCGCCTCTCAGAAGCCAACCGCTCTCCCCGGATGCCGGAGGCGAAGAAGTGGCTACTAGGTGCACCGCTGACGTGAACCGCACTTGTAGGCTGCAAAGCGCGGTTTCGGCAGAAAGAAGCCGGCAACCGCCGTTTCCTTGCGGACAGCTGCGGAGAGCCGAAGTCTGTGTCTCTAGCGGACTGCATCATAGCGAAAAGCTTTTCCAGAGTGTCTCACAGGGAGAAAGCTTGCCAGCACAGTGCACGCATCCCGCCCTTGCCCAGAAACATATATTTGCTGAACACTCCAAAAACACTACTCTTTCCTAGGCAAGCTTCAAACTGCTGTCAGACATCTGTGCTCTCTGTTTTCTTCTGCCCTGCTCGTTGTAGAGGAGTGCACAGCTCCACCTGACATTCAGTGCACAGCGAAGTCAACTGCAAAAAACAAGCAGCTGCTCACTCCCAAACACAAGGCGCTGTCTATGTCCTTGCTTCCCGAGCAACTCAGCGCTGCGCTTCTTCTCTGCATCTCGGAAGCTCAGGGCACGAACAAGAATTCTCCAGATTCGTCTGCATCAGGACCAAGTCAAAACGCAGGAAAGTCGTCCTGGAGCACCTGCCAGAAGCATGCCAGCGGTGAATTGAAAGGGCTGGCAGCTGCAGCCACCGTCTTCTAGCAGTGCCAAGGCTGCTCACACCAGCCGGTTTCGTTCTTCGCCTGTCAGAAGCCAACCGCTCTCCCCGGCTGCCGGAGGCGAAGAAGCGGCTACTAGGTGCACCGCTGACGTGAACCGCACTTGTAGGCTGCAAAGCGCGGTTTCGGCAGAAAGAAGCCGGCAACCGCCGCTTCCCTGCAGACAGCTGCGGAGAGCCGAAGTCTGCGTCTCTAGCAGACTGCATCATAGCGAAAAGCTTTTCCAGAGTGTCTCGCAGGGAGAAAGCTTGCCAGCACAGTGCACGCATCCCGCCCTTGCCCAGAAA
This sequence comes from Taeniopygia guttata, assembly GCF_048771995.1. NCBI lineage: Eukaryota > Metazoa > Chordata > Aves > Passeriformes > Estrildidae > Taeniopygia > Taeniopygia guttata. Next base: position 219,804 of record NC_133031.1, read on the forward strand.
CATATATTTGCTGAACACTCCAAAAACACTACTCTTTCCTAGGCAAGCTTCAAACTGCTGTCAGACATCTGTGCTCTCTGTTTTCTTCTGCCCTGCTCGTTGTAGAAGAGTGCACAGCTCCACCTGACATTCAGTGCACAGCGAAGTCAACTGCAAAAAACCAGCAGCTGCTCACTCCCAAACACAAGGCGCTGTCTATGTCCTTGCTTCCCGAGCAACTCAGCGCAGCGCTTCTTCTCTGCATCTCGGAAGCTCAGGGCACGAACAAGAATTCTCCAGATTCGTCTGCATCAGGACCAAGTCAAAACGCAGGAAAGTCGTCCTGGAGCACCTGCCAGAAGCATGCCAGAGGTGAATTGAAAGGGCTGGCAGCTGCAGCCACCGTCTTCTAGCAGTACCAAGGCTGCGCAGACCAGCTGGTTTCGTTCTTCGCCTCTCAGAAGCCAACCGCTCTCCGCGGCTGCCGGAGGCGAAGAAGCGGCTACTAGGTGCACCGCTGACGTGAACCGCACTTGTAGGCTGCAAAGCGCGGTTTTGGCAGAAAGAAGCCGGCAACCGCCGCTTCCCTGCGGACAGCTGCGGAGAGCCAAAGTCTGTGTCTCTAGCGGACTGCATCATAGCGAAAAGCTTTTCCAGAGTGTCTCGCAGGGAGAAAGCTTGCCAGCACAGTGCACGCATCCCGCCCTTGCCCAGAAACATATATTTGCTGAACACTCCAAAAACACTACTCTTTCCTAGGCAAGCTTCAAACTGATGTCAGACATCTGTGCTCTCTGTTTTGTGGTGTCCTGCTCGTTGTAGAAGAGTGCACAGCTCCACCTGACATTCAGTGCACAGCGAAGTCAACTGCAAAAAACCAGCAGCTGCTCACTCCCAAACACAAGGCGCTGTCTATGTCCTTGCTTCCCGAGCAACTCAGCACAGCCCTTCTTCTCTGCATCTCGGAAGCTCAGGGCACGAACAAGAATTCTCCAGATTCGTCTGCATCAGGACCAAGTCAAAACGCAGGAAAGTCGTCCTGGAGCACCTGCCAGAAGCATGCCAGCGGTGAATTGAAAGGGCTGGCAGCTGCAGCCACCGTCCTCTGGCAGTGCCAAGGCTGCGCACACAAGCCGGTTTCGTTCTTCGCCTCTCAGAAGCCAACGGCTCTCCCTGGCTGCCGGAGGCAAAGAAGCGGCTACTAGGTGCACCGCTGACGTGAACCGCACTTGTAAGCTGCAAAGCGCGGTTTCGGCAGAAAGAAGCCGGCAACCGCCGCTTTCCTGCGGACAGCTGCGGAGAGCCGAAGTCTGCGTCTCTAGCGGACTGCATCATAGCGAAAAGCTTTTCCAGCGTGTCTCACAGGGAGAAAGCTTGCCAGCACAGTGCACGCATCCCGCCCTTGCCCAGAAACATATATTTGCTGAACACTCCAAAAACACTGCTCTTTCCTAGGCAAGCTTCAAACTGCTGTCAGACGTCCGTGCTCTCTGTTTTCTTCTGCCCTGCTCGTTGTAGAGGAGTGCACAGCTCACCCTGGCATTCAGTGCACAGCGAAGTCAACTGCAAAACACCAGCAGCTGCTCACTGCCAAACACAAGGCGCTGTCTATGTCCTTGCTTCCCGAGCAATTCAGCACAGCCCTTCTTTTCTGCAGCTGCCATCGAGATCTCTGCAACTCGTAAACTCAGGGTACGACAAGAATTCTCCAGATTCGTCTGCATCAGGACCAAGTCAAAACGCAGGAAAGTCGTCCTGGAACACCTGCCAGAAGCATGCCAGCGGTGAATTGAAAGGGCTGGCAGCTGCAGCCACCGTCTTCTAGCAGTGCCAAGGCTGCGCACACAAGCCGCTTTCGTTCTTCGCCTCTCAGAAGCCAACCGCTCTCCCCGGCTGCCGGAGGTGAAGAAGCGGCTACTAGGTGCACCGCTGACGTGAACCGCACTTGTAGGCTGCAAAGCGCGGTTTCGGCAGAAAGAAGCCGGCAACAGCCGCTTCCCTGCAGACAGCTGCGGAGAGCCGAAGTCTGCGTCTCTAGCGGACTGCATCATAGCGAAAAGCTTTTCCAGAGTGTCTCGCAGGGAGAAAGCTTGCCAGCACAGTGCACGCATCCCGCCCTTGCCCAGAAACATATATTTGCTGAACACTCCAAAAACACTACTCTTTCCTAGGCAAGCTTCAAACTGCTGTCAGACATCTGTGCTCTCTGTTTTGTGGTGTTCTGCTCGTTGTAGAAGAGTGCACAGCTCCACCTGACATTCAGTGCACAGCGAAGTCAACTGCAAAAAACCAGCAGCTGCTCACTCCCAAACACAAGGCGCTGTCTATGTCCTTGCTTCCCGAGCAACTCAGCGCAGCGCTTCTTCTCTGCATCTCGGAAGCTCAGGGCACGAACAAGAATTCTCCAGATTCGTCTGCATCAGGACCAAGTCAAAACGCAGGAAAGTCGTCCTGGAGCACCTGCCAGAAGCATGCCAGAGGTGAATTGAAAGGGCTGGCAGCTGCAGCCACCGTCTTCTAGCAGTACCAAGGCTGCGCAGACCAGCTGGTTTCGTTCTTCGCCTCTCAGAAGCCAACCGCTCTCCGCGGCTGCCGGAGGCGAAGAAGCGGCTACTAGGTGCACCGCTGACGTGAACCGCACTTGTAGGCTGCAAAGCGCGGTTTTGGCAGAAAGAAGCCGGCAACCGCCGCTTCCCTGCGGACAGCTGCGGAGAGCCAAAGTCTGCGTCTCTAGCGGACTGCATCATAGCGAAAAGCTTTTCCAGAGTGTCTCGCAGGGAGAAAGCTTGCCAGCACAGTGCACGCATCCCGCCCTTGCCCAGAAACATATATTTGCTGAACACTCCAAAAACACTACTCTTTCCTAGGCAAGCTTCAAACTGCTGTCAGACATCTGTGCTCTCTGTTTTCTTCTGCCCTGCTCGTTGTAGAGGAGTGCACAGCTCCACCTGACATTCAGTGCACAGCGAAGTCAACTGCAAAAAACATGCAGCTGCTCACTCCCAAACACAAGGCGCTGTCTATGTCCTTGCTTCCCGAGCAACTCAGCACAGCCCTTCTTCTCTGCATCTCGGAAGCTCAGGGCACGAACAAGAATTCTCCAGATTCGTCTGCATCAGGACCAAGTCAAAACGCAGGAAAGTCGTCCTGGAGCACCTGCCAGAAGCATGCCAGCAGTGAATTGAAAGGGCTGGCAGCTGCAGCCACCGTCCTCTGGCAGTGCCAAGGCTGCGCACACAAGCCGGTTTCGTTCTTCGCCTCTCAGAAGCCAACGGCTCTCCCTGGCTGCCGGAGGCAAAGAAGCGGCTACTAGGTGCACCGCTGACGTGAACCGCACTTGTAAGCTGCAAAGCGCGGTTTCGGCAGAAAGAAGCCGGCAACCGCCGCTTTCCTGCGGACAGCTGCGGAGAGCCGAAGTCTGCGTCTCTAGCGGACTGCATCATAGCGAAAAGCTTTTCCAGCGTGTCTCGCAGGGAGAAAGCTTGCCAGCACAGTGCACGCATCCCGCCCTTGCCCAGAAACATATATTTGCTGAACACTCCAAAAACACTGCTCTTTCCTAGGCAAGCTTCAAACTGCTGTCAGACGTCCGTGCTCTCTGTTTTCTTCTGCCCTGCTCGTTGTAGAGGAGTGCACAGCTCACCCTGGCATTCAGTGCACAGCGAAGTCAACTGCAAAACACCAGCAGCTGCTCACTGCCAAACACAAGGCGCTGTCTATGTCCTTGCTTCCCGAGCTACTCAGCGCAGCCCTTCTATTCTGCAGCTGCCATCGAGATCTCTGCAACTCGTAAACTCAAAGTACGGACAAGATTTCTCCAGATTCGTCTGCATCAGGACCAAGTCAAAACGCAGGAAAGTCGTCCTGGAGCACCTGCCAGAAGCATGCCAGCGGTGAATTGAAAGGGCTGGCAGCTGCAGCAACCGTCTTCTAGCAGTGCCAAGGCTGCGCACACAAGCCGCTTTCGTTCTTCGCCTCTCAGAAGCCAACCGCTCTCCCCGGCTGCCGGAGGCGAAGAAGTGGCTACTAGGTGCACCGCTGACGTGAACCGCACTTGTAGGCTGCAAAGCGCGGTTTCGGCAGAAAGAAGCTGGCAACCGCCGCTTCCTTGCGGACAGCGGCGGAGAGCCGAAGTCTGCGTCTCTAGCGGACTGCATCATAGCGAAAAGCTTTTCCAGAGTGTCTCGCAGGGAGAAAGCTTGCCAGCACACTGCACGCATCCCGCCCTTGCCCAGAAACATATATTTGCTGAACACTCCAAAAACACTACTCTTTCCTAGGCAAGCTTCAAACTGCTGTCAGACATCTGTGCTCTCTGTTTTCTTCTGCCCTGCTCGTTGTAGAGGAGTGCACAGCTCCACCTGACATTCAGTGCACAGCGAAGTCAACTGCAAAAAACAAGCAGCTGCTCACTCCCAAACACAAGGCGCTGTCTATGTCCTTGCTTCCCGAGCAACTCAGCGCAGCGCTTCTTCTCTGCATCTCGGAAGCTCAGGGCACGAACAAGAATTCTCCAGATTCGTCTGCATCAGGACCAAGTCAAAACGTAGGAAAGTCGTCCTGGAGCACCTGCCAGAAGCATGCCAGCGGTGAATTGAAAGGGCTGGCAGCTGCAGCCACCGTCTTCTAGCAGTGCCAAGGCTGCGCACACTAGCCGGTTTCGTTCTTCGTCTCTCAGAAGCCAACCGCTCTCCCCGGCTGCCGGAGGCGAAGAAGCGGCTACTAGGTGCACCGCTGACGTGAACCGCACTTGTAGGCTGCAAAGCGCGGCTTTGGCAGAAAGACGCCGGCAGCCGCCGCTTCCCTGCGGACAGCTGCGGAGAGCCGGAGTCTGCGTCTCTAGCGGACTGCATCATAGCGAAAAGCTTTTCCAGCGTGTCTCGCAGGGAGAAAGCTTGCCAGCACAGTGCACGCATCCCGCCCTTGCCCAGAAACTTATATTTGCTGAACACTCCAAAACCACTACTCTTTTCTAGGCAAGCTTCAAACTGCTGTCAGACATCTGTGCTCTCTGTTTTGTGGTGTCCTGCTCGTTGTAGAAGAGTGCACAGCTCCACCTGACATTCAGTGCACAGCGAAGTCAACTGCAAAAAACCAGCAGCTGCTCACTCCCAAACACAAGGCGCTGTCTATGTCCTTGCTTCCCGAGCAACTCAGCGCAGCCCTTCTTCTCTGCATCTCGCAAGCTCAGGGCACGAACAAGAATTCTCCAGATTCGTCTGCATCAGGACCAAGTCAAAACGCAGGAAAGTCGTCCTGGAGCACCTGCCAGAATCATGCCAGAGGTGAATTGAAAGGGCTGGCAGCTGCAGCCACCGTCTTCTAGCAGTACCAAGGCTGCGCAGACCAGCTGGTTTCGTTCTTCGCCTCTCAGAAGCCAACCGCTCTCCCCGGCTGCCGGAGGCGAAGAAGCGGCTCCTAGGTGCACCGCTGACGTGAACCACACTTGTAGGCTGCAAAGCGCGGTTTCGGCAGAAAGAAGCCGGCAACCGCCGCTTCCCTGCGGACAGCTGCGGAGAGCCAAAGTCTGCGTCTCTAGCGGACTGCATCATAGCGAAAAGCTTTTCCAGCGTGTCTCGCAGGGAGAAAGCTTTCCAGCACAGTGCACGCATCCCGCCCTTGCCCAGAAACATATATTTGCTGAACACTCCAAAAACACTACTCTTTCCTAGGCAAGCTTCAAACTGCTGTCAGACATCTGTGCTCTCTGTTTTGTGGTGTCCTGCTCGTTGTAGAAGAGTGCACAGCTCCACCTGACATTCAGTGCACAGCGAAGTCAACTGCAAAAAACCAGCAGCTGCTCACTCCCAAACACAAGGCGCTGTCTATGTCCTTGCTTCCCGAGCAATTCACCACAGCCCTTCTTCTCTGCATCTCGGAAGCTCAGGGCACGAACAAGAATTCTCCAGATTCGTCTGCATCAGGACCAAGTCAAAACGCAGGAAAGTCGTCCTGGAGCACCTGCCAGAAGGATGCCAGAGGTGAACTGAAAGGGCTGGCAGCTGCAGCCACCGTCCTCTAGCAGTGCCAAGGCTGCGCACACAAGCCGGTTTCGTTCTTCGCCTCTCAGAAGCCAACGGCTCTCCCTGGCTGCCGGAGGCAAAGAAGCGGCTACTAGGTGCACCGCTGACGTGAACCGCACTTGTAAGCTGCAAAGCGCGGTTTCGGCAGAAAGAAGCCGGCAACCGCCGCTTTCCTGCGGACAGCTGCGGAGAGCCGAAGTCTGCGTCTCTAGCGGACTGCATCATAGCAAAAAGCTTTTCCAGCATGTCTCACAGGGAGAAAGCTTGCCAGCACAGTGCACGCATCCCGCCCTTGCCCAGAAACATATATTTGCTGAACACTCCAAAAACACTGCTCTTTCCTAGGCAAGCTTCAAACTGCTGTCAGACATCTGTGCTCTCTGTTTTGTGGTGTCCTGCTGGTTGTAGAAGAGTGCACAGCTCCACCTGACATTCAGTGCACAGCGAAGTCAACTGCAAAAAACCAGCAGCTGCTCACTCCCAAACACAAGGCGCTGTCTATGTCCTTGCTTCCCGAGCAATTCAGCACAGCCCTTCTTTTCTGCAGCTGCCATTGAGATCTCTGCAACTCGTAAACTCAGGGTACGAACAAGAATTCTCCAGATTCGTCTGCATCAGGACCAAGTCAAAACGCAGGAAAGTCGTCCTGGAGCACCTGCCAGAAGCATGCCAGCGGTGAACTGAAAGGGCTGGCAGCTGCAGCCACCGTCTTCTAGCAGTGCCAAGGCTGCGCACACAAGCCGGTTTCGTTCTTCGCCTCTCAGAAGCCAACCGCTCTCCCCGGCTGCCGGAGGCGAAGAAGCGGCTACTAGGTGCACCGCTGACGTGAACCGCACTTGTAGGCTGCAAAGCGCGGCTTCGGCGGAAAGACGCCGGCAGCCGCCGCTTTCCTGCGGACAGCTGCAGAGAGTCGAAGTCTGCGTCTCCAGCGGACTGCATCATAGCGAAAAGCTTTTCCAGTGTGTCTCGCCGGGAGAAAGCTTGCCAGCACAGTGCACGCATCCCGCCCTTGCCCGGAAACATATATTTGCTGAACACTCCAAAAACACTACTCTTTCCTTGGCAAGCTTCAAACTGCTGTCAGACATCTGTGCTCTCTGTTTTGTGGTGTCCTGCTCGTTGTAGAAGAGTGCACAGCTCCACCTGACATTCAGTGCACAGCGAAGTCAACTGCAAAAAACAAGCAGCTGCTCACTCCCAAACACAAGGCGCTGTCTATGTCCTTGCTTCGCGAGCTATTCAGCACAGCCCTTCTTTTCTGCAGCTGCCATTGAGATCTCTGCAACTCGTAAACTCAGGGTACGAACAAGAATTCTCCAGATTCGTCTGCATCAGGACCAAGTCAAAACGCAGGAAAGTCGTCCTGGAGCACCTGCCAGAAGCATGCCAGCGGTGAATTGAAAGGGCTGGCAGCTGCAGCCACCGTCTTCTAGCAGTGCCAAGGCTGCGCACACAAGCCGGTTTCGTTCTTCGCCTGTCAGAAGCCAACCGCTCTCCCCGGCTGCCGGAGGCGAAGAAGCGGCTACTAGGTGCACCGCTGACGTGAACCGCACTTGTAGGCTTCAAAGCGCGGCTTCGGCAGAAAGAAGCCGGCAGCCGCCGCTTCCCTGCGGACAGCTGCGGAGAGCCGGAGTCTGTGTCTCTAGCGGACTGCATCATAGCGAAAAGCTTTTCCAGAGTGTCTCGCAGGGAGAAAGCTTGCCAGCACAGTGCACGCATCCCGCCCTTGCCCAGAAACATATATTTGCTGAACACTCCAAAAACACTACTCTTTCCTAGGCAAGCTTCAAACTGCTGTCAGACATCTGTGCTCTCTGTTTTCTTCTGCCCTGCTCGTTGTAGAGGAGTGCACAGCTCCACCTGACATTCAGTGCACAGCGAAGTCAACTGCAAAAAACAAGCAGCTGCTCACTCCCAAACACAAGGCGCTGTCTATGTCCTTGCTTCCCGAGCAACTCAGCGCAGCGCTTCTTCTCTGCATCTCGGAAGCTCAGGGCACGAACAAGAATTCTCCAGCTTCGTCTGCATCAGGACCAAGTCAAAACGCAGGAAAGTCGTCCTGGAACACCTGCCAGAAGCATGCCAGCGGTGAATTGAAAGGGCTGGCAGCTGCAGCCACCGTCTTCTAGCAGTGCCAAGGCTGCGCACACAAGCCGGTTTCGTTCTTCGCCTCTCAGAAGCCAACCGCTCTCCCCGGCTGCCGGAGGCGAAGAAGCGGCTACTAGGTGCACCGCTGACGTGAACCGCACTTGTAGGCTTCAAAGCGCGGCTTCGGCAGAAAGAAGCCGGCAGCCGCCGCTTCCCTGCGGACAGCTGCGGAGAGCCGAAGTCTGTGTCTCTAGCGGACTGCATCATAGCGAAAAGCTTTTCCAGAGTGTCTCGCAGGGAGAAAGCTTGCCAGCACAGTGCACGCATCCCGCCCTTGCCCAGAAACATATATTTGCTGAACACTCCAAAAACACTACTCTTTCCTAGGCAAGCTTCAAACTGCTGTCAGACATCTGTGCTCTCTGTTTTCTTCTGCCCTGCTCGTTGTAGAGGAGTGCACAGCTCCACCTGACATTCAGTGCACAGCGAAGTCAACTGCAAAAAACAAGCAGCTGCTCACTCCCAAACACAAGGCGCTGTCTATGTCCTTGCTTCCCGAGCAACTCAGCGCAGCGCTTCTTCTCTGCATCTCGGAAGCTCAGGGCACGAACAAGAATTCTCCAGATTCGTCTGCATCAGGACCAAGTCAAAACGCAGGAAAGTCGTCCTGGAACACCTGCCAGAAGCATGCCAGCGGTGAATTGAAAGGGCTGGCAGCTGCAGCCACCGTCTTCTAGCAGTGCCAAGGCTGCGCACACAAGCCGCTTTCGTTCTTCGCCTCTCAGAAGCCAACCGCTCTCCCCGGCTGCCGGAGGTGAAGAAGCGGCTACTAGGTGCACCGCTGACGTGAACCGCACTTGTAGGCTGCAAAGCGCGGTTTCGGCAGAAAGAAGCCGGCAACAGCCGCTTCCCTGCAGACAGCTGCGGAGAGCCGAAGTCTGCATCTCTAGCGGACTGCATCATAGCGAAAAGCTTTTCCAGAGTGTCTCGCAGGGAGAAAGCTTGCCAGCACAGTGCACGCATCCCGCCCTTGCCCAGAAACATATATTTGCTGAACACTCCAAAAACACTACTCTTTCCTAGGCAAGCTTCAAACTGCTGTCAGGCATCTGTGCTCTCTGTTTTCTTCTGCCCTGCTCGTTGTAGAGGAGTGCACAGCTCCACCTGACATTCAGTGCACAGCGAAGTCAACTGCAAAAAACATGCAGCTGCTCACTCCCAAACACAAGGCGCTGTCTATGTCCTTGCTTCCCGAGCAACTCAGCACAGCCCTTCTTCTCTGCATCTCGGAAGCTCAGGGCACGAACAAGAATTCTCCAGATTCGTCTGCATCAGGACCAAGTCAAAACGCAGGAAAGTCGTCCTGGAGCACCTGCCAGAAGCATGCCAGCAGTGAATTGAAAGGGCTGGCAGCTGCAGCCACCGTCCTCTGGCAGTGCCAAGGCTGCGCACACAAGCCGGTTTCGTTCTTCGCCTCTCAGAAGCCAACGGCTCTCCCTGGCTGCCGGAGGCAAAGAAGCGGCTACTAGGTGCACCGCTGACGTGAACCGCACTTGTAAGCTGCAAAGCGCGGTTTCGGCAGAAAGAAGCCGGCAACCGCCGCTTTCCTGCGGACAGCTGCGGAGAGCCGAAGTCTGCGTCTCTAGCGGACTGCATCATAGCGAAAAGCTTTTCCAGCGTGTCTCGCAGGGAGAAAGCTTGCCAGCACAGTGCACGCATCCCGCCCTTGCCCAGAAACATATATTTGCTGAACACTCCAAAAACACTGCTCTTTCCTAGGCAAGCTTCAAACTGCTGTCAGACGTCCGTGCTCTCTGTTTTCTTCTGCCCTGCTCGTTGTAGAGGAGTGCACAGCTCACCCTGGCATTCAGTGCACAGCGAAGTCAACTGCAAAACACCAGCAGCTGCTCACTGCCAAACACAAGGCGCTGTCTATGTCCTTGCTTCCCGAGCTACTCAGCGCAGCCCTTCTATTCTGCAGCTGCCATCGAGATCTCTGCAACTCGTAAACTCAAAGTACGGACAAGATTTCTCCAGATTCGTCTGCATCAGGACCAAGTCAAAACGCAGGAAAGTCGTCCTGGAGCACCTGCCAGAAGCATGCCAGCGGTGAATTGAAAGGGCTGGCAGCTGCAGCAACCGTCTTCTAGCAGTGCCAAGGCTGCGCACACAAGCCGCTTTCGTTCTTCGCCTCTCAGAAGCCAACCGCTCTCCCCGGCTGCCGGAGGCGAAGAAGTGGCTACTAGGTGCACCGCTGACGTGAACCGCACTTGTAGGCTGCAAAGCGCGGTTTCGGCAGAAAGAAGCTGGCAACCGCCGCTTCCTTGCGGACAGCGGCGGAGAGCCGAAGTCTGCGTCTCTAGCGGACTGCATCATAGCGAAAAGCTTTTCCAGAGTGTCTCGCAGGGAGAAAGCTTGCCAGCACACTGCACGCATCCCGCCCTTGCCCAGAAACATATATTTGCTGAACACTCCAAAAACACTACTCTTTCCTAGGCAAGCTTCAAACTGCTGTCAGGCATCTGTGCTCTCTGTTTTCTTCTGCCCTGCTCGTTGTAGAGGAGTGCACAGCTCCACCTGACATTCAGTGCACAGCGAAGTCAACTGCAAAAAACATGCAGCTGCTCACTCCCAAACACAAGGCGCTGTCTATGTCCTTGCTTCCCGAGCAACTCAGCACAGCCCTTCTTCTCTGCATCTCGGAAGCTCAGGGCACGAACAAGAATTCTCCAGATTCGTCTGCATCAGGACCAAGTCAAAACGCAGGAAAGTCGTCCTGGAGCACCTGCCAGAAGCATGCCAGCAGTGAATTGAAAGGGCTGGCAGCTGCAGCCACCGTCCTCTGGCAGTGCCAAGGCTGCGCACACAAGCCGGTTTCGTTCTTCGCCTCTCAGAAGCCAACGGCTCTCCCTGGCTGCCGGAGGCAAAGAAGCGGCTACTAGGTGCACCGCTGACGTGAACCGCACTTGTAAGCTGCAAAGCGCGGTTTCGGCAGAAAGAAGCCGGCAACCGCCGCTTTCCTGCGGACAGCTGCGGAGAGCCGAAGTCTGCGTCTCTAGCGGACTGCATCATAGCGAAAAGCTTTTCCAGCGTGTCTCGCAGGGAGAAAGCTTGCCAGCACAGTGCACGCATCCCGCCCTTGCCCAGAAACATATATTTGCTGAACACTCCAAAAACACTGCTCTTTCCTAGGCAAGCTTCAAACTGCTGTCAGACGTCCGTGCTCTCTGTTTTCTTCTGCCCTGCTCGTTGTAGAGGAGTGCACAGCTCACCCTGGCATTCAGTGCACAGCGAAGTCAACTGCAAAACACCAGCAGCTGCTCACTGCCAAACACAAGGCGCTGTCTATGTCCTTGCTTCCCGAGCTACTCAGCGCAGCCCTTCTATTCTGCAGCTGCCATCGAGATCTCTGCAACTCGTAAACTCAAAGTACGGACAAGATTTCTCCAGATTCGTCTGCATCAGGACCAAGTCAAAACGCAGGAAAGTCGTCCTGGAGCACCTGCCAGAAGCATGCCAGCGGTGAATTGAAAGGGCTGGCAGCTGCAGCAACCGTCTTCTAGCAGTGCCAAGGCTGCGCACACAAGCCGCTTTCGTTCTTCGCCTCTCAGAAGCCAACCGCTCTCCCCGGCTGCCGGAGGCGAAGAAGTGGCTACTAGGTGCACCGCTGACGTGAACCGCACTTGTAGGCTGCAAAGCGCGGTTTCGGCAGAAAGAAGCTGGCAACCGCCGCTTCCTTGCGGACAGCGGCGGAGAGCCGAAGTCTGCGTCTCTAGCGGACTGCATCATAGCGAAAAGCTTTTCCAGAGTGTCTCGCAGGGAGAAAGCTTGCCAGCACACTGCACGCATCCCGCCCTTGCCCAGAAACATATATTTGCTGAACACTCCAAAAACACTACTCTTTCCTAGGCAAGCTTCAAACTGCTGTCAGACATCTGTGCTCTCTGTTTTCTTCTGCCCTGCTCGTTGTAGAGGAGTGCACAGCTCCACCTGACATTCAGTGCACAGCGAAGTCAACTGCAAAAAACAAGCAGCTGCTCACTCCCAAACACAAGGCGCTGTCTATGTCCTTGCTTCCCGAGCAACTCAGCGCAGCGCTTCTTCTCTGCATCTCGGAAGCTCAGGGCACGAACAAGAATTCTCCAGATTCGTCTGCATCAGGACCAAGTCAAAACGCAGGAAAGTCGTCCTGGAGCACCTGCCAGAAGCATGCCAGCGGTGAATTGAAAGGGCTGGCAGCTGCAGCCACCGTCTTCTAGCAGTGCCAAGGCTGCGCACACTAGCCGGTTTCGTTCTTCGTCTCTCAGAAGCCAACCGCTCTCCCCGGCTGCCGGAGGCGAAGAAGCGGCTACTAGGTGCACCGCTGACGTGAACCGCACTTGTAGGCTGCAAAGCGCGGCTTTGGCAGAAAGACGCCGGCAGCCGCCGCTTCCCTGCGGACAGCTGCGGAGAGCCGGAGTCTGCGTCTCTAGCGGACTGCATCATAGCGAAAAGCTTTTCCAGCGTGTCTCGCAGGGAGAAAGCTTGCCAGCACAGTGCACGCATCCCGCCCTTGCCCAGAAACTTATATTTGCTGAACACTCCAAAACCACTACTCTTTTCTAGGCAAGCTTCAAACTGCTGTCAGACATCTGTGCTCTCTGTGTTGTGGTGTCCTGCTCGTTGTAGAAGAGTGCACAGCTCCACCTGACATTCAGTGCACAGCGAAGTCAACTGCAAAAAACCAGCAGCTGCTCACTCCCAAACACAAGGCGCTGTCTATGTCCTTGCTTCCCGAGCAACTCAGCGCAGCCCTTCTTCTCTGCATCTCGCAAGCTCAGGGCACGAACAAGAATTCTCCAGATTCGTCTGCATCAGGACCAAGTCAAAACGCAGGAAAGTCGTCCTGGAGCACCTGCCAGAATCATGCCAGAGGTGAATTGAAAGGGCTGGCAGCTGCAGCCACCGTCTTCTAGCAGTACCAAGGCTGCGCAGACCAGCTGGTTTCGTTCTTCGCCTCTCAGAAGCCAACCGCTCTCCCCGGCTGCCGGAGGCGAAGAAGCGGCTCCTAGGTGCACCGCTGACGTGAACCGCACTTGTAGGCTGCAAAGCGCGGTTTCGGCAGAAAGAAGCCGGCAACCGCCGCTTCCCTGCGGACAGCTGCGGAGAGCCAAAGTCTGCGTCTCTAGCGGACTGCATCATAGCGAAAAGCTTTTCCAGCGTGTCTCGCAGGGAGAAAGCTTGCCAGCACAGTGCACGCATCCCGCCCTTGCCCAGAAACATATATTTGCTGAACACTCCAAAAACACTACTCTTTCCTAGGCAAGCTTCAAACTGCTGTCAGACATCTGTGCTCTCTGTTTTGTGGTGTCCTGCTCGTTGTAGAAGAGTGCACAGCTCCACCTGACATTCAGTGCACAGCGAAGTCAACTGCAAAAAACCAGCAGCTGCTCACTCCCAAACACAAGGCGCTGTCTATGTCCTTGCTTCCCGAGCAATTCACCACAGCCCTTCTTCTCTGCATCTCGGAAGCTCAGGGCACGAACAAGAATTCTCCAGATTCGTCTGCATCAGGACCAAGTCAAAACGCAGGAAAGTCGTCCTGGAGCACCTGCCAGAAGGATGCCAGAGGTGAACTGAAAGGGCTGGCAGCTGCAGCCACCGTCCTCTAGCAGTGCCAAGGCTGCGCACACAAGCCGGTTTCGTTCTTCGCCTCTCAGAAGCCAACGGCTCTCCCTGGCTGCCGGAGGCAAAGAAGCGGCTACTAGGTGCACCGCTGACGTGAACCGCACTTGTAAGCTGCAAAGCGCGGTTTCGGCAGAAAGAAGCCGGCAACCGCCGCTTTCCTGCGGACAGCTGCGGAGAGCCGAAGTCTGCGTCTCTAGCGGACTGCATCATAGCAAAAAGCTTTTCCAGCATGTCTCACAGGGAGAAAGCTTGCCAGCACAGTGCACGCATCCCGCCCTTGCCCAGAAACATATATTTGCTGAACACTCCAAAAACACTGCTCTTTCCTAGGCAAGCTTCAAACTGCTGTCAGACATCTGTGCTCTCTGTTTTGTGGTGTCCTGCTGGTTGTAGAAGAGTGCACAGCTCCACCTGACATTCAGTGCACAGCGAAGTCAACTGCAAAAAACCAGCAGCTGCTCACTCCCAAACACAAGGCGCTGTCTATGTCCTTGCTTCCCGAGCAATTCAGCACAGCCCTTCTTTTCTGCAGCTGCCATTGAGATCTCTGCAACTCGTAAACTCAGGGTACGAACAAGAATTCTCCAGATTCGTCTGCATCAGGACCAAGTCAAAACGCAGGAAAGTCGTCCTGGAGCACCTGCCAGAAGCATGCCAGCGGTGAATTGAAAGGGCTGGCAGCTGCAGCCACCGTCTTCTAGCAGTGCCAAGGCTGCGCACACAAGCCGGTTTCGTTCTTCGCCTCTCAGAAGCCAACCGCTCTCCCCGGCTGCCGGAGGCGAAGAAGCGGCTACTAGGTGCACCGCTGACGTGAACCGCACTTGTAGGCTGCAAAGCGCGGCTTCGGCGGAAAGACGCCGGCAGCCGCCGCTTTCCTGCGGACAGCTGCAGAGAGTCGAAGTCTGCGTCTCCAGCGGACTGCATCATAGCGAAAAGCTTTTCCAGTGTGTCTCGCCGGGAGAAAGCTTGCCAGCACAGTGCACGCATCCCGCCCTTGCCCAGAAACATATATTTGCTGAACACTCCAAAAACACTACTCTTTCCTTGGCAAGCTTCAAACTGCTGTCAGACATCTGTGCTCTCTGTTTTGTGGTGTCCTGCTCGTTGTAGAAGAGTGCACAGCTCCACCTGACATTCAGTGCACAGCGAAGTCAACTGCAAAAAACAAGCAGCTGCTCACTCCCAAACACAAGGCGCTGTCTATGTCCTTGCTTCGCGAGCTATTCAGCACAGCCCTTCTTTTCTGCAGCTGCCATTGAGATCTCTGCAACTTGTAAACTCAGGGTACGAACAAGAATTCTCCAGATTCGTCTGCATCAGGACCAAGTCAAAACGCAGGAAAGTCGTCCTGGAGCACCTGCCAGAAGCATGCCAGCGGTGAATTGAAAGGGCTGGCAGCTGCAGCCACCGTCTTCTAGCAGTGCCAAGGCTGCGCACACAAGCCGGTTTCGTTCTTCGCCTGTCAGAAGCCAACCGCTCTCCCCGGCTGCCGGAGGCGAAGAAGCGGCTACTAGGTGCACCGCTGACGTGAACCGCACTTGTAGGCTTCAAAGCGCGGCTTCGGCAGAAAGAAGCCGGCAGCCGCCGCTTCCCTGCGGACAGCTGCGGAGAGCCGGAGTCTGCGTCTCTAGCGGACTGCATCATAGCGAAAAGCTTTTCCAGTGTGTCTCGCAGGGAGAAGGCTTGCCAGCACAGTGCACGCATCCCGCCCTTGCCCAGAAACATATATTTGCTGAACACTCCAAAAACACTACTCTTTCCTAGGCAAGCTTCAAACTGCTGTCAGACATCTGTGCTCTCTGTTTTCTTCTGCCTTGGTCGTTGTCGAGGAGTGCACAGCTCCACCTGAAATTCAGTGCACAGCGAAGTCAACTGCAAAAAACCAGCAGCTGCTCACTCCCAAACACAAGGCGCTGTCTATGTCCTTGCTTCCCGAGCAACTCAGCGCCGCCCTTCCTCTCTGCATCTCGGAAGCTCAGGGTACGAACAAGAATTCTCCAGATTCGTCTGCATCAGGACCAAGTCAAAACGCAGGAAAGTCGTCCTGGAGCACCTGCCAGAAGCATGCCAGCGGTGAATTGAAAGCGCAGGAAGCTGCAGCCACCGTCCTCTCGCAGTGCCAAGGCAGCGCACACAAGCCGGTTTCGTTCTTCACCTCTCAGAAGCCAACCGCTCTCCCCGGCTGCCGGAGGCGAAGAAGCGGCTACTAGGTGCACCGCTGACGTGAACCGCACTTGTAGGCTGCAAAGCGCGGTTTCGGCAGAAAGAAGCTGGCAACCGCCGCTTCCTTGCGGACAGCGGCGGAGAGCCGAAGTCTGCGTCTCTAGCGGACTGCATCATAGCGAAAAGCTTTTCCAGAGTGTCTCGCAGGGAGAAAGCTTGCCAGCACAGTGCACGCATCCCGCCCTTGCCCCGAAACATATATTTGCTGAACACTCCAAAAACACTACTCTTTCCTAGGCAAGCTTCAAACTGCTGTCAGACATCTGTGCTCTCTGTTTTCTTCTGCCCTGCTCGTTGTAGAGGAGTGCACAGCTCCACCTGACATTCAGTGCACAGCGAAGTCAACTGCAAAAAACAAGCAGCTGCTCACTCCCAAACACAAGGCGCTGTCTATGTCCTTGCTTCCCGAGCAACTCAGCGCAGCGCTTCTTCTCTGCATCTCGGAAGCTCAGGGCACGAACAAGAATTCTCCAGATTCGTCTGCATCAGGACCAAGTCAAAACGCAGGAAAGTCGTCCTGGAGCACCTGCCAGAAGCATGCCAGCGGTGAATTGAAAGGGCTGGCAGCTGCAGCCACCGTCTTCTAGCAGTGCCAAGGCTGGGCACACTAGCCGGTTTCGTTCTTCGCCTCTCAGAAGCCAACCGCTCTCCCCGGCTGCCGGAGGCGAAGAAGCGGCTACTAGGTGCACCGCTGACGTGAACCGCACTTGTAGGCTGCAAAGCGCGGCTTCGGCGGAAAGACGCCGGCAGCCGCCGCTTTCCTGCGGACAGCTGCGGAGAGTCGAAGTCTGCGTCTCTAGCGGACTGCATCATAGCGAAAAGCTTTTCCAGTGTGTCTCGCCGGGAGAAAGCTTGCCAGCACAGTGCACGCATCCCGCCCTTGCCCAGAAACATATATTTGCTGAACACTCCAAAAACACTACTCTTTCCTTGGCAAGCTTCAAACTGCTGTCAGACATCTGTGCTCTCTGTTTTGTGGTGTCCTGCTCGTTGTAGAAGAGTGCACAGCTCCACCTGACATTCAGTGCACAGCGAAGTCAACTGCAAAAAACAAGCAGCTGCTCACTCCCAAACACAAGGCGCTGTCTATGTCCTTGCTTCGCGAGCTATTCAGCACAGCCCTTCTTTTCTGCAGCTGCCATTGAGATCTCTGCAACTCGTAAACTCAGGGTACGAACAAGAATTCTCCAGATTCGTCTGCATCAGGACCAAGTCAAAACGCAGGAAAGTCGTCCTGGAGCACCTGCCAGAAGCATGCCAGCGGTGAATTGAAAGGGCTGGCAGCTGCAGCCACCGTCTTCTAGCAGTGCCAAGGCTGCGCACACAAGCCGGTTTCGTTCTTCGCCTCTCAGAAGCCAACCGCTCTCCCCGGCTGCCGGAGGCGAAGAAGCGGCTACTAGGTGCACCGCTGACGTGAACCGCACTTGTAGGCTGCAAAGCGCGGCTTCGGCAGAAAGAAGCCGGCAGCCGCCGCTTCCCTGCGGACAGCTGCGGAGAGCCGGAGTCTGCGTCTCTAGCGGACTGCATCATAGCGAAAAGCTTTTCCAGCGTGTCTCGCAGGGAGAAGGCTTGCCAGCACAGTGCACGCATCCCGCCCTTGCCCAGAAACATATATTTGCTGAACACTCCAAAAACACTACTCTTTCCTAGGCAAGCTTCAAACTGCTCTCAGACATCTGTGCTCTCTGTTTTCTTCTGGCTTGGTCGTTGTCGAGGAGTGCACAGCTCCACCTGAAATTCAGTGCACAGCGAAGTCAACTGCAAAAAACCAGCAGCTGCTCACTCCCAAACACAAGGCGCTGTCTATGTCCTTGCTTCCCGACCAACTCAGCGCCGCCCTTCCTCTCTGCATCTCGGAAGCTCAGGGTACGAACAAGAATTCTCCAGATTCGTCTGCATCAGGACCAAGTCAAAACGCAGGAAAGTCGTCCTGGAGCACCTGCCAGAAGCATGCCAGCGGTGAATTGAAAGCGCAGGAAGCTGCAGCCACCGTCCTCTGGCAGTGCCAAGGCAGCGCACACAAGCCGGTTTCGTTCTTCGCCTCTCAGAAGCCAACCGCTCTCCCCGGCTGCCGGAGGCGAAGAAGCGGCTACTAGGTGCACCGCTGACGTGAACCGCACTTGTAGGCTGCAAAGCGCGGCTTTGGCAGAAAGACGCTGGCAGCCGCCGCTTCCCTGCGGACAGCTGCGGAGAGCCGGAGTCTGCGTCTCTAGCGGACTGCATCATAGCGAAAAGCTTTTCCAGCGTGTCTCGCAGGGAGAAAGCTTGCCAGCACAGTGCACGCATCCCGCCCTTGCCCAGAAACATATATTTGCTGAACACTCCAAAAACACTACTCTTTCCTAGGCAAGCTTCAAACTGCTGTCAGACATCTGTGCTCTCTGTTTTGTGGTGTCCTGCTCGTTGTAGAAGAGTGCACAGCTCCACCTGACATTCAGTGCACAGCGAAGTCAACTGCAAAAAACCAGCAGCTGCTCACTCCCAAACACAAGGCGCTGTCTATGTCCTTGCTTCCCGAGCAACTCAGCACAGCCCTTCTTCTCTGCATCTCGGAAGCTCAGGGCACGAACAAGAATTCTCCAGATTCGTCTGCATCAGTACCAAGTCAAAACGCAGGAAAGTCGTCCTGGAGCACCTGCCAGAAGCATGCCAGCATTGAATTGAAAGGGCTGGCAGCTGCAGCCACCGTCCTCTGGCAGTGCCAAGGCTGCGCACACAAGCCGGTTTCGTTCTTCGCCTCTCAGAAGCCAACGGCTCTCCCTGGCTGCCGGAGGCAAAGAAGCGGCTACTAGGTGCACCGCTGACGTGAACCGCACTTGTAAGCTGCAAAGCGTGGTTTCGGCAGAAAGAAGCCGGCAACCGCCGCTTTCCTGCGGACAGCTGCGGAGAGCCGAAGTCTGCGTCTCTAGCGGACTGCATCATAGCGAAAAGCTTTTCCAGCGTGTCTCACAGGGAGAAAGCTTGCCAGCACAGTGCACGCATCCCGCCCTTGCCCAGAAACATATATTTGCTGAACACTCCAAAAACACTGCTCTTTCCTAGGCAAGCTTCAAACTGCTGTCAGACGTCCGTGCTCTCTGTTTTCTTCTGCCCTGCTCGTTGTAGAGGAGTGCACAGCTCACCCTGGCATTCAGTGCACAGCGAAGTCAACTGCAAAACACCAGCAGCTGCTCACTCCCAAACACAAGGCGCTGTCTATGTCCTTGCTTCCCGAGCAACTCAGCACAGCCCTTCTATTCTGCAGCTGCCATCGAGATCTCTGCAACTCGTAAACTCAGGGTACGGACAAGAATTCTCCAGATTCGTCTGCATCAGGACCAAGTCAAAACGCAGGAAAGTCATCCTGGAGCACCTGCCAGAAGCATGCCAGCGGTGAATTGAAAGGGCTGGCAGCTGCAGCCACCGTCTTCTAGCAGTGCCAAGGCTGCGCACACAAGCCGGTTTCGTTCTTCGCCTCTCAGAAGCCAACCGCTCTCCCCGGCTGCCGGAGGCGAAGAAGCGGCTACTAGGTGCACCGCTGACGTGAACCGCACTTGTAGGCTGCAAAGTGCGGTTTCGGCAGAAAGAAGCCGGCAACCGCCGCTTCCCTGCGGACACCTGTGGAGAGCCGAAGTCTGCGTCTCTAGCGGACTGCATCATAACGAAAAGCTTTTCCAGTGTGTCTCGCAGGGAGAAAGCTTGCCAGCACAGCCCATCTCTCTTCCAGGACCTGCTCCTGCTTGGAAGTGCCACTTGGCCTGAGGCTTGCTGCTGCAGGTATTAGCATGTTCACTAAGAACATTTTTTTTTCCAAGTAGAGCGTGATTTTGGTATCCCTTCCTTCAATCGGAAAAGGAAAAAGACCAAGAATTCTTTAAAATGGGTGATGTGGGAGGGTTTACAGTACATCTGGGCTCACTCGGGTTTCAGATATTTTTTCCCCTTCAGCGTGACATTGCATTTAGCTAATATGCCATCAGAAAAGAAAGAAAGAAAGAAAAAAGGGAGTTTTGTTTTTAACCTAAGCCATGGTTATGCTTCACTTGGATTTCTTCTCCTAGAATCACAGCATGGTTGGGTTTAGAAGAGACCTGAAAGATGACCCCTGCCAGGGGCAGGGACACCTTCCACTATCCTGGGTTGCTCCAAGCCCCGTTCAACCTGGCCTGGAACACTTCCAGCGATGTGGCTGCCACAGCTTCTCTGGGCAAAATATTTTCATATTTTTGGGTCATGGGGAGTAGCACTGGAGAGTTCCCTTCCTCCAAATTAAAGCTAGGAAGTAAGCACAGCGCAATTAATAGAGACCAGCTAGGGAAAAAAATCAGTTTACAGACCATGTTGATTGTGCATATGCACGTGTTGTTTCTTCTTTGCATTCCAAGCTTTCCTAGGACATACATCCTGAATTCGGCAGGATGAGCAAAAGAAAAACCAAAAGTGTGGTGGAAATTCAGCTGTGAGATGTAAGCCAGGCAGAAGGTGGCAGTGCAGGCGTTTGGTAAAGGCCGAAGCAGCAGCAGGCAAAGGAGATGGGATGCGGTGGCCCGGAAGGGGTCTGGCTTATCCACTTTACTTGTTAGGGATGTAAAATCACAGCCAAAGTTCTGATAAATAATGAGAATGGACACGGGAAAGAAAACTGTCATCTTTTAAATTCCAGCTGTAGGAAAATGACCATTTCAAACTGCTCACTTTCAATAATTTCTAACGTTAGACATTCCAACACTTACACATTCTTCCTGGAGGGAAAGCGTGTACTTTTCTGGTCTAATGAGGATCAGTAATGCTGAGTGACTGGCCACAAAGTAGCTCTCCAGAAGCACTCCTTTGAAGACAAGCAACCATTTTTGTGTGGGGAGTCCTTGTTAAGCAAGTTGTGGATTATCAAAACCATTTCTTTGCCTTACAAATCGCAGACCTTGCGGGCACATCCACCAGGAAGCTGTCCTTGCCCAGGGGAGACCATGGAGAAATCTCTTAATAAAACCCTAAGGAAGGACTGGCAGAGCAAAAGCCTGGCTGTTTGGCCTGTCTTGTTTGGTCTGATGAAATGTGTCCTCTCTCTGTAAGCCTTGTCCTTACTCTTGGGGGGAACAGAGGATTTCCAGAGTGAGAATAAATTTAAGTGAATATTTTGTTGGACTTGGATTAGGAAAGGGAGCCACCATGAAGGCCAAGAGTGCCCTCCATAGGACCTCAGCTGCATTAGAATAAACAGATTTAGGCAGTCAGAGATAGAGAATAGAGATAGAGATGATAGAGATAGAGATAGAGATAGAGATAGAGATTATAGAGATGATGGAAATAGAGATAGAGCTAGAGCTAGATAGAGCTAGAGCTAGAGCTAGAGATAGAAATGATAGAGACAGAGATAGAGCCACATGGCTGGATGGGGCTTGGATCAACCTGGGCTGGTGGGAGGTGTCCCTGCCCATGGAAGGCAGTGGGCTTGGAGGCCCAATCCAACCCAAACCATTCTGTGATCTCAAAGCAAAGGCAGAAGGGCAGCAAATGGAGGCCCAAGAGGCCCAGGCACTGCCCAAGAGGAGGGAAGAGCATTTATCTGGGGTGTGCAGATGGTACAGCACCGGTGCCAGAATCTCTTGCAATGGTCAAGCGTCATGTGGGTAGCAGCAGTAGGACGAAATGTGTTTGTGCATGCCCCAATAACCACCAGCAAACCCCAGCTTGAGGAGAGTCACCAGCACGTCAGAAAGAAGAGAGACTTATGAAAGGATGTGTTACCAAAAGTTTATCCTTTCCAGAGTTGCAGCTTTATATCTGCTAAACTGCTGGGATTCTTTCCTCTGGCTTGAACTGGGTTTGAATCAGACCTTGGAGACCCAAACAGCAGAGCAAGTCCAGACATCACTGGAGTCATAAACAAACCTCCTGCCAGCTGCCCATCTACTCTTGTGCATCATGTTCAATTGCTTGTGAATGGAGTCCTCCCTCCTTTGTCCAGGTGGTTTCAACATTGTGTTGCAATCCCTGTCGCTGGCTTGTGTGTTTTTAAAAACTTCTTAGAAGAGTATCTTAACAGTACATAATGATAAAATATATGACAATTTTATTTGCACGAATTGTCATAGCCATATAGCAGCATCTTTTAATAATTTTGACTATGTTTAAATGAGATCACCTGTTGCCTTTATAAAAGACAACGGAGACCCGGTTCCAAGGAGCAGCACGGCGGCCTGGCGTGTCCGGACCACTTGGGCTAACGACAAAACACGCTGGCACCAATTTGGTGGACGGTCGAAAGCCTTTATTATCTTATCTCATGGGTTTAAATAGTCTTGGGGGTCTTTGCTACGTCAGAGGGGGGTTGTGGGGTCTCTAGGGTTAGTCGGGAGTGGAAAACTACTGGGTTAGGTGTGGTCACATGCTTTGGGGTTAATAGATAACGTGAAGTAGGGAGAAGGGGGAAGGGTCCCTCTTTCCGTCACATCCCGTGATCTTCCCTTCGCCTGTCCCTACTACTACCAAGAGAGACTATAGCTCTGCACAGACATGTGCAGGCATGCCTAGGAATTTGGCTTGCCTGCAGTTTATCTGTCCCAGTTAAAGGCAGATGCAGCCTTTTGCTTCCATGGACATTGATGAGCTGGTAGATGTGCTAACAGGGAGAGAGCTCACACACAGCAACTGGTCCTGATCTAATCACACACATTCTTACAGTGCTGTTTGGCTCCAACTTGCCCAACTGCAGGAATATTTTCAGTTTTCCTTCCTACCTCCTTGGACAGGGATCACCCAAGTTTGGGTAATCAAGCCGTTTGCAGTTTGCCACTTCTCCCCAGTCTGTGGCTAAAGAGGGGAATTACAGGATGGGAAAAGTGGCTTAGGCTGCAATTCTGCTTTGCAGATGAGAAGGAGCTTCCCTGGAGTACCTGCAAACATACTGGGAATGCTGGTGAGTGGCTCAGAAAGCCCAGCAGGTACTGAAGCCTCCCTCCCTCCCTCCCTCCCTCCCTCCCTCCCTCCCTCCCTCCCTCCCTCCTCCCTCCCTCCCTCCCTCCCTCCCTCCCTCCCTCCCTCCCTCCCTCCCTCCCTCCCTCCCTCCCTCCCTCCCTCCCTCCCTCCCTCCCTCCCTCCCTCCCTCCCTCCCTCCCCCCCCCTCCCTCCCTCCCTCCCCCCCCCTCCCTCCCTCCCTCCCTCCCTCCCTCCCTCCCTCCCTCCCTCCCTCCCTCCCTCCCTCCCTCCTCCCTCCCTCCCTCCCTCCCTCCCTCCCTCCCTCCCTCCCTCCCTTCCTTCCTTCCTTCCTTCCTTCCTTCCTTCCTTCCCTTCCTTCCTTCCTCCTCCCTCCCTCCCTTCCTTCCTTCCTTCCTTCCTTCCTTCCTTCCTTCCTTCCTTCCTTCCTTCCTTCTTCCTTCCTTCCTTCCTTCCTTCCTTCCTTCCTTCCTTCCTTCCTTCCTTCCTTCCTTCCTTCCTTCCTTCCTTCCTTCCTTCCTTCCTTCCTTCCTTCCTTCCTTCCTTCCTTCCTTCCTTCCTTCCTTCCTTCCTTCCTTCCTTCCTTCCTTCCTTCCTTCCTTCCTTCCTTCCTTCCTTCCTTCCTTCCTTCCTTCCTTCCTTCCTTCCTTCCTTCCTTCCTTCCTTCCTTCCTTCCTTCCTTCCTTCCTTCCTTCCTTCCTTCCTTCCTTCCTTCCTTCCTTCCTTCCTTCCTTCCTTCCTTCCTTCCTTCCTTCCTTCCTTCCTTCCTTCCTTCCTTCCTTCCTTCCTTCCTTCCTTCCTTCCTTCCTTCCTTCCTTCCTTCCTTCCTTCCTTCCTTCCTTCCTTCCTTCCTTCTCTTTCTTTCTCTTTCTCTTTCTCTTTCTCTTTCTCTTTCTCTTTCTCTTTCTCTTTCTCTTTCTCTTTCTCTTTCTCTTTCTCTTTCTCTTTCTCTTTCTCTTTCTCTTTCTCTTTCTCTTTCTCTTTCTCTTTCTCTTTCTCTTTCTCTTTCTCTTTCTCTTTCTCTTCTCTTTCTTTCCCTTTCCCTTTCCCTTTCCCTTTCCCTTTCCCTTTCCCTTTCCCTTTCCCTTTCCCTTTCCCTTTCCTTTCCCTTTCCCTTTCCCTTTCCCTTTCCCTTTCCCTTTCCCTTTCCCTTTCCTTCCTTCCCTTCCCTTTCTTTCCTTCTTTCCTTCCTTCTTTCCCCAGATAAAACTCACTTTCAGATCTGATCATCTTTTATTCCTTTCCTCCTTCTCCCTTCTAGACTCTTTACAGTTTGTCCCTAGACATCTTGTTGAAAAGCTTCAGAACAACAGGAGTGGTATCACAGTCAGAGGATGGGGATTAGCCTCTGAGTCTTGCCTACCCTCTTCTACCGCTTTTCTCCTTTCCTACAGCCCAAAGTGAGAATTCTAATTTTTGGCAACAGTATCTCGTTGATTTTTATAGTCTGACATTTTCCTTATCCTTTAATTCTTTGCCTGAGTTCTGCTGCTGCACCACACAAGCTCCCTTTATTGCTGAGCATTCTCCACTTGTCTCTATCAGATGTCAAGCTATTGATTCGGAGGTGATGTCAAGGTCATTTGGGATTCTGACACTTTCCTTGAGAGTTCTCCTTGGGAATGCTTGGAGATTTTGGTGACTTTTGGCCAGACACAAATGTCCTAGTTCCTCTTGACAGCTGTACCAGGGAACAATGTTTTAATGGGAATAATTTAAATTTTTAATATGTCGGTCCCTGAATAAAGAACGTTCAAGACTGAAGAAATTCTAAACACTATCATACTTAATGCAATCCTTATCCTACCCAAGGAGCTGGACAAGCACTCCAGCTCTGCCTCCCAGGGCTGACAATGTTTATTTTTAATTCTCAGTGAAGACAACAATCTAGATCCCAGCTGATCCCACCCACCCCACATGGAGCCACTCCTGCCCTCTCTCCTTCCTCAGAGGACAAAAACCCCAGAAATGCTCTTGGCTCCCTTCTCCCAGAGGCCCTGGGGTGGTCAATAGCAATAAAAATATGCCTGCAGAGCTTTCACCCTCAAAGCTTGATTTTCCAGGCACTCTCCTGCAGTTCCTCTGTAATGGCACTTTTTAATGGCCTGGCCAAAGGAACCTAATCTTGCAATTACTCCATTTAAAGCCATGTAATGGGTGAGCAGCTTCCTGGGATATGGGAAAGGAGAAGTGTGGTACAATTGTATTAAAGTGGGAAAAAGGAGTAACTACTCACACTAAAAAGGATGAGGAATGAAAAGCAGCATGGTGTGAATTATAGAGAAAGGAATGGGTTTATGACATGCAGCTGAAGGTCTGGCAGCTTTTGAGAGTCACCATTCCCCACCTGTCCCTTTCACTTGCCATCAGGACAAAAAAAGAGGAAAAGGAGGGAGTTGGGAGCATCAAATCTACAGGGCTTGCAAAGGGGATCAATTGGGTTTGAGGATGGAGTGAGCAGGGCAAGGGCAAAGCACCTCCAGGGAGATTCTCCTGCTGCATGGCAGCATTCACAGGAGAAGCTGGCAGCACAAGGCCCTAAAGATGGGGAACAGCTGAGCAACCCCAATTCCCAGGACTGAGATCTCCCTGATCCCTGACTTCACAGCATGAAAAAGGAGACTGGGGATATTAAAAAAAAAAAAAAAAAAATTAAGGATATTGCTTGAAAAACAACCAGGGTGATCCTCAGCAGTGCAGGAGGGATGGCAGGAGGGATGAATTCCTGAGGGGAAGGGCTCCTCACTCCAGCTTGCAAAAGCCAAAAGTCAAATCTCCCAGGCTCTGGAATTCAGGAACAATGGGGAAATGGGGATGCCTGGCCCGTCCTGCTCAGTTTGGGACCCTCGTGTCCCCATGGCCCAGTGCCGTCACCGCCACCCACCCCAACATTCCATCCAAGGGAGCTCTCCCACGTCAACCTGGGTGCCCAGCACCACGATGCTCTTCCATATTCCATCCAAAGGCCTCACTGCGCGCTCCGCAGGTCCATGAGGGCATGCTCCAGGCTCCAGGACAGGAGGGGGGAGCGCTTTGGGAAGAGCGTCCGCTTCAGGTCCTCCTGGCGCGTGCTTCTGCCCTTCTTCCTCTTCATGGGCGAGGCACCGCCGGCGGCTCCGGAGGGCTCACCCAGCCTTGCCATGGTGCACATGGCCCAGAGCGCCCCAGCTGCGCTCTCAGCACCAAGGTGAGTGCAGGGCTTCCCAGCGCCCAGCCCAAGTGGGTGGGGACCTTTAGGGTGGAAGGGCTGCAAAGGAGGGAGAGAGGTTTTCAGGGCAGTAGGGCGGGTCGGCAGCACCTCGGAGATCACTCTTCACTGTGCTGCTGGGTGGACTTGGCACTGAAGTAGCTGATGAGAGCCACGTTTTCCAGCCTGCCTGCAGCTCTGAGGGGCACACAGGTGTAATGGCATCTCCCACCAATGCACTCCCCATCCTGATGTCCCCTGCCAGCCTGGTGGCACCTCCTGGATGCTCTGGGGACAGCTGCAGTGCCAGGATCCTGCAAGCATCAGCCCAGTACGCCCCCTCACCACCAGCCACCCCAGCACAAAGGTGAAATGCCAACACAGACATCCCCCCTAACAGATCCTGGGGAACAGTGTCTCATCAAGACTTGTCTTGGAAAGACACAGACTGAAAATCTCAACATCTCATCACAGGTGGGAGACAGCAGCTGCCATTTATCACTCTTGAGGAGTTGATTGGCATCCTCAGTCATAACTGAATTCTGTGAGTGCACAAGAGAAAAACACCTTCAATTCTTCCCTTCATGTCCCCAAAATGCATGCCCTAGGTTTTGAGGCCTGCTTACTCTGATCAAGCCCTTCTGGATCTCACCAACATGAAGGAACTCTCCTTATGCCTGTCCAGCTGTTCTGTGCAGTACTTCCTGGAGTGACTTCCCAGTGATGCTAACAGCTTTACCTGGCACCCCCAAGCAGTTAAGGTGGAAGACTGCAGCAGCAAGTTCCTTGCCTCCAACCAGCTACAATGGAATGGTTTTCCCATAGGAATTACCCTCAGAGGAATAACCCCAGTCCCTCCAGCCAAACTGCCTCCTTTCCAGGGAAGCCAGAGGCTTGCATGCCTTTAAAAAAAAGAAAAATATCCCCAAATCAAGATAGTATTTCAAGTGGGATTATTGCTCTTTGGCCAAAGAGCTGGAAGTTTAGCTGGAACTTATTAGGCAAGCTTTGCAGAAAGGAGGCTGTAAAGAAGGAGGTGTTGTTGCCCTCGGTGCTGCATCCCACTGCCTGCATCAGCGGTGGCCAAGGGGCCGTGAAACTGGCAGGCAGAGGCAGGTGAAAGAAAGGCAGCCAGGAAGCAGAGCCCTGACATGCAGGGTCTTCAGCCTCTTTCTTAGGTTTTCCCTGAGAACACCACCTGGGAGAGGCCAGCAGGAGAGGCTGGGAGCCAGCCCGTGCCCTTGCTGAGCAGATTAGCAGCACTGCTGATCATCCCTCCTTGCCACCCCCAGGAAAGAAGTGTGATCCCTGCCTGGCGCAGAAATGGATCCAGCGAGAGGCTCTGAGGCGAAAACTCACTCAAATATTGAACTAGAAAAATTTTGCTTGATCTGCCTCTCAGTAAACAGTGACTAATTGCTCTGGCTGGAGTTGCTGTACCTTCTAGATTGGAAGGTGCAGACAAAACAATGATAGTGAAAGCTCCTTACCTGACACTGGCTGTACATTAATCACGAATGTTTGCTACGCAAATCTTGTCATACAAAGCAATTATTGCTGTTCCCATATTGACCTCATGTTTATTTATTACATGAGCTCTTTATTTGAACCTTGTATGGTCTCTCTTCCCATATAAGCATATTAGTATGTGGCTTCCAAAGGCTCCCAGCTGAGAAATTGTAGATTAATTTGTGGCGTGGAGGGATGGCACACGACACGCTGACTGCAATGCAGAGCTGAGAGGCTCAGCTCTTACACCAGTGGCTCTTCATGCAAAATGTTCTCACCCCAAGGCCTCTTGCTGGGATGAAGGACACTTTCTAACAGCACAGGGCTGCGACTCTGGGTTTGCTCTGACGCTGCAGTATTAACCAATGGTTAATGGAGACTGTCAGCCCGAGGAGCCACAAAATAAAGCTCTGCTTGGGCTTCTTTAGGGCCCGCTCAGTAAAAGTAAAATTTTACACAGTGCTTCGTCCTTGGCTTTGTCACCTTTGCCTACCTCCAGAATGATGAGTTGCAAATAGATGTAACTGTGCCACCAAGTAAGTTGCAAGTGTGCTTTTGAATGTGGTGGTGTTTGGGTAGCTGGAGGGCTGGGTGTCTTTAAGCACCAAATATTCTC
Source organism: Taeniopygia guttata (assembly GCF_048771995.1). Lineage (NCBI taxonomy): Eukaryota > Metazoa > Chordata > Aves > Passeriformes > Estrildidae > Taeniopygia > Taeniopygia guttata. The sequence continues at coordinate 248,011 of NC_133031.1, forward strand.
TTGCCAGAGGAGTTTTCTCCATGTGATTTAATGTTGGGCAACACTGGCATCCGGTGGGCAGAGGTTTCCTCCTTAACAGCTTGGGGCAGCTCACTCCCTTGATTTTGTCCTATGGCTTCTCAAGATGATCATTAAATGCAATTTCTACATTAATCTGGGCTTTATTTTCCCCCTTCCTTCAGTTAGGCTGCAAAGCAGGCAGAACAATGTATTGTCTGTTTAGTGTTTTCTTTTAAACACGCCCTGCTATGCAGTCTGGGATCTTCTGAAGTCAGCTGCCCCTCCACGCTGATCAGTTATGTTGCGCAGGGACTCTGCCTGCCTCACACCTCAGGCAAGTCTCTGTTCCTCTCTTGAGCGGGACAGGAAGGGTCTCCATGGTTCCTGCTTCAAACCAAACCCTCCTGTCTGACCTCTTTGGGCCCCTTCCTTGTCCACAGACATTATTGGTGCTCTTTTACTAGGGGAAACTGTAGAAAAGCCCCCAGAGCCTGAATGAAATCAAATCCCTCTTACACCCCTCAGCCCTCTCTGCCTCTCTTGCTGTTCTTTCTTCTGCTCTCACCTCTGCTTTCAGCTCTTCCCAATGTACCATCATTTTCTGATGCAATTAATTCTTATTGCTTCCAAATCATTAATAAAGCACCTAATTGTTGCAGCATTTCTGAGACAGAGAGGGCATGATTTATGTTTGGAATGATATTTGAGCTACTCCAGCCTAGGCCTCAGATCTGGGCCTTGTGAGGCTTTCCAGCCTCTGGCGCAGTTAGAAATTAAGAGCTTGTGGTGCAGTTAGAAATTGTATTAAGGTGTGATGGGAAGCACTGGGCTGTCTGGGTGTGAAGTAGTATAGGTTTATAGTGTGAGGTTTAGGTCACCTTAAGAAAAAGACACACAATGTTCGCTTGCCAATGAATGTGCCTTTGTAAACTGTAAACTGTATAAAAGTGTATATAAGCTGCCATCTCCTCTCGAATAAACAGAGAACGTTGCATTAATCATATTGGTTTGACGTGCGTTCTGTCCTGTCCAGCTTTCCTGTTTCATGAGGACCCTGGGTTCACATAATTAACAGCAGGCCTGACAATGAACCTAGCAATGCCACACTGTGTACTTTTGCCCCTCTCCAGCATCACCCTTTCCTTAGGATCTCGGCTGGCTTTCCATCCATTCAACAACTTGCATCTCCCAGTCAATTTGAAATATTCCTTCCCCCTACTCCAGTATTTCTCTTTTATGGTGCAGCTGTAGCTTTTGCTAATTGTTCATTTAATGACTGTTTTTTTTTTTTTTCCCTAAAGCAATATTTTTCTTGAGAAGTTGAATTTAAAGGGGCCATAAATGACTAATAGTAATTAATAAAAATTAAGAAATAATTCTTTAAATGTATATGCTGCCTGGAGTCAGATTCCTAAATCCCTGTTGCTGTTAGATCAGCTTGGGGTTTTATTCTCCCCTGAAGGAGCAGCAGTGCCCAAGACTGTCGGGAATACTCCAAGTGATGGAATAACTCTCCAACAACCCCAGGAAGCTGAGGGCTGGGGGTATGTGGTGGACCATGCTGGCAGCACATAGCTTACTGCTGCTCTCCTCCCTTGCTGACAGGAGGACTGGCTGTGTCAGGGCAAAAGGGGCTTCGGGGACCTGGTGGACAACTTGATCCTCTTGAAAAATACTGCCTTTAACCCGTGGAGAGCCCTGCCACTTCCACAAGACTGTTAGAAAGGGATTACACATTTAAGGGCAAGAGAGTTACATTCAAGTAAAAAAGCAGCAATAAAAGACTTTTGTGGTTCAGAGCATAAATCAGCCTTTTACTGCTTCCCCTTGCAGGGAGCACAGCCACAAGCGCCTGACTCGGGGATTTTTATATCTAGTGGTGAAATATCTGGGGGACAGCAGTGCCAGGGAGCAGGCACAGGACTCTGTGCCTGAGTCAGCACTGCCCAGCCAAGGATGCTGCAGCATCCTGCTGGCTTCAGGATGGAGGATGAGTGTGATGGCATGAAGTCAGGGACATGATCCCATCGTGCAAAACAGGACTTGGAAGTGCACAGAGATGGTTTTGAGGGCCACTTTACAACTGCTTCCCTCTCCTGATGATATTTAACTGCTGGTGGTTTTCTTTTGCCAGTGTAGACTGGCTGAAACTCAGATCCACCACTCCAGCTTATTAAAAGGTCACGTTTTACAAAGTAGCACAGCCACCCTAACCAAATGCGTGCTGGCTAATTTCCTTCGGTGTGAAATTAGGTTTTTGGTTTCTGTGGGATCAAGTGTGGCTTCCTCCTCTCCTCCACAACCTCCTTGGTTGTGTTCTCAGTCGCTGATGAGCATTTGATGTGCAGAAAAGACCTCAGTTTGCAGCCAGAAACACACATTCCAAAGCCCTGGCTTTGCCTACACCCAGGATGGTGCAGAGGCAGGAGGACTGGAGAAGCTGGGATGTAGCAGAGCAGAAAATGCCTCATGGGGCTGAACCTCAGCAGGCAGTTTGGGAGCTGTCAGGCAGGGTAGGTATGAATGCCCTACAGGTAGGGCATTAGGTCAACATGTCACTTTGTTTCCACTGCTCCTTGCAGTGTCAAGGGGGACAGAGCTGGCCACTGGGACACTGACCAGCTCTGGGTCCTCCCTTGCTGGACCAAAGGGTATATGCAGCACAGCAGTAAATTGTTTAGCTGAAAGCATGGGAGAACTTGTGCCTTGCACTGCAGCACCTTATGTCATTTAACAAAGCAGGCGTGTGTCAGCTGTGGTGACAGAGATGCTCCTTGTCAGCTGGGCTGAGCGAGAAGTCCTGGTCCATTAGGAAACACGTGCCAGAGTGCACAAAGCTGGAAGCAGGCATCTCTGCACAGAGTGAGCCACCCTGAAACAAATCCAAACACTTGCTGTGACAGAAATATTCAGTTTGGTCTCCTCTTGCCTGCCAGCACAGCCTCATACGTGACAAGCAGCCAAAAGCCTATGTAAGAAGAAAGCTTGTGCAAGAAAAAATGACTTCTCACCTGCAAACAGCTGAGACCCTTGGAAATACCTACTAGCCCACCTCAAACTGATGTCAGGACAATGATGGGTGCTTCTTTATAGGTGCAAGCTTTTCAGTTCCCACCTGGAGAAGCAGAAGGAAAAATACAGGCTCCATATATGCACAGCCAGGCGAGCAGCTCTTTGGAAGTCCATGGCCTTTGAAGATAGCTGTGGTGAACATCTGTGGGGAGAAAGAGTGGCACGGGGGTGTCTCACCTCCTCCATCTCCTGCAGAGATTCTGTGCTGCGTGGCCCAGATCCCCAGCTCCACGTTTCCAGAAGTGGGACCTACAGTGGGAGCAGTGTGGAGCTCAGCTGTGTTTGCAGCACTTCAGAGATGAGTTCATAACCCCAGAGGCAGAGCAGAGTCGAGCTCCAGGTAGGCAGGGAGACGTGAGCTCAGCCACTCACCGGAGACAGTTAATCCAGCATCAGCACTGGGCCCATTGTGGGGTGGTGTAATGCACTAAAATGTTTCTTGAGACCAGCCTTTAGTTACATAAAATGCAATTACAAAGCTTTTGTTGTATTGACTCCTTCTGCAATTTTGTCTTTATAAGGTATTTTTTCTATCATCTAATTGGGTGGCTTCTTTCAGGTTCCCAGAGTACTCTTCTTTGTGCTTCAGGGGAATTTTTGTTACTCTTTAAACAATAATTCTGAAAAAAACCCCGTTCTGATTTGTAGTAACTCTCACACAAAGGGAAAGCTCCTGTTTTTTCAGCCCACAAGCCATCCAGTTCTCCCACAGCCTTCTTAAATTCCCAGCCACAGAATGGTTTGTGCTGGAAGGGGCCTGAGACCCCATCTGACCCCAAGCCCACAAACACGGACACCTGCCACCAGATCAGGCTGCCCAGAGCCACGTTCACCATGGCCTGCTTTGACCACACAAGAGGTACCTTGAATCCAGATCTTGTCCCATTATAAATTACATGACCACTTGACCACTAACTGGCTTCAGCACAGTTTGCTGAGCTTTCCCCATTTCAGTGCTTTCCCTCTTCTGCCATAAAACCTGCCCCAAATTCCATCCAACCTTATGAACAGGAATGGTTGCAAGCTTCCCTCCTAAGGTTTTTAAATTAAGACTTAATGAAGACTCAGAATTTAAGGTTAAATGTTATTAATTATGTTTGTACAGTTCGATTTCCTTGGCAAGCATTTGAGATAAAAAACAAAACAAAACAAGCCCCAAACGATAATTGCACATTCTAGAACACCGCAAATCCTTCCTTGAAAATGCACAAGAAATCCCTGTAGAGCACTGGTACACTTTCAGCCAGCCTCCTGTCCAATTTCCTGGGGAAAAAGAAACCAAAACAAAATGCAAGTTCACAACCTTGTGATTTTAAAAAAAGTGAAATATCTTAAATATTTGTATTTGTCTGTTCTGGCTGCTCAGTGTGCATTATAGCTACATATGCAATTAACTTCTATTCCACACCTCTGCATGGGTGACGATCTGAAGTACAGATCCCCTTTGCATCTACTATACATCACTTTTAAAGAATTGCCTTTAAAGAATTACATTAGGCTGCTGTTTACTTTCCACTTAGGTCTTTAATTACAAATCCAGCCATTGGCTGGATCAAGTTTTCATTTCTGTAATATTTTTTTCCCGCTGTAGCAATGCCTTGTAAACAGCCTCCTTACATAGGACTATGAGTGAGATGGAAAAGCCAGGGAATATCTTGTGGTATGAGGAAAAAATTGCTGTGCTTACTGCCTTATAAAATGCACTTGGTAAATTTGAATAATCTGAATTTTTATTGCAACAGTTTTTAAAATAAAGAGGTACCATTTTCCTCTTTCTGTTTTTCTTTTCTTTTTTTTTTTTTTAATAATGCACCAAAATCTTAATAAACTATTTTGTCTGAACCACAGGGAGAAATGAAAGGCTTTTCTATGTAGTGACTCACTGGATTATTGAAAATAACTATGTGGCTGCAACTGTTTGCCTTCCTGATATATCTTTCTCCTCTGTTTTTAATAACGAGATCACTGTAGAGCTTTGATGAAGAATGAAATTTCTTTCTTTTCCAGATTTGATTTTTTGACAGAAATATTTACGTGGGTTAGAGAAATGCATCTAAAATGACACAGCTCAAGTCTACCAGGATCAGATTTTTACATACACGAGTATCAGAAATCTGCCTGCCCATCTTAATTCTCATAATTTATCCCCTTGTGTGTTTTTTCCTTCTGTGGATCAATGAATTTTTCCTCCCTTTTTGTGAATAAGCCTCTCTCAGAAATGAGACACATGGCTTTAACTTCTGGGGGAAGCGTTGGCACCTCTGCCAAGGAAAGGGATGTGAATTGATGGGCTGCTCTGCTCTGGAACATTAAGCAGATCACACTCCCACTGCAAAGTGCCATTGTCAACATTAAACCCTCTTGTTAATAGCCCACTGGTTTGGGTTTTTTCTGTTTGTTTTCCTTTTCAAGTGTATCTACAGTTAACTGCAAGGAAAAAACCCAAACTGCAGAACAGTGCCGAGAAGGTTCTCCCTCCTAAATAGCCTCTCAGGTAGCTGCTGTAAGCTCTCCTCTCTCCATAGGTAGGAAGCAGAAGTGTGGCTGTCTTAAGCCATCTCCAACACCATTACAGACAGTAGATGATGTTTTTTAAAAATTAATTATTTGCTATGGGATTCAGGAGGAGATTGTGTGTTTTGGTGCTGCTTGACATGCTGACAAGCAGGGGAAAAATGTTGCCCTGTAAACTTGGCTGTCTCTGTTGATTGAGAGATGTCTTATGGAAAGGTACTAGTCAGTGTAAACCCCAGGATACCCAACAAAGAGAGATTTCAATAAATATAGAGAGCCATTAAAGTAGCTCACCCTCTCTTCACAGGCTCAGGTGTAAAGAGAGATGCTACCTATGCATTTCTCTTGATCTCCATGCTAAACAAAGCCACAAGCACATGGAGCAAGTAGCAATTCAGATATCACCATTTTCCTTTCAATTAGCCTGGAAAACCTGTCCAGGGCTGAACCTTCTCCCACTGAAACTCCAATTTAGCATCACTGACACAGAGAGAAGATATTCCCTCCATTGTGCATTTGGGGTGGATTTTTTTCCCCTACTATGCAGAACAGGTGAACAACTTTCATCTTCTTAGGCATTTACAAGACTTTTTAAAGACCAAAGCAACCAAGCAACCAGGTAAAACAAACTGCACCTGCCAGCCCGTTGGACCACTGTAAAATTCAGTGCTGGAAGGGACTTTCTTCAGAACAGTCTCCTGGCCTTCACAAGGCATTCACCTTAGTCTTCCTAATGACCTCTCTGCATTGAGCTCTATTGGCAGAGCAAGGCTTGGGGAGCCATCAAGAGAAGGTGATGGTACAAATGTCCCCACCTTTGTAAATAAAATATCTCACACAATACAGGGCTGCCAATGGTTGGTTTTCTGGCTCTCACACATCTACTCCTCTTTTGGAGGAAGCTGAGAGTGCAAAGGGAGCAGCGCCTGCAATGAATCCATCAGCTCAAAAGCAGGATTCTAAACTGGAGATAATCCTTGTCTTCTCAAAACTTTAACCTAAGGGAGCACAAAAGGAAAAGTAATCATCTCTTGTTGGTCAATCCCTTTGCTCAGTGTCACAAATATCACAGAAAGAGAGGCCATTAGCACGGTTTGCTTTAGATCAGGAATAACTCCTGTTCCAGCCATTGCTGGGGTCTGTTAAGGCCTTCAGGTTTTTGATGGATTGAGGAAAGCCTTGACAATGCAGACAACTGCAGTGAAATAAGAGGCTGGCTCAAACATTAATGACCCACTGATTCTATGTGAGACAAAGAGATGATAGCACTGTCTGCCTTGGCAAGACCTCTCCCTTCACCACCCTTGGTAGGCATCCCTTCAGTGACTGCAAGGGGCAGAGCTGGTCCCTCAAAGTTTTCTTCCTTCCCCCCTACTCCCAACTCCCGTCCTTATCATAAAGAGTAGGAATCAAAAACAAGCCTGTGGCTTTGCTAGCATAGCAGAAGAAAAATCAATCTCCTTGTTGACCTGGTGAAAGAAAGGTGGAGTACCTGAAGTTCAGTTTTCCCATCTCCAGATGCCGCTTACACTGATAGGCAAACTTTCACAGAAGAAGGAGAGTAATCTGCAAGTGCTCTGCTGTAGTGCGGATTCATCTGTCCAACAGCAGCAGATAAAGGTGAAGGCAGCTCACTTCCACACTCACTCCCTAGTTTGCATCTAGAGAAAGTTTTGAAATTTGGGAAAGAAAAGAAGATAATTTGCAACCATGAAAAATGAGATAAAACAAAGCAGTGTAGGGAAAGGGAAACTGAGCAAAGCAAAAAAAACTGGCACATTTTTACCTGTTGATGTTGCTGTCACCAATGGGGCTTTTTATTCTCTTCAAGCCAGGCAAAACCTGAGGTGTAACCTCTCCTCCAGGGCTGGATATCCAGAGGAGTCACCTCAGGGAGCACGTGGCAGAGGTGGTCGTGATGCTGAGCTTTGGCTGGGAGTTCTTTCAGGAACACGACGGGTGTGGTGAGGCATCACGGAGCTCTTGGCTGCATCAGCTGCCCACCTGTGATTGCAGGGATGCTCAATTGGCAAAGAGTCACCCTTCCAGCGGTGGGATGCTTCATAAACTGCTGGAAAGTCTGGGAAAGAGGTCACAAACACTGCTGGGAAGGTCTGGGAAACACCTCAAAAGAAAAGGAGAAATGGGAAAGAAGAATAGAAAAGAAAAAAAAAAAAAGGCAGAAAATTAAAAAGAAAGAGAAAAAAGGAGAAAGGGGGAAAGGAGATTTTGTTGCAACGAATGCCTGCTGCGAAATAGCAAGGCTGGAACTCCCGAGAATGCAGCGGAGACGCTCCGGAGCCCGCCGGGCCCGGCGCTGCCCGTGCGGCCGCCGCAGCGCGGTCCAACACCGCCTCTCACAGCTCCGCTGCTGCCAGAACCCGCTTTTGGGGGCCGCGCAGGCAGCTCCTGCCGCAACCCACGGCACCGATTCCACCCTGCCACAGCTCCGACATCGCCGGGGCGCGCCCCGTGTCCCGCGGCAGCAGAGCGCAGCGGGGACCCGGCCAGCCGCACCCCGCAGTCACTCCCCGGCTGGAATTGGGGTAGGCGGGGTGGGCTCCTGCCCTGGGCCACTCATCACGGACACGGGGGGACTTGGAATCAGAGGGGGAGCCGATTACCCAGCCCTGGCTGCACCCTGCGTCCACACTGAGCCAACTTCACACCAGGTTTACACCCACATGAAAATCCCAGAAGAGCACCTCAGCACACCGACTGCTGCGGACGCCTTACGTTCTCCTTGTTTTGACTTTGGCACAGACACTGGAAAGAGATGGTTTTACTTCTCAACATGGAAGAATTTCCATCGAGATGGAAAAAAATCCATCGAGATGGCTTTAAGCCCAGGTAAAGCAGATAGCTGCCCAGAGCAGGTACCCTTGATAGATGACAAGGCAGCAGGTTTGCTGCCGCAGAAACTGTGAAAAGCTGAGCTGGATGGTGCCCCAAGACCCTTGAAGATGGCTCAGGGTGTGTAGGCAGCAGACACAGTTGGGATGGAAGGAAATAAAGAAGGATGGTCTCCCTGTCCCTTCAGTCTGGCACTAAGGAGGGATGAGAGGTCCCCAGGGCATTTCTCATTCCTCTTCCCCAGAAGCTGATACGCCCTCTGGCCCAGGCATATCAACTGTGCCTGTACCAAACTAGGCATTTTCAGTTCAATGTAAGCAGCTTCTGAATTCACACACCCTGGGCTCCTCAAGCATTTTTATCTGCCCTCCTTACCCCACCCCCCAACAAAAAAATGCAAGATCCTACTAAATATGGACAATGCATCCACTTTCTGTTGCAGAGCTCATGCACCTGAGCTGCAAATACAACTGGCTGGTACAAACATGAGCTACATTTACATTCTGACAGCCTAACAGCAACCCAGAAAGTTTCAGTCTATCCACTCCAGTTCTCTCTGGATCTGCATCTCACTGAACAATTTTGGCCCTCAACATTCACCTTTCTGTTGCAGACTTGTGGCCTCCAGCCCTGTTCCTTTCTACCTCAGCTGCCATCACTATCCTGCTCCTCAGTGGTCCTGACTGGATGGTGCTTAAACCGTGTCTTAACTGAGCATCACTAGTGAGCTGAGGACCAAGGCCTGGCAAAGCAGGAAAAATTACCAGCATGGGTTTGCTGAGAGACCAATGTCTGCAGGACTTATCCCTGGTAAGAAAAATAAATGGTATGTAAAGAAATCAAAAGGTGATACTGCATTACTCAGGGTTTTGTTCAATATTAGCTGCAATGCTACTCTGCAATGTGCTGGCAGTGGTAAGTAAATAGATTATGCACTAAGCTTTGTACACTAAATAGTCCATTACTGAATATATATTTCTCAAATTAATCACTGACAGAAGCTAATGACATAGTCTCAAGCCAAGAGGCTTGAAATGGCTTTGTAGAGGCAACCAGTCTTGATCTCTACTGGCTGCAGAGTCCTCCTGCTCTTGTTTCGCCCAATAAAACGTATTCTGCAGGTGCAATTATTCAGTGGCTGGGGTTAACTCAATGCTCTAAAGGATGAAGATAAGGTAATCGACTATATTCATCTTGGTATTTCTTTTGCATGCTCTAGGATCATAATTACAAGACAAAATATTATCGCAGAAGGCTGAATTTAACAAGGTATCAGCCAAGGGGACAGGACTTTAGGTGCATGGGGATACAAGGCTGAGTGGGACTGTTGGGGAGCCCCAGAAAAGATGTTAGGTTTATATTAGCTGATTTCAAAATCTCTGTCAAAATGTGCCATATCCCTGGCTGTCAATGTCATTCCTAACGGCTTTTCCCCTCTTCCACAGGCTGGAAAGAAACTGGCCCTTATCTGTTGCTATCACGCTGGCGTGGTAGTGTGGAGGAAGGGATTTAGAAAGGCCTTGGGAATTGGAAACTGAGGAAAAGATACATTTAGGTATGAGGAAAAGATACATTTATGTATGCCCCATTGTTTCGGGAAAGTTTCGCTTCAGCATCTTTATGTAAACCCCCTTCTCCCCACCCCTGAGCAGTTCCCATTGGACCTGACCCCTGGGAAGGTTCTGATGGGCCCATGCTGAACACTGTCTCTATTGTTTAGACCTTATCTCTTAATTTTGCTGTATAAAACTGTATCTGGGCAGTAGCCCAGGGTCTTTTGTCCCTGCAACCGTTCAGGCAATACAATCTTTCTGGACTGCATACAACTGACCTCTCTTCGTCTCTTTATCTCGACTCCTTGCGGCGACCGAGGCGCACCGCCGCTCGGACCGTGCTAACCCAGCCCCTGCCTGGTGAGCCCAGAGCAGCGGGACCGCGGCAAACCCCGGTTCCCTGAGGGGACAGCTAGCCGGAGGCGTCCCGGGGGGCCGGGGAGGGACGGGGGACAGCCGCAAGTGACCCCCGAAAGCCGCGAGTGGCGCACCAACGTGAGGCATTGCATCGGTTCGAGTGAACGCGTCGCGGCCGCCGCGGGCAGTTCACCGGTTGGGAGGTTTTCCGGAGACTTTGCGATTGGTGTCGCTGCGAGCGACAGAGCGGCGAGCGGTGCGAAAAAACCGCCACGCAGGCTGTCAGCTCCGCGGGGAGAAGCTCTCGGACCGCGCTGGTGGTGTGGGCACTCGCCCTTCCACACAGCCCAGCAGGACTGCCGCCGCGGGGACAGAGGCGCCGATTTCTGTCCGGCGCTGTGTCCGTGGATGCGGACGGGACCTTCCTAACACCCGGAAGACTGTCTGCGGAGTCGGGAACCGTTGCTGCAGTGTGTTTTCTGAAGAACGGCGGTGGGTAAGTCTCGGTACTGGCGGCGAGGGTCCGGCCAGGAGACTGGAGTCAGGCTCCCGTGTGCCCAAGGGGGGACACGCCAGCGCGCAGGTGTGTCGGGAGCTCCGCCGGGTCTTTAGAACTTTGGGGTTTTTGCTGCAGCAGCTGGGTGAGATTTTGCTGTGCTGCCAGCGATGGGTGTTACGCTGACTACACAGCAGAAAGAGATTTATAAACAAGTTCAAGAACCCCTGCAGAGAGCAGGTGCAAAACTTCCTGAGAGCCTGGTGAAAGAGTTTGTCAGATGGGTACAGTAAGTTTTTCGGAGGTAACAGAGCAAGATGTGAAAGAAAGACAGTTTTGGAAGCGTGTGGGTGCAGTGTTGAGTGAAAGGACAAAGGCAGGAGATCCCTCAGTGAAAGAAGGTTTTATGAGAATCTTTTTGTTCGTTTATGACTTTGTGAAAGAGAGTGCAGACACTCGGGATGTCCGGGGAAGAGAAAAGCGTCACATCGCGTCCCCTGTAACCCCCCGCGTCCCCGGCTTTGAAAAAACTAACCGCGCAGATGTAGATTCAGTTCCTGACCCCTCTCCATCTCATGATTCTGCTCCCGCAGCTCAAAATCCATGCTTTGCACCCCCCACCCCCCTTGTGCAGCCACCACAAGATGGAGGCGGCACCGCGACATTCCCTTCTCCATCCCAGAATTCCTTGCTCCCCGTGCCAGCCCAGAACACACCCCCAGCCCTCGTGTCCCTCCCTTTGCCCATCCCCAATCCCAATCCCTCCTCCCTTGCAGCGATTCAGCCCACGGTCCAGCCCTCAGCTCCTCCCCTCGCAGCTCCATCACCACCCCCTGCCCCTGCCCCGCTCCACACAGCCCCGCCAGCCGCGGCCACTCCCACACAAGCCGCCCCCCCTCTCGCTCCTGGTTCCCTCGGCAACGGCAGCGCCGGAGCTGCCAGCTCCAGGACTGTCGGCTCCGGGAAACAGAAACTGGCCAGAGACACCGATCCTCCGTTCATGGCCCCAGTGGTTTATAATGCGAGAGGACAAAACCCTAGATGGGAGTCCGTTTCATACGACAGTATCAGGGAACTCTGCAAAACAAAACGTGAATTTGGAGAAAGGAGTGAATTTTTTAAGAGCATTTTAAAAGCTACTCTAGGTTCCAAAACTTTTGTCCCTGCTGATTTGAAACGTCTTTTCAGCTGTTTGCTCCCTCAATCTGAATTTAGATTGTGGGAAAGAACTTGGAAAAGGCTTGCAGGAGACCTCCTTCCAGAGATTTTGCAGAGTCCAACCCATTCCACAGATACAGAGGATGAGGAAATCACCTTAGAACATCTAGTGGGTGAGGGTGATTGGAGCCAAGCTGAGAAGCAAGCAGCAGGCATTCCCAGATCAGTGTTAGACCTGTCCAGGGATGCAGCAGAACGTGCATTTTTTAACATGCCTTCTAAAGAGCCTGTCATTTCTTACATCGCTTTAAAGCAGTCTGTTGCAGAGCCGTTCATGGATTTTGTGGATCGAGTGAGAGCTTCAGTCGAGAAAAGGGTGCAAAATCCAGAGCTCCAAGATCAGCTCACACTAGAAATTGCCACCACAAATGCAAATGAAGCCTGTCAACGAGTCATCCTGGCCCTTCCAGCATCGCCTCCACCCACACTCGATCAGCTCATTGAGGAGTGCACGAGAAAAGCTACACTAATGACAAGGGACTCAGTGATAAAACCACGGGGGAAAGTGGTTGCAGAGGCAATGGTAACCCCAAAAACACCAAGGGCTGCCAAGCCTCCTGCACCCAAACGCCGATGCTATTTCTGTAACCAGGAGGGATATCTCATAGGCCAGTGCCCTCTGAGGGGGAAAACGGGGGCGGGGGAGGTCTCCAATCAGCAAAAAAACTGATTGGGGAGCGCGGTCCTATCCCGCGTGATGACACAAATGGGGTGGGCCAAGGTGTTGTGGCCAGAGCTGCTGTTCACCACATTGTACCTAGTGTCAGCAGCCAATCTTACACCACTGATAAGACCGAACCTTACCGATTGAAACTCACTAAACCTGTTCATTTTTCTAATCAGGACTGGCATTTCATCACAGCCACAGCAGAGCTCCTGCCCCGCATTCGGGACTGCGAAACTCGCAGACGGAATGATCTACTAAACTGCAAGTACCTTGTCACTGGGGACACAAAGTACACTCCTAAGGAGATAGAAATCCCTCCTGGCATCGTTTCACTCGATCCCAGGACCTTCTATCTCATGGCACGCTGTGTCCACCCTCCTCTCTTCCTGGCGGAGGGACAGATCATTGCGCAGGCCATTCCAGTGCCCCATCTTTTGTGTGATGATCATGCCCTCTCAGTCTTTTACACCGAGACGCTGGGGGAGGAGAAACCCCTTGTGTGGTGTGGCCTCCAGAGCGAGGGCCATTCCGTTCTCCTTCAGGGGATGATGGACACCGGGGCAGATGTGACAATCATTCCTCCTCAAAAATGGCCAAAGCAATGGGAGTTGGAAAATGTAGGCCACCCAGTTATAGGTGTGGGAGGTCCAAAAGTAGCACAACAGTCCAAAAATGTGGTCCAAATCAAGGGACCAAATGGGCAATCAGCATCTCTACGCCCATTTGTTCTGGATTCAAAATTCACCCTCTGGGGAAGAGATGCCATGTCCCAATGGGGGGCGAAGTTAGAACTACCAAGCCCCCAGGATTTTTAGGTGCGGCCACTGAGGAGCGCCCTACCCAAAAACTTAAGTGGCTCACAGATACTCCCGTCTGGGTAGACCAGTGGCCGCTGACTACAGAAAAGACAAGAGCGCTCTCTCAAATTGTAAAAGAGGAATTGGCAAAGGGACATATAGTAGAAACCCAGAGCCCTTGGAATTCTCCGGTGTTTGTTATCAAGAAGCCGGGGAAAGACAAGTGGCGGCTCCTCCACGATCTGAGAAAAATTAATAACGTCATTGAGGACATGGGATCCCTTCAACCAGGAATGCCTTCCCCATCTATGCTTCCCCAGAATTGGAAATTGGCAGTGCTTGATATCAAAGACTGCTTCTTCCAAATTCCCCTACACCCAGATGATGCGCCATGCTTTGCCTTTTCCGAGCCCTCTCTTAACAGAGTGGCTCCCATGAAACGCTACCATTGGACAGTTCTTCCTCAGGGTCTCAAATGCTCTCCCACCATCTGCCAGTGGTATGTGGCCAGAGTTCTGTCCCCAGTCCGTGCCAAGTGGAAGGATTGCATTTTGTATCATTACATGGATGATGTCCTTGTTTGTGCCAACAGTGACAACGTACTTGCAAAGGCATTGGAGGACACTATCTCAGCCTTGTCAGCGGCTGGATTTGAGTTGCAAAAGGAAAAGGTGCAGCACCTGCCGCCTTGGAAGTATCTGGGCCTTGAAATTGGTAACAAAACCATCACACCCCAGAGACCAATGATAAATGATGATCCAAAAACATTACGAGACCTCCACCAGCTTTGTGGGTCTCTAAATTGGGTCAGACCCTGGCTGGGGCTCACCACGGGAGAGTTGTCCCCCATCTTCAATTTATTAAAAGGGTGGGAAGAGTTAGACTCCCCGAGGGCCCTGACCCAGGAGGCCAGGGCTGCTTTGGAGAAAATTCAGTCCACCCTAGCAGACAGACAGGCCCACAGGTGTCGTGAGGGCTTGCCTTTCCGATTCATCATCCTTGGTAAGTTGCCACACCTCCATGGGTTGATCTTTCAATGGGACACAGACCATCGGGATCCCCTCTTAATTATAGAGTGGGTGTTCCTTGGTCATCAGTTGTCCAAAAGTATCACCAAGCCACAAGAGTTGATGGCCCAGCTGATCATGAGGGCCAGGACTCGCTTGCAGGTGTTGGCAGGGTGTGACTTCGCATGCATTCATCTCCCTATCAAAATATCCACAGGGAGACTCTCTAAGGAAATACTCGAGCACCTGTTTCAAACCAATGAAAACTTGCAATTCTCCCTAGACAGTTTCACTGGACAAATTCTCATCAACCATCCAGGCCACAGATTGTTTGAAACAGAGTTTCATTTGATCCCAAAAACTATCCAGAGCAGTGAACCACTGAAAGCACTGATAGTTTTCACAGACGCGTCAGGAGGGTCCCACAAATCTGTGATCACATGGAAAGACCCCCAGACTCAGCAGTGGGAAGCTGATGTAAAGGTTGTGGAGGGCTCCCCACAGGTTGCCGAGCTGGATGCTGTTGTCAGGGCCTTTGAAAAGTTTTCAGAACCAATTAATATAGTTACAGATTCAGCATATGTAGCAGGTGTGGTGTCCAGGGCAGAACATGCAGTGCTCAAAGAGGTTTCCAACCCAGTGATATTTAGTTTGCTCTCAAAACTAATCCTTCTAGTTTCACACCGAGAGCAGCCTTTTTTCGTAATGCATGTGAGATCACACACAGATCTTCCAGGTTTTATAGCTGAAGGTAATCGTAGGGCAGATGCACTGGCTGCTCCTCTGCAGCTGGCTGGCCAACCAAAC
Source organism: Taeniopygia guttata (assembly GCF_048771995.1). Classification (NCBI taxonomy): domain Eukaryota; kingdom Metazoa; phylum Chordata; class Aves; order Passeriformes; family Estrildidae; genus Taeniopygia; species Taeniopygia guttata. The sequence continues at coordinate 263,352 of NC_133031.1, forward strand.
ATCCTCGAACAGGCCAAGGTAAGCCATCAATTGTTTCATCAAAATGCCCCGGGACTGGTCCGCCAATTCCAACTGCGGCGTGACCAAGCCAATGCAATTGTGGCTGCTTGCCCCCAGTGTCAGGAGTCCACTTTACCAACTGTGAGTTCAGGAGTGAACCCCAGGGGACTCCGCAGTTGTGAAGTGTGGCAAACTGACATCACACATATACAGGAGTTCGGGAGGTTCCAACATGTACATGTTTCAGTAGATACTTTCTCCGGAGCAGTCTTTGCCTCAGCCCACACTGGACAAAAAACTGCAGATGCCAAAAAACATCTTATGCAGGCATTTGCAGCCTTAGGGGTCCCCACAACCATCAAGACAGATAATGGCCCAGCCTATATTTCCAGAGCGTTTGGTGAGTTTTTACAAGAGTGGGGGGTGAACCATCGGACAGGAATTGCACACTCCCCCACCGGCCAGGCTGTGATAGAAAGAACACATCAGACCTTAAAAAAGGTCCTCCTTCGCCAGCGGGGAGATATCCAGGTCCTATCTCCACAGATGAGGCTCTGCAAAGCCCTTTTCACCATTAACTTCTTAAATTGTTCTTTTGATAGGCCTGAACCCCCAGTCCTGCGTCATTTTAAACAACATCAACAGCTCAGACCCGAAGAGAGACCTCCAGTGTTAATTAAGGATCCAGACTCTGGAGAGATCCAGGGTCCACACCAGCTTATCACTTGGGGACGGGGGTATGCGTGTGTATCCACACCCTCTGGACTCAGGTGGATTCCTAAGAAATGGGTCAGACCATATACTGCCGAACGGGGAGTGAGTCCACCACAGAGTAACCCCCCTGATGCTCAGGGGAATCCCACAGAAAACGCAGTTGCGTCAAACACAAAACGCCGCAAGGAAGGAGGAGACCCCTAATCCCTGTTTTCCTTTATACTGGCAGAGCAAATTGTACCTTTTTCAGAGTTAGTTTACCTTGTTATATGATTTTATCTTTCTTTCAGACTAGCAGAATGTCAATTTCCACATTCCTGCTCATCGTTTGGTTCCAGAAAATGGCCATCTACCTGTACACGGTGGACGCATGGATTGTTCCACAGCCCAAGAAAAATGTGTGGGTCACACTCGCCCAAGCCTTGAAACAAGATCACATGTGTTTGTCTACTGCCTCAGCAGAAAATCCGATGTCCACATGTTTAGTAGGGGTTCCAAGTAAGGGGGATGAGTTCCCAATCGGTCTGGTCCGCTCGCAAAAGCAGGTGAACGAAAATAAAATACCTGAAGCGGGGGCAGAGTTCTATAGGCACCGAGGAGCTGTAGAACAAGTTAAAATACCAGTGCAAAACCCCCTCATTTTGTGGCAAAAGTGGATCCTACATTTGCCCTCTGCTGAGGGAGAGCCCTAGGAATTAGAACTCCTGGGCTCCGCAAAAGCTGAATATTGCATTCAATTTGATTTTTCCCCAACCAAAGAAGTAAAACTATATGAGCAAGTCAAACAGTACAAGGTAGAATTCAGGGCGGGTCAATGGTGCACAGCTGTCTATAAGCTGAAATTTGCATCCACCACTGATTTCCGTCCCCGCAAGCTGGACAAAGGAGTGTTTCTTATCTGTGGGGACAGAGCATACCCAGGAATCCCCTCTTGTCTTATTGGAGGTCCATGCCCTTTCGGGCATCTGACCCTTGCTTCCCCCAACATGACCCAAATTCCAATCGGGCGAGCAAAAGGTGAGACAAAAATTACTAAGCGAAGTGCAAGTCAATTTGATGAACATTGTGATGCAGAAATTTACCATTGGGCAAAATCCAAAAGAGTTGCCGTCTCTGTGTTTTTACCATGGGTTGCGGCAGCAAAAGCATTGAGTGAACTAGGCAATCTGGAATGCTGGGTGACAAAGCAGGCAAATTTAACATCAGCAGCCCTGAGTGACCTCCTAGAAGACGAGGAAATAACCAGAAAGGCTACCCTCCAAAATCGGGCAGCTATTGATTTCCTGCTGTTGGCACATGGTCATGGATGTAAAGAGTTTGATGGGTTGTGTTGTTTTGATCTGTCATCTAAAGGCCAGAGTGTCCACTCGTCCATTCAGGAAATGAGAAGCCTCATTGGGAGTGTGAAGCAAGAAAATGAGGATTGGTTTAAGGATCTGTTCAAAGACTGGGACCTTTCTGGGTGGGCAGTGTCTCTTTTAAAAGACATCTTTTACTTTCTAGTTGCACCGTTTTTAGTTTTGTTAGCATTTGGGATTCTTAAGCAAATAATCTCCAAGGTCATCACCTCAAAGCCTAAGGCTTCCGCACCTGTTCTCATCGCTGCTGCCGCCACGGAGGGCGATTGGTGGGAAGACGACAAGCAGAAAGACACTGCAGTTTGAGAGCCGCAGTTTTACCTTCTCCCAAGGCACCGTTCATCTTATTAAGTAAAGAAGAGGGAGATGTTGCTATCACGCTGGCGTGGTAGTGTGGAGGAAGGGATTTAGAAAGGCCTTGGGAATTGGAAACTGAGGAAAAGATACATTTAGGTATGAGGAAAAGATACATTTATGTATGCCCCATTGTTTCGGGAAAGTTTCGCTTCAGCATCTTTATGTAAACCCCCTTCTCCCCACCCCTGAGCAGTTCCCATTGGACCTGACCCCTGGGAAGGTTCTGATGGGCCCATGCTGAACACTGTCTCTATTGTTTAGACCTTATCTCTTAATTTTGCTGTATAAAACTGTATCTGGGCAGTAGCCCAGGGTCTTTTGTCCCTGCAACCGTTCAGGCAATACAATCTTTCTGGACTGCATACAACTGACCTCTCTTCGTCTCTTTTATCTCGACTCCTTGCAGCGACCGAGGCGCACCGCCGCTCGGACCGTGCTAACCCAGCCCCTGCCTGGTGAGCCCAGAGCAGCGGGACCGCGGCAAACCCCGGTTCCCTGAGGGGACAGCTAGCCGGAGGGGTCCCGGGGGGCCGGGGAGGGACGGGGGACAGCCGCAAGTGACCCCCGAAAGCCACACTTATCTTCTTCCTAACTCTACCCTCCCCACCAGGGTCTGATCCAGAGCCCGCAGGTCCTGCTAATGAGAGCACTCATGGTGGGAATATGGACACTTACCTGCTCCAAGGCCTTCCCCAGCAGCAAGCTCAGGCTGCCAGGCCTATGGATCCTGGATCATCCTTCCCACCGAGACTTCCATTGCACGGCTCTTCCATTGGCACATCTGTGCTCAGCTGGGACTACTCTGCTCACCCAGGGCTGCTGGTTAATTATGGAGAGCAGCCTGGCCAGGTCTTTCTCCAGCTCCTTCTGTGCTCTTGGGGAAGGTAGAACCTTCCACAGGAAAGCAACTGGTGCCACAATGAGTGGGTGGCATCAGGCAGCTCTGGGGAAGCCCCTCAGGAATGCTGTATCCTGAGGGAACACTGTTGGCCTTGACCTGTGGGCACCAGCAGAAGCTTCAAATCAGCTGCCTCAGCTTCCAGGGCCTCTCTTGGCCAGCATCCTGACGTGGATGCAGGACGGCTGCCAGGCGCTGCTGGGACCCAGCGGGACAGGAGCGGCTGTCTCATGTCCACGCAGCACCTGTGACACAGCCAGGGCCATCCCGAAAGCAGACAGACGCTCACGGGCCAGCAGAGAGGAGCAAGGAGCCCTGGGCTCCTCTCAGGGTATCTCAGCTGGGCTCGCTCCACAACACGCCCCCATTTGAAGGCCTGCTGATGCCCAGCTGCCAGAAATGCCTCCCTTGTGCTCTCCAAGATGCACAGGGAGAGCCAAGGAGCAGGACACCTTGGCATGCAAACCTTCCAAGCCTTTTCTGAGGCCAGGCACACACCAAGATCAGCCAAGACTCTCCACCACACTGCCTGGCACACCCAGCCCAGCTCTGTGCTGGCCCTGGGCCACAGCAGCTCCCAGCAAGCAGGAGGCAAATGCATCTTGCCAAGAGATGCAACACAGCAGACAGGGAAGATGTGAAAAGTGAGTGTGTAAAGGCCTTTTAATTCACAGCTCCCACAGAGAGCTCTGGGGCTCACAGATGGACAGAGATGGTTCTGCTCACCCCTCTGTCCAAAGGGGGGGTAACACACGCTGCTGCAGATGCTTGGGTTGGTCCCTGCAGGTCCAGGTGGATGCCAAACCTGCTCTTCACAGCCTTCTCCCTTCCCCTGCCCCTCTGCCAAGTGCAGTGGGCCTCAAGGACTGAAAGGAGCACAGAGAGCCAAAGGGGGACACTTGCACCTGCCTCACTGGGAGCTCCCTGGGAAGCACTTTCCTTGAGAAGCAAGCCCCTGTCCTCCAAATGCATTTCCCCAAATGTTCGGCTTTTCTGCTCAACACCAACACACGCTTAAGAAACGCTGGCAAGGCTGAAGGACTTCATGTCCTTTCAGGACAGGCACTCCAGCTCCAGCTGCTATTCCCCCAAGTGCCTTTCCAGGTGGAGGCTCAGACGGGCAGCCCCAGGCCCTCTACAAACACAAGCTGCTCACTGCCTCTTCACCTGCCTCAACTCCTGCCTGCGCTCCCGGCACCAAGACCAGGCTGTTCCCAGCCAGAGCCCAGAGCCCTGCTCCCGCAGGATGCTCTTGCCAGCACCTTCCAGGCCTCTCTGCTGTGCACACAGCGCTTTTCATGCCCACTCCCAACAGGCTCTGGAAGGCAGAGCACAACCTGGCTGCCTCTGCCACCAGCACAGCCCAAACACAGGCGGAGGAAGAAGCAGCAGGGGCTGTTTTGCGGCCATGCCCAAGAGAGACTGGAAGGGTGCCCTCCCTCTGCTCTCACTTGCTTGGCTTTCTGACTGGCTCTGAGCCTGGGGCTGCAATTCCTCACTTGTGGGGACCAGAACCACAGCCGGGATCCCGGCACTGCCTGAGAGTGCTCTGGGCACTGGCAGGGTCGCGCGTCCCAGTCTTGGGCACCGCGCTGCTGCTTCCTTTGCCCTCAGGCACACCCAAAGCTCCCTGCTAAGCCCGGATGGTCGCTGGTTCTGCCCTCTCCCTGATCCTGTGCAGGGATGGAGCACGGCTGATCTTTCAGGAAGCTATTCCTGAAAACTTCCAGCATTCCAAGATCCTTTGCCCTCCGTGGAAGCTTGCCATGGAATCCCTCACAGCTGCCTTCAGAGCATACTCATCTTGGCTCTTCCAAATTCTAGGGGCTCCAGGCTGCACAGCAAGATCTGCAACTCCACAGAGTTGTGGAACTGCACCTTCAGCACAGGCACCTCTCCAGCCTGATCTGCCCTCGTTCTGTGTGTGTGCACAGAACACGGCGTGGAAGAGAACAGCAGCAGGGGCCTTTGTGTCCCAGGGCCTGGGATTTGTGCCGCTTCAGCTCCACAGAGATGCAGGTAAGGGGGAGAAACCAAACTCTTTATTAATGGAAGGGAAGGGGAAGGGATGAGATGGGGGGAAAAAAAGGGGATGGGCAGGGTCTGAGGGCTGGAGGGACGGAGCTGTCAACAGGGAGGGGGAAGGCAGCAGCTATGGGAGCTTGCAGCAGGCACAGCTGTGGCCAGCATCAGGTGTGCCTGGGGCTCCAGTGACGTTGAGTCCTGCTGCTCTCTTCACAGTCTCCTGGTACTCTGCTGTCGTGGTTTGACACGGAAAATGAATTTTCTCAAAAGAAAGAGGTCAATTTGGCTATTGACCAATTGAAGGTGGACACGCCTCTGAGAACAGAGAGGGGTTAAAAGCAGAATTCCCAGGAGAACTCGCTCTCTCTGGTTCCAGTCAGCGTGCAGTGCAGGACTCTCCCCTGCCCATCCGTGGCTGGGCGGGGGAGGGGAAGGCCCGTGGCCTGACTGAGGTAGGCCAAAGGGTGGAGGGGCCTGGGAACCCCCTGCAGATGGAAGGGTGGAGAAAATCTGGGATGTCTCCGTTTCCCCCCCGAGTCTCTCTTTCTCGAGAGAGAAAAAGACAGCAGTAGTTTTGCCAGCAGTTCACCGCGGGGAAGGAGAAGAGCGGGGGGGCCGCAAGGTGCCCAGCTGCCTATGGGAGCAGGAGCCTGGGCAGCAAGCCATCTCTGGGAGTCGGGACTTTTAACCCTTCCTTGAGAAATGAAAGCTTTGGGAAATTTTTCTCCTCCTCGGTTAGAAAGAGAGGAAGAGAGACAGCTTGGACTCTGGGATGTTAGAAGGAGAAATTTTAGGTGGGAGGAGATGATGGAGTGGCTTTTGGCTGGACTTTTTCTTGGTAGCCACAGACTGAACTGATCTTCTTCTCCAAGAGAGACTGTATTTTAGGAGGATGCCGGTGAGCCAAAGAGACCATGCTTCAGCTGGGAAAAGACAGAAATTGAGCAAAGAAAAGTTAGGGAGGTTTGTGGTGGTGTCCCCTGTCTTCAGAGAAGAAGAGAAGATCTCTGTTCTTGGACCCTCAGCCCCAGGGGGAAATGGGGGGAACTGTGGTCCCAAAAATGAAAAACTGAACTGTTGTTTTTTCCCCTCTTGGCAGGGCATCCTTGAAAGGAAAAATCCTAAAAGCAGTCTGTCCATCCATGCATTGGTGGTGAGAGCACTGTGCATGGAAAGGAGAGGGCCACCATGGCAAACTTTTTCTCTGGGTGGTGCTATGTGTGACATGGAAGCACAGGATGTGGCAGCTGTGTTTCCTGGGGGGGTCTGTGGCACAGGAGGGGCTCCTCTCTTCCTTGATGGACTGAGTATCGATTGTCTGGAGGGTGGACACCTGATTGGAGTCCAGGTTGTGTCTCACTGTGGTTTGTTGGGGTTGGGTGGTGAGAGGAGGAATACTTTGGAAGGTTTTCATTTTGAATTTTGTGTGGTCTTTTTATCTTTTTTTTCTTTTAGAGTAGTATAGTAGTAGTAGCTTAATAAAGTTTTTTTCCTTGTTATTAAGCTTGGGTCTTCTTTGCTCTGTTCTCGATTGCATTTCGCAGCATTCAATTGAGAGATTGCATTTTCATGGGGGCACTGGCATTGTGTGCCAGTGTCAAACCATGACAGCCATACTCCTTGATTTCCTTCTCAGGCTTTTCCAGTCCAGGTGTCTCCAACTATGCCAGGGGGCAGTGTCTGGGGTTGACGTTCCTTGACATTTGCGGATGATGATCGTAGATTTTTCTCGATGGTCATTATGGTTTTGGGTACCTTTTGTGTTATTCCCAGTTTATTGAGATGTTAGGCTCATTTCTCTTGAGTGGTGCAACATCCCTTAAAAAACCCATTAGAATTCCTTTCCCCAAGGCAAAGGCAAACCAAGCCTGACTAGAGAAATGAAAAAAAATTAAACTTGGTATATTATCTAACACACATGTGCAGTGCAAGCCCCCGGCTGCTGGTCTCAGGAGAAGGCTGAGGGAAATGCACCCACTACGCCCCCTCTGCGACTCACTCCACATCTGGTGGAGAAGTTTGGATGCCTGCAGGGGTTGCTTGTCTCCTCTGGGTGTGTTCTTCCTTCCCTCTGGGAGGGCCTTAATGGAAATCAGCTCCATTTCTCCTGCAGACCAGAGCGGCAGGGAGTCACTGCAGGCTGGTGATACTCTGATACAAGGAAACAGGTGTGCATACAAACCAGGCTGTGAAAAGCCAGTGTCCATAAAGGAGCCAGAGGAGCCCTGCAGCTTTGTTTGAATAAAGGGAGAGAGTCCATGGGGACATCTGCTGCTGGGGTTTTCTCTCTCAAAGTTTTGGAGGACACAGCCTCTATTTAAACTCCTGGCCACATGCTGCCCTCTTCCTTTCCCCACTGGCTGAGGTACCAGGCCAGGGGACTGCAGGGACCTTTGTACCCTCTTTTCCTTTTGCAAGGTATTACTTCTGGTCTCCATCCAAACTGTAATAGATAGAATATGAGATGATTGGCTCTTGCAATTAAGGGATGAATATTGTGTGTATCTTAAGAGAAGCTTTATTGATGTAGAGTTATGTTATTGTGATTTGTTGTTTAGATGTTCTCCGTTCTCCCCACAGTCCCCTTCCCCCTTTTATAAATGAAAATTAGTCCAGCCAAATTTAAAATGAAACAATAAAAAGTTATTCAGGATTGAATTCTCGCTGAGGAGGCCAAAAGGAAAAGGACAGCGCTGAGCCCAGGTTCGGCACTGGGTGCGTGACAGGAAGGAGCCTCTCGGCAGAGGTTCCCCTGGACACACACACCACCCTCCCGGACCCTGCAGTTCTTATAGGAAATTTTCTGCCCGAGGCCAGGATTTCAGTCACCTGCCTTTTCTCTCTATTCAGAGTCCCACATATTCATAAAGTTCTTTTCTTTCAGCCGGGGTTGAACAATCCAGGTCCAGGTGTGGACAATTTTTCCTGATGAGGTTATGGGAGCCGTGGCATTCAGATGCATCAGCCCGGAGGACTCCAGCGATCCCAATCTTGAGTCGCTACCAGGATGATCAGCTCCCAGATGTTCCAGTATCTCCTTTTGGGACAGCCCATCTCCAGGATAGTCACATGTATTAACTTGTAAGTGAGGCATTGTCCAAAAAAAACCTGGCTCTGGTGTAAACAAATATGGGGGGGGGGGGGGGGGGCAGCTTACAGTGCTGGTATGTGTATTGTGTAATAACTAAAAAATATACATGCCAAATCATATTTGCCTTGATTCAATACAACAATATTTAATTGGAGTAAATTATAATCATACATCTCACCCCCCACTCCCAATTGTTCCCACCAGACAGCCTGGGCTGTCTAGACAGGTAGAAAGAAGGCGTGTGTGGTATTCACATATCCTTTGAACAGTGAGAGACACAGGCTTTCCCAGGAACATCCTGGGGAAGGCTGTGAGAAAGCTCAGAGAAAGAAGAAAAACAATTATCTCCATTTGCTGCATCTGTTGTTTGGCACATGTGGAATGTGTTATGGAGATTGTTTACCAAAGAGGGATTTCTTCACTGGACTCTGGTGATGGTGTTTTGATTTCATTTGACCAACTGGAGCCACTCTGTGTTGGACTGTCTCTAAGGGTCACGGGTTTTTCTTCAGTATAGCAGTAGTATAGTTTTTAGTATAGTATAATATAGGACAGCTTAATAAAGCTTTTATTCATCCTTCTGCAAACATGGAGTCAATGCACGTCATTCCCTGCAGTGGGGGTCCACCACAATAGGTATCGACATATACCCCTTGCATGGGAGAGTTAGGAATGGAAAAGCTTGTTGCTGGGGGGACGCGGCATGACAACACCTGACCTTCAAATGCAGCTACAAGAAATAAATTCCACCGATAAACGGCAAAGAAGGGTTGACTGACAGACTTTGGGAGGGCCCAGGGGTGGCTGATGCACCCTCCAGGAATGTAAAAGGTGAAGCATCAATCTTGAAGATGAGGCAGCCACCTGGCAGGTAGCAGCCATGGGGCAGGGGGCCTTCTCAGGCCTGTTCTTCCTTATTAGTCCTTCTCTTATGTTTTTGTAAATGTTTAATAAACATTTTAAAACTTTTAAAGTGTGCAGTTGTTTCTCACAAAACCCAGTCCTAAGGTGGGATGGTCGTGTTACTCCTGACAGGAATGGGCTCCCTGCAGTTCGAGCTGTTCTGCAGCCTGTGCTTTTCCATACCCTGCTTTGCTCTTCAGGTGGCAGATGGCTTGGGCAGGTCACTCCAGACACCTCAAGAGTGCCAGGGTAGGCCCAACCCCTAAAGCTCTCACAGAGCTGTGCTTGACTCCAAATTAGGTAAGCATGAAACGGATTTTAAAGACTGTAGCATGTCTGCAGTTTCAAGGGATAGTAAAGTCAGTGCTGCACTCTGAGAACTAAGTCCACAGTCTGAGTTGTTGATGTCATTTGCAGAGTTGTGTTATTATATGTTTTACCACATTTGTATTATGTATAAGTACGTTCCATGTACCCCCTGCGCTCTGTAACGACCCCCCGGGTCTTCCCATCTCTCCCCGCGGTCTGTTGTCCCCGAGAAATATCAAAGTCACTGTGTTTACCCCCCAGATGCCTGTCTGTCACTCGGCATCCCTTCCCCCCACCTAGAATCTCCTGCCCGGGACGCTGAGGGATAGGCAGACGACCTGGGACCCTCCACCTGTCCACCCCCCATTGGATGTACCCCTGCACCCCACTGCCCTCAGACCCCCCGTGGTGTTACCCCATTGGCTGCCCCAGATTTCCCCTGTCCTGTACTTAATCCGTGGGCGCAGCATACTCGGGGCTTTTCTCCTGGCTGGCACCCGCGTGTTGCTGCCGCTGCCCCGCCGCCGCTTTTCTCCTGGCAGGCGCCCGCGCGTTGCTGCTGCCGCTCCGTCTGTGAAGCCTGCCGCTTCTCTCGGCCGGCTCCGGCGCGTGCCACCTCGCCCCGTTCGGCAGCGCGGCACAGACAAACACTGGCGCGGCAAGCCGCGGCCCCTTCGGTTTTTGCTTTCCTAGCTGGGTTGCAATAAATCGGAATTCTGCCTCCGGGAGAAAAGTCTCTCTCCTTTTATTCGCCGTGGGACTCGCCGCTTGCTCTCAGACTCACGCAGCCCCGCCCGAAGCCCGCGAGGGCTCAGCGGGAGGAACGGAAGCTGCCTGCGCTCCCCTTTCCCCCCAGAGCTAGCTGGGACAAGAGGGGGGGAAGAGAGCATCCCGCAGTAATTTAACTAATTTGCAGCTCATTATTGTGATGATGATGATAGTAGCATAGAACATTTCCTTTTTTTTTTCCTCCCCCAAATAAAAAGGTACCATTCAGCTTCTGGAGAAGAGAACTCTCAAAGGTGCAGTTTGGCAGTCATGGAGGCAGAGGTGGGGGAGAGACAGATATGCCCTGAAGGGATGCTCTGATGGGCTCCAGCATTTAAACAAGCTACTTTGATACATAGACTGGGCCATTTTCAATACTAAATGGCTGCATTAAATGGTTTTCCAGGCCTTATGCTGGCCAGAAAGCTTTTAAAGCCCATGGGAGTTTAGCCTCCATGAGAAAGGCAGCATCAGTTCCTGTGCCAGGTGAGACATAGCGTTCAAAAGCTCAACTTGTGTTTAGAGAAGCCACCAGCCTAATGTAAGCAAGGCCAGAAAGCTTCTCCAGTCCTGCTGAGCGCATGTGGCAGAGCTGTTGTGTTTTACAGCAGCTCTGTGGCAGCGCAACAGCTGCAGCAGAGGGCTCAGGACAGGCTTGGGGGGAGCAGGGCGGCAGGAAGCTGAGCAAAGCCCCTGCTCTATGACTGAGGCACTTTGTGCAGAAGCAAAGAAAGATGGTGACTTGAAGAGATTCCTGCTGTGCTCAAGGTTTGCCTCTGAAGACTGAGAGGTGAGCTTGTCAGGAATCCCAGAAAACATCAGGGAAAAGGTTTTAGGTTAGTTGTTGTGATTAGGCACAAGTCTCCGGTGGGAAAAGAACCTCTGAAACAGGCTGTGAGTCGTAGGGTGACTTAGTTTTTAGTAGAGCATAGATTAGCAATTCAATGCATTTTATATTTTTATTCTAGAAGTGTAAAAATATTCTAAATTTTTCAGAATTCTAAAACTACTTTGAAAATATATAGAACTGTTGTGGGAAAAGGGACTAAATATTTGGAGAATTTTCTATGAAAAATATTCCTAAATCCTGCAAAGTGAAAACTAAACACAGTAGCTGCTGGTCTCAGGTGTCCGAAGCCCAGCTGCTGCCTGCCCAGCACTGGCTGTGCCCAGACAAGCAGCTCCGCCAGTGCTGGTGGGAGCACCCAGGGACCAGAGCTGAAGCCCAAAGATGCTGCTGGAATCAGGCCCTACCCTGGCAGGAGGGCTGCACCTCCTGTCCTGGCTGGACACCAGGGCCAGCACCTTTGGGGACAGAGGGTTCTGTTATGGGTGGTGGCAGCATGTCCCCAGAAGTAAGTGGGTAATGCAGCTGTGGAAGGGATGTTGGAAACTGGCTTGGGAAAGGCTGATGACAGGAACAGATCTGCATGGCTGAAGTCATCTGGTCTTGTGAAGCTGCAGAGGCGCTGCTGTGGAGAGAGGAGTGGCTGACGCCCCAGCTGCTAGTGGCACACAGGGAGCCTCCTGCACAGCAGGGCCCAGAGCTGGCAGGGCTCCCCAGCACGGCTGGAGCGGCTGGCACACCTTGGCCCAGCTGGACAGCTGCCCCTCAAGGCCCCGGCGAGCAGGGAACGGCTCTGGGCAGGCTCCCTGGCCAGGAGTGGGCCCCAGAGCGCCTCTGCCTTTCAGGGGCAATCTCGTCCTCGCTCTTTCTCCTCCCCACCTTGCTGTGCCTCTGCCCTGTGCCCCTGGGGCTGCTCTTGCCCAGACAGCCTCAGTGGGAGCCAGCACTGGCTGCAGCCCCAGCGGGGCCCCCAGGACAAGGCCCAGCAATGAAGGGGCCAAGGAAAGCACTGGGCAGCAGCAGAACCTTCAGCAGAGTTCTTGGAAAGCCATGGACTGGCCACATCTCACTGGGAATCTTCCCTGACTACCAGCAGCCTTTAAAGGAAGCTGTTTGAGGTTGAGATCAGCAAAACACTCACCTTTTTGTCTTCCAGCAATACCAGATTCCCGCAGAGCACATCATCAGGCCAAGTGCTGCACCAGCCACAATGGCCATCATCTTCATCAAACAAGATGTTCCCCAGCAGAAATCTCTTCTCATGCTTTTCCAGATTTTGTCACCACGTGCTGAGGTTCCAGCTGCATCTGTGGGATCATTTGGGAGTGTGAGCCATTGCCATGCTGCACTGCTGAGCTGGCAGCACGGTGGATACGGCCAGGCCTGCAGGCACCTTTGCCGCCCCTTGGCACAGGACTGCCCAGTACCCAAAGCCCTGAGCCTGCATGCCGTAATTGCCTCTGTGCTGTGCTGTTCTGCTCCCAGCAGTACATGTCAAAGAGGTGGATAAAGACATGGAAAATGCCCAGAGTTTTGAAGCTGCCCCAGGGCCCTCCCTCCAGCAAACAGCTGCCTCTCTGCATCTCTCCAAAAAGCAGGAAATTGCAGGCATCTCAGGCCCATGGTGCAGTTTGGGCTCCCTGTCAGCTGGTGCCAAATGCCTTCCTGCAGATGCTGGGGAGAAACTGCAGCCAGCCCAGGCTGGGAAACAGCCCTGCAGGCCAGGAGAACAGCAGCGGGGCAGCGAGGCTGCCATGGATCCCTTCCCGCTGTGCCGGGCAGGGCCTGTCCATATGTGCAGGGCAAGGCCCCGTCTGCTGAGTCCCAGGGGAAGGCTAAGGGAAATGCACCCACCCCTGTGTCTCTCCAGATCACTCAGCGTCTTGTCCATGTGTTTGGATGCCTCCAGGGACATGTCTCCTCTAAGTTTGCTCTTCCTTCTCAGGGGACCTTAAGGGAAATATTTCCATTTCTGAGGAATGGATCCCACAAAACCAGTACTCAGTCTGTGGGATCAGGAGGGACACGCTACTCACCCCTGCGATGGGAGCTGGGCTTTTGAGCAGCATCTACCAAAGGACCAGGGAAAGACCTCTCTGCAGCCACACCTGAAACTCAACAGCCGCAGAAGCTTCTGTCATCTCTGAAGATCTGCACGGGCAGCACTGAGCCGCAGGAGCAGTGAGGGGATGGCCCAGGGCGAGGGCACACCCGTGCATGGTTCTGTCCTGGCACCTGCAGCGATGCCCCCCTGGCCGAGCTTTGGGCTCTGAGCTGGCAGCTCTCGCAGGGGGAACGCCTTGACCTACCCTCAGCATATCCCAGAGGCTCAGTGATGGGGATGGGTTGGGAATCCAGATCCTCTTCATCCTCACGTTTAGCTGCAAAGAAAGGCAGGACAGAACAGCTCCTGTGACACTGCTGAAGATTCTCCTTCAGGCCGCAGTGGCAGTGAGTGCCCCTGGGTGATTGGTGCCCTCCAAGGTACTCCCTTAGCTCTGCCTTCCACTCAGGAGCAGGGGCAGGGAGACCACGAGCCTGCAGTGGCCCCACACCGGGATGGAAGGAGCCCCTTGCGGGGCAGTCGGGGCAGAAAGGACTCCCTGGAGCTGCCAGCAGCTCTAAACCCAGCCCCAGACAGGGCCAGGGCTTGGCAGCGGCAGCAGGAGCAGCTCAGGCTCCCTGGGGCAGACAAAGGAGCTGTGAAAGGCTCAGCCCCGGGGCACAGCCCTGGGCCCAGCCCCTTCCCTCTCTGCTCTTCTCTGGGGTTGCACAGAGCACACAGAAGGACACTCTGGCATTGCACATGGGTGGAAGATGGACAGCTAAATGCTCCTTCCTCCCACTGACAGCGATCATATGGGATCACTGTTGGGCACTGGAGTAGATATTTGGAGGCCAAGATTTCCAGAATGCATCGAATTTCATTGGATCTTAAGGTAAATGATACATGAATAATAGTGTTGACCATGATTACTCATGGACAATGATTTCTCTGTCAGGAAAGGGTTTCTGATAACCTACCTTCACCAGACTCCAAGATCCTTAAACCATGGTTTAGCAGCATTTCCAAATGCTGCAAGTCACAGACCCAATCTAGAAAGGAGCACAGATGGGAAATGTTCCATGGTGTGCTGGGATCCCCCTTCTATGGGGAAGTGAGCACTGCAAGGGGCTCAGGTAATGCTGTGAGCCCGCACTGCCAAGCAGCAGAGAGGGCAGCTCAAGGCTCTGCAGGGCTCAGGCAGACAGGCACAGCAATTACCTCCTGTGCCTGGCAGCGCCTCCCTTCCTGCAGCAGAGGCTGCCAGTGAGCCACTGCTTCCTCTGGGAAACTCAGCCTTCAGCACAGCCTCTCCATCCATCTCTGGAGAAAGGAAAAGGGGCAGCTGGATCAGGTGGGGCTGTTCCCCAGCGGGAAAGTGGCATCTTCAGTAGGCAAGGCTTGTCAAAGTCATGGATAGGCTTCAGGAAATCAGATGGGATTTGAAGTGTCTCTCTAGGGCCTTCCCTCTTCTAAACAGCTGCCCCTCCAGATGTGCTCAGTGACTGGGAAATTGCAGGGGACATCAGGGTGTGCATGGCCCCTGGTGCAGTTTGGGCTCCCTGTCAGCTGGTGCCAAATGCCTTCCTGCACAGGCTGGGGAGAAGCTGCAGCCAGCCCAGGCTGGGAAACAGCCCTGCAGGCCAGGAGAACAGCAGCAGGGCAGCGAGGCTGCCATGGATCCCTTCCCGCTGTGCCGGGCAGGGCCTGTCCATATGTGCAGGGAAAGCCCCCGTCTGCTGAGTCCCAGGGGAAGGCTGAGGAAATGCACCCACCTTGTCCTGCCTCTTTGATTTCCTTCAGCATTTGCCACATGTGTTTGGATGGCTCATGGGGTTTCTTGTGTTCTGTAGCTTTGCTCTTTCTAATTGGGGGCCCTTAGAGCAACATAGTTCCATTTCTCAGAAATGAGTCCACAAAAACAGTGCTCAGCCTGTGGGGTCAGCAGGAACACACGACTCACCCCTGCGATGGGAGCTGGGCTTGTGTGCAGTTGCCAGCAAAGGAGCCTGAAAAGTCCTCCCTGCAGCCACACCTGTAACTCAAGAGCCACAGAAGCATCTGTCATCTCTGTCCCCCCGGCCGAGCTTTGGGCTCTGAGCTGGCAGCTCTCCCAGGGGGAAAGGCCTTGACCTACTCTCAGCATCTCTCAGAGGCTCATTCATGGACATGGTTTTAGAAACTGGATCGCTGTCATCAACAAGTTGAGCTGCAAAGAAAGGCAGGACAGAACAGCTCCTGTGACACTGTAGATCCTCAGGCTGCACCCAAGGCTCAGCCCCGGGGCACAGCCCTGGGCCCGGCCCCTTCCCTCTCTGCTCTTCTCCGGGGCTGCACAGAGCACAGGGAAGGACACGCTGGCATTCCACAGTGGAGGAAGATGGACAGCTAAACGCCTCTTCCTCTCACTGACAGTGATCCTGTGGGATCACTCATGGCTCTAGAAGGGAGCCAGACATTGTTTCCAGATTTCTTCTACCATGAGATTATGTTAAAGGAAATGGCTCCTGAGTGAGCTCTTGCCACACTGACACTGATTATTCTCTCAGGAAAGGCACAGGGAGAACTTGCCTCTAGCATTCTCCAACATTTTCCAGCCATCATCCAGCAGGGCATCCAGATAACGCAATTTATGATCCCAGTCTGGAAGGGAGCACAGATTGGAACCATTTCCATGGTGTGCTGGGATCCCCTTCTGCCTCAGGGAACTGGGCACTGCAAGGGGATCAGTAAGGCTGTGGCAGCCTGGTGGCAATGGACAAGGCCAAAGCTATCACAGAGGCCTGAGGAGCTCAGAGCTGGCTCCTGGTCACTCTCCACCCTCTTTAAGGTCCTGTGCAACATCTCTGGAGAGAGAAAACAGGGACAGCCCCAGGGCCCACAGGGGTTCTCTCCCTCCCACAGAGGAAACCCTCCCTAAAGCCCACGGGAAAACCATCCCCAGCGCTTCCCGGGGAGCAGGGAGCACTGTCCCGGGAAAGGGCAGCCAGGCTGCCGGCTCACCTGCTCCCCGCGCTTTCATCGGAGCAGCCTGGGCAGCCCTGGCAGGCAGGGCCACGGCCAGGAGGAGCAGGAGGAGGAGGCAAAGAGCAAGGGCCATGGTGCCCAGCCCTCTGCCAGTCCCACCACTCTTGCTGCCACCACTGTCCTGACACCGCTGTCCCAATGTCAGCACCACTGCTGCCACCGCTGCTGCCGCCGCAACAGTTGTGCTCAAGGACTGCCTGCTTGGGCGTTGTGGTGCTCTGGAACCACGGGGCTCTGGGACCTCTGTGACCTCAGAGCCTGCTCTGACCTCAGCCTGCTGTGACCCTAGAGCCCTCTGTGACCTCATGGTCTTAGCTGTACCCCCAGAGTGTACTCCCTTCTGTACAAATGGACTGCCCTGACTGTAAATGTTTTGCTTCATCCAATGGCCATTGCTCAGAAAAACCTTCAGGGACACAGGGTCTTGTTTGGGTGGCGGCAGCATCGGCACAGCAAAAAGCTGGTAATGCAGCTGTGACAGAGACATCAGGCATGGGCATGGAGATGGGAAATGTCGGGCAGATGTGTCCCTGACTGAGTTGTTTGGCCGTTCCTGGAGTTCTTTGCCCCATTCAGAGAGGCAGCTGCTGAGAGATGAGGTAGCTGAGGCCCCAGTTGCAGCTGGGACACTGTCCTGGCGTGACTTTATGATGCTTGTATCCCCACTTGTCAGTTCAGCCCAGAAATAAGTTTTGCACTTTTAGGACTTGTTCCAAGAGTGAAGGGGCAGAGGGCAAGAAGAAGCGCAGAGTTTGTTGTCAGAAACTGCACTTGCTCCCCCACATCCTTCTCCTGGACTGTGTTTTCAGCGGACAGACAAGACAGCAGGATAGAGCTCTCCTTTGCTTTTTAGTTAGTATTTAGCTAGCTGAGGCAGGGAATTTCTCTGGACTGTGGTTTTTCTTTTTTCATGGAACTGTTTCAACCTGCTCTGGACTGAACACCCAGAAGAGCACCAGCAGCTCACACCTGTGGCCCACCAGGCTGGGCCTGGGCTGCGGCATTTCCAGGGCCAGAGGGACTGATAACACAGTGAGTTCGCAGAGCCACAGCCCACAGAGGGGACTTTCTGAGTTTGTCATTTCTTCTAAGTGGCGAGAAGTTTTATAGTTTAATAATGTTCTTTTTTTTTATTATTATTTTTTTTCCTGACAGTGAATGCTTTGCCTGTTAAATATAGAGGTTTTTTCAACTTTTCTCCAAAAAAAATCTTTTTTCCAAACTAGCTGGAGGCAGGCCTGCTGTTTTCTCGGGAACCCTTTGGAGGTCATCTCCCAGATTTGCCCTAAACCAAGATAAAAAGAGGAGACCTACCTGCACAGTAGGAGATTCCCACTGTGCTCAAAGTTTGCCTCTGAAGACTAAGAGGCGAGCTTGTCAGAAATCCTGGAAAACATCAGGCAAATGTTTTACGTTAGTTGTTATGACTAGGTACAAATCTGAAGTGGGAAAAGAGCCTCTCCAGCAGACTAGGTGCCCTGGGTTGTCTTAGCTCTTCCCAGAGTAAAGATTACCAATTAAATGCAACTCAAGTTTTTACTCTAGTAGTATAAAAATGTTCTAAGTTTTTCTAAATTTTAAATCTACTTTGAAAAATCCTAACTACTATAGAAAAAGGGAAGAAATTTTTGGGGTTTTATTTGTAAAAAAAAAAAATCTAAATATTTCTAAAAATTTGTAAATTCTAAAATGAAAAGCAAAGCCAAAATGTGGTGTCTCAGGAGGCCCTGCCCAGCCGCTGCCTGCCCACCCCTGGCTGTGCCCAGACAAGCAGCTCCGCCAGTGCTGGTGGTAGCACCCACCGGAGCTGAAGCCCAAAGATGTTGCTCAAGCCCTTCCCTGGCAGGAGGGGATCCTTTCAGTCCTGGCCAGACACCAGGGCCAGCACCGTCGGGGACAGGGGGTCCTGTTCTGGGTGGTGGCAGCGTGCCCCCAGCAACAAGCTGATAGTGCAGCTGTGGACGAGATCTTGGAAACTGGCTTGGGGATGGCTGATGCCCAAACCATTTACAGTTCAAAACCAACAGAAGTCCATTCGTTTATTGTTCATTGGTCTCAATTTGCAATGTTCTTAGTATTTCTTTTCCCACTGGACCTGGATTTCTTCGCCTCTGATGTCAAGAAAAGCCATGCTCCTTGATTTCCTTCTCAGGCTTTTCCAGTCCAGGTGTCTCCAACTATGCCAGGGGGCAGTGTCTGGGGTTGACGTTCCTTGATGTTTGCAGATGATGGTCATAGATTTTTCTCGATGGCCATGATGTTTTTAGGAACCTTTTGGGTTATTCCCAGTTTATTGAGATGTTAAGCTCATTTCCCTTGAGTGGTGTAACATCCCTTAAAAAACCCATTAGAATTCCTTTCCCCAAGGCAAAGGCAAACCAAGCCTGACTAGAGAAATGAAAAAAAATTAAGCTTGGTATATTATCCAACACACATGTGCAGTGCAAACCCCCAGCTGCTGAGTCTCAGGAGAAGGCTGAGGGAAATGCACCCACTACGCCCCCCTCTGCGACTCAGCATCTGGTGCAGAAGTTTGGATGCCTGCAGGGGTTGCTTGTCTCTTCTGGGTCTGTTCTTCCATCCCTCTGGGAGGGCCTTAATGGAAATTAGCTCCATTTCTCCTGCAGACCAGAGTGGCAGGGAGTCACTGCAGGCTGGTGATATTCTGATACAAGGAAATAGGTGTGCATACCAACCAGGCTGTGAAAAGCCAGTGTCCATAAAGGAGCCAGAGGAGCCCTGCAGCTTTGTTTGAATAAAGGGAGAGAGTCCATGGGGACATCTGCTGCTGGGGTTTTCTCTCTCAAAGTTTTGGAGGACACAGCCTCTATTTAAACTCCTGGCCACATGCTGCCCTCTTCCTTTCCCCACTGGCTGAGGTACCAGGCCAGGGGACTGCAGGGACCTTTGTACCCTCTTTTCCTTTTGCAAGGTATTACTTCTGGTCTCCATCCAAACTGTAATAGATAGAATATGAGATGATTGGCTCTTGCAATTAAGGGATGAATATTGTGTGTATCTTAAGAGAAGCTTTATTGATGTAGAGTTATGTTATTGTGATTTGTTGTTTAGATGTTCTCCGTTCTCCCCACAGTCCCCTTCCCCCTTTTATAAATGAAAATTAGTCCAGCCAAATTTAAAATGAAACAATAAAAAGTTATTCAGGATTGAATTCTCTCTGAGCAGGCCAAAAGGAAAAGGACAGCGCTGAGCCCAGGTTCGGCACTGGGTGCGTGACAGGAAGGAGCCTCTCGGCAGAGGTTCCCCTGGACACACACACCACCCTCCCGGACCCTGCAGTTCTTATAGGAAATTTTCTGCCTGAGGCCATGATTTCAGTCACCTGCCTTTTCTCTCTATTCAGAGTCCCACATATTCATAAAGTTCTTTTCTTTCAGCCGGGGTTGAACAATCCAGGTCCAGGTGTGGACAATTTTTCCTGATGAGGTTATGGGAACCGTGGCATTCAGATGCATCAGCCCGGAGGACTCCAGCGATCCCAATCTTGAGTCGCTACCAGGATGATCAGCTCCCAGGTGTTCCAGTATCTCCTCTTGGGACAGCCCATCTCCAGGATAGCCACATGTATTAACTTGTAAGTGAGGCATTGTCCAAAAAAAACCTGGCTCTGGTGTAAACAAATGTGTGTGTGTGGGGGGGGGGGGGGGGGGGGCAGCTTACAGTGCTGGTATGTGTATTGTGTAATAACTAAAAAATATACATGCCAAATCATATTTGCCTTGATTCAATACAACAATATTTAATTGGAGTAAATTATAATCATACATCTCACCCCCCACTCCCAATTGTTCCCACCAGACAGCCTGGGCTGTCTAGACAGGTAGAAAGAAGGCGTGTGTGGTATTCACATATCCTTTGAACAGTGAGAGACACAGGCTTTCCCAGGAACATCCTGGGGAAGGCTGTGAGAAAGCTCAGAGAAAGAAGAAAAACAATTATCTCCATTTGCTGCATCTGTTGTTTGGCACATGTGGAATGTGTTATGGAGATTGTTTACCAAAGAGGGATTTCTTCACTGGACTCTGGTGATGGTGTTTTGATTTCATTTGACCAACTGGAGCCACTCTGTGTTGGACTGTCTCTAAGGGTCACGGGTTTTTCTTCAGTATAGCAGTAGTATAGTTTTTAGTATAGTATAATATAGGACAGCTTAATAAAGCTTTTATTCATCCTTCTGCAAACATGGAGTCAATGCACGTCATTCCCTGCAGTGGGGGTCCACCACAATAGGTATCGACATATACCCCTTGCATGGGAGAGTTAGGAATGGAAAAGCTTGTTGCTGGGGGGACGCGGCATGACAACACCTGACCTTCAAATGCAGCTACAAGAAATAAATTCCACCGATAAACGGCAAAGAAGGGTTGACTGACAGACTTTGGGAGGGCCCAGGGGTGGCTGATGCACCCTCCAGGAATGTAAAAGGTGAAGCATCAATCTTGAAGATGAGGCAGCCACCTGGCAGGTAGCAGCCATGGGGCAGGGGGCCTTCCCAGGCCTGTTCTTCCTTATTAGTCCTTCTCTTATGTTTTTGTAAATGTTTAATAAACGTTTTAAAACTTTTAAAGTGTGCAGTTGTTTCTCACAAAACCCAGTCCTAAGGTGGGATGGTCGTGTTACTCCTGACAGGAATGGGCTCCCTGCAGTTCGAGCTGTTCTGCAGCCTGTGCTTTTCCATACCCTGCTTTGCTCTTCAGGTGGCAGATGGCTTGGGCAGGTCACTCCAGACACACGAGAGTGCCAGGGTAGGCCCAACCCCTAAAGCTCTCACAGAGCTGTGCTTGACTCCAAATTAGGTAAGCATGAAACGGATTTTAAAGACTGTAGCACATCTGCAGATTCAAGGGATAGTAAAGCCAGTGCTGCACTCTGAGAACTAAGTCCACAGTCTGAGTTGTTGATGTCATTTAACTAATTTGCAGCTCATTATTGTGATGATGATGATAGTAGCATAGAACATTTCCTTTTTTTTTTTCCTCCCCCAAATAAAAAGGTGCCATTCAGCTTCTGGAGAAGAGAACTCTCAAAGGTGCAGTTTGGCAGTCATGGAGGCAGAGGTGGGGGAGAGACAGATATGCCCTGAAGGGATGCTCTGATGGGCTCCAGCATTTAAACAAGCTACTTTGATACATAGACTGGGCCATTTTCAATACTAAATGGCTGCATTAAATGGTTTTCCAGGCCTTATGCTGGCCAGAAAGCTTTTAAAGCCCATGGGAGTTTAGCCTCCATGAGAAAGGCAGCATCAGTTCCTGTGCCAGGTGAGACATAGCGTTCAAAAGCTCAACTTGTGTTTAGAGAAGCCACCAGCCTAATGTAAGCAAGGCCAGAAAGCTTCTCCAGTCCTGCTGAGCGCATGTGGCAGAGCTGTTGTGTTTTACAGCAGCTCTGTGGCAGCGCAACAGCTGCAGCAGAGGGCTCAGGACAGGCTTGGGGGGAGCAGGGCGGCAGGAAGCTGAGCAAAGCCCCTGCTCTATGACTGAGGCACTTTGTGCAGAAGCAAAGAAAGATGGTGACTTGAAGAGATTCCTGCTGTGCTCAAGGTTTGCCTCTGAAGACTGAGAGGTGAGCTTGTCAGGAATCCCAGAAAACATCAGGGAAAAGGTTTTAGGTTAGTTGTTGTGATTAGGCACAAGTCTCCGGTGGGAAAAGAGCCTCTGAAACAGGCTGTGAGTCATAGGGTGTCTTAGTTTTCAGAAGAGCATAGATTACTAATTACATAGAATTTTAATTTTTATTCTAGAAGTGTAAAAATATTTTAAGTTTTTCAGAATTCTAAAACTACTTTGAAAAATATAGAACTGTTGTGGGAAAAGGGACTAAATATTTGGAGAATTTTCTATGAAAAATATTTCTAAATCTTGCAAAATGAAAACTAAACACAGTAGCTGCTGGTCTCAGGTGCCCGAAGCCCAGCTGCTGCCTGCCCAGCACTGACTGTGCCCAGACAAGCAGCTCCGCCAGTGCTGGTGGGAGCACCCAGGGACCAGAGCTGAAGCCCAAAGATGCTGCTGGAATCAGGCCCTACCCTGGCAGGAGGGCTGCACCTCCTGTCCTGGCTGGACACCAGGGCCAGCACCTTTGGGGACAGAGGGTTCTGTTATGGGTGGTGGCAGCATGTCCCCAGAAGTAAGTGGGTAATGCAGCTGTGGAAGGGATGTTGGAAACTGGCTCGTGGATGGCTGATGACAGGCACAGGTCTGCGTGGCTGAAGTCTTTTTCTGGTCTTGTGAAGCTGCAGAGGCGCTGCTGTGGAGAGAGGAGTGGCTGAGGCCCCAGCTGCCAGTGGCACACAGGGAGCCTCCTGCACAGCAGGGCCCAGAGCTGGCAGGGCTCCCCAGCACGGCTGGAGCGGCTGGCACACCTTGGCCCAGCTGGACAGCTGCCCCTCAAGGCCCCAGCGAGCAGGGGACGGCTCTGGGCAGGCTCCCTGGCCAGGAGCGGGCCCCAGAGCGCCTCTGCCTTTCAGGGGCGATCTCGTCCTCGCTCTTTCTCCTCCCCACCTTGCTGTGCCTCTGCCCTGTGCCCCTGGGGCTGCTCTTGCCCAGACAGCCTCAGTGGGAGCCAGCACTGGCTGCAGCCCCAGCGGGGCCCCAGGACAAGGCCCAGCAATGAAGGGGCCAAGGAAAGCACTGGGCAGCAGCAGAACCTTCAGCTGAGTTCTTTGGACAGCCATGGACTGGCCACAGCTCCACTGCAGCCTGACTGGAAATGTTTCCCATCTACATTAGACTTTTAAAATAAACTGTTTGAGGGAAAGATGATGAAAACACTCACCGTTTTCTCTTGCAGTAACACCAGATTCCAACACAGGTGAACATGAAGGAAAGCTCCAAAAAAAGCAGACCTGCAATTAACTGTAGCAAACAGTGTGTTTCCCAATAGCAACGACTTCTGAGGCTTTTCTGGGCATCGGGAACAGGTGTTGTGGGGCCGGCAGCATCTGTGGGAGCAATGGGGAGCGTGAGCCCGCACTGTGCTGCACTGCTGAGCTGGCAGCACGGTGGATATGGCCAGGACGTTCTCTGTTTGCCCCAGAGCTGGGGCCTGCAGGCACCTGGCCGCCCCTTGGCACAGGCTGTGCCACCCAACAAAGCCCAGCAGGCCGGCAGGAGAGCCCGGGGCCAGCACAGCTGCTTGGGCAGTCACTGCTTTGAGGGACAGGGACCAAACCCATCCCTGAGCAGCCCCTGCCAGCCCTGGCCCTCCCTGCCCTGCGACAGCTCCCCCAGCCCCAGGGGACAGAGCCAGGCCCTGTCAGGACCCAGTGCAGCCCCGGCCCAGTCGGGAGCCAGGGCTGGCTCTGGCCCTGGGCTCACAGCAGGGCTCCCGCTCGGGGCTGCTCCTGTGCCTGGGGCCTCTGGGCACTCAGGGCTGGCTGCGGGAGCAGCTGCAGAGGGAGGGACATAGTTGGTGCATGAGTCCCGATTCCCCCGGGCTGTGAACAAGCTCCAGAGGCCTGGAAGCCCAGGCACCTCCAGCTTTGGCTGCTGCTGGGCCGTGCAAGGGCAGGGCCTGGGGGAAGAGCTGCTGCCACACAGCCCTGCTGAGAGCTGAGCCCGGCTGAGCCTGGCACAGCAATCACCTCCTGTGCCTGTGCCCGTGCCTGGCATCGCCTTCCTTCCTGCAGCAGAGGTTGGCACTGAGCCACTGCTTCCTCCGGGATGTGCCTCCTTCTGCAGAGATGTTTGGTCCATTTCTTGAGAAAGGAAAAGAGACAGCTGGATCAGATGGAACCATCCGCCATTGAGGGAGGTGGCATCTTTAGGAGGCAATGCTTTTCAAATCATGGTTAAGGACCAGAAAAACATCTGGGTTTTGGGACTGGGCCATGGCCCTCCCTCCTTCAAGCACCTGCCAGGCCTGGGCAGAAGTCATAAGGGGATGGCCCAGGGCGAGGGCACACTCGTGCATGGTTCTGTCCTGGCACCTGCAGCGATGCCCCCCTGGCCGAGCTTTGGGCTCTGAGCTGGCAGCTCTCGCAGGGGGAAAGGCCTTGACCTACCCTCACCATCTCCCAGAGCCTCCATCCTGAACGTGGGTTGGGAAGCCAGATCACTTTCACCAGCAGGGTTATCTGCAAAGAAAGGCAGGGCAGAACAGCTCCTGTGGCACTGTAGGAGATCCTCAGGCTGCACCCAAGGCTCAGCCCCAGGACACAGCCCTGGGCTCGGCCCCTTCCCTCTCTGCTCTTCTCTGGGGCTGCACAGATCACACAGAGGGACACTGGCATTGCACACAGGAATAAAACTGACAGCTAAATGTTCCTTCCTCCCACTGACAGTGATCCTGTGGGATCACTCAGGGCTCCAGAAAGTGAGCAGGGCGAGGCTTCCAGGTTCCTTCAACCCTGAGATGATGTTAAGGGAAGTGGAAGATGGGTGAGCTCTTGTCACACTGACTCTGATTTTTGTCTCAGGAAAGGCACATTCAAAACTTGCCTCCAACATCATCCAAGAACTTCAAGCCATTTTCCAGCACAGCTTCCAAATAATCCAGGTTGCCATCCAAATCTAGAAGTGAGCACAGATCAGAACCATTTCCTTGGTGTGCTGTGGTCCCCTTCTGCCTTTAGGAACTGAGCACTTGCAAGGGGGTTGGGTAAGGCCATGGGATCCAGATGTGAATGGAAAAGGCCAAAGGAACACAGGGCCTGTGGAGCTCAGGGCTTGCTCCTGGTCACTGTCCATGCTCTTTGCAGGCCCTGGCAACATCCATGGATGGGCAGCTGGAGCAGCCTGGGGCCCTGGGGGCTCTCTTCCTCCCACAGAGGAAACCCTCCCTAAAGCCCAGAGGAAAACTGCAGCAGGCAGTTCCACAGGTATCCTTGCCTCCCCCTGTCCCTCCTGCCCTCTTACTGCTGGGACAAATCCCTCAGCCCAAGGGCACATAGCCAGGCCCTCTCAGGACACTCTGGAGCCTTGCTCTCCCCCTCTGCCCTTTCCCCACCATGGGCACCCCGTGCAGTCACTCCCAGGTCTCGGGACGTGTCTCCCACAGAGGGACCCAAGCAGGACTGCTCAGTACCGGAGTGTCCTGGGCATAATAATTCCTCTGGGCTGTGCCAGCCTTGTCCGGGCTGTGCCCATGCTGCCAAGCAGCAGAGAGGGCAGCTCAAGGCTCAGCAGGGCTCAGGCCCAGAGGCACAGCAATTACCTCCTGTGACTGTGCCTGGCATCACCTCCCTTCCTGCAGCAGAGGCTGCCAATGAGCCACTGCTTCCTCTGGGAAATGCTTCCTTCTGCACAGGCTCTCCTTTCATTTCCCGACAATGGAAAAGAGACAGCTGGATCAGATGGAAACATTCCGCATGGGGAATGGGGAAGGTAACATCTTGAGGAGGGAATATTTTTGAAAGGTATGGATAAGCATCGGAAAACACTCAGGATGTTGGGACTGCCCTATGCTGGTCCCTTCTCCAAACAGCCCCTCAATCTGATGTGCTCAGAGACAGGGAAACTTCAGGGGATTTCAGGCTGTGCATGGCCCATGGTGCAGTTGGGGCTCCCTGTCAGCTGGTGCCAAATGCCTTCCTGCACAGGCTGGGGAGAAGCTGCAGCCAGCCCAGGCTGGGAAACAGCCCTGCAGGCCAGGAGAGCAGCAGCGGGGCAGCGAGGCTGCCATGGATCCCTTCCCGCTGTGCCAGGCAGGGCCTGTCCATATGTGCAGGGCAAGGCCCCGTCTGCTGAGTCCCAGGGGAAGGCTGAGGGAAATGCACCCACCTTGTCCTGCCTGCAGCATTTCCTTCAGCATTTTCCACATGACTTCAAATGGTTTCTGGGATTTCTTGTCTGCCATGTGTTTGGTGTTTCCTATTGGAGGATCTTAACAGAAAGTTGTTCCATTTCCTAGGAATAGATCCCACAAAACCAGTGCTCAGCCTGTGGGTTCAGCAGGGACACACTACTCACCCCTGTGATGGGAGCTGGGTTGGTGCGCATCATCCAGCCCAGGAGTTGGAGAGATCCTCTCTGCAGAAACGCCTGTAACTGAACAGGCACAGGAGCTTCTGTCACCTGGTTCCTTCCAGATAGTCAATGATTATGAGACACTGAGAACATACCTGCAGGATGCCCAGAGGGCTTCAAAGCGTCATACCGCCAGGCTAATGGAGAAGCCTTTGGGGCATCCCCATCTAGAAGCAAACCAAGATGAGAAGGTTTCCATTGTGTGCCAGGGCTGGCTCTGGCCTCGGGCTCACAGCAGGGCTCCCACTCGGGGCTGCTCCTGTGCCTGGGGCCTCTGGGCACTCAGGGCTGGCTGCGGGAGCAGCTGCAGCAAGAGGGACATTGTTGGTGCAGGAGTCCTGATTCTCCAGGGCTGTGAACGAGCTCCAGAGGCCTGAAAGCCGAGGCGCCTCCAGTTTTGGCTGCTGCCGGGCCGTGCAAGGGCAGGGCCTGGGGGAAGAGCTGCTGCCACACAGCCCTGCTGAGAGCTGAGCCCGGCACAGCAATCACCTCCTGTGCCCATGCCTGTGTCCGTGCTTGGCATCGCCTTCCTTCCTGCAGCAGAGGCTGGCACTGACCCACTGCCTCCTCCAGGAAGTGCCTCTTTCTGCACAGGCATTTGGTCAATTACTTGAAAAAGGAAGAGGAACAGCTGGATCAGATGGAAACATTCCCCACTGGACAGGTGTGATCTTCAGCAGGCAATGCTTGTGAAAGTCACAGGTAAAGATCAGGAGAATGCCCAGGCTATTGGGGGCTGGGCCAGAGCACTCCCTTGTGAAAACAGCTGCACCTCCTGACCTGCTCAGAGACTGGGAAATTGCAGAGGATCTCAGACCCGTCCACAGCTGCTCTGGGCATCCTGTGCCAGGGCCTCCCCCTGCTCACAGGGAACAATTCCTGCCCAATATCCCATGTGGCCCTGCCCTGCGTTGGGTTGAAACACTCCTGGTGTCCTGTCACTCCAGGCCCTTGCCCAAAGCCCCTCTCCAACAAGCCTGTCAGTCCATTCAGTGTGAATGCAGATAAATGTCAAGTTGAGTATTTCCTGCTGAAAATCCAGTTATGAAGATTCATTTTACAACAGAAATTACAAAGTAAAGAAAATATGTAAGACGATGCCTCACCTGAATTATGGCCCAAATAATTAGGGTCACTTTCCTTGGCAGTAGTGTAAATGGGGTAAAGACCTAAAAACAGAAATATGAATACCTGTGTTCAGGATCCTTCAGTCAGATAAATGACACCACAAAACTGTACAAGTGTACAACTGATTCTTTAGTTGCTTAATCACAGTAAACTGAGCATGACGAAATTTAACTCATCTGAGTTAAACAACACTGAAATCTGACTGGCATTAGGTCAGCTTCCAGATAGAATGAATTTTATGGCAAATTGATTACTATACTGTAACCATAATGTATGTATTCCTGTTCCATTGTAGCACAGACTTTCTTTATGCCTGTATCTTATCTGAAATTATTTACTTCAATCTGCTGTGGAGCAGAATTGAGTCTCTGTCCTCTTCTGTCAGCCACAGTTGCCATCAGACTCGTATGCCCAATGCTCATCCCATGCACCAGGAAAGCAGCAGTGTGCTCATCCGAAGCCTCCCTCAGGGGGCTGCAAAGAAATCCATTAAAGAGATAGTAAATTACAGTGTAAATTACAAATAGCAAAGCAAAGGACTCATTTAGTGACCAGCAGTTTTACCACAAGGCTAAGTGACAGTCTGAAGCAAAGTTGAGGAAATTATCACATTTTTACACATGATTGCTCTTTGCAAACTGTGCTGTATTGAAACATTAAATACTTGAAGTGAAAATGAAACAAGCAACAGACAGTGAGTTTGATAACATCAGATGTGCCTTCACACAGCACTCTTCACCTGACAATCTCTGCCAAGTCACTGCTTCCAAGATGCACAAAGCTTCATCAGTCATCACACTGGAGGAATGCAGTCTCCTTCATCAGCCAGCAACATTCAGGCTGTTAGTTCAGGCAACTTCCCTCACAAATAATATTTTACCTTTTAACAGGTAATTAAGGCTTCACAAAAAGAAAATAAATAGACTCTCAGCCGTTGTGTATTACCATGCCTTTAACCTAATATCTTTATTCATTTTTTGCCAATTCTTATTCACAGATTAATTTCAAAAGTCCATTAACTTACACAAGTGAGACAAACTGAGATGCTGCTTTGAGACTGAGATCCATGACAGGGAAGTATTTTGCCAGAAAAGGTTTCTTTGAGTCATCCAGAACTCTGACATAAGCTTTAACTGTTTTTCCAATCTCCACCTGAAACAGATATATCCAGTCATTCTGCATTCACACCACTCTTATTTATTAGCATAAAAATTTTCACTTGATTTTGTATTATACTTGTAGTAGGCTAGTGGAGATAGAGCCCCAAGGTTAGACTAACACTGATTTTAAACACTAATCCCTGCCAGCTGGAGTTAGTGTCAGATGAAATGAATGAACTCAGGTCCTTCAGCTGGCAAGGGCATAATTAAAACATCCAGAAATATCAACACTTCTTTTGTTTAAGGTGCACCCAAGCTGGCAAGAGCAATGAGCTGGACTTTCTTCTGTTCAGTTTTAAAACCTGACATATGGAAAATGACCTTGGGGCAAAACCTACTCCTAAAAGAATTGCTCACATGCACTTTAAACAGGAGGAAATGTAAATGAGCATGTCCATATAAATTAGGGATTAATATTACTATGTAAATGCAAAAGCTGAGATTTCTGCCACACAGAACACGAACAGATGCCTGATACCCTGAGACCCTTACAACCTGAAGGGATAAATTTGGGAGGGAGAAACAGAGACACAGGAAGGTTGCAGTTGTTTCTCTGTTGTAGCATCTTGTCCATGTCTGATCTCTGTGCTCAGGACCAGCAGCACAGGAGTCAGGGCAGGCTGGATCAGCTCCTAATGCTGCTTCCAAGGCACTGACCTTGCCAACAACTCACACGTGCAATTCCTGGATATCAGACACATGAATTTCAGCTTCAGCTGGGGCAGGGAAAGCCAGACACAGGTCTTGAATCATTACAGTCACTGATCCTGGGAGCAGAGGCTGCACCTGCAATGCCAAAAGAAAACTGCCTTATAGCACTTCTTTTGTCTCTTGTTCACAGGATAAAATTTGTATCATTTTTAGGGCAGAAGCAGTTGGATGCAGAAATCTCCAAGCTTACACAAGGAGAATTCTTCCACCAAAATAAAAATCAAGCTCTAAAATGTATGTAAAAAGTATTAAGCTACTGAGCTAGTGCAAACAGCCCCCAGGCACCAAGTGAATTAACAGCTCTTCATCTGGAACAGTCTGGCATCCTGTTACCCTCCTCCCAACAGGAGAAAAAACACACAAATCCTTTAGAGCAACAAAATTTTCTTAGAGTGAAAACCAAAGTGATAAGGAAAAAAAAAAAAAAAGTGAGAACAAAAATTATGCCTGTAAAGCACTGGTATTGCTTCCTGTAAGGTCTGTACTCTACTGTCACTGCTTTTCATCTGAGCAGCCAAAACCTGGTGGTAGATCCTGGCAAGTAAGAGGACAATTGACAGATCAGGTGTTTCTTTAATAAAACTATTATTACATTTTTTTTAAAGAACGAGAATGTTACACTTAACAGATAAAGAGAATAAAACAATGAAGAGAGAGACCTCTGGTCCCAAACACAAGCCCTCAGAACTAAGCACCCATTCCAAAGTCCCCTCTGCCAAGGCCATGCAGCCACACCTTGCTCCTCACATCAGCTCTGCAGTTCTCCTGCAACTCCCTGACCTTGTCACAGACCTCAGGACAATCCCAGCTGTTCTCCTCCCTTTGGCCAGGGAGCAGTGAAGTCGGGTGTCCTGCTGTGTGCTCTGAACTCTGAACAAGGGGAGATGGACAGGCCCCCCAGTGCACAGGAGCTCAGTGAACTCTCAGCTCTGCCCAGCAGCACCACAGGAGCCAGCAGCAGAGCAGTGGGGAAAGCTGACATTTTGTTCTGTGAGGGCACTACTCCTGTTTCTGCCTCAAAATAGAAAGGGATGTGAAGTTTTAATAAAGGTCAGCTTCCAGAACAGCAGCAGTTCCCAGAGAGGGTGGCTAACACAGGGGCTGGGTAGCAGGGCAGGGGAAGTGGCACAGGGAGGGAGCTGGAATGGAG
The DNA here is from genome assembly GCF_048771995.1 of Taeniopygia guttata. Classification (NCBI taxonomy): domain Eukaryota; kingdom Metazoa; phylum Chordata; class Aves; order Passeriformes; family Estrildidae; genus Taeniopygia; species Taeniopygia guttata. The sequence goes on from NC_133031.1 coordinate 293,831, forward strand.
CTCAGCTGGGCTGGGAGACCAGAGAAAGCAAACAGGGAAAAGGGCAAACAGGGCTACTGCAACTCTTAAAACTCTTCCTGTCTCAGCAAACTCTGCTGTTCTCCTCTCCCATTATGTGCCCACTGGCTCCCAGTATCCAGGGATATTGCACTGGTGGCCACTCTTAACTCTTCCCCTGCTACCACCCACCCATGCCCAGAGAAGCTGCTGTGTCAAAACCAGAGGGAGAGCTACAGAATTCCTCCTTGGCAGTCCCACTGAAGAGTCTGAGAATCACTGCTCCACATAGCTTGAATTTAGTTTCTCACAAGAGTTTACTGCCAACTCATCCTCTGTCAACTTGGCTGCACGGGTACCTGCCATGGCAGCAGCCTTACAGAGCCTGCTGATTTCCCAGGCCATTCTGCTGCTTCCATGGAAAAACCCAGGGCTTGTACTGGGATGTAACCCAAGCACAGCACACAGGGCTAACAAACCTGCCAAATGTGTGTGGGGTTGCACATTTTTTAAAAAATGTGTTTAATGTGGACTTCTCTCTCCTTTAATCTGACAGGCAGTTAAATCTCTTCCTACACTTCACAAAGCCTGTCTTGCTGTCACTGCTCCACTCCTGAATTCCAGACAAGAGCACTGAACCTATCTCATGGACATCAGTTAAACCCATCAGGGAGACCGGACTAAAAAACTATTAAGAGTTTGAACAGTGTACTATGTACAAAAAACTCCTCATCTCTTCTACTTTTTTTCTCACCTCTGTGCCTAGTTGGAAAAAATATTCCCACCTCACACTTAAAATAGTTAGAGACAATTAAGATGTTCCATCAATTCTTTTGATATTCTAATTTCCACCTTAGTTATCATTATTTCACAACTTTATCAGCATTACTTTTTAAAAGACAAACCTGTAATTGATACATTTATAAAAACCACTCTTTAGAGCAACTTGTTTTGTTTCAAGTTCTTTCCTAATGAAAGCAGCAATGCAAACACAGAGTTTTATTGGTGTTCACTGCAGAATGCATTTCATATCCCAGGCCTGATGAAGTCAAGCACACTTGCACTTTATTGGCATCTTCTAGTGGAAAAGTGCATTAGAAACTTCATATGTAGATCAGAATAAACTCTAATAAATATTCATTCACAAAACCAGGATGCAATACTGTGATTTTAAAATACCCTGAAACAACACTGTAGGATAGAAGAATTTGAAACCTTCAGAACTACTGGCCCACAGCAAATACTCCAGTACTACTCTGGAAACCAATTAATCTTATGGGTAGCTTCTGAATAATTCTGTCATGTTACTCTTCGTGGTGTGTTTGTGAAATCAGGAACATTTTACTACAAAGTTGTAATGGGTGAAGTACTTGGAACTGGCTTTTACCTTATACAGGGAACACAAGTGCATCAAAGCTGTAAAGAAACAATTTCCTGTACCTGAGACTAGAGCAGAAAATGCCAGTGCAAAGATCCCCTGCCTGAAGCACAACCGTGACAGGCAAACACATCCAAAATGCAGCTACTGCCTCTCTATTCACACCTGCTGCAAAATGCCCAGGAGTGCTGAAGCTGCAGAACAATAACCTGGTTGGCAAAAAGGTGTAAAACCACGAAATACTGCACTCACCAAAGCAATGCCTTGAGTCTCTTCATGTGTCACTCTTACAATATTTGGCACACTGGTATTAATGAAAAAATATCCAGAACCTTGTTGGAGGAGAAGTTCTGCCTGCAAAACCAGAAAAGCATCCTGAATTAAGATTGTATCTTTCCAGTAAAGGTGTCTCCTCACACACCCCCTGTAATGTGTGATGTTTTCCTCCCTGCAGCTGGAAAGCAGCAGAGTAACTCCTCACCTGGATGTCAGGGTGGTTGTAGATGGAGAGCCCAGTGGGGCTCACTTTCACATCTTCCACAAGCATCACTTCAATGGTGGCAGGCCCTGGGAGCACAGCCTCGTGCTGCAAGAACAATGTTAGCAGTTACAGAAAGAGGCACAACACTGCCAGAGTCCTGTGTGTGCAGGGAGGATGTTTAAAGCAGGCAACCAAAGCTCAGAGCACAGGCTGAGGGATGAGATGCCCACAAGATCCAGAGGCATTCAGTCAGCATCATCAGTCAGTCAGCACAGGGAAGGGCATCCTCAGGGCTGCTCTGTTCTGCACCCCTGGCCAAGGCAGAGGATAAGGGCCCAGCACTGCAGGATCAGAGAATGATGTCTGACAAGCACAGACAGGATATTAACGCTGAGCCACGGCCCAAGTCATACAGAATGATAAGGAAAATGCACAAAGTGTTCTAGCTCTAGCTCATCTTTTCATCTGCTTCTTAGCAGGCCACCAAAAGAAATTCTTCCTTAAGTGTAAGTACATGAATACTGGACCAAATGCAGCTTTAATCACTCACTCATAGCAACATTAGCTCAGAAAAGGAAAAAGATTTCTAGAGGAAGTCAGTACTCTGTACCCATTTCACCTCATTACTAGAATTATTTCCTTGATGTGGAAAGGATGTGATCTTTCCCTAATGACATAATAGGGTGTTCCACTTAAACATGGAACAACAGTCAAGACATCTTAATATCCCATCTACTAGATTTTTGTTTGTGTTTTTGGCTGCAAGAAAGGAGAATGGGCAGGTTTGAAAGCAGAACAGAGCAGCCCATTGCTGATGTACTTGAAAAATGCACCCAGGTCACCTCATTTGAAAAAAACAACACATTCATGAGCCCACAAAGTGCAGCAGGACTAGCATCTACAGAGTCCTCCGAAATTTAAACACAGAGAATAGAACTTAAGAATATGCCAGTGTTCTCTGAACTCAAGGCAAAGTTTAGAGCAGCTTCTTTACTAATTATTTCGAAAAATAAGAAAGAATATATAATACTGGTTTAACAAAGCAGAGCACAGTGAACTACAAAATTATTGTAGAACATCAAGTATCCATATTACAGCTCGATTTCTAAGAGAGGAAAAAAAAAAGAAACACAACCAAATATCGCAAATAACTTCAGCAGCAAAGTAACTGTGTCTCTGCGGTAATTCTCATTAAGCCATAGTCAAATTTTTCAGGGGACATACATCTGCACCATGCTTTCCCAACATGAGAAGAGTGGAAACCTCACAAAAAAGTCAAGAACCAAGTGGCAAAAAAGATCACCTCTCAAAGAATTTACTAAGCAGATGCCACACCTGGGCCAAGCTGAGAAGAACCAGGCCCACAGAGTATTTCACATTACTGGTGCCCATCTGCTACCTGCTTTGAGTTAAATCCTGTAACTGCTCATTGCATATTTAACTTTTTGCCTCAAGTATGTTTTCAAGGTAATGCATATTGTTCAAATCCACTTAAATCTTGCTAACAAGATTAAACAGACATTCCAGTTACGAAGCAGAATATTTTAAGAGTCAGTTATTGCACATGTCAGGTTATTCCACAGGCTGAAACCTGCCCTTATATTCAGTTTACAAAAGTGACATAAACAGAAAACTGCCAGCTGTTTACACCTGCCCTCTTTGTTCATCATCATTACCTTTTACCGTTTTTCTTCCCTAGCTAAGTATTTCAGGGAGTGGCTAATGACTTGTAAAATGAGAGCTGTGCTTATGGCTGGCATCAGGAAAAAAAAAAAAGAGAGCATCAGTCAGAGCCCAGACTAACATATGGTCCATATGAGGAATCAGTCAGCTTTTGCTTTGCTCATGCAGAACTTTCCCACCCAGCTCTGCAGGGGCAATAATCCATTTGCTTTCCCAGTGACAGCTGCATGAAGCACATGGCTGATTTAGTGAAGGACAAGCAGCAGAGATTCACCAATTCATTAAAAAAACCTAAACTGAAACAAAACCAACTGAAACACTTCTCTGTAATGCCCTTGTTCAGATGGTTAAAAAACTCCCAAGGACTTGGACAAATTTGATTTGGATAGCAGCACCTATCCACCTGCAGAGGAAAGCAGGAAAACCATGAACCAGTATCAAACCTCTGCAGAAGTAACCAGATTGCACCAGGGAGCCGCCTGATTTGTACAGTACTGTGTGTGGAGGAAATAAAGCCACCAGAACACTGGACATTGACCACAGGGAAATGGCAAATCCCCCCAGGTACTGTTACCGGTATTTGGGCTCTGGCTGCCTTCAGGTGGGGCTGCTGGAATCCAGTGGCAGTGGCAGAGATGGCAGCAGTTCCAAACGCATGGTCAACTACCACAGTTTGTAAGCTTAGAATGCAACAAAGATGAGAAATATATTCAGCTCCTCTAGGCTCATTCTCATCAGACAAGAACTTTCTCTCTCAAGATAGGTTCTAGACATTGGACTTGGTTCCTTTTTTCTCCTCTCTTTAATAGCACACACTAAAAAAATGCACATTGACGTTAAACTGAAGGATGACTGCAGATTACAGTAATTTCTTTAATCAAGATGAGACACTGCCAAACAGATTTAATCTGGACCTTCAAACAAAGAAATGCTCATTTCAGCCCACTCATACCCTGCATTTTCTTCTGACCATTGCCCTCCGCCTTCAGAGTCAGCTCCATTGGCAGCTCCGTCTCAATACGAGCAATGGCCTTATTTGTGGATTCCCACACAATACTAAGGGAGCTGAAGTTATCACATTTCCTGCCTTGCTGGTCATAGGCAGCCAAATCCAGCACTGGATTGTGGTAATTGGAAACAGGAACCTGAAAAAGAAGGAATATTTTGAACTGAACCGATACAACCGGATTTTTTAATCATTAAAGAAAACATATGCTGAGTTCCATGAGGTTTGTACAACATCAATGCATAAGGAATGTTTGTTAAAAGGAGCCAAGTGCAAGGCATTCAGCTGTGCTCCAACAGCCCTGAGATTATCTCAGCTGGTCAGAGCATAGTGCTGCTTACACCAGGTAGGTTCAAGTCCTGTATGGGCCATTTAGAGTTGGACTCCATGATCCTTATGATCCCTTCCAACTCAGAGCATTCTGTGAATCTCTGAACTCTAAGGGGGTTTTACTGGAGCATGGGTTTGGGGTTTTTTTAGCCAGTGAATTACCTTAAAAAAAAAACAAAAAACAAATCCCCAAACCAACAACAACAAAATTGAACCCAGCTCAATGAAATTGTTTTTAAAATTCAAATAAATGATGACAAACAGCACTGTTTGTTAAAGCTCAAAATTCTGGTGTTGCTCTGGTGAAATGCATTAGCAACAGCAGTGCACCAAGGTAAGCTGACACATAATGGAGCCAGAAAAGCAGGTGAGCTCTGGGGTGGCTAACAATACACAGAAGTCTCCATCTCCTCTTGTTATTACATAGAAGCTCTTTAAAATGATTCATTTTAGGGAAGGAGGATGACTTTTACATTTGCCAGGGAATATTAACACAACAAAATGTGGCTTACTCAGCAGCCAACATGTGACAACACCCGTTAGCAATAAAAACAGAATAGCAAAGTTCCTTATGCCTGATAATCTACACATATCTATTGTCCATTTACTGCAGGACTCCCACAGCCTGCTCTGTGCAGGAGCCCCCAAGGGCACAGTGTGGCCACAGCACCAGTTACTGCTCCTCTTGCAGCAGCTGCCATGTTTCACACATGGAGCTCCAAACACTGATTTTTCAGCTGTAAGAACACCTTCTTCTCCTGCCAGTTCCCAGGCTTACCAGTTGCTTGCTCTGCTGGAGCAAAGGGCAGGAGAGAGCAAGCTGAGGGCTGCCATAAACAGGAATCAAAGCCAGCCAGGAAGGGAGAGCACAGATGAGCTTCACGGCAGTGGGCTCAACCACTGGGAAAGGGCTGGTGACTGTGGGGCTGCTCCCAAATGTTTAGTTCAGGCATGCTGTATTTCCACAGGTCTCAGTTACACTGTGATATCAGAATGAAAAGCAAAAATACAGTGCTTGGGGATTTACAGCACTATTAAGACACAGGAAGATGCAAAAGAGGGAGCACATCTCAAGAACAATTCTTTATCACTATGAAAGTACTGTTCCTGGGAACTCTTTCCTCGGTGTTCATGTTCATGACTATCAAATTTGATTCAAACAACAAATCTCATGTAACTGAGAAAGGAAACAGCAGGTGTTCTTGCAGAGTGAGAAAAAACCAGGCCAAAGGCAACATTTATAGTCACTTCAGTGTATTTAAAAACATCTTATCTTTTATTTTACATTTCTTTTTTAGCCGTCAGCAAAGCGAAGTGGATATAAAACCAGAGAAGGCTGAGGCAGCTCTGGTCACCTGCCCCATCCCCCCACGCACTGGTGCTGGGCAGAGCCACGCAGGTGTGATGTGCTGGGGACAGCCAGCCTTGCACAGACCTGCACATCAACACCAAGGCCCATTCCTTTGGAATCTGCACTGACAGGAACAGCTCCACTTTGCAAAGTGTCCACTGAGGAAATCAGTGGAACTTGGCAGCCCAACCAAAATGCTTAAGCCTTGCAGAATTGCAGAAGAATACTATACTGAAGCTAAAAGCTTCATGGGCTGAGGAGGGTGAATAAAGCAGGAGAAATCACTTCTGTATGTTGGAGAGAACAAAACCAAGTGGAAAATGAGCACAGTCATGCTCACCAAGGCTGCACAGGGTAGAACAGTCAATTCCTGGAGCTGCCATTTGTTAGAATAAACAGAATTACACTGGAAGGTAACACAGTTAAGAGGAGCAGGTCAGACAGAGGAGTCAGCCTGCTCAGTAACCTTCTGCTCCGATCCTGTTCATGTAAAATGAACCTGCACTCATTAGGATGTTCAATGCATCCCACAACATAAGGCTTCCACAACTTGGGTTTATACTGCAAAAAACCCATCATAAACCACTTTTAATGTAATGTTGTGAAATGCTCACTCTAAAATCTGCATCAAAATGCATAAACAAGGTACTTAGTCAAATTCTTTACTGGCTCATTATAAAAGCATCTAGCTACATAACAGGCATATGGCACCATAAATCTGTCTGGAACCAGTTCTCAGCACCTGATGGAGGGCAACAGCAAGCCCTTCTGGCACTCACCTGCTCTCCCAGGCTCTAGCACAGCACCCTAACCCAGTGCTAGTTGCTGTTTCAAGGTGTGGGAAGTTCAAGTAAAGAGGAGGCAATGCTTTCTGCATCCTCAGCAGCAACGTTCCTGAAGAACTTGGAAGGTTCTTGGACCCATGGCCTCGGTCCTCCTTCAAACAACATATCCTTAGAGGAACCCAAAGTCACTAAAGCGACTGATGGTGGATCGATAGCCTGTAATCAATTAATTAATTGAAAATTAATCATCTATGTACACTCTTTGGTTGTGCTCTGCAAAATAAGCCTCCTTCTGAATGGAACAGCTATACTTGGATAAGGCTGTGATTTCTCCCATGCAGTGGTTTGTCAGCACACTTAGTGAAAAACAGAGCTGCACCAAAATCCACAAGGATTCTGTCCAGCTGGATTAGATTCAAAGGAAGCAACGGATCCAAAGACAAGTTTTAGCTGCATTTTAATCACATCTCTCTCATGAAGAATTACAGCAAAAGGGAGATCCTTAATATATTTTTCTGAGCACTGAGAGATAGTATTCTGCTATACTTTTAAAGAAGTATTTAAAATGGATGAAATTACGTCAAATTGTACTTTCACTTGCCAGTGCTCTCTCCAGAACAATTCTGTGTATGTAGTTATTCTCCTACACAAGTTTTACTTCAAACCTGTCTAACAAATTCTGCACTGATGTGCATCCCTGGGACAGCCTGTGCTGTTCACCACCACAGCAGTTAACCTGACATTTAGTGCACAAAAACCTTTCCAGTTTCTGTTTCACAACATCACATTACATTCATTATAAACACAAACCTGTAGTATTTGCACTAACATTTTTTCCATATTGAGGGAAAGCTATGGTGAAATACTCAAGACTTCAGCCTGCAGTCAGTGCTAGGCTTCTGCAGATGAGGCAAGAAAATAAGAAAGCAGCCTCTTCTGTATTTCCATCTATTGACCCTTGTGGTAGGTAAGGGACAGGCGAAGCGGAAGACCACGGGATGTCACGGAAAGATAGACCCCTCCCCCTCTCTCTTCCCCACGTTATCTATTAACCCCAGAAGCCCCAGAAGAATGTAGCCACACCTGCTCTGGTAAATTTCCACTACCCGACTAACCCCTGAGACCCCCCCAACCCCCCTCTGACGTAGCAAAGACCCTTAAAACTATTTAAACCCACGAGATAGGATAATAAACGCTTTTCGACCGTCTGCCATATTGGTGTCTGCGTGTGTTGATTAGCCAGAGCAGCCTGGGCGAGACCAGGCTGCCGTGCTGCCCTACCTGAACCAGGTCCCTGGTTGTCCTTTATAAAGGCAACATACTGGTGCCGAAACCCGGGACAAAAGAAGAAAAAAAAGGAAAAATTCCCCCGGCGGACGGGATACACCTGGACAGAAGCAGCGGCCGGAACGGTCAGACCGTATCTAGGCGTAGGGGAGACGTCCCTGGGATCCGCGAGCGTTATGGACGCAATCGCCAGGATCGTAAGTGCCATTCATTCGCAGTGGGGTATTGGGTGTAAGCTCAAGGATTTTCATCTTGCCATAGCGAGATTGCTTGAGCTAGGGGCAATTGAGCGCCCTGTGGATGTATTATATCCGGAAATATGGGAAAAATGCACTGCCGCGCTAGCCGAGGACACAAAATCCTCAGGCAGTGGCAAAAACCTTAAAGCATGGGGCAAGGTAGAGAAAGCCCTACGCAAAGCGATAGAAGAGCAGGAGACATGGAGCGCGGCGCGCACGTGTTTATTAGTTACTCCCAAACTCGGTGTGGGGGCGGGGACGCAGACTGCCCCTGAGAGCGATCTGCCCGGCGGCGGGGACCCGGGGGGGCTCAGCGCGACACCCGCTCCCCCAGATCAGAGCCCACCCCCCCCCGCAGAAACCCCCCGAGACACCCCCGCCGCGGAAAACCCCCAAAAACCCCCCACCGCTCGAACCCCCCGAGAGACCGCAAATTCCTCTGTCCCGCCGCCGCCACCGGCCCGCGATCCGCTGTCGGAGACGCAACGGCACGCGGAGCGCTTCTGGCAAGGGCTGGCGAAAGAAGCCCGAGCCGCCGAAACTGCGGCTCGGGAGAACGGGGCCGCCATGCCGCCCCCTTATCCCTTTGAAAATGGCGCCGGGAGCGGCAGAGAGGGGCGGGGCCCAGGCGGTCCTGGCGCGAACACCCGGGAAGTGTGCGATCTCGGGAATGCGCGCGCGCGGGAGAAAGGGGCGGAGAGCGGCACAGAGCGCGGAGCCAACCAGCGGCCCCGTCTGAAGCTGCCACCATATAAGGGAGAAACCACCTCCCGCGAGGGGCGCGGCGAGCCGGGGGGGCGGGAGCGGTGCCACCCCCACGGGGAGGAGCGAGCTCGGGGCCGGACAAAACGGCGCGGAGCCCCGGAAGTGCACTGGCACTCGTCTTCCGGCTCGGAGACCAGCGACAGCTCCACCAGCTCAGGGGAGCTGACGGAGGCTGGCTATGGCTCCGAGACGGACGAAACGGAACCGGCACAGCTTGAAACAAAGCCGAGTAAAGCTCTAAGCCGCGCCGAAAAACAACTACAATACGAACCAGCCCAGTTTACTGACTGGGGGAAAATAAAGATAGCCTGTGCTGAATGGTCCCCAGCGGCCACCATACAAGCCTTCCCGGTAAGGCTTGCCGGTCCGGAAGGGAACCAACAAAGGGTATATACCCCGATAAACCCAAAGGCCATACAGTCAATTGTCAAAGCCATCGCAGAAAAAGGGATCAACTCGGCTATAGTCACTACGTTAATCGATGGTCTTTTTAGCAATGATGACTTGCTTCCCTTTGATATCGAACGGATAGGGCGCATGATACTTGACGGGGCGGGAATGATTGTCTTCAGACAGGAATGGGAGGATAATTGTAGGAAGCAGCTAGCCCAAGCGTCTGGCGCGAGGCAGCCACTACACAGATCGAGCTTATCCAGACTGATAGGAAAACATGATGATATGATCACGCCGCAGCAACAAGCCACGCAGATGCAGGCTGAGGAGGTCAGGGCGACCACTCGGGCTGCTAGAGAGGCTATCCGCGCAGCCTCCCGAGTCGTGGCCAAGCCGGCACCGTGGTCCACCGTGAGGCAGGCAGAGAGCGAAAGCTTCACACAGTTCGTAGATCGCCTGCAGGCAGCGATAGACTCCTCCACCCTGCCGGCAGAGGCAAAGGGCCCCGTGGTAGCCGACTGCCTGCGCCAGCAGTGCAACTCTATTACCAAGGATATTTTACGCTCCCTGCCAGCCGGAGCTAGCCTGGCTGACATGATCAGACACGTAGTTAGGGAGGAACACCTGACGCCCATTCAGGCAGCTGTCCACACCCTGACCAATGCCATGGCGTGTTTCAAGTGCGGTGAGGCGGGTCACATCGCGGTGAGCTGCCCCCAGCCGACACGGCGGCCTGCCGCAGCGCCTCCGCCCCAAACACGCCCGCGGGGATCCTGCTGGGGCTGCGGGAGGAAGGGACATCTTGCTAGGGAATGCAGGTCCCGGCTCCAGGGAAACGGAAAGAGGAGGGGGCCCGCGGGCCGCACCCAGCCTCCTCCCGCTGCGAATATGAGGCGGCCCATCCATGCCAACCCCCAATGGAGCGGGGAGCCCTCGTACCCCATTCTCCCACAGGAAGCAGCCAACTTCATAACCCTGCCAGCGAGTATCACGGCACAGCCTGCGGCGCCTTCGTACCCACCGCCACCACAAGCAGCGCCTGTGCCACAGGGTCATCAGGGGGCGCCCCAGGTCGGGACAACCCCTGGGTGGCCCTGGCCCTAAAAATAGGGAAGGAACCCCCGAAAGTTTGGGGGACATGCCGCCTCTATGGCAGTCGGGACCCCCATGTAATAGGGCTCCAGTTTTGGGCAGACACAGGAGCAGACTGCACAATCCTACCCCAAGCCCTATGGCCCCGACACTGGCAGTACAAGGAGGTCCCCCCAGTGAACGGGGTGGGAGGATTGTCCCGAGCTTGGAAAAGCACCCAATTGGTAGCTATAATGCTCCACACAAAGAAAGGACCAGAACAAACAGTAGCAATCCACCCCTATATCTTGCAAAACTCCCCACCCCTGATAGGAAGAGACATCCTCGCCATGCTAGGAGTCAGGATTACAAGTTTATAATGAGGGCCACTGCTGTACACCCACTGCTGCCAATCAAACTCACTTGGAAATCACCAGACCCCGTATGGGTTGAGCAGTGGCCCCTGTCAAAGCCTCGAATGACAGCCTTGCTGGAACTGGTCGACCGCGAGCTACAAAAGGGCCACATTGAACCCTCCACCAGCCCGTGGAACACCCCTGTGTTTGTAATCCCCAAGAGATCAGGAGAAGGCTACCGCCTCGTCCACGACCTGAGGGAAGTGAACAAGACAATTCAGCCCATGGGTCCAGTTCAGACACTACTGCCCGCAAACTCAGCCATCCCCAAAGGGCAGCCGTGCGCAGTGCTGGACATCAAAGACTGTTTCTTTTCAATACCTCTGCATGCCGAGGACAAAGAACGGTTCGCCTTCTCCGTCGTGTTCCCGAACGGCGAGCGACCTAACCTCCACTTCCAATGGAAGGTGCTACCTCAAGGCCTTGTGGACAGCCCGACCATATGCCAGATTACCGTGGACAGGGCACTGATGCCAGTCCGACACTCCCACCCTGCTGCGACCATCATTCAGTACATGGACGACATCCTCGTCGCTGCACCATCGGCAGGCCAAGTGGATCACCTAGTGTCCGCGATCACAGAAACCCTCCAGGCCAACGGCTTCGAGATCGCGAACACGAAGATCAAGAGAGGACCGTGCGTGACCTTCCTGGGAGTGGGGATCACAAACTCCTACGTGACCCCACCCAGGATAAAGGTCCGCCGAGACATCAAGACCCTCCACGACATGCAGCGACTCGTGGGATCTCTGCAGTGGCTCCGCAACATCATCCTAGTTCCCCCAGAGGTCATGGACCCCCTATATGACCTCCTGAAAGGAAAACACCCCTGGGACCCCAAGGAGCTGACGCCGCAAGCAACGAAATCCCTCGACTTCATCGAACGTCAGATGTCCACTAGCCTGCTTGCCAGGTGGAACCCGAGCGTACCACTGGACTTATACGTCCACTTCACGCAGAAGGGAGGAGTGGGAGCACTTGCCCAAGGACCTTCCGAAAAATCCCAGCCGATCCAGTGGGTGGTCCTCGGAAGACCAACTCACGCATTCTCCCCAGGAGTTGAATGCGTTGTTAACCTCATCACGAAAGGCAGGAGACTCGCCCTGAGACACCTGGGAACCGAGCCGGCAAGGATCCACCTCCCCTTCCGCAAGCGACCGACCACGGAGTCAACTGCGATATCGGAGCACCTGGCCCTCGCTCTCACTGGCTTTGGAGGAGAAATTTCCTACGCCACCAAACCACCTTGGACCCAGCTACTGACCATTGTCGACATAGACGTGCCACCGAAGGTCATGGACCGACCGCAACCAGGACCAACGGTCTTTACAGACGCCTCCTCCACGACTTCTACTGCAGCAGCGGTGTGGCAGGCAGGAGAAACATGGCATTGCGTCAAAACGTGTGACCCCACGCTGTCAGTGCAACAGCTGGAAGCAGCAGCAGTGGTCTTGGCGTGTGGACTTTTCCAGGACGAACACCTCAACATCGTGACAGACTCTATATTCGTGGCAAAGCTCTGCCTAGCCATGTCAAGACCAGGTGTGTCAACATCCACGACGGCCTCCATGCTTGAAGAGGCACTCTCCTCACGCCAGGGCACCGTGTCCGTCATTCACGTCAACAGCCATAACCCAGTCAAGGGCTTCTTCCAGACTGGAAATGACAAAGCAGATGCCGCAGCGAAGGGAGTGTGGACGCTGCAGGAAGCTCGTCAGCTGCACGAGTCACTCCACATTGGGGCCAAAGCACTGGTGAAGAGATGCGGGATCTCGACAGCAGACGCGAGACACGTAGTGGCCACCTGCCCTCACTGCCAGAAGTCACCCCTATGGACCGGTGGAGTCAACCCGAGGGGCCTCAAGGCGTCAGAAATCTGGCAGTCAGACTTCACCCTCTGCGAACTGCTAAAGCCCCGAGCATGGCTTGCAGTGACAGTGGACACCTACAGCGGAGTGATCATAGCGACACAGCACCTCAAACCCAACTCCAAGGCCACGATCCAGCACTGGCTGACAGTTATGGCATGGCTTGGTATCCCCAAGCAAATTAAAACTGACAATGCTTCCAATTTTATCTCCAAATCAGTGCGGGAATTCGCCTTGGTGTGGGGTATCACCTTAGCACAGGGAATCCCATATAACAGCACCGGACAGGCCATTGTCGAGCGAGCAAATCAGACCCTAAAAGCCAAGTTAGAAGTGTTGGCAAAGGCAGAGGGCTTTGCCAATTCCATCCCCTCAGGAGACCAGACACGCATGCTAGCAACCGCGCTGCTAGCACTGAACCAATTCCCTAGGGGAGATGATAAAGCCAGGGAATCTCAGAAAAACGGAAAGCTGGACAAGACAAACGCAGGTTCAAACCAATGTGGTTCATCAAGCGTTTTTCCGTTTATTCAAGATAAGGTGGTAGTTTATATAAGCTTCCACATAGTTTACAGAAACAAAGACACTCTAATTGGTAGGCTAACATTGTTTACCTTTCCCTTAAAACGGCCTACACTTTACACCATAAAACCTATACTAATTCACACCCCGTGGTCCCCCCAGTACCTTAAGACTATTTTCTACCTGCGCCACAACCCTGAATTTCTAACTGCGTCAGAGGCTTTGAGGGCCCCACCAGGCCTCAATCTGAGGCCTAGCCTGGAGTAGCTCAACTTTCACAATCCATGCCCTCTTTCTCTCAAAAATGCTGTAACAATTCCCTCTTTTTCTTTTGAGCTACTCAGGCTGGAGTGAAGGCTCAATGAACTAATTTTTGCACACACTGTCTTTGACCCAGCCAGAAAAACCTGAAGAATTGAGCCAGTTATCAAATGAAGTGTCCATTTGGAGAACACTGCGTTTGGCTCGTTGAGTCTTCTGAGGCAATTCGAGAACCTGATATATGGTGGGAGCAAAAAGCATCAACCTACTGATATAACATGGGCCTCCCCTAGCATTTTGAGGGATTGCTGACCAGACTCGGTCCCCACAAATGAGGAAGGTTCCTGGGGGCAGTTTTTCCTGCACTACCTCTTGGAGTCGAATTGTTACAATATTCTAAACAGTTGTAATACAATGGTGATCTGGGAGACAATCAAGTGTTGTCATCTGTCAATTTTCCATTTTCTTGAGTTGGTTTGGTAGCATAAGATCCAAATATCAAACAGTAATTTCCTGGGACAGAACCCAAAAGACCAAATTCTTGAAAACTATCATCAGTAAATTTAAGGTTTTGCACAAATGCAACAGCTTGCGCTCCCAGAGTGCTATTTAAACTTATTTGAGCTCAGGTCCAAGTCTTGAACTCTGCCATGGGACCCAACGAGACTCCAAAAATTAAACAAGTGCGAAATAAAAACATTGAGGCCCACCACATTCTTCTCAGGTTCTTGAATGCCCTGTCTAACATGAAAGGAACAATCTTAATTCTAAGCATAAACTATAACTTCTAATAAACTAACTTCTGATAAATCTAACTTCACACTTATGATATTTCAACTTATTTTTCTGTTTCATCTATTTTTAAAATTCTGTTTCTGCCTTTTCGTATCAATGCAGCAAGAGCATCTGTCCTGTCCATCACACGACTTCTTGGTTGGATGGGTAAAAACACTCACTCAAGTAGAATTTCTGCTGATCCCCGTTGGGAGCTCCCTCTTTTTCTTTTGCCATTGAAAGACAATGGCAAGATGAACAGAAAAATCACAGGCATTACTAAAACTTATTAAAAACTTAGCAAAAAAAAAAATTCTATAACATCATTAAAAACACACTTATAAAAAAAAACTCAAAGGCCACGATCTTCTGTGGGTGAAACACAAATCTTTGCACAATCCACTTTTGCTGTGCATCCTCTGATCCACTTGTGGAGAGATCAGTGCCCTCTTGCAATTGAGAAGTTCCACATTCTTCACTGAAATCCATTTTGATTCTGCACCTGTTAAAACACAAACAAACCCAACACCCCCACAGGGACTGGAGGGTCCTCTCTTAATTCTGTTCCCTAAAACTTGCATGAAGAAATGGAAATATCAACATCTTTGTTATAAACATGAAAAACATTAAGAACAAAACAATGCATATAGTAAAGAAACTAACAACAAATAAAAATCAATCAAATAATACACAATCAATATTACATATAAAATCACAGTTACCAAGTGCTACACTATCAAATTGTCATCCCAGAGTCTGCAGCAGCTGAAAAACCTTAAAACAACAGAGATTTGGATAAAACATGTCCGGATCATGTCTCTCCAAAACCTCCTTTGAGGCTCAGCTGTCCTGTATGGTCAAATTGTCAAGCCAAAAGGACTTGAATACTTTTTTGATGCAGAAAACACCTGGATCAATCACACCATCCACGTAGAGCCAGAGCCTGGCCAGAGCTCAAACTCTAATTGGAGGATATGTTTAAAACAAAAGTCTTAAAAATAACAGTTATAAGTGAAAAACCTTATTATTAACAATTTATCAAAACATCAAATGATTGAACCTGTCTAAAATTTGTTTCAAGACAAAAATTCTCTAAATACAACAAACCTTTTCTTCAAAAATCTGAGAATTTGAAGTCTGAAATCTTGAACCAGAACTTGGACTATAAATTTTTAAAAGATGAACTGCAGCTGCATAGAAAATTGAATAAAGAAAACACATGAGTAGTTAAAAAATCAAGCACACAGGATCCTGAAAAACACATCTTACAATCAATCACCTAAAAAAAACCCCATAAAACATATGAAAACTGACGGTAAATATTAAAACAACATCTCAATACCTTAACATCTTAATAATAATTCTTATCACAAAAATCAGACAACTTACATTATATGATCAACCTATTAACAAGAAATGTTTAAAATAGTTTAAAACAATCTTGTCAAGCATTCATATAACATTAGTAACAATCATTACTATTTATCATTACCTACAAAAACTTGACAATTATCATTTATCTTATTATCTATAAAAACTCAAAAACAGAAATTGTGAACTCAATGCCAACATTCCATCTGACTGACTTTTCTCAAATCTTTGCTTTCAAAGACATTTTTAGCAATTAAATAATTATTAACATTTCTATCCTTTTTTGTTTTACAGTAATTTTCATCCACATTGTATTTGAAATAACTTTGATTTGCATAATGTCCATCCTTCTTGGTATCTTGGAAAACACTCAGTATTGCTATACTTTTTCATTACGTCTTTTGTCTCTTGCAAGGAGTTGAAAAAAAAATTCTGTTGACATTTTTGCTGTAGTGTTGCCATCTCGCCATCGGTGGCACTGCTGCTCTCGGCGTCGTTGTTACCATGGCAACCAAGCTGTGCAGCGCCTCCGCCACCATTGCTGGGCGCTGCGGGGAGGGGAAGGGGGGTGGGGGGGAACGGGACGGTGCCGTCTCGCTCCCGTCCTTGCTGCGTCACTGTGGGTACGGGCGAGGAGACGCTCCTGATGCGGCCGCGCCCCGCCTGCTCCGACTCCAGCGCGGCCGAGCCCCGGGGAATGCCCGTCTCCACCCTTGCGCTGTTGCTCGGCAACAAGGAACCTTCTGTGTCTTGGCCGATGTCCGCTCCGCCCCGGGGCCGCCTCAGGCTTGGTGCCGGCTGGCCCCGCTCCGGCCGGCCCCGCTCTGCCTGCCGCTCCGCGGTCCGCCCAGGCGGCTGGCCGGTGCTCGCCGCCGCCGCCGCCGGGTACCGGCGAGCCGCGTGTCTGCGCATGCACGCACCCGCGGCAGCCGCCGCCGCTGCCGCAGCGGGGGGGCGAAGGGCCGGCGCCGCCTTGCTCGAATGCTCGAATGGCAGCTTCCGCTGCCTCTTTCTCCGCGGCCATGCTTTGTAAGGTATATAAAACTTTCTTCCAAACACCTCCAAGCTCTAATAGTGTTTTCTTGTCCTTTCTGCCCCCCGAGTCAATTGCTTGCATAAGATCGGACTCTTTTTATCTTTTTCCCTCTCTCAGAGAGGATATGTGAAAGAAACCGCGGTGCTCTTCCTCAGACGTTCTTAATACGTCCCCTTTCTTTCCCTTCGCGGCTTACCTCCAACCTCTGCGGGTTGCTCCGCTCGCTTTTCTTCGGCAAGGCAGCAGCTCCCGCTCCAGCTCTCCGGCCCCGGCCACGTCCACACCCGCCGTTCAGGTACCTTGTGAACACCGAGGTCTTCCCACTGCTCCAACGGACTCTCGCAAACAAACAACAATGCGAAGAGTCTTTTTCCTCCCGTTGGGAAACGGCCCAATTCGGAGTTTGGAGACTTCTGCTCCGTTCCACCTGATCCCCGTTCACAAAAAGTGAATTTGGGATCCCGGTCCCGTCACCATGAGGCGATTTGGACCTAAATTCCTGTCGCGCGACTCAAACCTGACTGCCCGTTACTCTAAAAGTAATTTGGCAGCCTTCTCGGAGCCTCCTGAGTCCCTGTGCGGGCGCCACTTAAAGCCAGGGAATCTCAGAAAAACGGAAAGCTGGACAAGACAAACGCAGGTTCAAACCAATGTGGTTCATCAAGCGTTTTTCCGTTTATTCAAGATAAGGTGGTAGTTTATATAAGCTTCCACATAGTTTACAGAAACAAAGACACTCTAATTGGTAGGCTAACATTGTTTACCTTTCCCTTAAAACGGCCTACACTTTACACCATAAAACCTATACTAATTCACACCCCGTGGTCCCCCCAGTACCTTAAGACTATTTTCTACCTGCGCCACAACCCTGAATTTCTAACTGCGTCAGAGGCTTTGAGGGCCCCACCAGGCCTCAATCTGAGGCCTAGCCTGGAGTAGCTCAACTTTCACAATCCATGCCCTCTTTCTCTCAAAAATGCTGTAACAAGATGAAGCAAACAGTCCCATTCGAAAACACTGGGCCACCCAGACACTAGAGGAGGGCCCACAGGTCATGGTCAAAAACGAGCTAGGCGAGTGGGAATGGGGCTGGAGACTGGTGCTTACGGGACGGGGGTACGCGGCAGTTAAAAAGGAGGACAAGATCAGGTGGTGTCCACTCAGGTCGATCAAACCTGACCTTCAGAATGAAACTAATGGAAAACTGTGAGTTTTCGTTCGCAGGACACGCTCGTGGACCGTCCCCGCGACACACACACCCCTGCTCCAGAGAGAGATAACGGACCACCAAGCCACCAGACAGAACCTGAGCGCCCCACGGCGGTGAGACCCAGACTCGCACAGTGTCTCTGTGCAATCCTGCTGGTGGGGTTTGTGGCCGGGGGGCAAGCCGACCCAGGCCACTACCCTCACCAGCCGTTCAGATGAGTCATGCAACATCTTTCAAGTGACAAGGTGTTCAAAGAGGTCACCAACGCAAACGCTCCATCCTTCGTATTCCACATAGCCGATCTGTTTCCAGGGCAACCGAAAATACGGCCCTCAAGCCCACACATCATACTCATGTACATATCTTACTGGTGCCCAGCGTCCAACCCAGGGAAAAGGTACTGTGACTACCCGGGGTGGGGACATTGTGGATATTGGGGCTGCGAAACCATTGTTACAGATGCCAGACCATGGGGAGACGGGTGGCAACCGCAGGAACCCGACAAATTCTTACAGTTCACCTGGGCACCCTTTGGCTGCGGAGACCACAATGCACAGCCTAGACAACGGGGATGCGTAAGTTATAACATGACTGTCCTACAGCCAGATCACCCTAGCTGGGCCACGGGTAGAACATGGACAGTGGTCCTCAGAGGACCGAGGAGGTGGGTGAATGTGAGAATTATCAGGCTCCAGCCGCCAACACCTCGACCACTGGGACCCAACAAAATTATCAAGAATGTGCTGAGAGGGAAAAACACAACCCACCCCAAAACCCTGACCCCAAAAGCCACTGACACCCCGACCAGCCTTGCAGATACCCCCCAGATAGGCCGCACGGCTGAGTCAGACCCAAACCCAATCTTTCGTATGCTAGAAGCTACCTTCCTAACCCTAAACGAAACCAAACCAAACCTAACTAACTCCTGTTGGCTTTGCTATGATATCAAACCCCCTTTTTATGAAGGCATTGCTTTGGACACCCCCTTCAGTTACTCCACAGCCAGTGCCCCCCACCAGTGCAGATGGGACACTCCCCGCAGAGGAATCACCCTGAGTCAAATCACAGGACAGGGCAGATGTTTTGGGAATGCAACCTTAGCAAAGCAGAAAGGCAACTTCTGCACTAAAGTTGTCAAACCCAACAGAAAAACTAACAAGTGGGTGATCCCATCTGCGTCTGGGATGTGGGTCTGCCAAAGGTCCGGAGTGAGTCCTTGTGTGTTCCTTGCCAAATTCAATGACTCTATCGATTTCTGTGTTCAAGTTCTGATTGTCCCCAGGGTCTTGTATCACTCAGACGAAGAGATATACCATCTTCTCGAAGAACCTAACAGACTCCACAAAAGGGAAATCATCACAGGTATAACTATCGCGATGCTGCTCGGCTTGGGAGCAGCTGGCACGGCCACGGGTGTCTCAGCCATCGCAACCCAACAGCACGGACTCTCTCAGCTGCAAATGACCATCGACGAGGACCTGCAGAGGATCGAGAAATCCATCTCCTACCTAGAGAAATCAGTCTCTTCGCTTTCAGAAGTAGTTTTACAAAATAGGCGAGGTCTGGACCTTTTGTTCATGCAGCAGGGGGGACTGTGTGCAGCCTTGAAGGAGGAATGCTGCTTTTATTCAGATCATATGGGAGTCGTTAAAGACTCCATGGCAGAACTCCGAGACAGACTGGCTCAGAGAAAGAGAGACAGGGAAACCCAACAGAGCTGGTTTGAATCCTGGTTCAATCAATCACCTTGGCTCACCACTTTAATTTCCGCCCTAGTAGGTCCACTGGCAATACTGCTTTTAGCTATTACCATAGGACCATGCCTGCTGAACAAACTAGTCTCGTTTGTTCAGGCCCGTCTGGAAAGGGCAAACATTCTGTTCATAGGCCACCAACAAATGCTATAAACCAAAAAACTGCAAACACAGTCAGTAGCTAAAGCCTTCAGCACCTGCCTTGAAAAATCTACCCAGATCTACTAAACCACCCTTTCCTTAACAAGTTACAAGTTTGTACCTCACTCCAGTGCCTATACCTACGACTACCTCATTTTGTATGTGATAAGGAGGGGGGAGATGTGGTAGGTAAGGGACAGGCAAAGCGGAAGACCACGAGATGTCACGGAAAGATAGACCCCTCCCCCTCTCTCTTCCCCACGTTATCTATTAACCCCAGAAGCCCCAGAAGAATGTAGCCACACCTGGTCTGGTAAATTTCCACTACCCGACTAACCCCTGAGACCCCCCCAACCCCCCTCTGACGTAGCAAAGACCCTTAAAACTATTTAAACCCACGAGATAGGATAATAAACGCTTTTCGACCGTCTGCCATATTGGTGTCTGCGTGTGTTGATTAGCCCGAGCAGCCTGGGCGAGACCAGGCTGCCGTGCTGCCTTACCTGAACCAGGTCCCTGGTTGTCCTTTATAAAGGCAACAACCCTGGACTCAGCTTCTTTCTTATTTTCTTCACTGAACCAGCCAGTGGTGGAATGTAAACCCACCCACCTCAGTTTTTCAAACCTATTCCTTGCATAACCTGCTCCCTCTCATGTAAAGGTGCTTCAGTGCTGGATCCTGGATCTCTCCAGGAGCATAGGAAGCAGACTCACTCTCAGCGGGAGATAAGCGGCAATGGCGATGCTGGCACTGAGGCACACGTGCCCGTGGGTGTACACAACCACCAGCCTGGTGTACCCCTGAAATTCAGCCTTCAGTCTCACTCCACTGCAAAAATCAGCAGTTGGCTTAAGTCTTCCTGTCAGATAAATTAAAAATATACAAGAGCTTATTTGCAAAGAAATGCCCAGGCTTGTTCATCAAATTCAACACAGCTGTTTGAAGGCTGCCTACCAAAAAGATGGAGAGAACTTTTTACAAAGATATGTAGGGACAGGACAAGGGAGAATGGCATCAAACTGAAAGAGAACAGGTTTAGATAGGATACTGGGAAAGAATTCTTGGCTGAGAGAGTGGTAGGGCTCTGGCACAGGGTGCCCAGAGAAGCTGTGGCTACCCCTGGATCCCTAAAAGTGGCCAAGGCCAGGTTGGACAAGCCTTGGAGCAGCCTGGGACAGGTGAAATGTGTCCTTGCCCATTGCAGAGGGTGGGGCTGGAAGAACTTTTAAGGTCTCTCCATCTCAAACCATTCTGCATAAAAAAGCAAATCTATCCTCAAAATAAAACTACTCGGTTCCCCTCCCCTCTGAGGTTGGCAGTTCTGTGGGGATACTGTACAGAACTATGAATCAGTGATTTAAGGGAAAAGGGTGACTTGGGAGAGGTGTGACCTGTCACCAGTTTAACTTCCAAACCAGGGAGGGAGTTAAAGCACCTTCAAGTGGGCTGAACACGCCAGGGTTCTCCAGCTCCACCCCCAGCTCCAGCTGTGAGCAGTCGCTCAGGGGGACCAGCTCGCCCCTGTCCATGCTGGTCCGGCCACTGATCCTCAGGGGCAGCTCCAGCACCTGCCCACGTGTGCCTTCACCTGGCAGGAAGTGAACTCCATGGCGCTGGGCTCGCTCACGTACACCTGCAGGGAAGGAACAGGGACAGGTTGGGTCACTGCTCTGCTCCACGCCAGCCCAAGCCCACAGCAGCTTGGTGAGCTTCCCTTTTACTGCTGCTCCTGTCATTCTCTCTTCTGCTTTACTGACTTTGAAGTGTGGACTGTTGTGTGCTATTGCCAGGGGGTATCATCACCAGCTGGGAGAGGTTTAGCGTCCATTAGAGAATCTACCTCAGACCAGAGATTTCATAGCAATCACAGCTTTTATTTGCAGGATCTTAACTACTTAAGTTAAGGATCTTAAGGTCTTGTGTTAGGATCTTAACTACTTAATCTTCTGCAAATGGCTTCAGGATACCAAACTGTATGGGACAGAATTAAAGCTGTAATCTGTGTGTATTAACTACTCCTAAAACTACTACTACTAAAAACTGAGGACAGTAAACAGAACTCTGAAGAGCTGTTCCACACAGAAAGCAGCTCCTAACACATTAAAAGAAGCATTCAAAAATAACCTATTCAGATTGTGCAATACACTGCTCTGAAAGCTTGCATGGTCAGAAGGTTTCTTGCTGTCTTCAGGCTTTGACTTATGTTTGAGGATAAGAAGTTTAAGCTGAAAAAATCTTCCTCCCTGTGTCTCCAGCTAGTAACTGTTGCGCTGCTAAAAAGCAGCATCTTAGGCTGTTCAGAGAATTATTTCAGAGCGGGTGTGTAAGCTAAATTCTGAACAGATTTTAATTAATGTCACACCCCTCCCTTTGGGGCCACCCGATGTACTGTTCCAGCATTCTCCTCACTCCAAACCACACACAACTGACCACAATGACCTAAGAACAGGGGATGGTCTACAGAGACACCACAAAATCCCTCTTGGGAGCTATGTTTTTTATTGCCATTTTCTCCTAATTTTCCCAAAGTACTGTTTTTTCTTGGCCAACTCGGGTATTTGCAGTCTGTCTGCAGCATGGTGCTCAGTTCAGGTACTTCTCCAGACAGAAATTTCCTTGTACATCCCGATAACAACTGTCACCCTTTGGTATCAAGGGAGAACACCCACCTATCACCCTACAGAATGAATTTTTAGTTTGGCTTGTCTGCCTAGATGGCCAGGCCAGGAGTTAATTACCATTTCCTTCTTGCACTTAAAACTTCCAGCAGGAAAAAAGGCTTGCCAAGGAAATCAGGAAGGGGCAAAAATGGGAGTCAAGTTAATGCACTGAATAGGGTTGGATTCCCTAAAGCACAAAGTGAAACAAATCACTTAACCTGCCACAGGGCAGGAAGTGGAAGGGGATTGCCTATGGCATTCTCAGTGCCTTTGCCGTTTCCAAAAGCTACATTCAAGAAGAAGCACTGAACAATGAATCTCTTGCCTTCATTTTGCCATAAAGCAGCGGATTCCGCACGTCGAACGCCTGAATAATGCTGACCCCAGCATCGCTCCCCGTGCTCAGCACTCCTTTGACTGTCACTGTGGCTACTGCCTGGTTAGAACAGGACCAGCTGAAGTTGCCACTTCCACCCTGAGTCTGAAATACAGAGGGAAAAATCTTTCAAATATTTAATCAAGTACATGTTTTTCACATTCCACAGCTTTGGATATCTTGTGTGAAAACCAGGAATGCACTGAGAATAGGACATACAAATAAAATAACACCTCAGAACTTAATAAGCAATAGAGAGATGAGAAGATTTCTACCTTTCATTTTAATTTCAGCTTCTTTCACACACCAAAACAAATGTCAAAAATTCCTTCACAGTAAAACACAGGTGAACACTGGAGCCATTTTAAAATGTATATTGTTTTAATTTCTTTAATTTCCTCAGCATTTCCTTTAACCTTTTTAATAATTAAAAATTAACAAGGTGATAAATCTTCTCTAGAGGGACAGTGCGGAAAACAAACAAATCTAAATTATGCAGGAGCTTAGCTAGTAATTTTTACCAGGGAAAGAGAAAAAAAAGAAAATGAAGAGGAGGGTCATTTCCCTTCTTCCTTTCTCGGAGCACATGCACAATCTGATTACAGAAGGACACAGACAAATAAACAGGCAAGAGGTGTGTTACAGGAGATGCATGGGATGTGGTGAGAAAGGCTGAAAGAATCCAAGGGCTCAGCATATTTGTAAAGGTGTTTCAGCTGAAACAGGGAGATGAGCAGAAAACATAAAACAGAAATACCCAATTCTTAATAACTATGAAGTCTCAGGTCCCTGCCATAAACCCCAGATGCCTCACTACACTTTCTGTCTCTGACAGTCAGTATGCACTGAGGAGAGGAAGGGTAAAGCAGCTTCCCATGCAGCTTCACCATTAGCCAGAGCCTGGCAGGGAGCTCCACACTGCTACCTGGGAGCAGTGCCCTCCCCAGGAACCTCCAGGTGCCCACCTCGCACAGCTGCACTGCACCTCTCATGCGTGCGCCGAAGGAGGGCAACAGAAACCATCTCATTGGCACAAATATGAACAAAGCAACCCCCAACAAACCAGACAGCTGCCAAAGGAAAACCTGCCAGGCATTCTGGTACCATCTGGAGCGAGTTACTTCAGCTATAAACAGAATTTGGCTAGATCCAAAAATCCCTTTCAATTTATTTTCAGAAAAACTTTATTCACCCATTTGAAATAGCCTGACTGAAGCTATGCAGTGGGAGGCAAACTCTGATGGAGAGGCAGGAACAGTTGAGCTGTGTGTATGTTGTTGACCAGTTGTATTGTGGAATCTAGAGACCAGAAGAAAGGTCTCAGTTTAAGCAAAATTTAAATCTTGGGAGAAAAAGGTTTCTATGTTTTTATAGAAAAACATCAGAGTAAAGTAAGAACAGTGAGAAAATTATTGCAGTACCATGAAGGAATGTTCTCTAGTGAAATACTTCATTATATATGCAAGATAACGTGAGAACAGAACTGTGAAAGAGGTAGAAAACAAATCCATATTTCCTTTCCTTTACTGGGAAAACTCCAGCAGAAGTATGAAGTACTGCAAATGCAGATTTAGTACTAAGAATTTTTACCACACTCTGCTGGTGTGGTCAGGAATAGCATGAAGTAAACCAAACTAATCCCACAGAACAGACAAGTAGAGTTATGCAGGGCTTAACTCAGTGTAGCTACCCTTAGACTTACACTGGAGCATGCAATTTAATCCTGTGAGATTGATTCTCTCCATGGAGTCACTGAATCAGTAAGGCTGTAAAAGACCTCTGAGATTATCAAGTCCACCACTGTCTTCAGGTCCCATACCCCATAATTTTTGAGCCGTTCAGGGATGGTGACTCCACCACTGCCCTGGGCAGCCTGTGCCATGGCTTGACAACTCTTCCTGTGAAAAAACTTTGTCTAATATCCAATCTAAACATGAGGATGTTTCCTCTCATCCTATCCCTTGTTACCTGGGAGAAGAGCCTGGCACCAAGTGTCCTGCTGCCTATTTGCATATAGTTTAATTAACACAGATCCGACACTGAGCACTACTTTATGCCAAAAGGGAGAGGTAGGAGTTGTGCATCCAACACCTGAGTGCAGGGTCTGGGTATCACTGGCCTGGGATAAGAGTCTGGGCTGAGAAAGCACAACTTTCTTTTCCCTACTTGGACTGGAGATACTGGATACTGGCATACAAACCATTTGCTTCATTAAGCAAAAGGAATAACCGACAACTTGGGAGCAAAGACACACCTAGTAAACATGGAAATCATCCCTTCTGCAAATAAGCTGTGGCCTTTGCCTCCCTGGAACTTTGTATTAGGAGCACAAGGCGTGTGGCCAGTGAGGAATACTGATGTCCAAGGCTGGCAGAGTGATGCTAATTAAACTTGTCATGCCCTTCTTTGTAGTCACTTCACACTCCCATTCGTATTTCCCATCCTTGCCAGCAAAGGGCAGCCTCTAATGATTGCTGTGGATCTTTGCATATAGGATGCTCCTGGAATTCCCAACCATTCCAGGCATAGGTGCGTGGTGCATGCATGAGGGAGAGAGGAAGGGAAGAGGTAGAAGTCAGTGGGATTTTATGTTTGTTGGTTTCTTGGTGCTTTTTTAAAACTGTATATTAACTCCTGTAACTAACGTCCCATGAAGCTCCTCCAAGTTACATTTTGGATGCCACTGTGCCTGAAGTATCCACAGTCAGCCCTAGCTCAGTGGTGTCAGGCCTCAGTGTGCCTGCCCGAGTTACACACCCAGCAGCTGGGTACTTCTTTGGCATACCTGGATGGTGTACTGGTAGGCTCCTGCTTTTGGCTGACAAGGAAACATCAGAATGCTGGGTACAAGCAATATTGGAACATAGATCTCCACATCCTGCTGGTTTCTCACTGGAACTGGGAAGGTATGAACACCTCCATCCTGCAAAGTGCAAAACCACGGTGTTAGAAATGGCACCGCAGAGCTTCCCAGAGTTAATGTTTAGTCCTTAGGTACAGACATGTCCTTGAAAACACCTCAGAGAGGAAGGAAAACTATTTAGGACCACTTATGAACAGAGCTCCTAGTGAGCAAATAGCTCCTGGCAGCAAGGTGTGCCACTGTACTTAATGAGCGCTGATGTTATGAAGATCCAGGTGCCCACATTAATTTAAAAGGCAAGAAAAAAGATACTCTTTCATTGCTCCTATTTTGAGACCTCCCTTGGAGAACCAATCTGGAGGCTCAACACCTATATTTACTCTTTGCTCATCCCACTGTGTACAAAATTCAGCCTGAAAGCGCCCTTGCTCAGCCCTCCCTCCCAAACATTGGCCTTCACAGCTCTGCTGTCACTGCAGTGCTACAACGTTCTGGCACAACACACTGCTACTGCAGTTCTGAGGGAAGAACAACTCTCAAGGGATGCTCTTCCACTGAAGAGAACATCTCTGACACAGAAAATGACTGAGGTGTATCACATTGAAGGAGCTACTAAATCCTGCTCAAGGAATCACTACATTGATTTTACAGCAAATGGGTGGAAGTGTTGAATTTTCAAGCAAAAGCAATTCACTTCCACACCACGTGCCCTCGTTAGCCATACATTCAACTGCCTGCCCAACCAGCAGAAAGTTAATGAATATTAATTTGGAGAAATGTGCAGGCTGATACATTTGGCAAATTGTCATTCCAGAGTTTAAGGTCACTTACCAATTGATAGCAAACTTCCCCAATGTAACTGACTGCTGACATCACACACACAAAACGAGTTTCTCGGCAAATTGTATGTCTGTGAAATTGCAATTCCCAACTAATGTCATCTCAGTATTTCGACCTAACATTCAACTGATTTCCAGCTTCAAAAGAAATAAAAAGACAGAAGGGAAAAAAGGAGAGAAAACTCAAGGCACTGCATTTTGAAATGGGCATAAAGCCAGATAACCCACATTTATAAAGGCTTCACTTTGTGGAGCAAATCCATTTGCCAATAAAACATTTTCTGTTAGAAAATTTACTAATCTAAATTTGATTTAAGCAAGAAAGTCAGTCAATTCCTTAGTGACTGTCAACAACTAAAATCACAGTGTTAGCTCTCATTTTAAGTTAACCTTGTCTCCACATCCTTGACAAATCTGCAAGAGTATATTCTTAAGAGTCACAATTTTTTTGACAGAAAGAACTAAACAGCTCTATTACTGTGTGCCTTAGGAAAACAGTATTAAACATTAACATAGTAGTTTAAACACAATTAAAAATTTCTCAGCTGTTAAAAATTCACACAAAGCATTAAAAAATAAAAATAAATGAGAATAGAACAAACCTGTGATCTTCCATTGCCTCTGTTTCTGAACTCTGTACTGAATTGATGTTCCCACCAGAAGATAAATGTCATATGTTGGATTTAAAAATATATTTTCCAGAATAAGCAATCTGACTTCTGAAGGCTGTACATTCTGTTGATAGAGGGGGAAAGAAAAGTAACCACATTAAAAGGAGCTCATTTGTTTGAAACAGACCATGAAGCAGGAATTTAGAATCTAGAAGTGAAAACCATTATTTGCTGTAATTTTATTTTTATTATTTGGCTCTTTAGTTTCATCTTGACTTTTGTCACAACAAAATGCAAAGGACAGTGAATGGTACAGAGATCTGCTCTGTGCACACAGTGCAAGAATGAAGAAAAAATTCATGTCGATATGAAGATCATTTTGGAGACTATAGAAAAACAGATGCTCATTCACACATTCAGAAATACGTCCTCCCCTCTGACATCCAGAAATCTTACCTTATAGATGCTTTCCTGAAGTCTTGCCTTTAATTTATAACTCTCTGTTTTTATTCCAGACACCAGAATGGTATCTCCTTGCTTGGCAACTTTTTCCATTTCCAATATATAGGAAGGTGGGATGTAAGTGGATTCTAAGAACTTGAGAATACTGAAAGGTGAATCACAAAGTGAACAGAAAATTGTTAACCAACCTTTGTTTACCCACAGAGAAACACCACCAGCATCTACTCCCAGCCACTTCCATTTTTAAGCCAATTTAAGATACTTGCCTGGGACCAGATATCCCAAATGTACTCATTCTTTGAGGTATCTGCAGCTAATTTCTGTGACAGGTAAGTTTGTCTGAAGCTTGCTTGTGAGCTATCACAAGACTGCACATGTTGTCTACAATTACCTCTCCAGTTTGTTCAGTAGGTGAGACTGCAAAAACCCTCTATATTGTAAAAGAACTGATGTGCAAGACCCAAAGCTTATGTTTATAAAACCAATAGCTCAACAAACCCAGAATGCAACTCTGACCTCCCTCAAGAAGCCAGGACGTATTTAACAAATGACTATGAAAATAGTCTGCAAGCAGAAAACCTGTAATAACTGTTAGAAATTTCAGTGAAAAGTGGCAAAAGAGAGGGAAGGAATTTGCCATGAACGGGCAAATGACAGGAAATTTTGGAAAGAGGAGCATATTTCACATGGTGTCACCTTCTGTATGCACATGATCTGCCTGGCTTCATGTGCACGTTCAGAGAAAAGCCAGGGGAGCCATATGGAGAACAGTTATGGATATTAACATATTCCTGACAATTTATGATTTATTTTGCAAAGCTGTACCACTTGTAGAACATTTCTATGGTATCATAGTTATGCTAACAGTAGAGAATATATCAATATTAGTTTGGTTAAAATCACATCAGCAAATAGTTATACTGACAAAAAAAGCTCCACATGTACCAGGACTTGGGATATCCAGTCCCACTAAGCCATTCATTCTGGCTCTCACTTGTACCTGCAGCTTCAGGTGTATTATGGGCTTAGCAGGCTTTCCCCAGCCAACGCTGCTTCTGTAAGGCTGCAAAATTAGTTTGTGTTTGCCCAGGAGCAAAGTCTTGCTGGCTCCCCCCATCCCACCTGCAGCGTATTTGGAGTGTCAGGTGGAGGATGGAAGTTGGCTGTTAACCATTCTGCTCTGTAGGAGAACTGGTTTCCCCACAAGGAATCCTCCTATTTCAACACCAGAACTAAGTGTCCACTGACACCTGAAACTCTTAAGGCTCAGAGAGCTCCTTTCTGAAATGGAAAGTGACTTTTTTCCCTTCAAAAGCGAAAAATAAAACTCTGCTGAAATCCTGAGATAACAATCTTACTGGTAAATCTTCCTTCTGCATGAGATGTTTCAGAAAGATAACAACTGCATCTGTTTATTTCTAATTATTGCATCGGAGCTACCAGAGCTGCTCACTAACACTATCAGTTAAATTAAACAGAGAACAAAGTGCCCAGGCTGCTGAGTAGGTTAAAAAAACCCAAACTGAAACAACTGACCCTTAACATTATCATTTTAGGCACCAGTTCAGTAAACTGCCTAGATGTGGGGAAGTATTTTTTACGCATCAGACTGAACCAACTTTTGAGACCAAAGGAAATTACTTTACCGTAGAGTGTTGTGGGAATCTGAGAAGCCATCAGGCTCTGGGTCCTTCACCAATGTCCAATCAAACACCAACCCTGCCAAAGTGCTGAAAGTGTTTCCTACAAATCAAACAACCAGATTAAAATATAAACAGAGAACGAGCATAGAGTCTTCCTGGAACATAAACCATGACCTATTTCCCTGGGAAATTTCTCTATTTTATCGCTACAAGAAGAACCATGAAGTACCCTTGAATCTGCACAACACCAAGCCACAAATCCAGCACTGCACATAGGACAAAAACAAATTTACTTTTCATTATTAACATATCACCATATTACCATACTTCACCTGACATTCACAGTTTACAAACACAGGTGGGATGGGCACAGTAACCAAAACAGTTAATTCCACCTTTTATAGCAGCTTGACACATTATTTCCCTTCAGTAGCTGTTCTAAAACTCCCTTGCTTGAAGTGTTGTGTGTGCACAAAACTTGATCGTTGTAAGCATGGAATTCATATCAGATCATGGCTCTTTTTCTGATGCTACAAAAAGCAGAAGTTTTCTGCTCCTATTAAATAACAAATGCATTCACAAATGCACTGACTCTTGTAAGCCTAAATGGTGTGTCCCAGAAGTGTTTGTGTAGTAGTTAAACAGATTGAGCAATAGGTGGCTGGTCTCAAACATCACCTCGGAACCTCCTGTCAGATACCTGACTGTTCACAAAAAACATCCTTTTGCAAAATTCTTTAGACTACTTCAGCTCAAAAGAAAAAAGGAACAGACAACTCCACCAGGTATGATCCAGAGAAACTCCTTAAAATTCTCCACTTGGCTTCAAACAATCAACAGTGTGACAAATAAAGCTAGTGCATGTATCAGGCAGTTAGAACTTTCAATATCTATTTAATTTCCTACAAGCAGATCTCTTACCTTCTGAATCCAAAGCATGAATTTTGAGCTCCAGCAGTGAATCCTCAAGGTAGAGCTCTCTCATTGTGGACACAACTTGAATGCCATGAATTAAATCAACGATGGCATCACAGCGAAGCACTTGTCCAGTCACTTGAAGAGACATCAGAAAGAGCACAAGAAAGCACAACACTGGATGTGCTCATCAAGAACAACGATAAGTCAAGATGTACCTCAAATTTAGCCAGTGACACAAGGCACTGACACTGAAGGAACCGAAACTTGGTAATGACTTTCATGAAGAAACTCATGGTCAAACAGTGGCTCAGAAAGCAAGAAAAACAATTCCCTTCCTCACTGAACTGCAGAATAAATCTGCAGAAACTCTGATCTCCATTTACACTGACAAGTACAGGTGTTGTCTGGGAGTGCTTATGCAGAGCTGCTACAGTGCTCTCATGTCCCAGAGATGACTTTTACCAAGAGACAATAAACGCCCATAAACTCCTTCAGTTAGTGACTGCACAGCATTTAATTCGCCATCTGGCTTTGCCTCTCTCTCACTATAAAAACTAACCAGGTATATTGTATGACAGACACAAAAGCAACTTCCAGCTTTTCAAATACTAAGTATCTGAATTTGCACTAGTCATTTTTATTAAACACTTTTTTATATTTCAATCACCCCCTCTATTGGTGGATTTTTGGGGGTGGGGGTTTTAAGAATTACATTTTTTCCTGGGTGTATCATTAAAGTAATTAACACTTATCTGAGGCAAACAGAAGTTAAAACTTTTTACTTTTCCACGGCGATGGAAAGCCTAAAAGACTGTGCATAGGAAGTGAAATGTGCCTGTGCAGCTCCAGATCTCAGCTTTGCTGGCGGAGCACGGCAGGACGGGCACGAGAAGCAGCGGTTAGCTCAGACTCACGCGTGTCCTCGGCAGAGATGATGGTGGTGAGGCGCCTGGACCAGCGCTCTCTGCGAGCAGAGGCAGCCGGCCGGCCCCAGCAGTTCGATGCTCGCCACCTCCGGCCGCGTGACCTGCGGGTGGGGAGCTGTCAGCACACGGATCCCAGCAATTCACCCGGCACCTGCTGCGTGCCCAGCCGCTGCCTTTGGGAAGAGCGGATGGCAGCAGCTCCTCAAGGACCCCAGCCAAGGCAAGCGTGGGCTGAGGATGGGGAAAGCCCAGGGCAGAGGCAGGGCAGGCAAGCTCACCATTCTCTCCACTACGGAATCAATCAACTTTCCCTGAAACCCATGGAGCAGGCCCAAGGTATTACTTAGTGGAGCCCAGCGTTCCCTTCCAGTGTACCAAAACCGTCAAGATAAAACAACAACAAAAGTTGAAGAGTTATTAAAAACCAAGCCTCTTCAAAGTAAATCTGAGCTAGCAGCGCTGCACATCTGAGGGGTAAGTGCAGAGCCAGTGAAGTGCTGCAGCAGCCAAAGCCCTTGATAGTCACTCCGGCCCTTCAGCCCCGTGCCCGGGCTGTGCCGGGGCCGTCCCAGCCCAGAGCCAGGGAGGGAGAGAGGCAGCGCCGGGAGCTGCTCGGGAACCCAGCCCGGAACAGCCCCCGCTGTGTGCCTGGGATCCGCTCACACAGGCCCTTTGAAGGATTAAAACAATAAAAGCAAGCACTGATGGGTGACAAAGCTGCTCGGGAATTGCTTCTCCGGATAGCACAGCTCTGATGAAAACTTCTAGAGCAGACAGCTGCGCTCTCTGGTAAATGCAACCTAAACCGGGCACTGGATTCCCCCCTGTAATTTGGGGAAGCTGGATGGCTTGGACTTTTTCTCTGGAAGATGTACAAAAATGCCTACCTGGGAGGTGTGGGGAAAATTCTCTAACCCAGCAAGGAGCAGGATGGGAGTTCCAAACAAACAGCAATGTCACGTATGACTGAGTTCCCAGACACAGGTTTCACCTCCTTCTCTTAATGGCACAACCAACAAATCCACACCAGCAAAAACCTGAATTTCTCCTTAACTAAAATCGTATCTATTGAAAAACAACACATCACAGCGCACTGAATTATCTGAGAGTTAACAGCTGCAGCCCGGGTGAGCACAGGCCTCCGCTCGTAGCCACTGCAAGAAAACTGCAAATCCCGTTTCGAACCTTAAGCTCCCAACAGTATTTTGCTTCCATAAGGAGTAGTTTTAGAGGATTTTGAAACTACAATATCAACTGCTGACCCAGAATTTCAAAGTACTTTATCTAATCAAGGAAAAAACAGCCCACAGAAGTAGGCAATGGGCAATTTAAACACTAATTAAAAGCTTAAACCTGAAAATTGTTTGTTTATATCTAGTCTATATACTTAAACAATGTACACAAATATGTGCATATCTTTAATAGGGATTAAACTGTTTCTAAAATAATATTCTTTTCTGTATTAATAGCACACAGCTTTACTCTAAAAACTTAAAATCTATTTGAGAGATTAAAAGTGAGCAATTAGTTATTTTCCTGCTGTTCTGTTGTTCCCAGGCAACCATGATACACTTTTCCAACATTTAGCAAGTTTCTTTAAACAATATAAGCCTTCACAACAAGTAAGGTTTTCCCTGTACTTGCCTGGTTGACTTTTGAAGCTGAGCATGTGCATGTGACTAGGTCTGCCTGCAGGTATTTTTAAATAAGAATTATATGTAAGAAATTGACTTTTATTTAGCTCTTTACACTGCTTAATACTCTCTGCCATTAGATGTTGTGTTATTAATTTGAGGATTTTGCATTCTTACAGTCTGGTATTGATTGTGGTTACAACACAACAAGGGTTTCACTGTGGTTTGTATTAGTTCTTTTAATATCTGGCTATGAATTGTAATACAAAACCACTGTGGTTTGCACTAATAGCAGTGCTGTAAAATGGAATCGAATTACAGGATACTTTTCAGACTAGGAATACATCAACAAAAATTAAATTTTAACTGCAAACATACACTCTCCAATTTTAAAGGAACTTTCATGCTTTTGCAGCTAAAAGCCAGTCACTGCAGTAGAGAAACTGAGATTAAACACTATTTGGCTTCTAGCAATAGTTTAAGAGGTAGAATATCACCTGAATGTCTTTTTTTTCAATAGAAATTTTACTCCAATGGGCCTTTCTGAGGCTTGGTTTCATATGGATTTATATTTAAAAACAATCTGCTCGAGTAGTGTTTTTTCCAGCAGAACACAGGAAGTATCTGATGGCCCCTCTATCATTCAGCAATATCAGAACCACATTCTGCTTACAGCTACCTGGATGCAGGGCCAAGCACAGAGAGGCAAAGGCATTAATCAGCCAGGCTGGGGATTATAGCAGCACTATGCTGGGATCACTACTGGGTCCTAGATGGGCAAGAAAAAGAATCTTCAGCTTTAAGTGACAAAACCCACAATTTGGATCCTCTGCCAACTACAGAAGCTCTTTGGCAGCATGTCAGTGTGTGTGACATTGTGAGCTGGGCTTGTCAGAAGGCAAAATTAGATCCTGAGAAGCCAGAAATGGGAAACATTTCTGGCACTTGCTCTGGATTCCAAGCCAGTGCCTGTAAGAAACAGCAAGGCAGGGAGGAAGGACCTGAAAGAAGACTGAGGAGGGAAGGGGAAAAAAGCTCACCAAAGTCCCCAGTTTGTATTTCCCTCAGAGAAAAATCCTACTTGCTGAGGAATGAATGGCACCAACAAAGAGGCTGCCAGTCCTCTTGTCAGTTTGCGCTTCATTCACCATTTCCATCCCCTCCAGGACCTCAGACACAGAGCCATGTGCCAAGACTGTAGCCACACATCTAGCCAAACCCAGGCCTGTGTTCTTCATTGACTGTTCTGTAACACCACATGTCAATCAATACCCCACTAGATTATACTTCATTTATTCATCAGCTGGTTCAAAGATCAGGCACTTATTCCTGTTTCTCTCCCTGGCAATTCTCTGTTGATTCTTATTGCTCCAGTGTTTTATACTGTTCTGTCAGCTCTTCAGATTAAACTCAGCTGACTGAGTCCGCAAAAATCCACCTCTGGGGAGCTGCACTACAACTGTCAGTTGATCTGATCTTTTAGAATTTTATTGGGCATTTGGGCTGGTATGCAGTCAGCGGGAACTGAGCAGTAGAAGTCTCCAAGAGTTTGGGAAGATTGGACTGACCAATACACTGGAGACATTATATAGCCACTCTTGGGACTAAAAAGGGAGCAATTTATTTCATGGGTGTTCAGCAATGAAATATTGCCCAAAATCAACAAGTCCCTAGTCCTTCTGTCTGCCTTAGCAGGCAAGTGATGCTCAGACTGAGAAAAAGCTTTTTTCAACAGTAAACTTGCACTGATATTCAAACATCAGCTAAGAGAAACAACATTATTTCTTGTGCCTCCTGGGCTCTGTCAGAACACTTCTGCCACAGACTCACACCCCCTGCTCTGGTTCTGAGCCAACACTCTCAGGTAACACACACACCTGAGTCACAGCAGCACAGCCCCTCTCACTTTACCACCCAGCACACCTCAAACCAGTCCTGAGCTCCTGCTGGCACTTCCAAGAGCTTGAAGCCCTGCTGGGAAAGCACAGCCAGGTGAGTCAGGGAGAGGGAGAACAAACATTATTTAAGATGTCACTTCACAATATGGAAGTTAACAATAGCTCACACACAACATTTTTTGTGACAGTCAGACAGGTTTTTTAGACCTGTGGTAAAACAGGTGATCCAGGAACCACACAACTCCCACATTACCAGGGATGAGACTATTGGTCTTAGAGCAAAGCAACAGATCTCAATGAACAACACTACTGATACAGATTTTTAAAAGCACATAAGCCAGCAGATGGAGAAGTAAGATCAATCTACAACAACAACACGACAAGGTAAGGAGCTGGAAAATGAGCTTTGCCAGCCAACTACTGTGACAGCAGCACTGTGCAGTGGTCTTGGGCTCTCTGGAAGTACTGTGCATCCCACAGCTCCAACACCACTCAGCCACTGCACTCTCCCTTTACTGTTGTGCCACCAGCTCCTCTCCCATGGCAATTACCTCATTACAACTCCTTCAGTGAGGGCTTCAGTAGCACACACAAACCTTTCATTAAGGTGGCAATAAACTCCTCTTCATTTCCACCAGCCCTCACCATGTATCTCAATTCTACACTCCATGAAATAATGAAATACGTAAACATATTTGTACACTGCAGATAATTTCTGCTACAAATACCCAGCCATGGAGCGTACCTTGGGAAGAAATGGGTTTTTTTTGTGTGTGTGTTCCCATCCTCCCCCAAAAAATGTTATTATGGTATGGCAGGTTTCAAGGAGAAAATTCTGCTTTTGAATGCTTTCATTCTTTCAGGTGTAATTTATGGATTAAGGTGGTTAAAAGACAAATACAGATGCAATATAAATGCTAAATATATCTGCACAGACTGTATTTTATGCCTGAAAATAGTGCCACGTACAATATTAACAGATGGAAACACCGTCTGCTTTGAAAACAAAGCTTTTTCCAAAAAAATAATTTTAATATAAAGGCAACCCAAACTCCAGAAGGCATGAGCATTTTGAAATCCAGAAAATACTTTAGAGCCATGCTTGTAACTTTACCATTACTCCCAGTCTGTTGGGATGATGACAGAACTTGACCTTTTCCCTCTCAATCAGTGCAATTCTCAGACACCACTACAATCACTTTGAAAATATCCTACTTTCAGAGGTAAACTTGAAGACTGAAAGGGAAACTGGGAAAAAGTAAAGTCACAACATGCTATAGACTGATATTTCAGGAAATTGGACACTTGCCTTTGAATTCTGAATGCTTGAGATGAGTAATGCAGACCTTCAAAAGGTGTCAAGCAGCTATCAGATGCTGCTGTACAACCAGAACAGCTCCCATAGGCCGCCTCTAACCCCTCAATCTCCCATATCCTAAACCCCCAGTCCCCTCTCCAAACACAGAGGGCCTGAATCTGACCATTTCCATTCAAACCCCTGCTTTCATGCATGCAAACACACCTATCATTTCCCAAATGTGAGGAAGAGTCACTCCATCCCAAGCCAGTGCATTTGGTACTCCCTAACTTGTTCAGTTTGACAGCCCCTCTCCAGTAACAGCTCCTTCAGACAGGAAGCACAGGTGTCAGCAAGTGGCTGTGCTGCTGCTCCTCCAGACACAATTCCTTCTGTCCCCCCACAGCTCCAGGCCTGCGGGGACAAGGATGCAGAGGGAGAGAGCCCCAGGTGCAACTGCTGCATCTGCTCAGGCACACACACGGCTCCTGCTTCCTCCGGAGGGTTTGCCGAGCACACGTCAAGTTTCACAACCCACATCCTGCCATGCCTTGCAAAGCAGAAGTCAATAAATGCTCATTCTACAAGCCACAGAAGATGACAGCACACAGAAGGTGAATTGGGTGTAATTTCCTTAATTCTCAGCCAAAATTCATCTCTGAAGGGCAGAGGGAGAGGATGGAAAAGGATGTTGAGGCCCCTTTGCATGAGGGATATGAGCCATTGTATACTGGCAAACAGCACCAATGGAACATGCTCTGAAGTATACAAAAATCACTTCCATTAGAGATATGTAGATAAAATATGGCATGTCTCTGGAGAACAATCTTACATCTTTTCATTTGCAGACTTCAGTGAGATTAGCAAAGATCTCCATGCTTCTGACAGCGAGATAGCACCTGGCATGTGCAGGAATGGCTACAGCCAGCCCAGCATCATCTCACAGCTCACTGGCAAACAGGAAAGGGAGTCCATACTGCCAGATTTTACTAGTGCTTTGATGAGTTTTGGGGTTTAGTTTTATGCAATGTACTCTACCTCATAAACCAAACCCTTTTAAAGACTCAGCAGCCTTCAAAAATTTGAGTAAGGAAAGAGAAAAAACCCACACTTATGAGATTTTCACTAAAGCAGTCCATTAAAAATTAAATTACATGACCACAAGCATCTCATCTAGGAATTTCATTTAGTTGACTTCTGGGTAAATTTAATTACTGATCTTCTGCACAAGCATCCTCAAATATATAAACTGTAACAGACCAAGGGGTTGTTCCCAGCCCAGAGATTGAGAAATGTACAACAACCAAGCAAAGAAACAAAGAGAATGAAAACATAGCTCTTTAAGATGTATTTCAGTAACTGCCACACACAAAAAACCTGAAAACTGCTACACACATCCATCTGGCACATGAGGAAGTATCATCCTAAACATACCTCAACTGCTGCTTCTTTTTCAGGTGGGTACCTCCTGCTCATTACTGATTAAGTTACCACTCTAGAGCTCAACAGAAAGGACAAGGAGTTGGCAACATTTGTTTACCATGAAAACTACCATGAGCTTTCTAAATTTGCCCATGCTGTGGAATTTGCCTTCAGCCTCTGTGCTCAACACTACCCAGTCCTCCCCACTGTGCCAGGCAGGAAGGGGGCTCCCAGCCAGAAGTTCCTGGAGTACATCCCACGTGCTCAACACTGAGAAAACTGGGAAAGCTTTCACTTTTGAAACTCCACTTCACTGTTCCCAGGTGGAGTCTTAAGGGCGCTGTTACCTACACTTGCAGCAGCACTGAGAGGCTTCCGACTTAGCTATGACTCCTTTATGTCCACAGCCTGAGCTCAGAGCTGTCAGGACCTTAATTACTGAGCACAGCAAGAGAAGGGGTATTTCATTACTGAGCACAGCAAGAGAAGGGGTATTTCCACAGCAGCAGCACTTTGGGCACTGTCCCCGCACACTTGGGACTGTGGCCATGTGTGTGGTGGCACTGCGGGAGTGCGGGGCGGCAGGGTGAGCAGTGCGGGTGTGGAGGCACAGTGGGCACGGTACCTGGAGCAGCAGGTGGAGTGTCTGTGTGGGGCACAGAGAGCAGCAGCTGGGGGGTGTGGGGTACAGAGAGAAGCAGGTGAATACGTGTGGGGTGTGTGGGTAGGTGCACAGCGGTGAGAGGCACATGTCGGGCACGGAGCCATGGCGGGAAGCTTCCTTTACAAGCAGGGACCTCCTGCTCAGGGCCCGGCCTGCAGACACTACCCCCCTCCAGCGGGTTGAACCCCCACTGCAAACAACAAACAACCTTTTCCCTTCGGGATGCTCTCCATGCCTGCTCCCGCACTGCTGGGCCGCCCAAACCCGCCAGCAGCGAGGTGAGAGCGGTGGGAGAGGGCCCGGCTGCCTGGGAGCCGTCAGGCCCCGCCGCGGGCCGGGGAGCCGCCGTAGGAGCCGGGGGGGAGAACGGACAAAGGGCGGCGGCACCTGCACTCACCAACGGTAGCAACCCTCGCTGGCCTCTAGCGTGAAGTTGACGCGGGTGCCGCGGGTGAAAGGGAGCAGCACCTTGGCGGTGTTGAGCCTGGAGAAGGTGGCGAGGTGCAGGAGGAGGAGGAGAGGCAGCGCCCCGGGCGCGGGAGGAGCCATACTGCCGCCGGCGGGGCCGTGCGGGGCGTGAAAGAGCGGCAGGGCCGGGCACGGCAGGGCAGGGCTGGGCACGGCCTCCACCGCCCTCCGCCCCCCGGGGCCGCACCGCCCTCCGGGGCCGCACCGCCCTCCCTCGTGGGAACTCACGCGGTGCCAATGGCCAGGCGCCGGCTGTTTGGAAAACGTCCTTTTCTCCGGGCCTAGCCCCCAGTGTCTCGTGGAGTCGTGCTCCAGACCCTTCCCCTTCCCCGGCCAGGCTCCAGCACCTCAATGTCTGTTATGTCGTGGGTAGCAAAGCTGAACACAGGGTTCGAAGCGTGGCTTCAGCTGAGCCCAGCACGGAGGGACGGTCACTGCCCTGGTCCTGCTGCCACAGCAGTGCTGGAACAAGCCGGGTGCCATTGGCCTTCCTGGCCCCCTTCATGTTCCCCGGACACACTGGTGCTAACAGCTACACTGAGAAACTGTTCATTCATTACCACAGCATCTCAGAATGGTTTCGGTCAGAAGGGGCCTTAAATCACCGACTCCCACCCCCGCCCTGGGCACCTTCCACAGTCCCAGGCTGCTCCAAGCCCTGTCCAACCTGGCCTTGGGCACTGCCAGGGATCCAGGGGCAGCCACAGCTGCTCTGGGCACCTGTGCCAGGGCCTCTCCGCCCTCACAGGGAGGAATTTCTTCTTAACATCTAATCTCAAACCCCTCTCTTTCAGCTTGAAGCCACCCTCCCTTTTCTTGTAACCCCGGGCCCTTGCAAATAGCCTCTCCCCATCTTTTTTGTCAATTCCTTATGGTACTGGAAGGCCACAATTAAGTCACCGCAAAGCTTCTCCAGGCTGAACAAACCCAATTGTCCCAGCCTTTCCTTGTATGAGTGATGCTCCATGTGTGAAGGATCTGCTTGTCCTTACCTATGACAGAAGCATGGTACACGTATGCATCAGGAGAATGGATTTCAGGAAGGTCACATGCATGTTGGCGATCCTTAAAAGATCCTTAAATCCTACTCAGAAGATCAGCTTGCTGTCCAGGAACATGAGCTAAAAGTTTACCCAGCTTTAATTTAGGTGGTATTACCAAAGTTAGTCAATTCTCATTTATTCTAAGCAAGTAAACTTATACAGGACGTTCTCTTTACATAGGAGCACTATTTGCACTATTTATTCAGCTTGTGTTTTATTTATCAGTACCTCAGCAATGCTGTTCCACTTTCTATCTCAGAGGAATGTGTGCTGCTGGACAGTTCAGTTCTCCCTGCAGCTTCTGTTGTGTGTTATACTCATTTTCTGATTAACGATCATGAAATTGTATGGTCTGATTTAGAGAAGAGCTGAACTATGCAGCTGCAATTTAAGTTAATAGGAGCTGGGCCTAGAAAGATGTGTGATATTAAAGGAGTTGGCAAATCAAGCTCTTGCACTTTAAATTGCCCCCCAAAATACTGAGGGTTGTTTATCTTCTTTACTATTTCTCTCAGTGAAGTTGGAAGCTTTCTTTGTAGACATGTTAGGAAGATAAGTTCAGTAAAGACTGGAATATTAGGGAGGAATGTATAAAATTGCCCATGGCTAAAGAGTACAATGTGTTTACAGTTAGTACAATTACAACTGAGTAAATAAGAGGTAGATAATGAGTATTTTGCAGCCTGTGTTGTGAATGAGGTGAGGAAATGTCTGTATCCTAATACTTCCTAGCTTTAAAAGCAGAGTGTGCAATCTCAGAATTTATTTCCTTTCTCTCATCAGCAGCGGTGGTGATGAGTATTCAATGTGAGAAGAATAATTTTCCAGTAGCAAATACTTCTTAGACTTGAGTTCTTTTCATAAGGATCAGCAACGTGCAGTTGGGACCTTAAAGCCTATTGATGAAACATGACAGTGAAGTATTGCAAGTAAACATCCAACACACCTTTCAGTGCATACCTAGTGGTTTTAAGAACAGAGTAAGGCAGGGGACATTGATGAGCAAATCTACAGTTTCCATTATATGGTAAAATTACCAAGTGAATTGTGTGCTCCCTTGAATTGTAAGTCATGCATTGCAGCACTGTGTTAGCATTTCTTTTGGCCAGAGGAGGCTGAGCTGGGGGGCAGCCAGTGCAGTCAGGGTGTGCTCTGAGGAGTCCCTGCCTCAGGGGTAGGAAGGACCCACTAAAACATCAGGGGCTGACTTAGCAGCGTTGCTGCACTGCTCCACTTTTCCTTTCTGCGCTGCTGTGAGATCCATAGGAGTCAGCACAGCCCTCCTGCCAGGACAGACAGTGCAAACACCTCCTCTCAGGGTTTCCCGGTGTGCCGGAGAATGGGAGCAGGATACACCTGCCAGGAATCGGAGGTAATTTTACAGACATATCAATGTACACCTGAGTAAGTCTGATAAAGAACACAAATGGAAATGTCTTGGTCACAAAGAATGCGATTACAGAGCGATAAGAGGGAGTGCTTTAATGAGCTGCTTAAGGAGGGAAATAGGCAAACAATAAATGGTTGTTCCCTAAGAAGCTGAGCCTTTTGTGGAAGAATTTCAGGAGATTTTAGAGGCAATCAAAATACATGCAATAAATAACAAAACACCTGGTGCTGATCATGTTTCTACTGGAATATGAAATGAAAAGGGAGAGAATTACTGACAGATTTTACAAACTCATTTGGTTGGTCTGAAGATCTGAAAACACTGCCAAGGAACCAGACAGACATGTAGTCTGATCAAATCTTTTAAATCTATCAATTTCTGAGCAAAATATATTTTTCATAAAGCTAGAAAAATGTGTGTCAATATATTATTAGGTGATCTGTTGACAGTGAAATAATTTTAAATCCTTGTTCAAGAAAAGGAAGTATTTGAATGGCACAGTGATAAAGGACCATCTGGACAAGAAACACCTGGCTTAATTTTCAGGCATTTCATATTTTTAAATGTCTGAGTGATTTAAAATATTTTAAACTTATATTTGAAGCAAAAGAACACACCCCCCAAGAGAGCCCAAACCCAAACAACAAAACCAACTCTGAATAAATGCAACTTAGAAGGTAAAACTTCAGCAAAATGGTAAGGCAATGAGGTGTGGAGGGTTATTTTAAAGTGTACTGGGTGAGGATGACTCAAACCAGCTCCAATCCTAACCCCTGCAGGTATGTCTGTACTTGTGTGTTAACAGTGTAGGACCAGCTCTGTGAAGTATCAGCAGCTGAATGCATTAGATACAATTTACTTGTAAGAGCAGTTTAATTAAGCTGAAATAATCAGGGCTCACCCAGTAGAATGATGAAAAACATTGTCCATTGCCACCTGGCTCCCACAGCCTTTTTGATCCCCTTGCAGTGCCCAGTTCCCTGAGGCAGAAGGGGATCCCAGCACACCATGGAAATGGGTCTGATCTGTGCTCCTATTCTAGATTGGGATCCTGACTTGGATGATTTAGAAATGCATCTGAATGACGGCTTGAAGACCTTGCCAGATGCTGAAGGCAAGTTCTCAATGTACCTTTCCTGACAGAATAATCAGTGTCAATGTGGCAAGAGCTCCCTTCTGCCATAGTTCCTCTGAAGGTTGATGGGTTCAGGAAAATTTGCTCTGCTCCTTTCTCAAGCCCTGAGTGATCCCACAGGATCACTGTCAGTGGGAGGAAGGAGCATTTAGCTGTCCATCTTCCACCCACGTGCAATGCCAGAGTGTCATTCCGTGTGCTCTGTGCTGACAGGGGGAAGGGCAGAGAGGGAAGGGCCAGGCCAAGGGCTGTGCCCCGGGGCTGAGCCTTGGGTGCAGCCTGAGGATCTCCTACAGTGCCACAAGAGCTGTTCTGTCCTGCCTTTCTTTGCAGCTGAACCTGTTGGTGAAGGTGGTGCAGCTTCCCCACCCATACCCATCACTGAGCCTCTGGGAGATGCTGAGGGTAGGTCAAGGCCTTTCCCCCTGCGAGAGCTGCCAGCTCAGAGCCCAAAGCTCAGCCAGGGGGGCATCGCTGCAGGTGCCAGGACAGAACCATGCACAAGTGTGCCCTCGCCCTGGGCCATCCCCTCACCGCTCCTGCGGCTCAGTGCTGCCCGTGCAGATCTGCAGAGATGACAGAAGCTTCTGCGGCTGTTGAGTTTCAGGTGTGGCTGCAGGGAGGTCTTTCCCTGGTCCTTTGGTAGATGCTGCTCAAAAGCCCAGCTCCCATCGCAGGGGTGAGTAGCGTGTCCCTGCTGACACCATAGGCTGAGCACGGGTTTTGTAAAATCCTCTGGGAAATGGAAATGTTTTGCTCTAAGGTCCTCCAACAGGGAACAGTAAAGCTCCAGGATACAAGAAGCCCCATGGGCCATCTGAACACATGAGGCAAATGCTGAAGGAAATGCTGCAGGCAGGACAAAGTGGGTGCATTTCCCTCAGCCTTCTCCTGGGACTCAGCCGACGGGGCCTTTCCCTGCACATCTGGACAGGCCCTGCCCGGCACAGCAGGAAGGGATCCATGGCAGCCTCACTGCCCCGCTGCTGCTCTCACAGCCTGCAGGGCTGTTTCCCAGCCTGGCCTGGCTGCAGCTTCTCCCC
The DNA here is from genome assembly GCF_048771995.1 of Taeniopygia guttata. NCBI lineage: Eukaryota > Metazoa > Chordata > Aves > Passeriformes > Estrildidae > Taeniopygia > Taeniopygia guttata. The sequence continues at coordinate 337,243 of NC_133031.1, forward strand.
AGCTTCTGCAGGAAGGCATTTGGCACCAGCTGACAGGGAGCCCCAACTGCACCATTGTCCATGCACAGCCTGACATCCCCTGCAATTTCCCAGTCTCCAGGCAGATCAGGAGGGGTGGTGGATTGGAGAAGGGAAGGTCCTGTCCAATCCCAAAAGCTCATCTGATTTCCTGATCCTTCATTCCATGACTTTGACCAGTATTGGCTTATGAAGATGGCACCTCCCCGATGGGGAACAGTCCCATCTCATCCAGCTGTGCCTTTGCTTTCTCAAGCGATGAACCAGGAGTCTCTACAGAAGGTGGCTGTTCCAGAAAGAAGCAGTGGCCTAGTGCCAGCCTTTACTGCAGGAGGGCAGGCAGTTCCAGGCACTGGCACAGGAGGTAATTGCTCCAGTGTGTCTTGACAGGGCCTGACACTGTCCCCTGGGGCTGGGGGAGCTGTCACGGGGCAGGGAGGGCCAGGGCTGGCAGGGGCTGCTCAGGGATGGGTTTGGCCCCTGTCCCTCCAAGCAGAGATGGCCCAAGCAGCTGTGCTGGCCCCGGGCTCTCCTGCCGGCCTGCTGGGCTTTGTTGGGTGGCACAGCCTGTGCCAAGGGGTGGCAAGGTGCCTGCAGGCCCCAGCTCTGGGGCAAACAGAGAACGTCCTGGCCGCATCCACCGTGCTGCCAGCTCAGCAGTGCAGCACAGTGCGGGCTCACGCTCCCCATTGTTCCCACAGAAATGCTTGGCAAATCCAGTACAAATGCCCAGAATCCACCGAGCACCCCAAGAATTGTCTGCCCCCAGGATGTGCCCCCTGGTCCTGCATGATAGGCACAGTGGTGACACTGTTCTCTGTGCCACTTGTGCTGATGGGCTGCTATCTTGGCATTCAGAAGCTGTACGAGAGCAGACGTTCAGTTGTTGATTTTTCTCCCCACTTTTCTTGTAGCTCTGCTCATAGCAGGGGTAGCCTGACTCGTAGTCATGCTGCAGTGGAGCTGTGGCCAGTCCATGGCTGTCCAAAGAACTCTGCTGAGGGTTCTGCTGCTGCCCAGTGCTTTCCTTGGCCTCTTCATTGCTGGGCCTTGTCCTGGGGCCCCGCTGGGGCTGCAGCCAGTGCTGGCTCCCACTGAGGCTGCCTGGCCAAGAGCAGCCCCAGGGGCACAGGGCAGAGGCACAGCAAGTTCTCAACAATATTTGGGCAACACAGTTCAAGACAGGACACTGCTTATTTAGTAGCTGCTGTAAAGTTTCATGGTAACAGTGATGTTACCCGTCAAGCAAATTTGTTCCAGTTCAGTGTTTAAAGAAATCCAACCAATGAAGGTTTGGCTTTGGCCTTGAGGCTTTGCTCTTTGCGTGAGCCCTGTTCTGGATTGATTCCTACTCAGTCTTGGAGCCAGTTGTGGGTGAAGACTCATCCCAGCCCTGACCCTTGGCAGGTCTGGGCTCAAAGGGATGGCCAAGGCTGCACTGCACATGACTGGTGTTCAGGGCCCCATTATCAAAGGCTTTGAGAAGTTTAAAATATTCTATTTTTACCACATAGTTTTCTTCATAGAATTCCTTCCCTTTTTTAAAACTTAGTTTTAAAAAAACTTAGTTTAAAAAAACCCGTTCTTTTCAAGAGCTTATTCTAGTTATTTGATATAGCGGATGATGGTCTAATTACTCCTCGGCTGAATTAGAAAACCGTAAGTACAATAATATGAAATAATATTTACACTCTTATGTCTTTCACAGATTCTTGAAACTTATGTTGGTTTGATGTCACCAACAGAAGAGTTATGCTCTGCTTTTAGTTCAAACAAGAAGCAGCCCCGGAATCTGTTGAGAAGAGTCTCTTCACTTCATAGCTAAAGCAAACTGCCAGCGTTCTCTTTTTCCGGCTCTGGGCAGGAAGATAAAAATCTATCAGCAGAAAATACTCAAGTGAAGTGACTGATATGAATTAGGGATTTGGTCTGTTTGCTCCCTAACCCCAAAGTTCCTCAGAGCTGCAGCTCCCTGCTCTCTTTGCAGACAGAGGCTGGCTGTGGCTGACGGCCACGTGCCTGGCCTGGTGCACACCAGATGCACACACGAGCTGAGGGATCATCCCTGCACACCCCATCCTGGGAGAACCGAGTTCATTGAGGATTCTGGCACGGTGTTATGGCACGGCAGCAAAAGAAGGCAAAAGAAAGGCTAGAATTGGCACCATTCCAACCACTTTATATTTTGCCGTGTGTAATGGAGATAGAAACTACAAGGTTCCTGTTCATGCACAATTTGCTGTCTGAGAGCATTCAGTTCTCCGGTCACAGGGTCTTGCAGGTCTGTGTCTGAGATGACTTTTAAAAACAAAAACAACCTTTATGTGCAACACCTGTGTATCAAAACTTCATCATACAAGGTCGTTTCTACTGTTAAGGTGATGAAAAAAAACCAAAAAAGCAAAAAACAAATGCAAAACTGTGACCAAATAAAACAGGCAAACAAAACAAGCACCAAGAAAAAAAAAAAAAAAAACAAAAACTAAGCCAACACAATCATCCCCACAAATGCAGAAAAATACAAAAATCAGGTGAAGGAGGCAGAGATCCAGGAACAACAAATGGGCAGAGGAACTACAGGAAGGTCAGCTAATAAGAAAGGAGAGAGAATAAGTGGCTACGGCATCAAACTAGCTGGGGAACCTGAGGTACTGTTCTCACCCTCCTGAAAACAATCTGACATAAAAATGAACAGCAACATAAATGATGATGATTGTGATAATGGGAGTCTGCATGTTTAGCTTTAATATATCCATTGTGTGTGAGTTGAGTTTTCCTTCTTAAATCACATCATCTGGAAAGGGTTTGTTTCTGTGCAAAGAAAAATAACTCCAGTGGAAAAGGAGGCCGGCTTGGAAAACATTGAAAGCAAGAGCTAAAAAGAAAGTACCTGTTTTTAATGTTGTTTTGTTGGTTTGCTGTTTGTTCATGGGTTTTTTGTCTCTCTTAGAAAGCAGCCCCCTGGATGTTAATGCACACAACATGTTGTTTGTAAAGGGCTGTCTTTGCAAAAAACCTTGCAGTTTTGTGATGCAAGACAGAAACAGCTTCCCTTGGGCTCCAGCTGGAAGGCTTGGAAATGTGTTCCAGAAACTCCTGATAGGACAGACTCTGATTAACACAATTTAAGGTGATGAAGTTCAAGATGTAAGTTATGCAGTCAAATAATCAGAGCATTTAAATGCCAAGCAGCAGGAAAGGGCTGTGCATTGGAATGATAGGAAACAGACACAGAGGCATAATGGACAAATTTCTCAGGCAAACCAGACCAGAAATACTGGGAGCACAAAGGGGGACACCCAGGATGTTATAAATAAATTCACTTTCATAGGCGGAGTTATTGATGGTTAATTATATGTTATTATGGATTGTTAATTATTATAATGACTTGTTATATAATTAATATGGTAAGTTACTGAGTTGAATGTATGTACAGTTGTTTAAGTGTATGTATATGGCTACTAAACAGAGAAAGGGGGGTGGTAAGAAGGTGCAAGAGTAAGAATCTTCTAGAAAAGTCACATCCTAGGGTGATGACAGCAACTGGAACTAGGACTGGGAAACGAGCCACCCAGTAAGATTGCTGTGTTCCAAAATGATTGGTCAGGACTGCATCCTCTTACAGAGCTGTCAGCAACCCAGAAAAGGACCAGTGGGCCAGAGGATCCAAAGCGCAACAATCAAGCACCCCCAGGAGACTTTAAAAAATCCCTGGGTGCGGAGCACCCGGGCTCTTTCGAGGGTACCTCGTGCCCGCAGGAACACCTTGTTACACAGCACTGTTAGAGCTACCTCTGGCTTGTCGTGCAGGCCTTAGGCTTACCCTAAGGCCTCGTCCTCTGTTGTTCTAAGCTTTAATAAACAGGCACATATTTTTTTTAAAAGCCATCAGCCTTTTTTTAATTTAAATTTGCCTGTTTACCACAAGGAGGCCCAGCAAATCCTTGCTGAGGACCCATTTCAGAGCTGGAGGTAAGGTCCATGTCCTGACTGTTCTCACTTCACAGGGCTGGAGGCCTGGAGTGGCAGTGCCTGAACAGCACCTTCCTGCCCACAGTACCAGCCTCGATGGCTGCCTCGGGACCTGGCTGTGGTAAGATAGGGACAGGCGAAGCGGAAGATTACCGGAATGTCACGGAAAGATAGACCCCTTCCCCCCCTCTCTCTCCCCTGCTTATCTGCTACCCCAGGAGTCAGAAAAGAATGTAGCCACACCTGTCCTGGTAAAATTCCACTACCCACTATCCTCCGAGACCCCAAACCCCCCTCTGACGTAGCAAAGACTCCTAAACCTATATAAACCCAAGAAATAGGATAATAAACGCTTTTCAACCGTCTGCCATATTGGTGTATGCGTGTGTTGATTAGCCCGAGTGGCTTGGACGAGACCAGGCCGCCGTGCTGCCTTATCTGAACCAGGCTCCTGGTTGTCTTTCATAAAGACAACATACTGGTGCCGGAAACCCGGGACAAAAGAAGAAAAATTTGCCCGGCGGACGGGTTTCACCTGGACAGAAGCAGCGGCCAGGACGGCGGGACCGTACCCAGGCGTAAGGGGAGACGTCCCCCTAGGATCCGCGGGCGTCATGGACGCAATGGCAAGGATCGTGAGTGCTATTTATTCACAGTGGGGTATTGGGTGTAAGCTCAAGGATTTTCATCTTGCCATGGCGAGATTGCTTGAGCTAGGGGCAATCGAGCGTCCCGTGGATGTATTACATCCGGAAATATGGGACAAATGCACTGCCGCGCTAGCCGAAGACACAAAATCTTCCGGCAGCGGCAGAAATCTTAAAGCATGGGGGAGAGTAGAAAAAGCCCTACGCAAAGCGATAGAGGAGCAGGAGACATGGACCGCGGCGCGCACGTGTTTATTAGTTACTCGTAAACTCGGCGTGGGGGCGGGGACGCAGACTGCCCCTGAGAGCGATTCGCTCGGCGGCGGGGACCCAGGGGGGCTCAGCGCGACACCCGCTCCCCCAGATCAGAGCCCACCCCCCCCCGCAGGAACCCCCCGCGACACCCCCGCCGCCGAAAATCCCCAAAAACCCCCCCCCCCGCGCGAACCCCCCGAGAGACCGCATATTCCTCCGAGCCGCCGCCGCCGCCCGCCCGCGATCCGATACCGGAGACGCAAGAGCACGCGGAGCGCTTCTGGCAAGGGCTGCTAAAAGAAGCCCGAGCTGCCGAAACGGCGGTTTGGGAAGACGGCGCGGCCACGCCGCCCCCATATCCGTTTGAAAATGGCGCCGGGAGCGAGGGAGAGGGGCGGGGCTCGGGCGGTCCCGGCGCGAACACCCGGGGGGAGCGCGATCTCGGGAATGCGCGCGCGCGGGAGAAAGGGGCGGAGGGCGGCGCGGGACACAGAACCAATCGGCAGCTGCGCCGGGAGCCGCCACCATATAAGGGAAAAACCACCCCCCGCGGTAGGCGCGGCGAGCCGGGGGGGCGGGAACGGCCCCTCCCCCGAGGGGGGGAGCGAGCCCGGGGCCGAACAAAACGGCATGGAGCCCCGGAAGTACGCTGGCACTCGTCTTCCGGCTCAGAGAGCAGCAACAGCTCCAGCAGCTCAGGGGAGCTGACGGAAGCTAGCGATGGCTCCGATTCAGACGAAACGGAACCGGCACGGCTTGAAACAAAGCCGGGTAAAGCTCTAAGCCGCGCCGAAAAACAAATACAATACGAATCAGCCCAGTTTACTGACTGGGGGAAAATAAAGATAGCTTGTGCTGAATGGTCCCCGGCGGCCGCCATACAAGCCTTCCCAGTCCGGCTTACCGGTCCGGAAGGGAACCAACAAAGGGTCTATACCCCGATAAACCCAAAAGATATACAGTCAATTGTCAAAGCCATTGCGGAAAAGGGGATCAACTCGGCTATAGTTACTACGTTGATCGATGGTCTTTTTAGCAATGATGACTTGCTTCCCTTTGATATCGAACGGATAGGGCGGATGTTATTAGACGGAGCGGGAATGATCGTTTTTAGGCAGGAGTGGGAGGATAATTGCAGAAAGCAGCTAGCCCAGGCGTCCGGCGCGCGGCAGCCCCTACACAGGTCGAGCTTATCCAGACTGATAGGAAAGCATGATGATATGATCACACCACAGCAGCAAGCTGCACAGATGCAGGCTGAGGAGGTCAGAGCGACCACTCGGGCTGCTAGAGAGGCAATTCGTGCCGCCTCCCGAGTCGTGGCTAAGCCAGCACCATGGTCCACCGTGAGGCAGGCAGAGAGCGAAAGCTTCACACAGTTTGTGGATCACCTGCAGGCAGCGATAGATTCCTCTACCCTGCCGGCAGAGGCAAGGGGCCCCGTGGTGGCCGACTGCCTGCGTCAGCAGTGCAACTCCGTCACTAAGGATATCTTACGTTCCCTGCCAGCCGGGGCTAGCCTGGCGGACATGATCAGACATGTAGTGAGGGAGGAACACCTGACGCCCATTCAGGCAGCTGTCCACACCCTGACCAATGCCATGGCGTGTTTCAAGTGCGGGGAGGCGGGTCACATCGCGGTGAGCTGCCCACAGCCGGCACGGCGGCCCGCCGCAGCGCCTCCGCCCCAAACGCGCCCACGGGGATCCTGCTGGGGCTGCGGGAGGAAGGGACATCTTGCTAGGGAATGCAGGTCCCGGCTCCAGGGAAACGGGAAGGGGAGAGGGCCAGCGGGCCGCACCCAGCCTCCTCCCGCTGCGAATATGAGGCGGCCCATCCATGCCAACCCCCAATGGGGCGGGGAGCCCTCGTACCCCATTCTCCCACAGGAAGCAACCAACTTCATACCCCTGCCAGCGAGTATCACGGCACAGCCTGCGGCGCCTTCGTACCCACCGCCACCGCAAGCAGCGCCTGTGCCACAGGGTCAGCAGGGGGCGCTCCAGAACAGGACAACCCCTGGGTGGCCCTGGCCCTAAAAATAGGGAGGGAACCCCCGAAAATCTGGGGGACATGCCGCCTTTATGACAGTCAGGACCCTCATGTAATAGGACTTCAGTTTTGGGCAGACACAGGAGCAGACTGCACAATCCTACCCCAAGCCCTGTGGCCCCGACACTGGCCGTACAAGGAAGTATCCCCAGTGAACGGGGTGGGGGGGCTGTCCCGGGCCTGGAAAAGCACCCAATTGGTAGCTATAACGCTCCATACAAAGAAAGGACCAGAACAAACAGTAGCAATCCACCCCTATATCTTGCAAAACTCCCCACCCCTGATAGGAAGGGACGTTCTCGCCATGCTAGGAGTCAGGATTACAAATTTATGATGAGGGCCACTGCTGTGCACCCACTGCTGCCAATCAAACTCACTTGGAAATCACCAGACCCCGTATGGGTTGAGCAGTGGCCCCTGTCAAAGCCTCGAATGACAGCCTTGCTGGAACTGGTCGACCGCGAGCTACAAAAGGGCCACATCGAACCCTCCACCAGCCCGTGGAACACCCCTGTGTTTGTAATCCCCAAGAGATCAGGAGAAGGCTACCGCCTCGTCCACGACCTGAGGGAGGTAAACAAAACAATTCAGCCCATGGGTCCAGTTCAGACACTGCTGCCCGCGAACTCAGCCATCCCCGAAGGGCAGCCGTGCGCAGTGCTGGACATCAAAGACTGCTTCTTTTCAATACCCCTGCATGTCGAGGACAAAGAACGGTTCGCCTTCTCCATCGTGTTCCCGAACGGCGAGCGACCTAACCTCCGCTTCCAATGGAAGGTGCTACCTCAAGGCCTTGTGGACAGCCCGACCATATGCCAGATCACCGTGGACAGGGCACTGATGCCAGTCCGACACTCCCACCCTGCTGCGACCATCATTCAGTACATGGACGACATCCTCGTCGCCGCACCATCGGCAGGCCAAGTGGATCACCTAGTGTCCACGATCACGGAAACCCTCCAGGCCAACGGCTTCGAGATCGCGAACACGAAGATCAAGAGAGGACCGTGCGTGACCTTCCTGGGAGTGGGGATCACAAACTCCTACGTGACCCCACCCAGGATAAAGGTCCGCCGAGACATCAAGACCCTCCACGACATGCAGCGACTCGTAGGATCTCTGCAGTGGCTCCGCAACATCATCCTAGTTCCGCCAGAGGTCATGGACCCCCTGTATGACCTCCTGAAAGGAAAACACCCGTGGGACCCCAAGGAGCTGACGCCGCAAGCAACGAAATCCCTCGACTTCATTGAACGTCAGATGTCCACCAGCCTGCTTGCCAGGTGGAACCCGAGCATACCACTGGACTTATACGTCCACTTCACGCAGAAGGGAGGAGTGGGAGCACTTGCCCAAGGACCTTCCGAAAAATCCCAGCCGATCCAGTGGGTGGTCCTCGGAAGACCGACTCACGCATTCTCCCCAGGAGTTGAGTGCATTGCTAACCTCATCACGAAAGGCAGGAGACTCGCCCTGAGACACCTGGGAACCGAGCCGGCAAGGATCCACCTCCCCTTTCGCAAGCGACCGACCACGGAGTCAACTGCAATATCGGAGCACCTGGCCCTCGCTCTCACCGGCTTCGGAGGAGAAATCTCCTACGCCACCAAACCACCCTGGACCCAGCTACTGACCATCGTCGACATAGATGTGCCACCGAAGGTCATGGACCGACCGCAACCAGGACCAACGGTCTTTACAGACGCCTCCTCCATGACTTCTACCGCAGCAGCAGTGTGGCAGGCAGGAGAAACATGGCATTGTGTCAAAACGTGTGACCCCACGCTGTCAGTGCAACAGCTGGAAGCAGCAGCAGTGGTCTTGGCATGCGGACTTTTCCAGGACGAACACCTCAACATCGTGACAGACTCTATATTCGTGGCAAAGCTCTGCCTAGCCATGTCAAGACCAGGTGTGTCAACATCCACGACGGCCTCCATGCTTGAAGAGGCACTCTCCTCACGCCAGGGCACCGTGTCCGTCATCCACGTCAACAGCCATAACCCAGTCAAGGGCTTCTTCCAGACTGGCAACGACAAAGCAGATGCTGCAGCGAAGGGAGTGTGGACACTGCAGGAAGCTCGTCAACTGCACGAGTCACTCCACATAGGGGCCAAAGCACTGGCAAAAAGATGCGGGATCTCGACAGCAGACGCGAGGCACGTGGTGGCCACCTGCCCTCACTGCCAGAAGTCACCCCTATGGACCGGTGGAGTCAACCCGAGAGGCCTCAAGGCATCAGAAATCTGGCAGTCAGACTTCACCCTCTGCGAACTGCTGAAGCCCCGAGCATGGCTTGCAGTGACAGTGGACACCTACAGCGGAGTGATCATAGCGACACAGCATCTCAAACCCAACTCGAAGGCCACGATCCAGCACTGGCTGACAGTTATGGCATGGCTTGGTATCCCCAAGCAAATTAAAACTGACAATGCTTCCAATTTTATCTCTAAATCAGTGCGAGAATTCGCCTCAGTGTGGGGTATCACCTTAGCACAGGGAATCCCATATAACAGCACCGGACAGGCCATTGTCGAGCGAGCAAATCAGACCCTAAAAGCCAAGTTAGAAGTGTTGGCAAAGGCAGAGGGCTTTGCCAATTCCATCCCCTCAGGAGACCACACGCGTATGCTAGCAACCGCGCTGCTAGCACTGAACCAATTTCCTAGGGGAGATGAAGCAAACAGTCCCATTCGAAAACATTGGGCCACCCAGACACTAGAGGAGGGCCCACAGGTCATGGTCAAAAACGAGCTAGGCGAGTGGGAACGGGGCTGGAGACTGGTGCTTACGGGACGGGGGTACGCGGCAGTTAAAAAGGAGGGCAAGATCAGGTGGTGTCCACTCAGGTCGATCAAACCTGACCTTAAGAATGAAACTAATGGAAAACTGTGAGTTTTCGTTCGCAGGACACGCTCGTGGACCGTCCCCGCGACACACACACACCTGCTCCAGAGGGAGACAACGGACCACCAAGCCACCAGACAGAGCCTGAGCGTCCCACGGCGGTGAGACCCAGACTCGCACAGTGTCTCTGTGCAATCCTGCTGATGGGGTTTGTGGCCGGGGGGCAAGCCGACCCAGGCCACTACCCTCACCAGCCGTTCAGATGGGTCATGCAACATCTCTCAAGCGACAAGGTGTTCAAAGAGGTCACCACCGCAAACGCTCCATCCTTCGTATTCCACATAGCCGATCTGTTTCCAGGGCAACCGAAAACACGGCCCATAAACCCACGTATCGTACTCATGTACATATCCTATTGGTGCCCAGCGTCCAACCCAGGGAAAAGGTACTGTGACTACCCGGGGTGGGGACATTGTGGGTATTGGGGTTGCAAAACCATTGTTACAGATGCCAGACCATGGGCAGACGGGTGGCAACCACAGGAGCCCGACAAATTCTTACAGTTCACCTGGGCACCCTTTGGCTGCGGAGACCACACTGCACAGCCTAGACAACGGGCATGCGTAAGTTATAACATGACTGTCCTACAGCCAGATCACCCTTGCTGGGCCACGGGTAGAACATGGACAGTGGTCCTCAAAGGACCAAGGAGGTGGGTGAATGTGGGAATTATCAGGCTCCAGCCGCCAACGCCTCGACCAGTGGGACCCAACAAAATTATCAGAAATGTGCTGGGAGGGAAAAACACAACCCACCTCAAAACCCTGACCCCAAAAGCCACTGACACCCCGACCGGCCTTGAAGATACCCCCCAGATAGGCCGCATGGCTGAGTCAGACCCAAACCCAATCTTTCGTATGCTAGAAGCTACCTTTTTAACCCTAAACGAAACCAAACCGAACCTAACTAACCCCTGTTGGCTTTGCTATGATATCAAACCCCCTTTTTATGAAGGCATTGCTTTGGACACCCCCTTCAGTTACTCCTCGGCCAGCGCCCCTCACCAGTGCAGGTGGGACACTCCCCGCAGAGGAATCACCCTGAGTCAAATCACAGGACAGGGCAGATGTTTTGGGAGTGCAACCTTAGCGAAGCAGAAAGGCAACTTCTGCACTAAAGTTGTCAAACCTAACAGAAAAACTAGCAAGTGGGTGATCCCATCTGCGTCTGGGATGTGGGTTTGCCAAAGGTCCGGAGTGAGTCCTTGTGTGTTCCTTGACAAATTCAATGATTCTACTGATTTCTGTGTCCAAGTTCTGATTGTCCCCAGGGTCTTGTACCACTCAGACGAAGAAATATACCATCTTCTCGAGGAACCTGACAGACTCCACAAAAGGGAAATCATCACAGGTATAACTATCGCGATGCTGCTCGGCCTGGGAGCAGCTGGCACCGCCACGGGCGTCTCAGCCATCGCAACCCAGCAACACGGACTCTCTCAGCTGCAAATGACCATCGACGAGGACCTGCAGAGGATCGAGAAATCCATCTCCTATCTGGAGAAGTCAGTCTCTTCACTTTCAGAAGTAGTTTTACAAAATAGGCGGGGACTTGACCTTTTGTTTATGCAGCAGGGAGGATTGTGTGCAGCTTTGAAGGAGGAATGCTGCTTTTATGCAGATCATACAGGAGTCGTTAAAGACTCCATGGCAGAACTCCGAGACAGACTGGCTCAGAGAAAGAGAGACAGGGAGACCCAGCAGAGCTGGTTTGAATCCTGGTTCAATCAATCACCTTGGCTCACCACTTTAATTTCCGCCCTGGTAGGTCCACTGGCAATACTGCTTTTGGCTATTACCATAGGACCATGCCTGCTGAACAAACTAGTCTCGTTTGTTCAAGCCCGTCTGGAAAGGGCAAACATTCTGTTCGTAGGCCACCAACAAATGCTATAAACCAAAAAACTGCAAACACAGTCAGTAGCTAAAGCCTTCAGCACCTGCCTTAAAAAATCTACCCTGATCTACTAAACCACCCTTTCCTTAACAAGTTACAAGTCTGTACCTCACTCCAATGCCTCTATCTACAACTACCTCATTTTGTATGTGATAAGGAGGGGGGAGATGTGGTAAGATAGGGACAGGCGAAGCGGAAGATTACCGGAATGTCACGGAAAGATAGACCCCTTCCCCCCCCTCTCTCCCCTGCTTATCTGCTACCCCAGGAGTCAGAAAAGAATGTAGCCACACCTGTCCTGGTAAAATTCCACTACCCACTATCCTCCGAGACCCCAAACCCCCCTCTGACGTAGCAAAGACTCCTAAACCTATATAAACCCACGAAATAGGATAATAAACGCTTTTCAACCGTCTGCCATATTGGTGTATGCGTGTGTTGATTAGCCCGAGTGGCTTGGACGAGACCAGGCCGCCGTGCTGCCTTATCTGAACCAGGCTCCTGGTTGTCTTTCATAAAGACAACACCTGGCATTTGGCCCTGCACTTGCTGCAGGAGTCCCTGCCCAGGTTCCCTGCTGGCCCAACCTTCGCACCCATCTCAGAACCTGGGTTCCCAAGGGGGCCGCCTCAAGTGGTTGCCAGGGACCTGAGGCCATGGCTGCCCCACTTTTGGCTGCACGATGCTGATGTCAGAGTGGCCATTGTGACCTGTGCAACCAAGGCCTCAAAAGGGAAGGCTGGGCTCAGGCCGTGTGTCAGTGCGACCTGACAACAGGAGGAGAAGGCAGGGCAGGGACTCTGCTGCCCAGGGACCAGAGGAGCCCCACAGCTCAGGCTCCGGGCCTGTGCTGCAGGCTCCCCTGCCTCTCCCTGCCCAGAATCAGCGGAGGAACAGCCAGAGCAGACTGCGGTGTTCCTCGAGGCGACGACGGGAGGAGAAGGCGGGCAGGAGCAGGGCTCAGCAGGGCTCAGCAGGGAGTAGTGCCCTCGTGGCTCTGGGCCTGTGCTGCAAACTCCCCACCCTCCTCTTTCTCCCAGACAGAGAGAACCAGCACCTGGAGGAGACTGTGACGTGTCTGGACAGGGACTCGCTGCTGACGGCTGCCATGTGTGACAGCAAGCAGGAGGGCCCTGGTGCCAGGGAGCCAGGTGAGGGCAAGGACACCCTCCCACAGCCAGGCCCAGGGGCTCCTGTGGCAGGCGTTGTGTGGGGCCCAGAGCAGAGGCAGGGGGAGGCAGGAGCTGCTCAGCCATGCCGCGGCTGGGAGCCTCCTTCCTCCCCAAGTGGGGCCCAGCTGGGCCAGGGGGCAGCTCTTGGGACACCCGTGCCCGCAATGGCCCCTGCTCTCCAAGGCCTCCAGCCCTGCCCATCAGCCAGGCAGGCCGGCAGGGACAGAGCAGCCCTTGGGGCCGATGCTGCTGCAGCCAAAGAGCCCCGCAGAGGTGCTCATGCCCGCTGCCATTGGCTCTGTGCCCTGCAGTGTGCATGCTGTGTCGCCGTGCAGAGGCTGACCCGGACATCTGCGGTGACAAACTGGAGAAGCGCGGGCTCTGTGCCCACCTGTACTGCCTGGTGAGTGGCTCCGGGCGCTCCCTCCACCATTGCAATGGGCAGTTCCTGCCCCTCTCTCCTCATCTGCTCCTCCCCTCTGCTGCAGATCTTTGCCACTCTACTTTTCCGTCAAGAGAACAAGCACGTTGGACTCATGGGATTTCTTCCTCAAGATATCCAAATTGCAGTGCGGCGGGCGGCACAAAAGGTGAGAGCCTGATGCAAGCAGGGAGATTTGTGCCAGATGAGGTTTGTTAGCGCTTAGCCCAGACACTTGGAATGAAAGGCCTGCCCTTCAGGCCGGCTGTGGGACAAAGTCTGGCTCCCAGCAGCTGCACAGAGGCTCTGGCACAGGAGCCCCCCTCCTCCACCAGACGGCTCTGTGGGCTGAGACCCAGCAGTGGCCACATCCTGCGCCCTGCCCGGAGCCCCGGGGCTGCCTGGGGAGGCCCCGAGGCTGCTGCTGATGGGGTTGCTTGGCTCCTTCCAGCGCTGCTGCGTCTGTGGCCTGAGCAGGGCAGCCATCATGTGCTGCATGGAGGGCTGTGACAGATGGTTCCACCTGCCCTGTGCCAAGGAGGGTGGCTGCATCACACAGTATATTCCATATTACAGGTACAACCTCCCCACTCCTGGTCACCCCTGGCGGATGATCCAATACTTCTCACTTTGCCCATCCATTTTCCTCCAGCTCCTTCTGCCCTGAGCACTGTCCAGAGCAGGATGTGGAGGCAACTCCAGAGCCGGGCACCGATTGCCTCATCTGCATGGAGCCTGTGGAGGATAGAAAGACCTTCAGAACCCTGGTGTGCCCAACGTGCAAAAGGGCCTGGTTCCACAGGGACTGCATCCAGGTAGGAGCCCTCCCCTCAGCCCCAGGGCACAGCAGGGTCTCAGCAGCACCAGGGCCTTGTTCACCCTGCTTCTGTTTGTCCTGCAGGGACAGGCCATGCGCGCTGGTATTTTATATTTCCGGTGCCCCCTGTGCAGAGACCAGGAGGCATTCCTTGTTGAAATGTTCATCATGGGGATCCGAACCCCCTTGAGGTTGGTGTCCTTCTGCCTGCCTCACAGGACAGGAGGTGCAAGGTCTGTGCTGTGCCAGGCCCTGCCCCAGCAGTCCTGGCCCTGCCCTGTCCTGTGAGTCTGGGCTTCAGCTTCTGGCACGACTTGGGAAAGTATGGGAGGAAGAGCAGGGACAACCTGTACCTCCATGAGGGAAGGGCAGCAGAAACTCATCAGCTTTTCCTTTCTCCATCAGACTGCCAACATGGGAGGACAACAATGCCTTCGTGGATCTAGGAGAGAGGCACAGCAGGTGCAATGCCAGGGATTGCCTTTACCCGGGAGGCAGGGAGGAGGCAGAGGAAGAGGGGTAAGTTGGGGAGCTGTACCTGAGACTCTGCAGGGTACCCGTGTCATTTCAAGGGCTCAAAGAGAAAAGAACTAGAAGAGCTTGGCCGGACAATCACTTTGTCCTCAGTGCCATAAACCCATTTGCTTCCCCAGGCCCTGGGAACTGCTCCTGTGCTCCTCCTGCGCTGCTGAGGGCACCCACAGGCACTGCTCCGGCCTGAGAAACAGCGTACAGAGCTGGGAGTGTGACAGCTGTGCTGGTCTTGGAACGGGTATGAGGCAAAGCACCCGGTGTCCCTGGGCTGGGGGCAGTGCCCAGGCTGGGCCTGGCAGAGCGCGTCTGCTCCTGAAGGGCTGGGGTTCTGCTCTGGCCAGGCTTGCCTTGGGCCTGGGTGGTCTTTGACATTCCTGCTTGTCCTTACAGCCTCCAGAGATGAGCCAGAGCTCAGTGGCCCCCAGCTGGCTAGTCAGTCAGGACGGGAGCCTGCTAACGGCTCCGCAGAATCTGAGGCCATCAGCCCCAGCTCCTGTGGCCCGGTGCCATCGGGGCTGGATCCCCAGGCTTCATCTGCAGAGACCAGCAGCAGCAGCAGCCACCAACACACAGCACGGCAGCAGTCTCTGCCATCTCCCTCGCTGGACACCAGCAGCCCCAGCACACCAAGGTCAATGTACAGCAGCACCCCTGAGCCTGAGGACAGCGGCCATTCCATACATGCTGGGCCCGGCCGCAGGCGCACCCGCTCCCGCCAGCAAGGTCGGGCCTCCAATGGACCAGTCCGATCGAGGAGTTGCCGTGAGAGCTGCAGCAGGACGAGACCAAGGACTGAGAGGCCCAGGCAAAGGGAGACACCTTCACAGGCATCCCCCAGACGCCGCCGCTCCTGCCAGCAGCACCGGGCCCTCAGTCCACCTGTCCGGTCCAGGAGTCGTCGTGACAGCAGCCACAGGACAGCACCAAGGACTGAGAGGCCCAGGCAAAGGGAGACTCCATCAGGGACATCGCCCAGACGCAGAAGCTCCCGCCTGCAGCGCCGGGCCTCAAATCAACCTCTCCGGTCCAGGAGTCGCCAGGACAGGAGCAGGAGGAGAGCAGCAAGTGCTGAAATGCCCAGGCGCACGGGGACACCATCAGGGAGGACCCACAGGAGCAACCGCTCCCGCCAGCAGCGTCGGGCCTCAACTGGGACCTCCAACAGCAGCGCGTAGCCTCATCTTTTCTTTCTAGTCCATCAGTTCACTGCCGGAAGTGAAGGTGAGAACGGTCAGTACAGGGACCTTACGATTTGCAGGTCTGTGAGAAAACTGTATTGGCTCTTGACATTTCTACTGGCAGGAAAGTAGTCTTGTGCTAAATCCCTTGATTTCTGTCTTACCAGGTATTAAGTGAAAAGTCACTTAAATGATTAAGAAGGACTCTTCTTCCGGCCTTTCGACTCCAAGCTGAGATGTTTCCCCACTGCTCACTCTTGAGTGAACCTCTCCTTAATGGGCTTGGATACAGTTAGGGAGATGTTCAGAGCAAGGTGTGTCTTAGGGAAGCTGTCTTTGGAAAGGTCGTGCACTGTTTTGCTATCCTTGAACAAACTCATTTCAGTAAAGCCAAAAGAAAGAAGAAAGAAGAGAGCGAGACACTGCCTCAAGTGTCTGAAGAAATCCATTACTTTATTGCTCCTGACTTAAAAGATTTGTTTGGAGCTTCAAAGAACAAACCAGAAAAGACTGTGGAAATACCCTGGGACAAAGAGGATGCACAGGACTCTGCCCCAGGTGACCATCTGGAACCTTTGCCCAAGAACGACGCAGCTCAGGAGTCGAGCACGTCCAAGTTTTCCTTCTTTGGAGACACAGAGGAGTTGGGCATCAAAGAAGGTAACAGCAGAACTCTTCTCACAGTGCCATTTCGAAGGAAGAGCTTCTGGCAGGCACTGTAGAGCATTGTGGTGTAAAGAAGGTCAGGACACAGGGGATTTTCAGCAGCAGAAGTCAGTAAATAGCAGAAGCAATTTGATCTTCATTTCTGCTTGCCAAGGCTGTGGTAGATTAATGAGCGGTAAGTCATGCTTGCATCTCAGGAATTCTGAAAGGCGTGCTTTGAGAAGGAAATGGGTTTTTTTGCTGAGTGGTGAAAAGGCTTGTTGTCATGCCCTTAATCTCTCAAACAGGGAGAACGGTGACACACCAGTCATATGAAGTTTCATAGAACCCAACAAGATTTTAAAGGAAATGTGTGTTAATGTAGAGGGAGGAGCAAAAGCCTGGAGTTGACCGCAAGATCCATGAACATTCTGCTTGTTACTGAATTCTATTCTTGGACCTTTAGAAAAAGGAAAATGAATGACACATGATCGTTGGAATGTTCTAACTGTAGATAAAATGAGGCCTTATGAAAAGAAGACGAAACAACATTAAATCGAGTCACAGTCCTGTAGGAGAGAAAAGAAAGCGTGTGAAGTTATCCAAAATATTTTTAAAAAACCAATGCAAAAATGCAAAGCAAGGACCCCTCACACTTGTGCTGAATTCAGAAGGTATTCAGTGTCTTCTGAATGCAACGATACATTCATTAGAATACAGCAGAGATCCCGAGAACAGAGTGCAAAATCCTGGAGCCGAGATGTAGCTCAGAAAATCTGGCAGAAGCAGATTCTGTCCTTCCTACATCTGTCTTCTCCACTGTAAGTATTTGTCTTGAAAGGAGGAATTCTTCCTGACAAGTGGAGGAACAATCTGGATGTGGCTTTGTTTCTTTTTGGGTGCTCTTATTGCAGTCTTGCAGACTCGGAACAATAAAGCCGGTAAAAGTCACATGGCAAGAGGATTCACGTTTCCGAGAGGGCAGTTCTGAGAATGATGGTGAGCCTGAGACGTGAGAAACTGAAAAGGACCAAGAAATGCAAGTTCCATTTCTATTTGCTGTCTACCTGGCTGTAGTAGTTGGATGCTATGGGAATATTAATAGCAGCACTCAGGGAATGGGAAACTGAGATTGCACACCTCTGAGCAATGAAAGTCATCTTGGAAAACCATTTGTGCTGCCCAGAGTAAAAACTCCAAGCAGCCCATGTGATGTGAAGTTGAATATGAAAAGAGAGATGTTGAGTGCAAGAAATTAATTGGCTCATTTTTGTTTGACCAACTCCAAACTGAGTTTGGCCAGAAGCCAAAGACACAGTCAGTTTTCTGTTAAGAAGTTGTTTATTTTTTTTTCTAGAAGGCTCTATTTGGCTACTAGGGAATAAAGCTTTTCAATGTATACCATTTCTCTGAAGCACTACAGTTTTAGCTTGCTTTCATGGCATTTGATAGCACAATTTTGGGTGCTAAAATCCCTTTGTACTTGTCTAGGTTTGTTTCTTTACCACGCACAGAAAGTGCTAGAGTTTTCTTCTTCTCCAAAGATGATGAACGCCTAAGAGGTACGACAGAATTTCTTCGCCCCCTTTTGTATTTTTTTAAAACTGTTCCTGGAATTCCGTGAGGAGGAAAAAATGCTGCCTGCTTAGGAATGGTTTCTAGTCAAATTTTGGCATCCTTACTTCTGCTCAAAATTGTGGTAGAATCCCATGAGAAAGCCCTGGTAAAATAAAGGCCAAGCAGATTTCTGGCTTTCTTCTCTTTCAGATAATTGCCTAATAGGAATCTAGACTTTTAGACCTTACCAAAACATTAGCCACGTGACAGGTTACCTAGACATTTTGGATCCTTTCAGGTATTTATATAATGTTTAACTTTTTCCCGTCTTTCTGGTGTTACCACTAGGAATGTTGAGTGTTCTTGTCCCTGTGGTTCTTTGTCCTAATGAATCTGGGCTTTTCTCTTCTGAATCCAGGGGATTTGGTATTTAGAAACAAAGAAAACAACAACCAAAGGAAACACACAGAGTCCCCAAAAATTGCAGAGGCCAGCAAAACAATTGCTTGTTATATGTTTTGTAGAATAGAGTCTTAAGACAGGCTTAAATGATGTGCGTTTCTCAAGACTGACTCGATAACGCTGCAGAAATGTATTGCTGTGTTCATACAGTTAGTGCCCAGCACTCTTCCAGGCGGTCTGATTTGCAGGGGGTGTTAAAATGGAGAGCTCAGTCCTTAGCAGGCCCCAATTCTGGGGGAAGATGTGTGATCCTGGTGCTGAGCTTCTAATGAAACAGCGGCTATTTCACTGCAATTTAGACTGCAGCATGCTGAGGAAAACTGCTGCTGCCTTTCATTGTCCTGTGGACACCAGGCCACAGTAGGGAACATTTCTGTTGGGAGACAACGTCTGGTGGGGGGCAAGAGAACAGGAAGGATGTGAAGAATTGACTCCTGACTTTATTGCTGTGTTGTCCATGATTGTTAGAAGCAGCAGCACAATCAGAAGTGTTTAAGCCTATTAATTGGTTCTTTTTTTTTTTTTTCCACAGAGGGCCCAAAGTTATGTTGTAGATCAGTAGAGTTCAGTGAAGAAAAAGGGTTGGGAAGATTGATGTAGATTATTGCTTGAGGTGAGTATGTAACATCTGTTCCCTGGGAACTGTAGGTGACAGCTGAGCACGGGGAGGAAATGCAGGTATGAATGGGCATGCAGAATTAATTCAGGACCTCAAGAAGAGCCTGCAACTTTGCAACTCCCCAGGAACAAAAGTGTTTTAATCTACCAGTGTGTATAACATCATGTTGTGTTGTCCAGTCAGGTAAACCACTACATCTTTGTATGTTACAGGAGCAGCTACTTAACTGTATGTAAAGGATGTATTTAAGAGAAAGAGTGAATTTAGAGACTTCTCCTAACAGTGGATTCAGAAACTTCTCTGAAGAATTCGTTAGATTTTCATTATTTCCCAGAATGCTGAAGGAAGCATAGGGATACCAAACAGAAATGCAAGGAAACCAATAAAATCTTTAGTGAATAGAAACGTGCCACTTTTGTTCCTTGAAGAACTCAACAAACAATGTTACTTCCAAAAGCCTTTCAAAGATCTAAGAGGAAAAACAAATTGGCAAACCCTGTTTGGCAGTGTTTCCAATCTGGGGCTGATGGTCTTGGAGGTTGGGGAGCCACGGGAAGGCTCCAGTCCTGACTGTCCAGCCAGGCTGGGGCCATTGAGCTCTGGCTCATCCCTGGTGGCTCTAAGGGCAAGCAGGAATGTCAAACGCCCCCAAGACCCAGGCCAGGCCGGACGAGAGCAGAACCCCCGGCCCTCCAGGAGCGGACAGGCTCTGCCAAGCGCGACCTGGGCACTGCCCCCAGCCCAGGGACATGCGGGTGCTTTGCCCAGAGCCGTGCCCATAGCAGCAGAGCTGTCTCACCCCAGCTGGCTGTGGTGGGTGTGAGGCTCCAGCAGTGCCCGTGGGTGCCCTGGGCAGCGCATCAGCAGCAGCACAGGAGCTGTTGGCAGGGCCTGGGGAAACACAGGGGTCAGCCTCTGCACGGCGACACAGCATGCACACTGCAGGGCACAGAGCCAATGGCAGCGGGCATGAGCACCTCTGCGGGGCTCTTTGGCTGCAGCAGCATCGGCCCCAAGGGTTGCTCTGTCCCTGCCAGCCTGCCTGGCTGATGGGCAGGGCTGGAGGCCTTGGAGAGCAGGGGCCATTGCGGGCACGGGTGTCCCAAGAGCTGCCCCCTGGCCCAGCTGGGCCCCACTTGGGGAGGAAGGAGGCTCCCAGCCGCGGCATGGCTGAGCAGCTCCTGCCTCCCCCTGCCTCTGCTCTGGGCCCCACACAACGCCTGCCACAGGAGTCCCTGGGCCCGGCTGTGGGAGGGTGGCCTTGCCCTCACCTGGCTCCCTGGCACCAGGGCCCTCCTGCTTGCTGTCACACATGGCAGCCGTCAGCAGTGAGTCCCTGTCCAGAAACGTCACAGTCTCCTCCAGGTGCTGGTCCTCTCTCTCTTTCTGGGAGAAAGAAGAGTATGGGGAGTTTACAGAACAGGCCCAGAGCCACGAGGGCACTACTCCCTGCTGAGCCCTGCTGAGCCCTGCTCCTGTCCGCCTTCTCCTCCAGTCAGTAGCAGCGGTCTTCATCATACATTCATTGGATGTGATCCGAACCAAGCAGGCCATTCAATTACCAGAAGCCTAACTATATCAGGTACTTCACTACTCTAAGTTTACTTTATAGCAGAAATTAAATATATATCGTTATTTCAAGGTTACTTTAACACTTTACATATAGCAGCCACTTCAACATTTGTGGAAAGCCAATAAGCCAATATTATATGTATGTCTAACAGATGGATTAGGGATCAGCATCCATTTGCAAAATTACTTCTTTTATTAACAACTTACTACAGAACTATTACAGAATGGAAGATTTCTTTTACTAACTCATGGCTAAGTACTCAGCTCCCTTTATGTGGACTATTTGAGGGACAGCTGTACCAAATCCAATCCCATTATTAAATTCGTAGCACTAGACAAAGGAATACCTGACTGCTTTTTAAGAGTTTAACATACTTGCAAAATTTTGATGGCAAACTCTTCTAATGTCAAAACACTGAGTAGGTTTTTTCACTGTCATGTTTCCTCTTATATAGTTGAGATTAATATGAAGATTAAGATTCAGTATGTTTTCTTTAGTCTTCCCTTTCACGCCCTTTATCTTTTGGCACCATTTTCCTTTACACTCTATGGCTTCCCTCTGGTGTTTAAATCAGGTGTTTCCTTTCAAGGATGCTTTACCAAGGACCAAAGTTCCTTTTCTCATTTTTGGTACAACAGTCCCCCCCATTTTCTCCTCCCCTGGAGCCTAGAGTCTCGAGAACAGAGATCTTCTTCTTCCTGAAGATAGAGGGTACCATCACACGCTCCTTGTCACTGCAGCAGGTCACTCTCTTGGCTCCAACCATTGCATTCCCTTAAAAATGCAGTCTCTGTTGCAGGAGAAAATGGTTCAGTCTATGGCTATATAAGAAAAGTCCAGCCAAAAGCCACTCCGTCATCTCCTCCCACTTAGGATCTTTCCTCATCTTCTTCTGACATCTCGAGCCCCAGGCCGTCTCTCTTCTCTTTCAGACCAAGGAGGAGTAATATTTCACAAAGCTTTCATTGTCCAAGAAGGGGTTAAAAGTCTTGGACTCCCAGGACATCTGAAATCTCGGCCCAGAACACCAACTCCCACGGCTGGGCACCTTCCCCTCCTCCTCTTCCTCCTCTGGCGGCCTACTGCCGGCACAGTCTCTGTCTCTTTCACTCTCTCTCCTTCTGGGGGGTGGCAGGGGGGAACAAAGACATCTCAGATTTTCTCCACCCTTCCATCTGCAGGGGCTGGCCTGGTTCCAGTCCCTTCACCCCCTGGGCCTCTCTCTTCCAGGCTACATGGCTTCCCCTCCCCCACCCAGCCTGTGGCTGGGCAGGGAGAGTCTGCACCCTTCTGCTGACCGGAACCAAAGAGACAGTTCCCCTGGGAGCTCTTGCTTTTAACCCCCTGTGTTCTCAGAGGCGTGTCCAATGCCTTCAGTGGCCACTCCAAGTGCCAGTATCCAAACCTGACCACTGATTGGTTTGACCACAACTTCCTGAGAAAATTTACTTCCCTGTCAAACCATGACACCATATTAGGTCTTGATATTTCTATTGGCAGGAAAGAAGTCTGTGCTAAATAGCTTGATTTCTGTGTCACCATGTATTAAGTGACAAGTCACTTAAGGATGTAGCTAATTAAAAAGGACCTTGTTCCTGCCCTTAGTCTCCAACCTGAGATGTTTCCCCACTGCTTTCCTGTTGTGTCGCGCGCATCCAGCCACTAGTGGGCTGCGACCTGGCTAGCGCCAGAGTGGCCAAAGACGGGTCAGGAACAACACCCCCGGTGATCCACAGGACTAGCGGAGAAACTCTGCGGTCTGGGGAACACAACGGTGGTGTCGTCACACAGCGCAGCGACAGAGACAAGTATAACTGCAATAGCAACACTGAAGATATTTAGTAAAGAAAAGAGGACAAACAAGTGTGCAAAACAAAACATAAGGTGTCCACGCAAACAAGTCAGTTCTTTATCCTGTGTGCACGCAGACCTTGGACCCACACAGATGGCTGAAAGGCAGGCGCATTGCTTTACCCCCGAAATAGGGTGGGCACGGTGCGGACGTGTAGGACTGGCTGCCAGGAATGCAGAGCTTGGGAACAGAGTCAAACCTCGATAAGCACAGCTCTGTCAAAAAATGCCAGGAAAGGGCAGAACGAGTCGGGCGGTATTAAAGGCCCTGTTCGAAATGGCTGCCCGGGCTCCCCCCATCCAGCCCGGGCTGTGCAACACAAACCGCCTGGCACGGGAGGTGGGACCGCCCTGAGGAATACTGGCCATGGAGCGGGGCTGGGTCTACAACACCTCAGGGAAACTGGCCATGGAGCGGGGCTGGGTCTACAACACCTCAGGGAAACTGGCCATGGAGCGGGGCTGGGTCTACAACACCTCAGGGAAACTGGCCATGGAGCGGGGCTGGGGCTGTCACACCTCAGGGAAACTTGCCATGGAAGCCACCTCCAGAGGCTTTGATGCACTTGTTTCTTGGTTGAATGCCCATCAAAGATCAATCTAGCATCTTTGCAAACAAGCATGACATGCAAGGGCATTTAAAATTGAGTCTGATCTAATTATCAAAGATAAAGCTTCTCACTTCTAAACTTCCCTTTTCATGACTGCCAAACAATATATGAAAACAATAGAGACCTTTTCTTATATCTGACTTCAAATACCCATAATGCAAGATTCATTCTGAAGGCAGGAAAAAAGAAAACAAAGAAAATAGGAGCTAGGCAATTTTCACAAGGCACAGAGAAGAAAAAAAACATTAGAATACCCTAGAAAAAATAGTTTTTCTTCATCTTCCCAGTATCTGCTGTTTGAACTTTTGTTGTCGTAATTGTCCCTCTCAAAACAAGGCATGTTGCAGCTTTATTGTCTCAGTGGTGCATCTCCCCAGTCGCTGACTTGCCGTTTAAGCTCTGGTTCATTGGAAATCCATAACAAGGGATTCTCTGTGGAAGAGTGTTGCACAAGCCTCGGGATTCCTGACTATTCACCTCTGCCAATGCTCACAGTAATCTCCTAACACACCTGAGCTTCCTGTTGTTAGAAATCAGAAGCTTGACTCAGCCAATATATCAAGCAGCAATTTGATTTATTAATTAATCTGGCAATGTATGAGCAAAGACAGTGCTGGGTACAGTGGTGGGGGTTTTCCCCTCCAACTGCACACTGATTGTTGGGCTTGCTGGTATTTATTGATCATATTCATACATATTCATAAGGTTTTTCCAGCAGTTTCTATTTCACATTTTTTATGCACGCTTCCAGAAGTTTCTATTTCTACCTTTTGACATCACAATTCTATACTTTAGGATCATAAAACTATGATGGTGATGTCTGGTTCCTTTCCAATTGCTATACTCTATTGTGATCTAGTCCAGGTTTCAATATCCTAGGATGTACATCCCAGGATGGACGGTGGGGTCCAGCTTCTATTTTCTAGACCATTAATCTATGATAGTGATGTCCAGCTTCCCCTTTCGAAATCATTAATCAAGAATATTGATGTCCATCTTCCTTTTCAAGGAGCTTGGGATAGGTTCACTTCCCTCTTCTGTTTAAATCCTTTATACATTCTAAAGATACAGTCTAAAATCCTTATATACTAAGCAATATTCTAAAGTTATAATACAAAGGTTCATATTGCAAAACAGCTTAAGACTTATATCACCGGCTGGGGGCTATGTACAAGTCACAAACAGGACGGGACTGCTGTGGTATGCGTCTCGAGCTGTTTATTTTTTAGCATCAGTCTCATTACAGGGTTATGACAATGGGAAGATGCCAGCAGCTCACATGCCAGGCAACAGACCAAGAACTTAATGTTACAACTTACTTTATAAGCTTTTTGACCAATCACACGAAGCAAAAGCATATTAACAGTAGTTCTATCCAATCACTATAAATACACGTACCTTTGGTTAAAACAATGCTGGCTTATTTCGAATACAATACTTGCTTGCAAGCCTCAAGATACAATGCACAGAGCTCCATTATTAAGCCTAGAACTTCCTAATATCTCACTAGATATACTTTTCTGCAACTTAGGAAGTTATTCTACCCAAGCGTTAATACACAGACTATTGTTCTATTTGTTCTTTCTTTCTACTTCTTGTATAATTTTTCTGCTGACAAATCTTATAGCTACTGCTTAGCTCTAATCACCATCCTGGTGCCTCTGAGGCCTGCCTTTTGCAACGTGCCCAAAACCCTCTGATTTTAAGGAATCCCACAGACTTATAATTGTTATTTGCAAGCAAAAGATTGGTTCACAAGCCTTCTTCCATGCTTTCCTCAGTTGTTTATTAGAACTCATCTTTATAACTGTCCCATGGCTGTGTTCCACACATTTCACAATTACAATTACACAGGTTACCTTTATTTACCTGACACAAAACACAACTTTGCATTTCACACTGTCTTTCTGTGAGAGAAAGATTCAGCTAAAGTCAAGGAAACGGGGCAGGGGAGACGGAAAGCTTCCCTTGAAATGCTTTTGGGAAGGCCTGCAAGGACCCTGCCTTCCTTCGGAACAGAGGTGGCCACAACACATGGTGTTGGCTGTCTTACCCTAGGTGCCCCTTCTGTTCCAGAAGGACTTTTGCCCACTTCATCACTTGTCTGTCCCTCCAGCTCCAGGGCCTCAAACCCGCTCTGTAAGGTACTAAACCTCTAAGTCAGCTGCAAGTTTTGAGAATAAGGCAGTGAGCATGGCCCGAACTAGGGTTTTTTAGTCAGGCTTACAATATATTTTGAGAAGAAGAGAAAAGGGGTAGATACCACACAAGAATCCAGCACAGCCTCACCAGATTTTTCATCTGGGTTCTTGAAGCACAATACCCAGCACTTGCGCTGAGCTGTCTTTTTGTGTGTTCTGGCGACCGGAACCATCCCATGGCCAGGCCCAGGGTAATCTGGGGGCCAAAGTCCTGTTGCCTGCAAACAGCACACTTTTTTACCCAGCTGGAGCTGATTTCAGCATGTTTGCTGAGTTGACTTTATGAGTGTTTTCCTAATCTTGGCAGTTCTAACAGATGTCCTTAAGGC
This sequence comes from Taeniopygia guttata, assembly GCF_048771995.1. Classification (NCBI taxonomy): domain Eukaryota; kingdom Metazoa; phylum Chordata; class Aves; order Passeriformes; family Estrildidae; genus Taeniopygia; species Taeniopygia guttata. Next base: position 362,960 of record NC_133031.1, read on the forward strand.
CCCTAAATTGTGCATCTTTTGTGTCCACTATCAGTGGGCGTCCTTCTTCCCAAGCTTTGTCAGCTTCCCCCTGGGACTGAGATCAGTGAAACGTGCCCAGACCTGAGTCTTCAAAGACCATTCTAGCATCAAGTACTTTGCTTTTCTAACACCTGGCCATCACTCCGAGCTTGCAGGCTGCTATGTGCGGCACAGGTTAAATGTCTCTTCTTGTTGATCAGGTTTGGAAGTGTGCAAAGCTCAAGCGTTACAGGACATCCTTTCTTCATCAGGAAATGGGACCTCTCGCACAGTTTGCAACAGCTCCCCGCCCGCGCCTTGCAGAGAGCCAGAACGGTCCCGGCGCCATTCCCGGGCTCAGGGCGCTGCCTGGTGGGCGGGAGCCGCCATGACAGCGCCGGGGGCCGGAGGGCGGGAAGGGGCGGGCGGGTGTGAGGGGCGAGGCGGCTCCGCACAGAGCCGAGCCGGCGCTGCTCCCTCAGCGCGTTGCGGCCGCGCTGCGGGAGCGTGCGGGCGTTCCTCGGGCTCTGGGAGAAGCGTGTGGCCGCCGCGGGGTCCCGGCCCGCAGATCTTGCTGCTGGCCGAGGCTGCAGTGCCAGAGCTGCCGTGCGCCGTGGCACTGCCAGTGCGCCCCGGCAGAGCCGGGCTGGCAGTGCCGACACCTGAGGGAAGCTCTGCCATGGCACTGCCGGAGCCCCCCGGCAGAGCCGGGCTGGCAGTGCCGACACCTGAGGGAAGCTCTGCCATGGCACTGCCGGGGCCGCTCCTGCCCCGGGGCCGCCGGCAGGAGCGACGCCTGGGACCTGCTGACTGACCGGCATTGCTTGGCTCTCTTCAGTAGATCGAGGGAGTGGCACCACGAAATAGCAGAGTATTACACCTGATTTAAAACACCAGAGGGAAGCCATAGAGTGTAAAGGAAAATGGTGTGCCAAAAGATAAAGGGCGTGAAAGGGAAGACTAAAGAAAACATACTGAATCTTAATCTTCATATTAATCTCAACTATATAAGAGGAAACATGACAGTGAAAAAACCTACTCAGTGTTTTGACATTAGTAGAGTTTGCCATCAAAATTTTGCAAGTATGTTCAACTCTTAAAAAGCAGTCAGGTATTCCTTTGTCTAGTGCTACGAATTTAATAATGGGATTGGATTTGGTACAGCTGTCCCTCAAATAGTCCACATAAAGGGAGCTGAGTACTTAGCCATGAGTTAGTAAAAGAAATCTTCCATTCTGTAATAGTTCTGTAGTAAGTTGTTAATAAAAGAAGTAATTTTGCAAATGGATGCTGATCCCTAATCCATCTGTTAGACATACATATAATATTGGCTTATTGGCTTTCCACAAATGTTGAAGTGGCTGCTATATGTAAAGTGTTAAAGTAACCTTGAAATAACGATATATATTTAATTTCTGCTATAAAGTAAACTTAGAGTAGTGAAGTACCTGATATAGTTAGGCTTCTGGTAATTGAATGGCCTGCTTGGTTCGGATCACATCCAATGAATGTATGATGAAGACCGCTGCTACTGACTGGAGGAGAAGGCGGACAGGAGCAGGGCTCAGCAGGGCTCAGCAGGGAGTAGTGCCCTCGTGGCTCTGGGCCTGTTCTGTAAACTCCCCATACTCTTCTTTCTCCCAGAAAGAGAGAGAGGACCAGCACCTGGAGGAGACTGTGACGTTTCTGGACAGGGACTCACTGCTGACGGCTGCCATGTGTGACAGCAAGCAGGAGGGCCCTGGTGCCAGGGAGCCAGGTGAGGGCAAGGCCACCCTCCCACAGCCGGGCCCAGGGACTCCTGTGGCAGGCGTTGTGTGGGGCCCAGAGCAGAGGCCGGGGGAGGCAGGAGCTGCTCAGCCATGCCGTGGCTGGGAGCCTCCTTCCTCCCCAAGTGGGGCCCAGCTGGGCCAGGGGGCAGCTCTTGGGACACCCGTGCCCGCAATGGCCCCTGCTCTCCAAGGCCTCCAGCCCTGCCCATCAGCCAGGCAGGCCGGCAGGGACAGAGCAGCCCTTGGGGCCGATGCTGCTGCAGCCAAAGAGCCCCGCAGAGGTGCTCATGCCCGCTGCCATTGGCTCTGTGCCCTGCAGTGTGCATGCTGTGTCGCCGTGCAGAGGCTGACCCCTGTGTTTCCCCAGGCCCTGCCAACAGCTCCTGTGCTGCTGCTGATGCGCTGCCCAGGGCACCCACGGGCACTGCTGGAGCCTCACACCCACCACAGCCAGCTGGGGTGAGACAGCTCTGCTGCTATGGGCACGGCTCTGGGCAAAGCACCCGCATGTCCCTGGGCTGGGGGCAGTGCCCAGGTCGCGCTTGGCAGAGCCTGTCCGCTCCTGGAGGGCCGGGGGTTCTGCTCTCGTCCGGCCTGGCCTGGGTCTTGGGGGCGTTTGACATTCCTGCTTGCCCTTAGAGCCACCAGGGATGAGCCAGAGCTCAATGGCCCCAGCCTGGCTGGACAGTCAGGACTGGAGCCTTCCCGTGGCTCCCCAACCTCCAAGACCATCAGCCCCAGATTGGAAACACTGCCAAACAGGGTTTGCCAATTTTTTTTCCTCTTAGATCTTTGAAAGGCTTTTGGAAGTAACATTGTTTGTTGAGTTCTTCAAGGAACAAAAGTGGCACGTTTCTATTCACTAAAGATTTTATTGGTTTCCTTGCATTTCTGTTTGGTATCCCTATGCTTCCTTCAGCATTCTGGGAAATAATGAAAATCTAACGAATTCTTCAGAGAAGTTTCTGAATCCACTGTTAGGAGAAGTCTCTAAATTCACTCTTTCTCTTAAATACATCCTTTACATACAGTTAAGTAGCTGCTCCTGTAACATACAAAGATGTAGTGGTTTACCTGACTGGACAACACGACATGATGTTATACACACCGGTAGATTAAAACACTTTTGTTCCTGGGGAGTTGCAAAGTTGCAGGCTCTTCTTGAGGTCCTGAATTAATTCTGCATGCCCATTCATACCTGCATTTCCTCCCCGTGCTCAGCTTTCTCCTACAGTTCCCGGGGAACAGATGTTACATACTCACCTCAAGCAATAAACTACATCAGTCTTCCCAACCCTTTTTCTTCACTGAACTCTACTGATCTACAACATAACTTTGGGCCCTCTGTGGAAAAAAAAAAAAAAAAGAACCAATTAATAGGCTTAAACACTTCTGATTGTGCTGCTGCTTCTAACAATCATGGACAACACTGCAATAAAGTCAGGAGTCAATTCTTCACATCCTTCCTGTTCTCTTGCCCCCCACCAGACGTTGTCTCCCAACAGAAATGTTCCCTACTGTGGCCTGGTGTCCGCAGAACAATGAAAGGCAGCAGCAGTTTTCCTCAGCATGCTGCAGTCTAAATTGCAGTGAAATAGCCGCTGTTTCATTAGAAGCTCAGCACCAGGATCACACATCTTCCCCCAGAATTGGGGCCTGCTAAGGACTGAGCTCTCCATTTTAACACCCCCTGCAAATCAGACCGCCTGGAAGAGTGCTGGGCACTAACTGTATGAACACAGCAATACATTTCTGCAGCGTTATCGAGTCAGTCTTGAGAAACGCACATCATTTAAGCCTGTCTTAAGACTCTATTCTACAAAACATATAACAAGCAATTGTTTTGCTGGCCTCTGCAATTTTTGGGGACTCTGTGTGTTTCCTTTGGTTGTTGTTTTCTTTGTTTCTAAATACCAAATCCCCTGGATTCAGAAGAGAAAAGCCCAGATTCATTAGGACAAAGAACCACAGGGACAAGAACACTCAACATTCCTAGTGGTAACACCAGAAAGACGGGAAAAAGTTAAACATTATATAAATACCTGAAAGGATCCAAAATGTCTAGGTAACCTGTCACGTGGCTAATGTTTTGGTAAGGTCTAAAAGTCTAGATTCCTATTAGGCAATTATCTGAAAGAGAAGAAAGCCAGAAATCTGCTTGGCCTTTATTTTACCAGGGCTTTCTCATGGGATTCTACCACAATTTTGAGCAGAAGTAAGGATGCCAAAATTTGACTAGAAACCATTCCTAAGCAGGCAGCATTTTTTCCTCCTCACGGAATTCCAGGAACAGTTTTAAAAAAATACAAAAGGGGGCGAAGAAATTCTGTCGTACCTCTTAGGCGTTCATCATCTTTGGAGAAGAAGAAAACTCTAGCACTTTCTGTGCGTGGTAAAGAAACAAACCTAGACAAGTACAAAGGGATTTTAGCACCCAAAATTGTGCTATCAAATGCCATGAAAGCAAGCTAAAACTGTAGTGCTTCAGAGAAATGGTATACATTGAAAAGCTTTATTCCCTAGTAGCCAAATAGAGCCTTCTAGAAAAAAAAATAAACAACTTCTTAACAGAAAACTGACTGTGTCTTTGGCTTCTGGCCAAACTCAGTTTGGAGTTGGTCAAACAAAAATGAGCCAATTAATTTCTTGCACTCAACATCTCTCTTTTCATATTCAACTTCACATCACATGGGCTGCTGGGAGTTTTTATTCTGGGCAGCACAAATGGTTTTCCAAGATGACTTTCATTGCTCAGAGGTGTGCAATCTCAGTTTCCCATTCCCTGAGTGCTGCTATTAATATTCCCACAGCATCCAACTACTACAGCCAGGTAGACAGCAAATAGAAATGGAACTTGCATTTCTTGGTCCTTTTCAGTTTCTCGCGTCTCAGGCTCATCATCACCCTCAGAACTGCTGTCTTGGAAACGTGAATCCTCTTGCCATGTGACTTTTACTGGCTTTATTGTTCCGAGTCTGCAAGACTCTGCAATAAGAGCACCCAAAAAGAAACAAAGCCGCATCCAGATTGTTCCTCCACTTGTCAGGAAGGATTCCTCTTTTCAAGACAAATACTTACAGTGGAGAAGACAGATGTAGGAAGGACAGAATCTTCTCCTGCCAGATTTTCTGAGCTACATCTCGGCTCCAGGATTTTGCACTTTGTTCTAGGGATCTCTGCTGTATTCTTAAACATTTATCGTTGCATTCAGAAGGCACTGAATACCTTCTGAATTCAGCACAAGTGTGTGAGTCTTGTTGCCTTGTGTTGTTGCGTTGGTTTTTTTTAATATTTTGGATAACTTCACATGGTTTCTTTTCTCTCCTACAGGTCTGTTAGTCAATTTAATGTCGTTTCATCTTCTTTTCATAAGGCCTCATTTATCTAAGGTTAGAACACCGCAATGATCATTTGTCATTCAGTTTCCTTTTTCTAAAGGTCCAAGAATAGAATTCAGTAACAAGCAGAATGTTCATGGGTCTTGCGGTCGACTCCAGGATTTTGCTCCTCCCTCTACATTAACACACATTTCCTTTAAAATCTTGTTGGGTTCTATGAAACTTCATATGACTGGTGTGTCACCTTTCTCCTTCTTTGAGAGATTCAGGGCATGACAACAAGCCTTTTCACCACTCAGCAAAAAACCCCATTTCCTTCTCAAAGCACGCCTTTCAGAATTCCTGAGATGCAAGCATGACTTACCGCTCATTAATCTACCACAGCCTTGGCAAGCAGAAATGAAGATCAAAATGCTTCTGCCTAATTACTGACTTCTGCTGCTGAAAATCCCCTGTGTCCTGACCTTCTTTACACCACAATGCTCTACAGTGCCTGCCAGAAGCTCTTCCTTCGAAATGGCACTGTGAGAAGAGTTCTGCTGTTACCTTCTTTGATGCCCAACTCCTCTGTGTCTCCAAAGAAGGCAAACTTGAAAGCACTCTACTCCTGAGCTGTGCCGTTCTTGGGCAAAGGTCCAAAATGGTCCCTTGGGGCAGAGTCTTGTGCATCCTCTTTGTCCCGGGGTATTTCCACAGTCTTTTCTGGTTTGTTCTTTGAAGCTCCAAACAATCAGAAGCAATACAGTAATCTGATTTCTTCAGATTACTGCATTGCTTACAGTAGCCTGATTTCTTCAGACACTTGAGGCAGTGTCTCGCTCTCTTCTTTCTTCTTTCTTTTGGCTTTACTGAAATGAGTTTGTTCAAGGATAGCAAAACAGTGCACGACCTTTCCAAAGACAGCTTCCCTAAGACACACCTTGCTCTGAACATCTCCCTAACTGTATCCAAGCCCATTAAGGAGAGGTTCACTCAAGAGTGAGCAGTGGGGAAACATCTCAGCTTGGAGTCGAAAGGCCGGAAGAAGAGTCCTTCTTAATCATTTAAGTGACTTTTCACTTAATACCTGGTAAGACAGAAATCAAGGGATTTAGCACTACTTTCCTGCCAGTAGAAATGTCAAGAGCCAATACAGTTTTCTCACAGACCTGCAAATCGTAAGGTCCCTGTACTGACCGTTCTCACCTTCACTTCCGGCAGTGAACTGATGGACTAGAAAGAAAAGATGAGGCTACGCGCTGCTGTTGGAGGTCCCAGTTGAGGCCCGACGCTGCTGGCGGGAGCGGTTGCTCCTGAGGGTCCTCCCTGATGGTGTCCCCGTGCGCCTGGGCATTTCAGCACTTGCTGCTCTCCTCCTGCTCCTGTCCTGGCGACTCCTGGACCGGAGAGGTTGATTTGAGGCCCGGCGCTGCAGGCGGGGGCTTCTGCGTCTGGGCGATGTCCCTGATGGAGTCTCCCTTTGCCTGGGCCTCTCAGTCCTTGGTGCTGTCCTGTGGCTGCTGTCACGACGACTCCTGGACCGGACAGGTGGACTTAGGGCCTGACCTTGCAGGCGGGAGCTTCTGCGTCTGGGCGATGTCCCTGATGGAGTCTCCCTTTGCCTGGGCCTCTCAGTCGTTGGTGCTGTCCTGTGGCTGCTGTCACGGCGACTCCTGGACCGGACAGGTGGACTGAGGGCCCGGTGCTGCTGGCAGGAGCGGCGGCGTCTGGGGGATGCCTGTGAAGGTGTCTCCCTTTGCCTGGGCCTCTCAGTCCTTGGTCTCGTCCTGCTGCAGCTCTCACGGCGACTCCTTGATCGGACTGGTCCATTGGAGGCCCGACCTTGCTGGTGGGAGCGGGTGCGCCTGCGGCCGGGCCCAGCATGTCTGGAATGGCCGCTGTCCTCAAGCTCAGGGGTGCTGCTGTACATTGACCTTGGTGTGCTGGGGCTGCTGGTGTCCAGCGAGGGAGATGGCAGAGACTGCTGCCGTGCTGTGTGTTGGTGGCTGCTGCTGCTGCTGGTCTCTGTGGATGAAGCCTGGGGATCCAGCCCCGATGGCACCGGGCCACAGGAGCTGGGGCTGATGGCCTCAGATTCTGCGGAGCCGTTAGCAGGCTCCCGTCCTGACTGACTAGCCAGCTGGGGGCCACTGAGCTCTGGCTCATCTCTGGAGGCTGTAAGGACAAGCAGGAATGTCAAAGACCACCCAGGCCCAAGGCAAGCCTGGCCAGAGCAGAACCCCAGCCCTTCAGGAGCAGACGCGCTCTGCCAGGCCCAGCCTGGGCACTGCCCCCAGCCCAGGGACACCGGGTGCTTTGCCTCATACCCGTTCCAAGACCAGCACAGCTGTCACACTCCCAGCTCTGTACGCTGTTTCTCAGGCCGGAGCAGTGCCTGTGGGTGCCCTCAGCAGCGCAGGAGGAGCACAGGAGCAGTTCCCAGGGCCTGGGGAAGCAAATGGGTTTATGGCACTGAGGACAAAGTGATTGTCCGGCCAAGCTCTTCTACTTCTTTTCTCTTTGAGCCCTTGAGTGACACGGGTACCCTGCAGAGCCTCAGGTGCAGCTCCCCAACTTACCCCTCTTCCTCTGCCTCCTCCCTGCCTCCCGGGTAAAGGCAATCCCTGGCATTGCACCTGCTGTGCCTCTCTCCGAGATCCACGAAGGCATTGTTGTCCTCCCATGTTGGCAGTCTGATGGAGAAAGGAAAAGCTGATGAGTTTCTGCTGCCCTCCCCTCACGAGGTACAGGGTGTCCCTGCTCTTCCTCCCATACTTTCCCAAGTCGTGCCAGAAGCTGAAGCCCAGACTCACAGGACAGGGCAGGGCCAGGACTGCTGGGGCAGGGCCTGGCACAGCACAGACCTTGCACCTCCTGTCCTGTGAGGCAGGCAGAAGGACACCAACCTCAAGGGGGTTCGGATCCCCATGATGAACATTTCAACAAGGAATGCCTTATGGTCTCTGCACAGGGGGCACCGGAAAAATAAAATACCAGCGCGCATGGCCTGTCCCTGAAGGACAAACAGAAGCAGGGTGAGCAAGGCCCTGGTGCTGCTGAGACCCTGCTGTGCCCTTGGGCTGAGGGGAAGGCTCCTACCTGGATGCAGTCCCTGTGGAACCAGGCCCTTTTGCACGTTGGGCACACCAGGGTTCTGAAGGTCTTTCTATCCTCCACAGGCTCCATGCAGATGAGGCAATCGGTGCCCGGCTCTGGAGTTGCGTCCACATCCTGCTTTGGACGGTGCACAGGGCAGAAGGAGCTGGAGGAAAATGGATGGGCAAAGTGAGAAGTATTGGATCATCCGCCAGGGGTGACCAGGAGTGGGGAGGTTGTACCTGTAAGATGGAATATACTGTGTGATGCAGCCACCCTCCTTGGCACAGGGCAGGTGGAACCATCTGTCACAGCCCTGCATGCAGCACATGATGGTTGCCCCGCTCAGGCCACAGACGCAGCAGCGCTGGAAAGAGCCAAGCAACCCCATCAGCAGCAGCCTTGGGGCCTCCCCAGGCAGCCCCAGGGCTCCGGGCAGGGCGCAGGATGTGGCCACTGCTGGGTCTCAGCCCAAAGAGCCGTCTGGTGGAGGAGGGGGGCTCCTGTGCCAGAGCCTCTGTGCAGCTGCTGGGAGCCAGACTTTGTCCCACAGCCGGCCTGAAGGGCAGGCCTTTCATTCCAAGTGTCTGGGCTAAGCGCTAACAAACCTCATCTGGCACAAATCTCCCTGCTTGCATCAGGCTCTCACCTTTTGTGCCGCCCGCCGCACTGCAATTTGGATATCTTGAGGAAGAAATCCCATGAGTCCAACGTGCTTGTTCTCTTGACGGAAAAGTAGAGTGGCAAAGAACTGCAGCAGAGGGGAGGAGCAGATGAGGAGAGAGGGGCAGGAACTGCCCATTGCAATGGTGGAGGGAGCGCCCGGAGCCACTCACCAGGCAGTACACGTGGGCACAGAGCCCGCGCTTCTCCAGTTTGTCACCGCAGATGTCCGGGTCAGCCTCTGCACGGCGACACAGCATGCACACTGCAGGGCACAGAGCCAATGGCAGCGGGCATGAGCACCTCTGCGGGGCTCTTTGGCTGCAGCAGCATCGGCCCCAAGGGCTGCTCTGTCCCTGCCGGCCTGCCTGGCTGATGGGCAGGGCTGGAGGCCTTGGAGAGCAGGGGCCATTGCGGGCACGGGTGTCCCAAGAGCTGCCCCCTGGCCCAGCTGGGCCCCACTTGGGGAGGAAGGAGGCTCCCAGCCGCGGCATGGCTGAGCAGCTCCTGCCTCCCCCTGCCTCTGCTCTGGGCCCCACACAACGCCTGCCACAGGAGCCCCTGGGCCCGGCTGTGGGAGGGTGGCCTTGCCCTCACCTGGCTCCCTGGCACCAGGGCCCTCCTGCTTGCTGTCACACATGGCAGCCGTCAGCAGCGAGTCCCTGTCCAGAAATGTCAAAGTCTCCTCCAGGTGCTGGTCCTCTCTCTCTGTGGGAGAAAGAGGAGGGTGGGGAGTTTGCAGCACAGGCCCAGAGCCACGAGGGCACTACTCCCTGCTGAGCCCTGCTGAGCCCTGCTCCTGCCCGCCTTCTCCTCCCGTCGTCGCCTCGAGGAACACCGCAGTCTGCTCTGGCTGTTCCTCCGCTGATTCTGGGCAGGGAGAGGCAGGGGAGCCTGCAGCACAGGCCCGGAGCCTGAGCTGTGGGGCTCCTCTGGTCCCTGGGCAGCAGAGTCCCTGCCCTGCCTTCTCCTCCTGTTGTCAGGTCGCACTGACACACGGCCTGAGCCCAGCCTTCCCTTTTGAGGCCTTGGTTGCACAGGTCACAATGGCCACTCTGACATCAGCATCGTGCAGCCAAAAGTGGGGCAGCCATGGCCTCAGGTTCCTGGCAACCACTTGAGGCGGCCCCCTTGGGAACCCAGGTTCTGAGATGGGTGTGAAGGTTGGGCCAGCAGGGAACCCGGGCAGGGACTCCTGCAGCAAGTGCAGGGCCAAATGCCAGGTCCCGAGGCAGCCATTGGGCACTCCTGCACATTGCACACAGACACAGCCACCTGCTCTGTCTCAACCCTGTTCAGAACTGGACAGCAGGACACAGTAAAATGTTCTCTTGGGTACATGATTGAATCATTCAAAGTCCTGCATAAAAGCAACTCACATTCAAAGGACACGCACAAAAACCCCCAAACCCTGCTACAAACCTTGAATTGAAACAAAAAGCATGTTCCTATTGAGAAACACAGATTAACACTTTGGCCAATACTTTTTCCTATTAGGTCTTTGAAAGGATTTCAAAAGTTTTGTTATTTGGCAGCTTCTTCAAGGAACAAACAGGAAATGCTTCTGATCTCTAAAACAAGATTTATTGGTTTGCTTTCACTTTCTTTTTGAAATCCTTACGCTTCACCAGGCAGTCCAGAAAATTGTGAAAATCCAACATAATATTAGGGGAAGTTTCTGAATTCATGGTTTGTCTCAAAGACTTTTTTACATACATACAAGGAACTGCTTCTGTAACATACAGAGGTGCAGTGGTTTCCCTGAGTGGACATCACAAAAAGATGCTATACACGCCTCTATATTAAAGAACTTCTGTTGCCTGGTAATTACAAACCTTCAAACTCTTCTAGAGGCTTTCCTCTGTGCAACTTCACTAGGTCTCTCTCTTCTCAGCTCTCAAGCATGCCCAGGTCTCACTGAAGGGCAGCACAGCTGTGTGGTTTATCAGCCCCTGCTCCCGTTTCCGTCCCATCAGCAAACCTGCTGAGGGAGCGCTCCGTCCCTTCTGCCAGGTCACTGGGGAATAGGGCAAACAAGGCTGACCCCAGCACGGCCCCCTGAGCTCACAGCTCTCTGAGTTTGGAGCTCCACTGTCCACTTCTCTACACCACTGTCCCTGAGCTGCTCCATGACCGTGATATGGGAGGCCGGGACAAAGCCTTGCTGAAGTCCCGGCTGACAACAGCTGTCAGAACTCAAAATGTCCCTCAGACATTTTTAGATGTTCCCAGTCCAATCAGAAGCATTTAAGACCCTAGCAGGCAACTAAAAACAGCTGTAATTTTAGATTTAAACCATAGAATAATTTACCAACCTTACAAAAAGAACAAAAAGTTGCAAAAGTTTAAATATTATAGTAAAATTAGTCACAAAGTAAAAAGAAAAAATTTTAAGTGCTATACAAGAAGATTTTAAGTCTTATACAGGGGGGGTTTAGTTTTATACATAAAAATCAAAAGTTTTAAGATAAAGAGATTTAGGCCTATCCTGTCCTCCCTCTTTCTTCTTCCTTACCTCCATTTTCTTAGTAATGTTAACACTCACAAATTAATTTAGGGTAAAAAAGCACCATTTAATAGACGTAATAAGCATTAAAGAAAAACTATAAACACTTAACACATAATGTACCGTATAAAAAATAACACCAACCCTGGGCGGGGGGAGAGAAGAAAAAAACTAAAGTCAAAAAAGATATCAAAGTATGTATGTGCCTTTACCTAAGCTACTAAGCAAACCACAACTACCCAAGAAGACAATCTTTTAAATAACTTACAATCAACTACCTTGAAACCAAACAACAAAAAACTTCTAAGCCTTTCTTTAAAAGCACAAATTAAAAGAAAAATTTTTCCACCACGCAAAACCACCCCAACCTAAAGTAAGCTCCAACAAACAGCCACTGCTCTCCCCTCACAAACCCAACCAGTCAGTGCAGCAGAGGTGGCTGTGAGATTGGTCAGCCATGGTTTTCTGTCACTGTAGAGATGGACACAAGACATACACATACACCTGTGCAGCGACAGCAATGGCTTCTTCTTTATTACAAGTTGTTCTCAAGTTTTTATACCCCAAGGAAAGTGTGATCTTAAGTCATTAGTTACATCAAAAAAGCTCAGGATATTCAATGGACAAAGCAATAGCTTATTGTATTTTATGGGTACAAAGCATTGAATGTCAACAATTCATTGCAAATGTGTTTACCATAAACTATGAAGGCATGCACGCTGCTCACTAAGGGACGTATCCTCTAACTACAAGTAACCCCGATGTGTTTATCAGTTCCCATGCTAACAGCCTTGCTTTCTTCCTTGCCATGGATAAACTCATACTTTATTAATTTCTTCTTCTGCTAACTCAGTTGTTTGCCCTGCAGAACAGCTGCTAAGCCTGTTCACAGTTTTCCCTTCCTGTTATTCCACAGGCTTAGAGATGACATCCAAGAGGAGCTATTCTGTCACCTTTCTGGGGATGGAGTGAGGCTGATAGGCCTGCAGTTTCCTGGCTCCTTCTTGGTGCCCTTTTGGAAGACTAAGAAGTTAAGTGAGACCACTCCTATTTTGTCTGTACCACCAATACAGCCTCAGATAACTTTTAAATCAAGTCCTTGTGCTCACACAAGCAGACACTGCATGTTCAAGGCACAAGACCTGAATGTCTTGATGGGAAAGGGCTTTACAATACTTTACAGAAGACAGCATTTTTCACCTTTGTTTTATTTGTGTGCGAAAATGAAGAGCAATATTCTGTTGAGAGACTGAATTAATATCAAAATCAAGCTAAACCAAGCTTTCAAGTTAAGGAACACCAGGCCAGAACCTCCCTGAACAGGGTCAGTTCTCTCTATACATTCCCAAGCTTTAATAGCCTTCACTTGTACAACTGTAGATTTATTTTCTACAGGGTTCCTTCCTTGTTCTGTAACGGCAAGCACAGGTGCAAACCTGCTGTTCCCCAACATTTGAATGCTCCATTTTGAAATCTTAATTTTTATTAATAAAGTAATAACTACACCTTAACAAGGTACCCAAAAATGCTAGATTGAAATCTATAAAATGCTGCTGACAGAGCCCTTTTCTGAGTGTAAGTGCATAAGTATCCTTAAGACTATCAAGAGCATTCCCCATACCTCTGGTGGGGAAGGACAAGATTGATCTGCGTTGTCAGGCAACCAATTGCAAACTAAATATAACACTTCTAAACGCTTGTGTATCTCAAATTCATTAAACACAGAAACTAGATAAAAGGGGTTTTGCAAACTCCCCACACTCTTCTTTCTCCCAGAAAGAGAGAGAGGACCAGCACCTGGAGGAGACTGTGACGTTTCTGGACAGGGACTCACTGCTGACGGCTGCCATGTGCGACAGCAAGCAGGAGGGCCCTGGTGCCAGGGAGCCAGGTGAGGGCAAGGCCACCCTCCCACAGCCGGGCCCAGGGGCTCCTGTGGCAGGCGTTGTGTGGGGCCCAGAGCAGAGGCAGGGGGAGGCAGGAGCTGCTCAGCCATGCCGCGGCTGGGAGCCCCAGATTTATTTCTGCTTCCAGCACTGCCCTGCTGCTTTTCCTTCAGCATTAATTTCACCTCACCCAGCTGAACATGGCCCATCCTTTGGCTCTATGTGGTGCCCCTCAGTGGGCTGTAAGCTCTGCTGGCTCCAGGATTGTGATTTCACATTCTGCAGCACTACCAGTGACCACAGCTGTGTCTGTGGGGCTGTCAAAGCCCTTTGGGCCATGCCCAGGACAAACAGGACATGAGGGGATCCCTTCACACGTGCACAGGGAGGAAAATAAAGTAATGGACCAGGGAGTAAAGGTAAACAAAAAATCCTCTTCAGTTACACATATGGAACATTCCTGACACAGAAAAAGCATTCCACCTGCAGGAGAAAGACTGTCCAAAAGTATCACACACAGCAAACTCAGGTGGCTGTGTCACCACTGGGGTGTGACCAGGCAGGGCCCACTGGAAGCACAGACTGTTCTGCCAGCACTAAACCAGGGTGAGTGTGAAGGTCACTGAACACTCCTTGAATTCTCCCACCCTGAAACACCTGGGTTAAATAACTGACTGTGAAAGAAAACCAGTGATTCATTACCAATCCAGCTTCCCTTTCCTGCAGGGGATATGGGATGCTGTCAACACACCTCAGGGTACAGAAGATAAGACTAACGAGTCCCAAGCTTGAGGCCTTTGCAAGACAGGTAAGAATAAGGGGAAGCAGAGCTGGTGTGCTCATGGCCAGTCAACTAACTTCTTATTTTAACAGAAAGAACACAGCGGAGAGTTTTAATAATTTGGGAAAGGTCAGCATCCAGTCCTACCTTCACAAACCTGAGATGTCAGCACAAAGAACCTCTGAGAACTTTGCCCGTGACTAGAGTGGACACTCCTTTTAGTGTGTTTGGGATGTCATGAGCAGCAAGTCAGAGCCATATGAAGTAGGAGTCACCCAACAGGATGTAATTTTTTTTTTTTTTAATCGTTTTCTGGAATTAATATGAGCAACTAACTGTAAGATGGATTTCAGCTAGAAATATCTTTTAAATTAGAAGCCACAACTGAGCAAATAGAAGACTGTTTACAAACATTGATTATTTATTTACAGACACTCCTGCAAATGGAGTCTTCTCCCTAAAAAAAATGAGAGAAACTTAAAAGAATAGCACAATTTTCTGTAATGAGCATATCAGACACTTTGAAGGTTAAAATGTATTCCAGGCTAGAATAAAAGTAACACATGAAGGGTCATGGGTCAGCTAACTAGAAGACATGTGCATCAATGCCACTAGTCCCATCATTAAGTACACACTGTAGCTAGGAATTAAGGTAATAGAATTTTTAAAAAACTTCAGATTGCTCCTCTTTAATTTTTTTTTAAACAAATCCATACATTTAAAAAGTCAGTTAATTAAGAAAAGTGAGTCTTCACATCAGGAAAGTTAAAGATTTAAATAGAAAAGGCCCCAGCAGGAATAGCCCCAGTGGATGGTTTTAAACACAGCACAGAGAAAGAGAGGGGAGAAAAAAAGCCATTAACAGCTTTAGGGTCTTCCAGTACATTCTCCTCTTTAAATGCTGAAAAATAAGCACAAGGAAAGAAACATGGAAAAGCTCACAAAGTCTGTGCTAGTCTCAGTCAAGAATAAGAGAGAGATTCAATGGAATTCTGGATTTTTATGAATAATTTACATCAGCCTTAGCAGAGTATGGTTTTGTTTCTTTTTCAGATTTAATAGGTTTCTGACAGACAGCCTCAGGAAACCTTTAAAAAATCAGAACTTTGATTACATTACTGTCAATATTTTAGGTTTAAAACACAGATGTGGGAGCTCACTCATCCTTGCCACAAACGCATACCTCAATTTAAACTGCACTGTCGACGTTGCAATATTGCTTCTAAGAAGCAGCACTCCAACAGGATAACTTTCAATCTCTAAGATTTCTATATATACACACAATTTTAGACAGAATTTACTTTCAATTTCTAATCCACTTTAATTCAAAGACAGTTTGGTGATTTCAATAGGAGCAAGATCAGATAAAACAGATAAAATATAATCAAGGTGTGTGATTATATCACTTAGTGCTTCTTTTCAGCTGTAGATTTATGCTACAGTGAGAGATGAAACAATCCCCTTTAAAACACTCTAGAACCAAAGCTCCAGCATGACTACCTGTTCTCAGCAGCTCAAAGAAGAGGACATCCAGAAATCAAACTAAAACCAAAAGACTTAGACTTCCAGTTTGCAATTTCCTCTGTAAAGAAGTCAGAGAATGCCTTTAAGTGGAGTATCTAACTAACTTCTGAGTGCTTAGACTGCAGATTAATCCTGTATCTCAAATCAATTTACTTAAGGGCATTAAAATGCTTTGAAAGAAAAATTTTTATACTAACAGTCTTATCATTGCCCAGTGCCTTGTGCCAGTGAGCGTGAGGAAATGAACATTTTATGTGTGTGGTGTAAACAACTAGTTAAGTGAGACCACTCCTATTTTGTCTGTACCACCAATACAGCCTCAGATAACTTTTAAATCAAGTCCTTGTGCTCACACAAGCAGACACCACAGGCCACTTTCTTCCTGCCCAGTGCCCATTTCCACAGTGAACGTTCCAGCAGCACCCCTGCATCCCAGCACCGATAAAATGATGTGCAGAGCACCCCTGCATCCCAGCACCGATAAAATGATGTGCAGAGCACCCCTGCATCCCAGCACAGATAAAATGATGTGCAGAGCACCCTTGCATCCCAGCACAGATAAAATGATGTGCAGAGCTCATACAGAGCTCACAGCACAGCTAAAACAAGCACAGAGCAGAAGTAAAACAATGGGATTGCAGAGAGCTTCCCGTCCTCTGGCCTACCTCAGTGCATTAAATCTGCTTCCCACTGTTTAAACAGAACCATTTGGGATGGCAGGGGGAAAGCACATTTTCAACATCTATAGTAACAGGGACCTTAAAGCTGCCAAGATTTCTTTGGTCATCTCCACACTGGAAGACCTTTCCCATGCAGCACAAGGCAATGGCAATTAGAGTTAGCACCAGGCCAACCTCATAGCACCACAGGATTGGCAACAATTTTTCACAACCTGCTCCAGCTCACAGATGTTTGGCTTTGTGTCCTGTAAATTTAAATTTACTTCACCTTGCCAAACTCAACAGTATCAGATTTTAGATAATTTACTGATATTTTTAAGCAGTAGAGGAGAAAATCTGTGCATTATACACATTGACTGCCACTGAAATAATACTTTAACCTGAAGAGAAAAATCTACTTTTAGAAGCAACTGGTTTACACAAAGCATCTATTTTCCTTTGGCCTGTGATCTTCTAACACAGGCACAGATTTGTTTGACACACACACACATATTTACCTAGGTGAATGCATCTGGCAGTCAGTGCAGGTTGTCATAACCCAAACAACATCAGCACTTTGTGATGGCAACAAACAGCAGAAATCAATCAAGGCATTGATATGTTGATACAATTATTCCTGTTAGTGGCCAGGTGATTTATTGGTAAGTGAGATATGTAATCAAAACTGTTATTAATTGTAGTGCCAAAGATTAGAGGAACTGCATATAATGACTTGCTCAAGTTCTGCACGAGCAGCTTTCACTCACATTTATGCTTGTTTTCTGTTTTAGACTGTAAGGCTCATTTAACTTTTTTCCTTCACAAAGCTTTTTTTGTAATCAAGGGATGTCTTCAGCTAATATTCCATGGCAATGGCATTCTTTGTAAATTCATATGTCATCACTGTTGCTTGTCATTTCTAATGACAGAGAAATACTTGGTTATCATTGAAGAAAAATTACAGTATCATTACTTGTAGTATTTTTTAATTTGATGAAGCTATTCACTGAGCAAACCTCCCACTTTTCTCAGGCATTAATTTTATCCAGGGACAAAGTTCTTGCCCTTTTTTTTTGCCAGTATTCTAGCCAGTAAAGCTCAAATGATACTATGATCTGCTTATGTCTGTTCTCCATTTGCTCAATACTCACTCATTCCACTTTTCTCCTTCAAGAAGCAGATAACTTTGTATTTAGTACAAGTAATTGTTACAGTAGTGTTCTAATACAGCCAGGAAAGAACAATAACTACCAAGAATCACCTTGTTTCCTTGGCACACACTCATCACAGAAGTTTTTGCTCTGAACTCCTACAGCTTGTACAGAAAAAATACCTTTCATGGTTAAGGTGTCTGATATTGAGACTACACTACAGATGCCTCTACCATTTTGTCCTTTATTCTCATGGGAAGTATTCCTTCTACAGTCAGTTTTATTAATAGTAATTGTGTTTATCAACTGAGGTGGTGGTTAACATTGAAAATCTTACAGATGCACGCTTGAGGGGAAGGAAGGAGGAAGAGAGGGAGAGAGGAAGGGAGCTTTGATTAGCACACACATGCACAAGCCTCTTCTAGCACTCACCTGAACAATCTTCCTTTCATTTTATCCCTACCCCACATGGACTGCACTATTTCATTAGTAATTTTTATTTCATATACACATTAAATTCCACGATTCTCCAAACTCCTTACTAAAGTACTGTCATTATTTAATGCTTTTCTGTTTCAAACCTCTTCCCTTCTGTTTTATTCACGTCTTCTGGAATCCCTCTGTTGCTACACACTTGCTGGAAATCAACATCATCCTCACTACATTGAGCTACTTCTCCTCCAGCCAATAATGCTGGCAGCATCACCCTGTAAAATAAACCACAAGAATTAACAATGGCTATTGACTTACTATGTTTCTAATTCACTCTTTCAAGGTTTTATCTCAATCAATTAAAGCACTTCTTCCAATACTGCTCTTTGTATTTTGGTCTATTCTTAATCCTATTATTTATTCCTGATCCAAAGCACCACAAGCTCTTTCTACACTTACAGCTGGTGGTACCTTTTCACACAAATGTAGTCCTGAATAATCCTTGGGGTCTGGTCCAGGGAAAACTTCAGCCATTGAAAAATTAATGGAATATTCTGTTTTCCAAGAAAGGTGTGTGCTGAGGAAGTGGTGAAGTACAAACACCATGTGGGGATACAAGCCACAAGCAGCTGCCACACCATGGGAGTGGGGAGCCCTGATCTCTGCTGGGGAGCACGAACACAGGGAGGACAGGACAGTGAAGCTTACGTATTTTCTTTACTTTGTAATTTCTGTTGTAAAATGAATCTTAATAACTGGATTTTCAGCAGGAAATACTCCACTTGACACTTATCTGCATTCACACTGAATGGACTGACAGGCTTGTTGGAGAGGGGCTTTGGGCAAGGGCCTGGAGTGACAGGACACCAGGAGTGGTTTCAACCCAACGCAGGGCAGGGCCACATGGGATATTGGGCAGGAATTGTTCCCTGTGAGCAGGGGGAGGCCCTGGCACAGGGTGCCCAGAGCAGCTGTGGACGGGTCTGAGATCCTCTGCAATTTCCCAGTCTCTGAGCAGGTCAGGAGGTGCAGCTGTTTTCACAAGGGAGTGCTCTGGCCCAGCCCCCAATAGCCTGGGCATTCTCCTGATCTTTACCTGTGAGTTTCACAAGCATTGCCTCCTGAAGATCACACCTGTCCAATGGGGAATGTTTCCATCTGATCCAGCTGTTCCTCTTCCTTTTTCAAGTAATTGACCAAATGCCTGTGCAGAAAGAGGCACTTCCTGGAGGAGGCAGTGGGTCAGTGCCAGCCTCTGCTGCAGGAAGGAAGGCGATGCCAAGCACGGACACAGGCATGGGCACAGGAGGTGATTGCTGTGCCGGGCTCAGCCCTCGGCGGGGCTGTGTGGCAGCAGCTCTTCCCCCAGGCCCTGCCCTTGCACGGCCCAGCAGCAGCCAAAACTGGAGGCGCCTCGGCTTTCAGGCCTCTGGAGCTCGTTCACAGCCCCGGGGAATCAGGACTCCTGCACCAACAATGTCCCTCTTGCTGCAGCTGCTCCCGCAGCCAGCCCTGAGTGCCCAGAGGCCCCAGGCACAGGAGCAGCCCCGAGTGGGAGCCCTGCTGTGAGCCCGAGGCCAGAGCCAGCCCTGGCACACAATGGAAACCTTCTCATCTTGGTTTGCTTCTAGATGGGGATGCCCCAAAGGCTTCTCCATTAGCCTGGCAGTATGACACTTTGAAGCCCTCTGGGCATCCTGCAGGTATGTTCTCAGTGTCTCATAATCATTGATTATCTGGAAGGAACCAGGTGACAGAAGCTTCTGTGCCTGTTCACTTACAGGCGTTTCTGCAGAGAGGATCTCTCCAACTCCTGGGCTGGATGATGTGCACCAACCCAGCTCCCATCACAGGGGTGAGTAGTGTGTCCCTGCTGAACCCACAGGCTGAGCAATGGTTTTGTGGGGTCTATTCCTGGGAAATGGAACAGCTTTCTGTTAAGATCCTCCAATAGAAACCACCAAACACATGGCAGACAAGAAATCCCAGAAACCATTTGAAGTCATGTGGAAAATGCTGAAGGAAATGCTGCAGGCAGGACAAGGTGGGTGCATTTCCCTCAGCCTTCCCCTGGGACTCAGCAGCCGGGGCCTTTCCCTGCACATCTGGACAGGCCCTGCCCAGCACAGCGGGAAGGGATCCATGGCAGCCTCGCTGCCCCGCTGCTGCTCTCCTGGCCTGCAGGGCTGTTTCCCAGCCTGGGCTGGCTGCAGCTTCTCCCCAGCCTGTGCAGGAAGGCATTTGGCACCAGCTGACAGGGAGCCCCAACTGCACCATGGGCCATGCACAGCCTGAAATCCCCTGAAGTTTCCCTGTCTCTGAGCACATCAGATTGAGGGGCTGTTCGGAGAAGGGACCAGCATAGGGCAGTCCCAACATCCTGAGTGTTTTCCTATGCTTATCCATATCTTTCAAAAATATTCCCTCCTCAAGATGTTACCTTCCCCATTCCCCATGCGGAATGTTTCCATCTGATCCAGCTGTCTCTTTTCCATTGTCGGGAAATGAAAGGAGAGCCTATGCAGAAGGAAGCATTTCCCAGAGGAAGCAGTGGCTCATTGGCAGCCTCTGCTGCAGGAAGGGAGGCGATGCCAGGCACAGTCACAGGAGGTAATTGCTGTGCCTCTGGGCCTGAGCCCTGCTGAGCCTTGAGCTGCCCTCTCTGCTGCTTGGCAGCGTGGACACAGCCCGGACAAGGCTGGCACAGCCCAGAGGAATTATTATGCCCAGGACACTCCGGTACTGAGCAGTCCTGCTGGGGTCCCTCTGTGGGAGACATGTCCCGAGACCTGGGAGTGACTGCACGGGGTGCCCATGGTGGGGAAAGGGCAGAGGGGTAGAGCAAGGCTCCAGGGTGTCCTGAGAGGGCCTGGCTATGTGCCCTTGGGCTGAGGGATTTGTCCCAGCAGTAAGAGGGCAGGAGGGACAGGGGGAGGCAAGGATACCTGTGGAACTGCCTGCTGCAGTTTTCCCCTGGGCTTTAGGGAGGGTTTCCTCTGTGGGAGGAA
Source organism: Taeniopygia guttata (assembly GCF_048771995.1). Taxonomy (NCBI): domain Eukaryota; kingdom Metazoa; phylum Chordata; class Aves; order Passeriformes; family Estrildidae; genus Taeniopygia; species Taeniopygia guttata. Next base: position 383,755 of record NC_133031.1, read on the forward strand.
GAGAGCCCCCAGGGCCCCAGGCTGCTCCAGCTGCCCATCCATGGATGTTGCCAGGGCCTGCAAAGAGCATGGACAGTGACCAGGAGCAAGCCCTGAGCTCCACAGGCCCTGTGTTCCTTTGGCCTTTTCCATTCACATCTGGATCCCATGGCCTTACCCAACCCCCTTGCAAGTGCTCAGTTCCTAAACGCAGAAGGGGACCACAGCACACCAAGGAAATGGTTCTGATCTGTGCTCACTTCTAGATTTGGATGGCAACCTGGATTATTTGGAAGCCATGCTGGAAAATGGCTTGAAGTTCTTGGATGATGTTGGAAGCAAGTTTTCAATATGCCTTTCCTGAGACAAAAATCAGAGTCAGTGTGACAAGAGCTCACCCATCTTCCACTTCCCTTAACATAATCTCAGGGTTGAAGGAACCTGGAAGCCTCACCCTGCTCACTTTCTGGAGCCCAGAGTGATCCCACAGGATCACTGTCAGTGGGAGGAAGGAACATTTAGCTGTCAGTTTTATTCCTGTGTGCAATGCCAGTGTCCCTCTGTGTGATCTGTGCAGCCCCAGAGAAGAGCAGAGAGGGAAGGGGCCGAGCCCAGGGCTGTGTCCTGGGGCTGAGCCTTGGGTGCAGCCTGAGGATCTCCTACAGTGCCACGGGAGCTGTTCTGCCCTGCCTTTCTTTGCAGATAACCCTGCTGGTGAAAGTGATCTGGCTTCCCAACCCACGTTCAGGATGGAGGCTCTGGGAGATGGTGAGGGTAGGTCAAGGCCTTTCCCCCTGCGAGAGCTGCCAGCTCAGAGCCCAAAGCTCGGCCAGGGGGGCATCGCTGCAGGTGCCAGGACAGAACCATGCACGAGTGTGCCCTCGCCCTGGGCCATCCCCTTATGACTTCTGCCCAGGCCAGGCAGGTGCTTGAAGGAGGGAGGGCCATGGCCCAGTCCCAAAACCCAGATGTTTTTCTGGTCCTTAACCATGATTTGAAAAGCATTGCCTCCTAAAGATGCCACCTCCCTCAATGGCGGATGGTTCCATCTGATCCAGCTGTCTCTTTTCCTTTCTCAAGAAATGGACCAAACATCTCTGCAGAAGGAGGCACATCCCAGAGGAAGCAGTGGCTCAGTGCCAACCTCTGCTGCAGGAAGGAAGGCGATGCCAGGCACGGGCACAGGCACAGGAGGTGATTGCTGTGCCAGGCTCAGCTGGGCTCAGTCCTCGGCGGGGCTGTGTGGCAGCAGCTCTTCCCCCAGGCCCTGCCCTTGCACGGCCCAGCAGCAGCCAAAGCTGGAGGTGCCTCGGCTTCCAGGCCTCTGGAGCTCGTTCACAGCCCGGGGGAATCGGGACTCGTGCACCAACTATGTCCCTCCCTCTGCAGCTGCTCCCGCAGCCAGCCCTGAGTGCCCAGAGGCCCCAGGCACAGGAGCAGCCCCGAGCGGGAGCCCTGCTGTGAGCCCAGGGCCAGAGCCAGCCCTGGCTCCCGACTGGGCCGGGGCTGCACTGGGTCCTGACAGGGCCTGGCTCTGTCCCCTGGGGCTGGGGGAGCTGTCGCAGGGCAGGGAGGGCCAGGGCTGGCAGGGGCTGCTCAGGGATGGGTTTGGTCCCTGTCCCTCAAAGCAGTGACTGCCCAAGCAGCTGTGCTGGCCCCGGGCTCTCCTGCCGGCCTGCTGGGCTTTGTTGGGTGGCACAGCCTGTGCCAAGGGGCGGCCAGGTGCCTGCAGGCCCCAGCTCTGGGGCAAACAGAGAACGTCCTGGCCATATCCACCGTGCTGCCAGCTCAGCAGTGCAGCACAGTGCGGGCTCACGCTCCCCATTGCTCCCACAGATGCTGCCGGCCCCACAACACCTGTTCCCGATGCCCAGAAAAGCCTCAGAAGTCGTTGCTATTGGGAAACACACTGTTTGCTACAGTTAATTGCAGGTCTGCTTTTTTTGGAGCTTTCCTTCATGTTCACCTGTGTTGGAATCTGGTGTTACTGCAAGAGAAAACGGTGAGTGTTTTCATCATCTTTCCCTCAAACAGTTTATTTTAAAAGTCTAATGTAGATGGGAAACATTTCCAGTCAGGCTGCAGTGGAGCTGTGGCCAGTCCATGGCTGTCCAAAGAACTCAGCTGAAGGTTCTGCTGCTGCCCAGTGCTTTCCTTGGCCCCTTCATTGCTGGGCCTTGTCCTGGGGCCCCGCTGGGGCTGCAGCCAGTGCTGGCTCCCACTGAGGCTGTCTGGGCAAGAGCAGCCCCAGGGGCACAGGGCAGAGGCACAGCAAGGTGGGGAGGAGAAAGAGCGGGGATGAGATCGCCCCTGAAAGGCAGAGGCGCTCTGGGGCCCACTCCTGGCCAGGGAGCCTGCCCAGAGCCGTCCCCTGCTCGCCGGGGCCTTGAGGGGCAGCTGTCCAGCTGGGCCAAGGTGTGCCAGCCGCTCCAGCCGTGCTGGGGAGCCCTGCCAGCTCTGGGCCCTGCTGTGCAGGAGGCTCCCTGTGTGCCACTGGCAGCTGGGGCCTCAGCCACTCCTCTCTCCACAGCAGCGCCTCTGCAGCTTCACAAGACCAGAAAAAGACTTCAGCCACGCAGACCTGTGCCTGTCATCAGCCATCCACGAGCCAGTTTCCAACATGCCTCCACAGCTGCATTACCCACTTCTGGGGACATGCTGCCACCACCCATAACAGAACCCCCAAAGGTGCTGGCCCTGGTGTCCAGCCAGGACAGGAATTACAGCCCTCCTGCCAGGGTAGGGCCTGACTCCAGCAGCATCTTTGGGCTTCAGCTCTGGTCCCTGGTGCTCCCACCAGCACTGGCGGAGCTGCTTGTCTGGGCACAGTCAGTGCTGGGCAGGCAGCAGCTGGGCTTCGGGCACCTGAGACCAGCAGCTACTGTGTTTAGTTTTTATTTTGCAAGATTTAGAAATATTTTTCATAGAAAATTCTCCAAATATTTAGTCCCTTTTCCCAAAACAGTTCTATATTTTTCAAAGTAGTTTTAGAATTCTGAAAAACTTCTAGAATAAAAATTAAAATTGTATTTAATTGGTAATCTATGCTCTTCTGAAAACTAAGACACCCTATGACTCACAGCCTGCTTCAGAGGCTCTTTTCCCACCGGAGACTTGTGCCTAATCACAACAACTAACCTAAAACCTTTTCCCTGATGTTTTCTGGGATTCCTGACAAGCTCACCTCTCAGTCTTCAGAGGCAAACCTTGAGCACAGCAGGAATCTCTTCAAGTCACCATCTTTCTTTGCTTCTGCACAAAGTGCTTCAGTCATAGAGCAGGGGCTTTGCTCAGCTTCCTGCCGCCCCGCTCCCCCCAAGCCTGTCCTGAGCCCTCTGCTGCAGCTGCTGCGCTGCCATGGAGCTGCTGTAAAACACAACAGCTCTGCCACATGCGCTCAGCAGGACTGGACAAGCTTTCTGGCCTTGCTTACATTAGGCTGGTGGCTTCTCTAAACACAAGTTGAGCTTTTGAACGCTATGTCTCACCTGGCACAGGAACTGATGCTGCCTTTCTCATGGAGGCTAAACTCCCATGGGCTTTAAAAGCTTTCTGGCCAGCATAAGGCCTGGAAAACCATTTAATGCAGCCATTTAGTATTGAAAATGGCCCAGTCTATGTATTAAAGTAGCTTGTTTAAATGCTGGAGCCCATCAGAGCATCCCTTCAGGGCATATCTGTCTCTCCCCCACCTCTGCCTCCATGACTGCCAAACTGCACCTTTGAGAGTTCTCTTCTCCAGAAGCTGAATGGCACCTTTTTATTTGGGGGAGGAAAAAAAAAAGTAATGTTCTATGCTACTATCATCATCATCACAATAATGAGCTGCAAATTAGTTAAATGACATCAACAACTCAGACTGTGGACTTAGTGCTCAGAGTGCAGCACTGGCTTTACTATCCCTTGAATCTGCAGATGTGCTACAGTCTTTAAAATCCGTTTCATGCTTACCTAATTTGGAGTCAAGCACAGCTCTGTGAGAGCTTTAGGGGTTGGGCCTACCCTGGCACTCTCGTGTGTCTGGAGTGACCTGCCCAAGCCATCTGCCACCTGAAGAGCAAAGCAGGGTATGGAAAAGCACAGGCTGCAGAACAGCTCGAACTGCAGGGAGCCCATTCCTGTCAGGAGTAACACGACCATCCCACCTTAGGACTGGGTTTTGTGAGAAACAACTGCACACTTTAAAAGTTTTAAAACGTTTATTAAACATTTACAAAAACATAAGAGAAGGACTAATAAGGAAGAACAGGCCTGGGAAGGCCCCCTGCCCCATGGCTGCTACCTGCCAGGTGGCTGCCTCATCTTCAAGATTGATGCTTCACCTTTTACATTCCTGGAGGGTGCATCAGCCACCCCTGGCCCTTCCCAAAGTCTGTCAGTCAACCCTTCTTTGCCGTTTATCGGTGGAATTTATTTCTTGTAGCTGCGTTTGAAGGTCAGGTGTTGTCATGCCGCGTCCCCCCAGCAACAAGCTTTTCAATTCCTAACTCTCCCATGCAAGGGGTATATGTCGATACCTATTGTGGTGGACCCCCACTGCAGGGAATGACGTGCATTGACTCCATGTTTGCAGAAGGCTGGACAAAATGCTTTATTAAGCTGTCCTCTATTATACTATACTAAAAACTATACTACTGCTATACTGAAGAAAAACCCGTGACCCTTAGAGACAGTCCAACACAGAGTGGCTCCAGTTGGTCATATGAAATCAAAACACCATCACCAGAGTCCAATGAAGAAATCCCTCTTTGGTAAACAATCTCCATAACACATTCCACATGTGCCAAACAACAGATGAAGCAAATGGAGATAATTGTTTTTCTTCTTTCTCTGAGCTTTCTCACAGCCTTCCCCAGGATTTTCCTGGGAAAGCCTGTGTGTCTCACTGTTCAAAGGATATGTGAATACCACACACGCCTTCTTTCTACCTGTCTAGACAGCCCAGGCTGTCTGGTGGGAACAATTGGGAGTGGGGGGTGAAATGTATGATTATAATTTACTCCAATTAAATATTGTTGTATTGAATCAAGGCAAATATGATTTGGCATGTATAATATTTAGTTATTACACAATACACATACCAGCACTGTAAGCTGCCCCCCCCCCCCCACACACACACACATATTTGTTTACACCAGAGCCAGGTTTTTTTTGGACAATGCCTCACTTACAAGTTAATACATGTGGCTATCCTGGAGATGGGCTGTCCCAAAAGGAGATACTGGAACATCTGGGAGCTGATCATCCTGATAGCGACTCAAGATTGGGATCGCTGGAGTCCTCCGGGCTGATGCATCTGAATGCCACGGCTCCCATAACCTCATCAGGAAAAATTGTCCACAGCTGGACCTGGATTGTTCAACCCCGGCTGAGAGAAAAGAACTTTATGAATATGTGGGACTCTGAATAGAGAGAAAAGGCAGGTGACTGAAATCCTGGCCTCGGGCAGAAAATTTCCTATAAGAACTGCAGGGTCCGGGAGGGTGGTGTGTGTGTCCAGGGGAACCTCTGCCGAGAGGCTCCTTCCTGTCACGCACCCAGTGCCGAACCTGGGCTCAGCGCTGTCCTTTTCCTTTTGGCCTGCTCAGAGAGAATTCAATCCTGAATAACTTTTTATTGTTTCATTTTAAATTTGGCTGGACTAATTTTCATTTATAAAAGGGGGAAGGGGACTGTGGGGAGAACGGAGAACATCTAAACAACAAATCACAATAACATAACTCTACATCAATAAAGCTTCTCTTAAGATACACACAATATTCATCCCTTAATTGCAAGAACCAATCATCTCATTATCTATTACAGTTTGGATGGAGACCAGAAGTAATACCTTGCAAAAGGAAAAGAGGGTACAAAGGTCCCTGCAGTCCCCTGGCCTGGTACCTCAGCTAGTGGGGAAAGGAAGAGGGCAGCATGTGGCCAGGAGTTTAAATAGAGGCCGTGTCCTCCAAATCTTTGAGAGAGAAAACCCCAGCAGCAGATGTCCCCATGGACTCTCTCCCTTTATTCAAACAAAGCTGCAGGGCTCCTCTGGCTCCTTTATGGACACTGGCTTTTCACAGCCTGGTTTGTATGCACACCTGTTTCCTTGTATCAGAGTATCACCAGCCTGCAGTGACTCCCTGCCACTCTGGTCTGCAGGAGAAATGGAGCTGATTTCCATTAAGGCCCTCCCAGAGGGAAGGAAGAACACACCCAGAGGAGACAAGCAACCCCTGCAGGCATCCAAACTTCTCCACCAGATGTGGAGTGAGTCGCAGAGGGGGCGTAGTGGGTGCATTTCCCTCAGCCTTCTCCTGAGCCTGGGCAGCTGGGGGCTTGCTCTGCACATGTGTGTTGGATAATCTACCAAGTTTAATTTTTTTTCATTTCTCTAGTCAGGCTTGGTTTGCCTTTGCCTTGGGGAAAGGAATTCTAATGGGTTTTTTAAGGGATGTTGCACCACTCAAGAGAAATGAGCTTAACATCTCAATAAACTGGGAATAACACAAAAGGTACCAAAAACCATAATGACCATCGAGAAAGATCTACGATCATCATCTGCAAACGTCAAGGAATGCCAACCCCAGACACTGCCCCCTGGCATAGTTGGAGACACCTGGACTGGAAAAGCCTGAGAAGGAAATCAAGGAGTATGGCTGTCATGGTTTGACACTGGCACAATGCCCAGTGCCCCCATGAAAATGCAGCCTCTCAATTGAATGCTGCGAAATGCAATCGAGAACAGAGCAAAGAAGGCCCAAGCTTAATAACAAGGAAAAAAACTTTATTAAGCTACTACTACTATACTACTCTAAAAGAAAAAAAAGATAAAAAGACCACACAAAATTCAAAATGAAAACCTTCCAAAGTATTCCTCCTCTCACCACCCAACCCCAACAAACCACAGTGAGACACAACCTGGACTCCAATCAGGCGTCCACCCTCCAGACAATCGATACTCAGTCCATCAAGGAAGAGAGGAGCCCCTCCTGTGCCACAGACCCCCCCAGGAAACACAGCTGCCACATCCTGTGCATCCATGTCACACATAGCACCACCCAGAGAAAAAGTTTGCCATGGCGGCCCTCTCCTTTCCATGCACAGTGCTCTCACCACCAATGCATGGATGGACAGACTGCTTTTAGGATTTTTCCTTTTAAGGATGCCCTGCCAAGAGGGGAAAAAACAACAGTTCAGTTTTTCATTTTTGGGACCACAGTTCCTCCCATTTCCCCCTGGGGCTTAGGGTCCAAGAACAGAGATCTTCTCTTCTTCTCTGAAGACAGGGGACACCACCACAAACCTCCCTAACTTTTCTTTGTTCGCTCAACTTCTGTCTTTTCCCAGCTGAAGCATGGTCTCTTTGGCTCACCAGCATCCTCCTAAAATACAGTCTCTCTTGGAGAAGAAGATCAGTTCAGTCTGTGGCTACCAAGAAAAAGTCCAGCCAAAAGCCACTCCATCATCTCCTCCCACCTAAAATTTCTCCTTCCAGCATCCCAGGGTCCAAGCTGTCTCTCTTCCTCTCTTTCAAACCGAGGAGGAGAAAAATTTCACAAAGCTTTCATTTCTCAAGGAAGGGTTAAAAGTCCCAACTCCCAGAGATGGCTTGCTGCCCAGGCTCCCGCTCCCACAGGCAGCTGGGCACCTTGCGGCCCCCCCCAGCTCTTCTTCCCCGCGGTGAACTGCTGACAAAACTACTGCTGTCTTTTTCTCTCTCGAGAAAGAGAGACTCTGGGGGAAAATGGAGACATCCCAGATTTTCTCCACCCTTCCATCTGCAGGGGGTTCCCAGGCCCCTCCACCCTTTGGCCTACCTCAGTCAGGCCATGGGCCTTCCCCTCCCCCGCCCAGCCACGGATGGGCAGGGGAGAGTCCTGCACTGCACGCTGACCGGAACCAAAGAGAGCGAGTTCTCCTGGGAATTCTGCTTTTAACCCCTCTCTGTTCTCAGAGGAATGTCCACCTTCAATTGGTCAATAGCCAAATTGACCTCTTTCTTTTGAGAAAATTCATTTTCCGTGTCAAACCACGACAGCAGAGTACCAGGAGACTGTGAAGAGAGCAGCAGGACTCAACGTCACTGGAGCTCCAGGCGCACCTGATGCTGGCCACAGCTGTGCCTGCTGCAAGCTCCCATAGCTGCTGCCTTCCCCCTCCCTGTTGACAGCTCCCTCCCTCCAGCCCTCAGACCCTGCCCATCTCATCCCTTCCCTTTCCCTTCCATTAATAAACAGTTTGATTTCTCCCCCTTACCTGCATCTCTGTGGAGCTGAAGCGGCACAAATCCCGGGCCCTGGGACACACAGGCCCCTGCTGCTGTTCTCTTCCACGCCGTGTTCTGTGCACACACACACAGAGGAACGAGGGCAGATCAGGCTGGAGAGGTGCCTGTGCTGAAGGTGCAGTTCCACAACCCTGTGGACTTGCAGATCTTGCTGAGCAGCCTGGAGCCCCTGGAATTTGGAAGAGCCAAGCTGAGTATGCTCTGAAGGCAGCTGTGAGGGATTCCATGGCAAGCTTCCACGGAGGGCAAAGGAGCTTGGAATGCTGGAAGTTTTCAGGAATAGCTTTCTGAAAGCTCAGCAGTGCTCCATCCCTGCACAGGATTAGGGAGAGGGCAGAACCAGCGACCATCTGGGCTTAGCAGGGAGCTTTGGGTGTGCCTGAGGGCAAAGGAAGCAGCAGCACGGTGCCCAAGACTGGGACACACGACCCTGCCAGTGCCCGGAGCGCTGTCAGGCAGTGCCGGGATCCCGGCTGTGGTTCTGGTCCCCACAAGTGAGGAATGGCAGCCCCAGGCTCAGAGCCAGTCAGAAAGCCAAGCAAGTGAGAGCAGAGGGAGGGCACCCTTCCAGTCTCTCTTGGGCATGGCCACAAAACAGCCCTTGCTGCTTCTTCCTCCGCCTGTGTTTGGGCTGTGCTGGTGGCAGAGGCAGCCAGGCTGTGCTCTGCCTTCCAGAGCCTGTTGGGAGCGGGCATGAAAAGCGCTGTGTGCACAGCAGAGAGGCCTGGAAGGTGCTGGCAAGAGCATCCTGTGGGAGCAGGGCTCTGGGCTCTGGCTGGGAACAACCTGGTCTTGGTGCCGGGAGCACAGGCAGGAGTTGAGGCACGTGAAGAGGCAGTGAGCAGCTGGTGTTTGTAGAGGGCCTGGGGCTGCCCGTCTGAGCCTCCACCTGGAAAGGCACTTGGGGGAATAGGAGCTGGAGCTGGAGTGCCTGTCCTGAAAGGACATGAAGTCCTTCAGCCTTGCCAGCGTTTCTTAAGGGTGTGTAGGTGTTGAGCAGAAAAGCGGCACATTTGGGGAAATGCATTTGGAGGACAGGGGCTTGCTTCTCAAGGAAAGTGCTTCCCAGGAAGCTCCCAGTGAGGCAGGTGCAAGTGTCCCCCTTTGGCTCTCTGTGCTCCTTTCAGTCCTTGAGGCCCTCTGCACTTGGCAGAGGGACAGGGGAAGGGAGAAGGCTGTGAAGAGCAGGTTTGGCATCCACCTGGACCTGCAGGGACCAACCCAAGCACCTGCAGCAGCGTGTGTTACCCCCCCTTTGGACAGAGGGGTGAGCAGAACCATCTCTGTCCATCTGTGAGGCCCAGAGCTCTCTGTGGGAGCTGTGATTTAAAAGGCCTTTACACACTCACTTTTCACATCTTCCCTGTCTGCTGTGTTGCATCTCTTGGCAAGATGCATTTGCCTCCTGCTTGCTGGGAGCTGCTGTGGCCCAGGGCCAGCACAGAGCTGGGCTGGGTGGGCCAGGCAGTGTGGTGGAGAGTCTTGGCTGATCTTGGTGTGTGCCTGGCCTCAGAAAAGACTTGGAAGATTTGCCTGCCGAGGTGTCCTGCTCCTTGGCTCTCCCTGTGCATCTTGGAGAGCACAAGGGAGGCATTTCTGGCAGCTGGGCATCAGCAGGCCTTCCAATGAGGGCGTGTTGTGGAGCGAGCCCAGCTGAGATACCCTGAGAGGAGCCCAGGGCTCCTTGCTCCTCTCTGCTGGCCCGTGAGCGTCTGTCTGCTTTCGGGATGGCCCTGGCTGTGTCACGGGTGCTGCGTGGACATGAGACAGCCGCTCCTGTCCCGCTGGGTCCCAGCAGCGCCTGGCAGCCGTCCTGCATCCACGTCAGGATGCTGGCCAAGAGAGGCCCTGGAAGCTGAGGCAGCTGATTTGAAGCTTCTGCAGGTGCCAACAGGTCAAGGCCAACAGTGTTCCCTCAGGATACAGCATTCCTGAGGGGCTTCCCCAGAGCTGCCTGATGCCACCCACTCCTTGTGGCACCAGTTGCTTTCCTGTGGAAGGTTCTACCTTCCCCAAGAGCACAGAGGGAGCTGGGGAAAGAGCTTGCCAGGCTGCTCTCCATCCTTTACCAGCAGCCCTGGGTGAGCAGAGTAGTCCCAGCTGAGCGCAGATGTGCCAATGGAAGAGCCGTGCACGGGAAGGCTCGGTGGGAAGGATGATCCAGGATCCATAGGCCTGGCAGCCTGAGCTTGCTGCCGGGGAAGGCCTTGGAGCAGATCCTCCTGAGTGCCATCCCACAGCACGTGCAGGGAACCAGGGGGTCTGCTGGAGGGAGGGAAACTCTGCGGAGGGACAGGGACAGCTGAGGGTCCTGACGGGAATTTGAAGGTATCTCTCTGGTGTTTGCAGGGTGTTGGTGTTGGAGGTGTGCTGGGGAAGGAGTTGTCTGGGAGGTGAGAGGTCTGGGTTGGAATTTGAGTCTGTTTTAAGGCAGCATCTGTAGTTTGGCACAGCCTTGCTCATGGGTCTCAGAAAGAATATCTGTGACTGTTTGTGTTCATGGTCCTGATTGTGCTGCAGGGAACAAGAGGGAAAAGTTGTACTTTATTGGCCACTTAGATCTCTATACCGGGGCAGGGTTAACCATTTTGCCATCTACTCATTGTTGCCAGCAGTTGCTCCAGGTGCTCCTGCCAACAGCCCCTGCAGGCAGGAGCACAGCCCCCAGTGCACGTGGGTGTGGACCATTCTGGCACAGAAGGCTCCCTGGGGCACAGATCTCTGGGGCAGGAGACGGGCACCAGCCCTGCCAGGTCTGCTTGGGCGGGGACTCTGCCAGAGCTGCTGGTGTCAGTGTTCCCCAGGCCCCAGGGCTCAGAGCAGCATTCGTGCCCTGGCCCACAGTTCCTTGTGTGTGCCACACCCACGGGTTTAGGATGGCCATGGGCCAGGACCCGTCCCAAGGAGGCTGTGGCAGCTTCCATGGAAGGTTCTGTGCCCTTCCAGCGCGGCTGCGTCGGCAGCCCTGGGAGCTCCTTCTGCTGCCAGGAGCCCGCAGAGCAGGGCAGCGTTTGCTGATGGTCTGAGCCGTTCCTAAAGATCCTGTTGGGCTGTCTCAGACACTTGGGGCCAGGGATTCCTTCCAACCTGGGCCACTTTGGCTGGGCAGGGCATGGCCCCAGGGCAGGTGGCAGTGTGTGCAAGGGCCCTTTGTGACATGGTGCAGCATGGTCACTATGGCATAGAACGGGACAGGATGGCCTTTGTGACACGTGCTGACATAGGAGCTGGCACTAACCAGAGCACGCCACTCTGCTCAGAGCAGGCGACCGGACGGGACGGGACAGAGCGGTGCCGTGAGGAGCCCCCGCACAGCGCGCTCATTCGTGCCTGACCCGGAGATTTTCTGAGGCATTATTCCTACAGGTGACCTCGTGGCAAGACCACAGGACTTGGCAGCCCGTGGCCTTCCCGAGGCTTCTCTTTTGAAGTTGCCCTTGAGGACTTGTTCACTTGGAGCTTTCCTGAGCCATCTCTCTAGAAGGTGACCTCGAGGCCAGACTCTGGCATGGCGGGCAGATTTGTCGGTTTGTTCAGAGTGTTCAGGGGGAAGAAAAAGAAAAGCCCTGAAGCTGCCCCAGCACAGGAGCATGAAAACCCGGAGCAGTTCCAGCCACTGCAGGACAGTGAGTGGCAGAGCTGGGCCACAGGGCTGAAGCCTGCAGCCAGCTTGGCCCTATCCCATCCCATCCCATCCCATCCCATCCCATCCCATCCCATCCCATCCCATCCCATCCCATCCCATCCCATCCCATCCCATCCCATCCCATCCCATCCCATCCCATCCCATCCCATCCCATCCCATCCCATCCCATCCCATCCCATCCCCTGGGGATGTGCCCATGGACAGGAGGGAAGAGGGCCTGGACAGACACCCCGCAGTGGCCGTGCTCCATCCCCTGGGGCATCCTGGGGCTGTCCCTGCCTGGGGAGCGCAGGGCTGGGCTGTGTTCTCCGGCCTCTCCCGCAGCCCCTCAGCCCTGGCCGCGCTCGCTCTTTGCCATATGCAGCTCTGGACCGCACACAAGAGAAGGAACCTGCCCGTGGCCGCTTCCGCAAAACTCTGAAGGTGCCTGCAGCCATCCCCACCTGAGCTGGGCCTGCTGTCACTGCTCAGCCCAGCAGCACGCCTGGAGCACTCCATGGAACACCCCTGGCTACCCTGTCCTTTGCTCTCCTGCAGATGTTCTGGAAGTTCCCCTGCATTCCACGTAGAAAGACCGGCAGCGCAGCAGCTGAGGGCCCGGCCGAGCCTGGCTCGGGGCTGACCGAGCTCCAGGCAGAGCCTGATGTCAGCCCAGAATCGACAGCCCACTCAGGGAACAATGCAATCCATTCTCAGAGGGTGATGGCTGTTCACATGGCAATGGCTGAGAGCGTGGCCATCACAAACACTGACACCAGAATGACTCAGGGCATCTCAAAGACTGGCACCATGCCCACTCCCACTGTGATTCCTGCTCCCACTACGGATTTTCTCAAGGAGAGTGCTGTTCCTTCTCAGCAGCAGGTAAGCAGCCTGGGGCCAGGCCTGGAGGCCTCCCAGGATTGTGTGTTGCCTCAAGCCACAGTCACTGGGCCTCCTGATCCTTTGAGGCCAGCACAGTGTGGCGGGAAGGGAAGCACTTCTTGGGGGAAGCTGGGGAAGTTGTTCCCTTGGACAGCACTCCAAGTCTTCCCCGTGCTTCCTCCAGGTGCCAGCCATTGTAAGGAACATTCACAAGCGTCTCATGTCCCAAGTCACTGTGGATGTCTGGCTGAAGATCGATATTGTGAGGCTGGCTGAAGAACACCCTGCTGACCTGGTGCTGACCCTCCTGCGCTGTGCCCCAACATGTGACAGGTACAGGGCCCACGAGCCTTGAGAGCTCAGGGCTCAGCAGCCTTTAGGGCCCACGGCCCTGCACAGCCTGTGCAATGGGCTCTGCCAGACAGGCAGAGAGGCCCAGGAGCCTCAGGCCCCTCTGTTTGCTGAGCCTGCTGCCAGTACTCCCCCCATGCCCTTCAAGGCTCTGTCACCTGGGCCCCCACGGGTGCACAGGGCATGGTGCCGTGACTGAGATGCCCCTGACACAGAGCTCTGATCCCACAGAGCCGCTGCAATGATATGGAGAACCATAGGCTCGTCGAGTCCCACAGTGGAAAAGGTGCTGCCAGTGCTGCTCTGTGTGATGGAGAACTGGCCTCTGCACAGCATGTTCACCTCTGATGGAAACTGCGAAGATGTCTTTGCCCTGGCTGTGAGTTTCTGGAACTGGCCTTTACTCGCCCCCCGGCTGCCTCTCCAGCTGCTCTCCATCCTCTCCATCCCTCAGTTGCTGGGCTGAAACCTGGGCTAGGGGCAGGCTCAGGGGGCACCAGGCCCTCTGCTCCCCCTGCCTCGGCCCTTGGGCCCTGCCCCATGGACACCTCGTCACTGAGCGCTGCCTTGGGCTGTTCTCTTGCAGGCAACTCTGGTGCTCTGGGTGATTCTCCAGGTGCCTGAGTGCCAGGAGGCGATGAACCTTTATTCCTCCCGCCTGTTTGTGGCTCTGCTCTTCCATCTTGTCGCCACCACACAGGAGATAACACCAGAGGAAGTTGCTGCATTCTGGAGAGCATGCTGGCAGGCACACCACCTTCACAGCAAGCTCAGGAGGTCCCGGTCCCCCCGTCCTTCCCGTGCCCTTCTGGCCAGTGCCAGCGCTCCCAGTGTGACCTGGGCTTTGCTCTGCACACAGGTTTGTAGTGCAGACCATGAAGGCTCTGCTCTGCCGACTGCAGTGGGACCATGTGGTGCTGGCTATGGAGCGCAAGCGTGGCTGGGACACGATGATGCGTGCTATCACCCAGGAATATGGTTTGGGTCTGCTGGCCAGGTGAGACGCCCTTCTCCCCACTGCCCCTGGCATTTGTGCCCTGTGCCCAGGTGCCCCTCACGGTCCCTGCAGTCATGGGCCAGAGGGCCTTGTCACTGAGGGACGGCCAAGGAGACTGGAAAAGGCTGGGAGAGGAAGGTGCCCAGAAGGGGCCGCCTCACAAAGTGCCCACATCCCCTCCAGGGATGCTGGGGAAAGACCGGACCTCTGTGAGTCAGTCCTGGGAGAGGTTTGCTCCCCTCACCTCAGGGCCTTGGTGCCTTTTTCCCCTGACAGGGAGATGCGGCGTGTCTCCATCCCTTTTTGTTCTCACACCGCACTTCACTTGCTCTGGCACCTCAGAAAGGAGAAGCCATTCTATGATCTGATCTTGCTGACAGTCCTGGTGGAGGTGAGCCTGTTGGCCAGCGCTGCCTGCCTCAGCTGCCTCCCAGCTCTCTGCCCTCTCACAGCCGCAGCTGCCTGGGACGGTGCCCACGCCCCGTGCTGCTGCCTGGGCCCAGGCCTGTGCGGTTCTGGGCTCCTGCCGGCCGGGTCCCCTGTCACTGCCCTGTGCCTTTCAGGTCCTCGAATGCCTGGACTTGAGTAAATGTCGTGGCAGCGCTCTGAAGACCATGTCAAGGTACCTCTGGAGTGAATGCTGTCATAGGCATCACCTGGCGCTCCGAGGCCTCGCAGTGCTCACCAAGGATCCTTGGATGGTGAGAAGGGGGCAGTGGCTGAAGCTGCACTGGGCAAAGCAGCCCCTTGGGCTGGCAGGGCTTCAGGAGCTGAGGCAGCTGCTCCCAGCTCTCCTGCCTCACCTGCCCCAGTGCTTTGGGACAGGCCTTTGGCCTGTGGGCCCTGCAGCAGCAGGGTGGGCCTGCAGTGCCAGGGTGGTGTTGGCCGTGCAGCCATCCACGGCTCCCCAGCCCACCCTTGTGTTCTGCACAGGCCAGAAGAATGTACCTGTTGTCTCAAAGGCTTCTGGAGCTGCTGGGGGCTCCAGATATAGAGGTGGTCAGCATGAGCCTCCGTGTGTTCATGAATGTGCTCCAGCACCAAAACATCCTGGTATCCAGCACCACTGCCCCAAAGCTGACTGAGGCACTCCTGCTGCTCTTTGACCACGTAAGGTTCTGCATCCTGAGCCACAGGCATTGGCTGCTTCCCAGAAACTTTGTGCCCTGTGGATTTTCAGGCCTTTGCCCAGGTGGGCCTGGAGTAGCTGGTATAGGTCTTTTCCTTTCCTCTAGGACAACAGCCATGTGCGCTTGCTCTCCATTCAACTCTTCTGTAAGGTGATGGAATTGGTAGTGGATGAGGGAAAAAAGCCCCTGAAGACAATTGTGAACAAGAGCCTGTTGGCACTTTTTATCTACTGTCATGATGAGAACTGGCAGGTGGCAAAGGTGAGCATTTGTATGATGCTGGCAGGGGGCTGGGCTGCCTCCTGCCCTGGTGCCTGGCGGGCTGCAGCCTCCTCCAGGCCCTTGCCACAGGGACACAGGTCTTGTGCCCTGGGCTCTGGGGCCATCTCTGGGTCTCTGCTGCTCTCCAGGCTTCTCGGGAAACCCTGCTTGGTGCGGCCGAGTTTTTGAAGAGAAGGGATCTCAAACGGCTGCTGAAGAAGGAGCAGCTGCCAAAGTTTGCCGAGTGCCTGGTAAGGAGGGCCGGGAAGCCGCAGCCCCAGCCTGGAGAAGCCCCCTGAGCGCGGTGCTCGGTGTGCAGGCTGGCAGCTGTGCCCCTGCCGCTGCTGCAGCCCGAGGCCGCGCGGGCTCTGCTCCAGGCTCCTGCGGCCTGAGCCGGGTGCCCATGGAGCCCCGGCCCGGCGGGGCTGCGGGGCGGCACTGCGGCTCCCCGGGCAGCAGCCAGCCCTCTGCCCCCTCCAGAGCCCGGCGCCAGCGGCTGCTGGCCGGGCCTCAGGGCTGTGCGGGCAGGGGAGGCCGGGGTTTGCGCAGGGAGCGCCCGGCCCAGGGGCAGGGCCCACACCAACCCTTCCCTTTGTGCCTGCTGCTCTCTCCAGCTGGCAGAGGACAGGAGCAGCGCGGCCGAGCACCTGCGCCGGGCCCTGCCCTACCTGCAGAGCCCACAGGAGCCCCTGCGAGAGGCGGCCGTCAGGTTCATGGGTGAGCCACCAGCCCGGGCTCCCTCCCCGCCCCGCCGCAGCTCGGCCCCAGCCCCGCCTGCTGCCCCGGCAGTGCCACCCGGGCCCAGTGCCTCTGGCCGCCGTGCCCTGGGGCGGCAGCGTGTGGTGAGGGTCCGAGCAGAGCCCTGCCGGGCCAGGAGGGCGTGTGGCCCCAGGGCTGGCAGCGCCGCTGGCAGGGAGCTGTGCCGCTGGGCCTGACAGGCTCTGTGTTCCCAGGGATGGCCGGGCGCTACCTGAAGGGACAGCCAGCCGAGCTTCACCTTCTCACTCAGGGTGAGTGAGGGCAGCGGGCTGTCAGCGCGGGCTGGCCGGGAGAGCTGCAATGCCGGCCAGGGAGCTGCAATCCCTGTCCCGGCTGTGGCCAGCTTCGCTCCTTGTGTGGACGAAGGCTGGTGTGGGCAGGGCACAGAGAGATTTCAGGGACGCCAGTGGGGGGATTCGTGACCAGCGCCTTGCAGCTGATCCCGTTGGGTCTTCGTCTCTGTTAGGCATGGCGGGAGCTGGGAGAGATGGCCTTAGCAGAAGAATCGCCGGGTGGCCCTCTGGGCTCTGACTGTGGTAGTTTATCTGTCTTCCAGCCCTTGAAGCCATGAGCAAAGATGACAGCCCATCCTCCACGTACCTGGAAATTCAGGAAATTTTTAGACAAAGATGTGCAGAACTAAGGTCATCTGCTGGATTCAGAGAACCACGATCCCAAGCAGAGTACCAGGAGACAGTGAAGAGAGCACCAGGACTCAATGTCACTGGAGCCCCAGGCTCACCTGATGCTGGCCACAGCTGTGCCTGCTGCAAGCTCCCATAGCTGCTGCCTTCCCCCTCCCTGTTGACAGCTCCCTCCCCATTCCCTGTTGACAGCTCCTTCCCTCCAGCCCTCAGACCCTGCCCATCCCCTTTTTTTCCCCCATCTCATCCCTTCCATTTCCCTTCCATTAATAAAGAGTTTGGTTTCTCCCCCTTACCTGCATCTCTGTGGAGCTGAAGCGGCGCAAATCCCGGGCCCTGGGACACACAGGCCCCTGCTGCTGCTCTCTTCCACGCCGTGTTCTGTGCACACACACACAGAGGAACGAGGGCAGATCAGGCTGGAGAGGTGCCTGTGCTGAAGGTGCAGTTCCACAACCCTGTGGACTTGCAGATCTTGCTGAGCAGCCTGGAGCCCCTGGAATTTGGAAGAGCCAAGCTGAGTATGCTCTGAAGGCAGCTGTGAGGGATTCCACGGAGGGCAAGTTTCCACGGAGGGCAAAGGAGCTTGGAATGCTGGAAGTTTTCAGGAATAGCTTTCTGAAAGCTCAGCAGTGCTCCATCCCTGCACAGGATCAGGGAGATGGCCGAACCAGCGACCATCCGGGCTTAGCAGGGAGCTTTGGGTGTGCCTGAGGGCAAAGGAAGCAGCAGCACGGTGCCCCAGACTGGGACGCGCGACCCTGCCAGTGCCCGGAGCGCTGTCAGGCAGTGCCGGGATCCCGGCTGTGGTTCTGGTCCCCACAAGTGAGGAATGGCAGCCCCAGGCTCAGAGCCAGTCAGAAAGCCAAGCAAGTGAGAGCAGAGGGAGGGCACCCTTCCAGTCTCTCTTGGGCATGGCCACAAAACAGCCCTTGCTGCTTCTTCCTCCGCCTGTGTTTGGGCTGTGCTGGTGGCAGAGGCAGCCAGGTTGTGCTCTGCCTTCCAGAGCCTGTTGGGAGCGGGCATGAAAAGCGCTGTGTGCACAGCAGAGAGGCCTGGAAGGTGCTGGCAAGAGCGTCCTGTGGGAGCAGGGCTCTGGGCTCTGGCTGGGAACAACCTGGTCTTGGTGCCGCGGGCGCAGGCAGGAGTTGAGGCAGGTGAAGAGGCAGTGAGCAGCTTGTGTTTGTAGAGGGCCTGGGGCTGCCCGTCTGAGCCTCCACCTGGAAAGGCACTTGGGGGAATAGGATCTGGAGCTGGAGTGCCTGTCCTGAAAGGACATGAAGTCCTTCAGCCTTGCCAGCATTTCTTAAAGGTGTGTTGGTATTGAGCAGAAAAGCGGCACATTTGGGGAAATGCATTTTGAGGACAGGGGCTTACTTCTCAAGGAAAGTGCTTCCCAGGGAGCTCCCAGTGAGGCAGGTGCAAGTGTCCCCCTTTGGCTCTCTGTGCTCCTTTCAGTCCTTGAGGCCCTCTGCACTTGGCAGAGGGACAGGGGAAGGGAGAAGGCTGTGAAGAGCAGGTTTGGCATCCACCTGCAGAGACCAACCCAAGCACCTGCAGCAGCATGTGTTACCCCCCCACTTTGGACAGAGGGGTGAGCAGAACCATCTCTGTCCATCTGTGAGGCCCAGAGCTCTCTGTGGGAGCTGTGAATTAAAAGGCCTTTACACACTCACTTTTCACATCTTCCCTGTCTGCTGTATTGCATCTCTTGGCAATTTGCATTTGCCTCCTGCTTGCTGGGAGCTGCTGTGGCCCAGGGCCAGCACAGAGCTGGGCTGGGTGGGCCAGGCAGTGTGGTGGAGAGTCTTGGCTGATCTTGGTGTGTGCCTGGCCTCAGAAAAGACTTGGAAGATTTGCCTGCCAAGGTGTCCTGCTCCTTGGCTCTCCCTGTGCATCTTGGAGAGCACAAGGGAGGCATTTCTGGCAGCTGGGCATCAGCAGGCCTTCAAATGAGGGCGTGTTGTGGAGCGAGCCCAGCTGAGATACCCTGAGAGGAGCCCAGGGCTCCTTGCTCCTCTCTGCTGGCCCGTGAGCGTCTGTCTGCTTTCGGGATGGCCCTGGCTGTGTCACGGGTGCTGCGTGGACATGAGACAGCCGCTCCTGTCCCGCTGGGTCCCAGCAGCGCCTGGCAGCCGTCCTGCATCCACGTCAGGATGCTGGCCAAGAGAGGCCCTGGAAGCCGAGGCAGCTGATTTGAAGCTTCTGCAGGTGCCCACAGGTCAAGGCCAACAGTGTTCCCTCAGGATACAGCATTCCTGAGGGGCTTCCCCAGAGCTGCCTGATGCCACCCACTCCTTGTGGCACCAGTTGCTTTCCTGTGGAAGGTTCTACCTTCCCCAAGAGCACAGAAGGAGCTGGAGAAAGACCTGGCCAGGCTGCTCTCCATCCTTTACCAGCAGCCCTGGGTGAGCAGAGTAGTCCCAGCTGAGCGCAGATGTGCCAATGGAAGAGCCGTGCACGGGAAGGCTCGGTGGGAAGGATGATCCAGGATCCATAGGCCTGGCAGCCTGAGCTTGCTGCTGGGGAAGGCCTTGGAGCTGGTAAGTGTCCATATTCCCACCATGAGTGCTCTCATTAGCAGGACCTGCGGGCTCTGGATCAGACCCTCGTGGGGAGGGTAGAGTTAGAAAGAAGATAAGGGTCAGTTTCTTTCCAGCCTGTGGAAGAGGGGAAAAGCCTGTGTTGTTAGGAATGACATTGACAGCCAGGGATATGGCACATTTTGACAGAGATTTTGAAATCAGCTAATATAAACCTAGCATCTTTTCTCTGGCTCCCCAACAGTCCCACTCAGCATAGTATCCCCATGCACCTAAAGTCCTGTCCCCTTGGTTGATACCTTGTTAAATTCAGCCTCCTGCGATAATATTTTGTCTTGTAATTATGATCCTAGAGCATGCAAAAGAAATACCAAGATGAATATAGTCGATTACCTTACCTTCATCCTTTAGAGCATTGAGTTAACCCCAGCCACTGAATAATTGCACCTGCAGAATAGGTTCTATTGGGAGAAACAGGAGCAGGAGGACTCTGCAGCCAGTAGAGATCAAGACTGGTTGCCTCTGCAAAGCCATTTCAAGCCTCTTGGCTTGAGACTATGTCATTAGCTTCTGTCAGTGATTAATTTGAGAAGTATATATTCAGTAATGGACTATTTAGTGTACAAAGCTTAGTGCATAATCTATTTACTTACCACTGCCAGCACATCGCACAGTAGCATTGCAGCTAATATTGAACAAAACCCTGAGCAATGCAGTATCACCTTTTGATTTCTTCATATACCATTTATTTTTCTTACCAGGGATAAGTCCTGCAGACATTGGTCTCCCAGCAAACCCATGCTGGTAATTTTTCCTGCTTTGCCAGGCCTTGGTCCTCAGCTCACTGGTGATGCTCAGTTAAGACACGGTTTAAGCACCATCCAGTCAGGACCACTGAGGAGCAGGACAGTGATGGCAGCTGAGGTAGAAAGGAACAGGGCTGGAGGCCACAAGTCTGCAACAGGAAGGTGAATGTTGAGGGCCAAAATTGTTCAGTGAGATGCAGATCAGGAGAGAACTGGAGTGGATAGACTGAAACTTTCTGGGTTGCTGTTCGGCTGTCAGAATGTAAATGTAGCTCATGTTTGTACCAGCCAGTTGTATTTGCAGCTCAGGTGCATGAGCTCTGCAACAGAAAGTGGATGCATTGTCCATATTTAGTAGGATCTTGCATTTTTTTGTTGGGGGGTGGGGTAAGGAGGGCAGATAAAAATGCTTGAGGAGCCCAGGGTGTGTGAATTCAGAAGCTGCTTACATTGAACTGAAAATGCCTAGTTTGGTACAGGCACAGTTGATATGCCTGGGCCAGAGGGCGTATCAGCTTCTGGGGAAGAGGAATGAGAAATGCCCTGGGGACCTCTCATCCCTCCTTAGTGCCAGACTGAAGGGACAGGGAGACCATCCTTCTTTATTTCCTTCCATCCCAACTGTGTCTGCTGCCTACACACCCTGAGCCATCTTCAAGGGTCTTGGGGCACCATCCAGCTCAGCTTTTCACAGTTTCTGCGGCAGCAAACCTGCTGCCTTGTCATCTATCAAGGGCACCTGCTCTGGGCAGCTATCTGCTTTACCTGGGCTTAAAGCCATCTCGATGGATTTTTTTCCATCTCGATGGAAATTCTTCCATGTTGAGAAGTAAAACCATCTCTTTCCAGTGTCTGTGCCAAAGTCAAAACAAGGAGAACGCAAGGCGTCCGCAGCAGTCGGTGTGCTGAGGTGCTCTTCTGGGATTTTCATGTGGGTGTAAACCTGGTGTGAAGGTGGCTCAGTGTGGACGCAGGGTGCAGCCAGGGCTGGGTAATCGGCTCCCCCTCTGATTCCAAGTCCCCCCGTGTCCGTGATGAGTGGCCCAGGGCAGGAGCCCACCCCGCCTACCCCAATTCCAGCCGGGGAGTGACTGCGGGGTGCGGCTGGCCGGGTCCCCGCTGCGCTCTGCTGCCGTGGGACACGGGGTGCGCCCCGGCGATGTCAGAGCTGTGGCAGGGTGGAATCGGTGCCGTGGGCTGCGGCAGGAGCTGCCTGCGCGGCCCCCAAAAGCGGGTTCTGGCAGCAGCGTTGCTGTGAGAGGCGGTGTTGGACCGCGCTGCGGCGGCCGCACGGGCAGCGCCGGGCCCGGCGGGCTCCGGAGCGTCTCCGCTGCTTTCTGGGCAGTTCCAGCCTTGCTATTTCGCAGCAGGCATTCGTTGCAACAAAATCTCCTTTCCCCCTTTCTCCTTTTTTCTCTTTCTTTTTAATTTTCTGCCTTTTTTTTTTTTTTCTTTTCTATTCTTCTTTCCCATTTCTCCTTTTCTTTTGAGGTGTTTCCCAGACCTTCCCAGCAGTGTTTGTGACCTCTTTTCCAGACTTTCCAGCAGTTTATGAAGCATCCCACTGCTGGAAGGGTGACTCTTTGCCAATTGAGCATCCCTGCAATCACAGGTGGGCAGCTGATGCAGCCAAGAGCTCCGTGATGCCTCACCACACCCGTCGTGTTCCTGAGAGGACTCCCAGC
Organism: Taeniopygia guttata; assembly: GCF_048771995.1. Taxonomy (NCBI): domain Eukaryota; kingdom Metazoa; phylum Chordata; class Aves; order Passeriformes; family Estrildidae; genus Taeniopygia; species Taeniopygia guttata. The sequence goes on from NC_133031.1 coordinate 405,689, forward strand.
CAAAGCTCAGCATCACGGCCACCTCTGCCACGTGCTCCCTGAGGTGACTCCTCTGGATATCCAGCCCTGGAGGAGAGGTTACACCTCAGGTTTTGCCTGGCTTGAAGAGAATAAAAAGCCCCATTGGTGACAGCAACATCAACAGGTAAAAATGTGCCTTTTTTTTTTTGCTTTGCTCAGTTTCCTTTTCCCTACACTGCTTTGTTTTATCTCATTTTTCATGGTTGCAAATTATCTTCTTTTCTTTCCCAAATTTCAAAACTTTCTCTAGATGCAAACTAGGGAGTGAGTGTGGAAGTGAGCTGCCTTCACCTTTATCTGCTGCTGTTGGACAGATGAATCCGCACTACAGCAGAGCACTTGCAGATTACTCTCCTTCTTCTGTGAAAGTTTGCCTATCAGTGTAAGCGGCATCTGGAGAAGGGAAAACTGAACTTCAGGTACTCCACCTTTCTTTCACCAGGTCAACAAGGAGATTGATTTTTCTTCTGCTATGCTAGCAAAGCCACAGGCTTGTTTTTGATTCCTACTCTTTATGACAAGGACGGGAGTTGGGAGTAGGGGGGAAGGAAGAAAACTTTGAGGGACCAGCTCTGCCCCTTGCAGTCACTGAAGGGATGCCTACCAAGGGCGGTGAAGGGAGAGGTCTTGCCAAGGCAGACAGTGCTATCATCTCTTTGTCTCACATAGAATCAGTGGGTCATTAATGTTTGAGCCAGCCTCTTATTTCACTGCAGTTGTCTGCATTGTCAAGGCTTTCCTCAATCCATCAAAAACCTGAAGGCCTTAACAGCCCCCAGCAATGGCTGGAACAGGAGTTATTCCTGATCTAAAGCAAACCGTGCTAATGGCCTCTCTTTCTGTGATATTTGTGACACTGAGCAAAGGGATTGACCAACAAGAGATGATTACTTTTCCTTTTGTGCTCTCTTAGGTTAAAGTTTTGAGAAGACAAGGATTATCTCCAGTTTAGAATCCTGCTTTTGAGCTGATGGATTCATTGCAGGCTCTGCTCCCTTTGCACTCTCAGCTTCCTCCAAAAGAGGAGTAGATGTGTGAGAGCCAGAAAACCAACCATTGGCAGCCCTGTATTGTGTGAGATATTTTATTTACAAAGGTGGGGACATTTGTACCATCACCTTCTCTTGATGGCTCCCCAAGCCTTGCTCTGCCAATAGAGCTACATGCAGAGAGGTCATTAGGAAGACTAAGGTGAATGCCTTGTGAAGGCCAGGAGACTGTTCTGGAGAAAGTCCCTTCCAGCACTGAATTTTACAGTGGTCCAACGGGCTGGCATGTGCAGTTTGTTTTACCTGGTTGCTTGGTTGCTTTGATCTTTAAAAAGTCTTGTAAATGCCTAAGAAGATGAAAGTTGTTCACCTGTTCTGCATAGTGGGGGAAAAAAATCCACCCCAAATGCACAATGGAGGGAATATCTGTTTCTCTGTGTCAGTGATGCTAAACTGGAGTTTCAGTGGGAGAGGGCTCAGCCCTGGACAGGTTTTCCGGGTTAATTGAAAGGAACATGGTGATATCTGAAATGCTACTTGCTCCATCTGCTTGTGGCTTTGTTTAGCATGGAGATCAAGAGAAATGCATAGGTAGCATCTCTCTTTACACCTGAGCCTGTGAAGAGAGGGTGAGCTACTTTAATGACTCTCTATTTTTATTGAAATCTGTCTTTGTTGGGTATCCTGGGGTTTACACTGACTAGTACCTTTCCATAAGACATCTCTCAATCAACAGAGACAGCCAAGTTTACAGGGCAACATTTTTCCCCTGCTTGTCAGCATGTCAAGCAGCACCAAAACACACAATCTCCTCCTGAATCCCATAGCAAATAATTCATTTTTTAAAAACATCGTCTGCTGTCTGTAATGGTGTTGGAGGTGGGTTAAGACAGCCACACTTCTGCTTCCTACCTATGGAGAGAGGAGACCTTACAGCAGCTACCTGAGAGGCTATTTAGGAGGGAGACCCTTCTTGGCACTGTTCTGCAGTTTGGGTTTTTTCCTTGCAGTTAACTGTAGATACACTTGAAAAGGAAAACAAACACACAGAAAAAACCCAAACCAGTGGGCTATTAACAAGAGGGTTTAATGTTGACAATAGCACTTTGCAGTGGGAGTGTGATCTGCTTAATGTTCCAGAGCAGAGCAGCCCATCAATTCACATCCCTTTCCTTTACAGCGGTGCCAACGCTTCCCCCAGAAGTTAAAGCCAAGTGTCTCATTTCTGAGAGAGGCTTATTCACAAAAAGGGAGGAAAAATTGATTGTCTGATCCACAGAAGGAAAAAACACACAAGGGGATAAATTATGAGAATTAAGATGGGCAGGCAGATTTCCGCAACTCGTGTATGTAAAAATCTGATCCTGGTAGACTTGAGCTATGTAATTTTAGATGCATTTCTCTAACCCACATAAATACTTCTGCCAAAAAATCAAATCTGGAAAAGAAAGAAATTTCATTCTTCATCAAAGCTCTACAGTGATCTCGTTATTAAAAACAGAGGAGAAAGATATATCAGGAAGGCAAACAGTTGCAGCCACACAGTTGTTTTCAATAATCCAGTGAGTCCCTACATAGAAAAGCCTTTCATTTCTCCCTGTGATTCAGACAAAATAGTTTATTAAGATTTTGGTACATTATTAAAAAAAAAAAAAAAAAAGAAAGAGGAAAATGGTACCTCTTTATTTTAAAAACTGTTGCAATAAAAATTCAGATTATTCAAATTTATCAAGTGCATTTTATAAGGTAGTAAGCACAGCAATTTTTTCCTCATACCACAAGATATTCCCTGGCTTTTCCATCTCACTCATAGTCCTATGTAAGGAGGCTGTTTACAAGGCATTGCTACAGCGGGAAAAAAATATTACAGAAATGAAAACTTGATCCAACCAATGGCTGGATTTGTAATGAAAGACCTAAGTGGAAGGTAAACAGCAGCCTAATGTAATTCTTTAAAGGCAATTCTTTAAAAGTGATGTATAGTAGATGCAAAGGGGACCTGTACTTCAGATCTTCACCCATGCAGAGGTGTGGAATAGAAGTTAATTGCATATGTAGCTATAATGCACACTGAGCAGCCAGAACAGACAAATACAAATATTTAAGATATTTCACTTTTTTTTAAAATCACAAGGTTGTGAACTTGCATTTTGTTTTGGTTTCTTTTTCCCCAGGAAATTGGACAGGAGGCTGGCTGAAAGTGTACCAGTGCTCTACAGGGATTTCTTGTGCATTTTCAAGGAAGGATTTGCGGTGTTCTAGAATGTGCAATTATCGTTTGGGGCTTGTTTTGTTTTGTTTTTTATCTCAAATGCTTGCCAAGGAAATCGAACTGTACAAACATAATTAATAACATTTAACCTTAAATTCTGAGTCTTCATTAAGTCTTAATTTAAAAACCTTGGGAGGGAAGCTTGCAACCATTCCTGTTCATAAGGTTGGATGGAATTTGGGGCAGGTTTTATGGCAGAAGAGGGAAACCACTGAAATGGGGAAAGCTCAGCAAACTGTGCTGAAGCCAGTTAGTGGTCAAGTGGTCGTGTCATTTATAATGGGACAAGATCTGGATTCAAGGTACCTCTTGTGTGGTCAAAGCAGGCCATGGTGGACGTGGCTCTGGACAGCCTGATCTGGTGGCAGGTGGCCGTGTATGTGGGCTTGGGGTCAGATGGGCTCTCAGGCCCCTTCCAGCACAAACCATTCTGTGGCTAGGAATTTAAGAAGGCTGTGGGAGAACTGGATGGCTTGTGGGCTGAAAAAACAGGAGCTTTCCCTTTGTGTGAGAGTTACTACAAATCAGAACGGGGTTTTTTTCAGAATTATTGTTTAAAGAGTAACAAAAATTCCCCTGAAGCACAAAGAAGAGTACTCTGGGAACCTGAAAAAAGCCACTCAATTAGATGATAGAAAAAATATCTTATAAAGACAAAATTGCAGAAGCAGTCAATACAACACAAGCTTCGTAATTGTATTTTATGTAACTAAAGGCTGGTCTCAAGAAACATTTTAGTTCATTACACCACCCCACAATGGGCCCAGTGCTGATGCTGGATTAACTGTCCCCGGTGAGTGGCTGAGCTCACGTCTCCCTGCCTACCTGGAGCTCGACTCTGCTCTGCCTCTGGGGTTATGATCTCATCTCTGAAGTGCTGCAAACACAGCTGAGCTCCACACTGCTCCCACTGTAGGTCCCACTTCTGGAAACGTGGAGCTGGGGATCTGGGCCACGCAGCACAGAATCTCTGCAGGAGATGGAGGAGGTGAGACACCCCCGTGCCACTCTTTCTCCCCACAGATGTTCACCACAGCTATCTTCAAAGGCCATGGACTTCCAAAGAGCTGCTCGCCTGGCTGTGCGTATATGGAGCCTGTATTTTTCCTTCTTCTTCTCCAGGTGGGAACTGAAAAGCTTGCACCTATAAAGAAGCACCCATCATTGTCCTGACATCAGTTTGAGGTGGGCTAGTAGGTATTTCCAAGGGTCTCAGCTGTTTGCAGGTGAGAAGTCATTTTTTCTTGCACAAGCTTTCTTCTTACATGGGCTTTTGGCTGCTTGTCACGTATGAGGCTGTGCTGGCAGGCAAGAGGAGACCCAACTGAATATTTCTGTCACACCAAGTGTTTGGATTTGTTTCAGGGTGGCTCACTCTGTGCAGAGATGCCTGCTTCCAGCTTTGTGCACTCTGGCACGTGTTTCCTAATGGACCAGGACTTCTCGCTCAGCCCAGCTGACAAGGAGCATCTCTGTCACCACAGCTGACACACGCCTGCTTTGTTAAATGACATAAGGTGCTGCAGTGCAAGGCACAAGTTCTCCCATGCTTTCAGCTAAACAATTTACTGCTGTGCTGCATATACCCTTTGGTCCAGCAAGGGAGGACCCAGAGCTGGTCAGTGTCCCAGTGGCCAGCTCTGTCCCCCTTGACACTGCAAGGAGCAGTGGAAACAAAGTGACATGTTGACCTAATGTCCTACCTGTAGGGCATTCATACCTACCCTGCCTGACAGCTCCCAAACTGCCTGCTGAGGTTCAGCCCCATGAGGCATTTTCTGCTCTGCTACATCCCAGCTTCTCCAGTCCTCCTGCCTCTGCACCATCCTGGGTGTAGGCAAAGCCAGGGCTTTGGAATGTGTGTTTCTGGCTGCAAACTGAGGTCTTTTCTGCACATCAAATGCTCATCAGCGACTGAGAACACAACCAAGGAGGTTGTGGAGGAGAGGAGGAAGCCACACTTGATCCCACAGAAACCAAAAACCTAATTTCACACCGAAGGAAATTAGCCAGCACGCATTTGGTTAGGGTGGCTGTGCTACTTTGTAAAACGTGACCTTTTAATAAGCTGGAGTGGTGGATCTGAGTTTCAGCTAGTCCACACTGGCAAAATAAAACCACCAGCAGTTAAATATCATCAGGAGAGGGAAGATGGGGTGAAGTGGCCCTCAAAACCATCTCTGTGCACTTCCAAGTCCTGTTTTGCACGATGGGATCATGTCCCTGACTTCATGCCATCACACTCAGCTCCCTCCTGAAGCCAGCAGGATGCTGCAGCATCCTTGGCTGGGCAGTGCTGACTCAGGCACAGGGTCCTGTGCCTGCTCCCTGGCACTGCTGTCCCCCAGATATTTCATCACTAGATATAAAAATCCCCGAGTCAGGCGCTTGTGGCTGTGCTCCCTGCAAGGGGAAGCAGTAAAAGGCTGATTTATGCTCTGAACCACAAAAGCCTTTTATTGCTGCTTTTTTATTTGAATGTAACTCTCTTGCCCTTAAATGTGTACTCCCTTTCTAACAGTCTTGTGGAAGTGGCAGGGCTCTCCACGGGTTAAAGGCAGTATTTTTCAAGAGGATCAAGTTGTCCACCAGGTCCCCGAAGCCCCTCTAGCCCTGGCACAGCCAGTCCTCCTGTCAGCAAGGGAGGAGAGCAGCAGTAAGCTATGTGCTGCCGGCATGGTCCACCACATACCCCCAGCCCTCAGCTTCCTGGGGTTGTTGGAGAGTTATTCCATCACTTGGAGTATTCCCGACAGTCTTGGGCACTGCTGCTCCTTCAGGGGAGAATAAAACCCCAAGCTGATCTAACAGCAACAGGGATTTAGGAATCTGACTCCAGGCAGCATATACATTTAAAGAATTATTTCTTAATTTTTATTAATTACTATTAGTCATTTATGGCCCCTTTAAATTCAACTTCTCAAGAAAAATATTGCTTTAGGAAAAAAAAAACAAACCTGTCATTAAATGAACAATTAGCAAAAGCTACAGCTCCACCATAAAAGAGAAATACTGGAGTAGGGGGGAGGAATATTTCAAATTGACTGGGAGATGCAAGTTGTTGAATGGATGGAACGCCAGCCGAGATCCTAAGGAAAGGGTGATGCTGGAGAGGGGCAAAAGTACACAGTGTGGCATTGCTAGGTTCATTGTCAGGCCTGCTGTTAATTACGTGAACCCAGGGTCCTCATGAAACAGGAAAGCTGGACAGGACAGAACGCACGTCAAACCAATATGATTAATGCAACGTTCTCTGTTTATTCGAGAGCAGATGGCAGCTTATATACACTTTTATACAGTTTACAGTTTACAAAGGCACATTCATTGGCAAGCGAACATTGTGTGTCTTTTTCTTAAGGTGACCTAAACCTCACACTATAAACCTATACTACTTCACACCCAGACAGCCCAGTGCTTCCCATCACACCTTAATACAATTTCTAACTGCGCCACAAGCTCTTAATTTCTAACTGCGCCAGAGGCTGGAAAGCCTCACAAGGCCCAGATCTGAGGCCTAGGCTGGAGTAGCTCAAATCTCATTCCAAACATAAATCATGCCCTCTCTCCCTCAGAGATGCTGCAACAATTAGGTGCTTTATTAATGATTTGGAAGCAATAAGAATTAATTGCATCAGAAAATGATGGTACATTGGGAAGAGCTGAAAGCAGAGGTGAGAGCAGAAGCAAGAACAGCGAGAGAGGCAGGGAGGGCTGAGGGGTGTAAGAGGGATTTGATTTCATTCAGGCTCTGGGGGCTTTTCTACAGTTTCCCCTAGTAAAAGAGCACCAATAATGTCTGTGGACAAGGAAGGGGCCCAAAGAGGTCAGACAGGAGGGTTTGGTTTGAAGCAGGAACCATAGAGACCCTTCCTGTCCCGCTCAAGAGAGGAACAGAGACTTGCCTGAGGTGTGAGGCAGGCAGAGTCCCTGCGCAACAAAACTGATCAGCGTGGAGGGGCAGCTGACTTCAGAAGATCCCAGACTGTATAGCAGGGCGTGTTTAAAAGAAAACACTAAACAGACAATACATTGTTCTGCCTGCTTTGCAGCCTAACTGAAGGAAGGGGGAAAACAAAGCCCAGATTAATGTAGAAATTGCATTTAATGATCATCTTGAGAAGCCATAGGACAAAATCAAGGGAGTGAGCTGCCCCAAGCTGTTAAGGAGGAAACCTCTGCCCACTGGATGCCAGTGTTGCCCAACATTAAATCACATGGAGAAAACTCCTCTGGCAAGAGAATATTTGGTGCTTAAAGACACCCAGCCCTCCAGCTACCCAAACACCACCACATTCAAAAGCGCACTTGCAACTTACTTGGTGGCACAGTTACATCTATTTGCAACTCATCATTCTGGAGGTAGGCAAAGGTGACAAAGCCAAGGACGAAGCACTGTGTAAAATTTTACTTTTACTGAGCGGACCCTAAAGAAGCCCAAGCAGAGCTTTATTTTGTGGCTCCTCGGGCTGACAGTCTCCATTAACCATCGGTTAATACTGCAGCGTCAGAGCAAACCCAGAGTCGCAGCCCTGTGCTGTTAGAAAGTGTCCTTCATCCCAGCAAGAGACCTTGGGGTGAGAACATTTTGCATGAAGAACCACTGGTGTAAGAGCTGAGCCTCTCAGCTCTGCATTGCAGTCAGCGTGTCGTGTGCCATCCCTCCACGCCACAAATTAATCTACAATTTCTCAGCTGGGAGCCTTTGGAAGCCACATACTAATATGCTTATATGGGAAGAGAGACCATACGAGGTTCAAATAAAGAGCTCATGTAATAAATAAACATGAGGTCAGTATGGGAACAGCAATAATCGCTTTGTATGACAAGATTTGCGTAGCAAACATTCGTGATTAATGTACAGCCGGTGTCAGGTAAGGAGCCTTCACTATCATTGTTCCGTCTGCACCTTCCAATCTAGAAGGTACAGCAACTCCAGCCAGAGCAATTAGTCACTGTTTACTGAGAGGCAGATCAAGCAAAATTTTTCTAGTTCAATATTTGAGTGAGTTTTCGCCTCAGAGCCTCTCGCTGGATCCATTTCTGCGCCAGGCAGGGATCACACTTCTTTCCTGGGGGTGGCAAGGAGGGATGATCAGCAGTGCTGCTAATCTGCTCAGCAAGGGCACGGGCTGGCTCCCAGCCTCTCCTGCTGGCCTCTCCCAGGTGGTGTTCTCAGGGAAAACCTAAGAAAGAGGCTGAAGACCCTGCATGTCAGGGCTCTGCTTCCTGGCTGCCTTTTCTTTCACCTGCCTCTGCCTGCCAGTTTCACGGCCCCTTGGCCACCGCTGATGCAGGCAGTGGGATGCAGCACCGAGGGCAACAACACCTCCTTCTTTACAGCCTCCTTTCTGCAAAGCTTGCCTAATAAGTTCCAGCTAAACTTCCAGCTCTTTGGCCAAAGAGCAATAATCCCACTTGAAATACTATCTTGATTTGGGGATATTTTTCTTTTTTTTAAAGGCATGCAAGCCTCTGGCTTCCCTGGAAAGGAGGCAGTTTGGCTGGAGGGACTGGGGTTATTCCTCTGAGGGTAATTCCTATGGGAAAACCATTCCATTGTAGCTGGTTGGAGGCAAGGAACTTGCTGCTGCAGTCTTCCACCTTAACTGCTTGGGGGTGCCAGGTAGAGCTGTTAGCATCACTGAGAAGTCACTCCAGGAAGTACTGCACAGAACAGCTGGACAGGCATAAGGAGAGTTCCTTCATGTTGGTGAGATCCAGAAGGGCTTGATCGGGGTAAGCAGGCCTCAAAACCTGGGGCATGCATTTTGGGGACATGAAGGGAAGATCTGAAGGTGTTTTTCTCTTGTGCACTCACAGAATTCAGTTATGACTGAGGATGCCAATCAACTCCTCAAGAGTGATAAATGGCAGCTGCTTTCTCCCACCTGTGATGAGATGTTGAGATTTTCAGTCTGTGTCTTTCCAAGACAAGTCTTGATGAGACACTGTTCCCCAGGATCTGTTAGGGGGGATGTCTGTGTTGGCATTTCACCCTTGTGCTGGGGTGGCTGGTGGTGAGGGGGTGTACTGGGCTGATGCTTGCAGGATCCTGGCACTGCAGCTGTCCCCAGAGCATCCAGGAGGTGCCACCAGGCTGGTCGGGGACATCAGGATGGGGAGTGCATTGGTGGGAGATGCCATTACACCTCTGTGCCCCTCAGAGCTGCAGGCAGGCTGGAAAACGTGGCTCTCATCAGCTACTTCAGTGCCAAGTCCACCCAGCAGCACAGTGAAGAGTGATCTCCGAGTTGCTGCCGGCCCGCCCTACTGCCCTGAAAACCTCTCTCCCTCCTTTGCAGCCCTTCCACCCTAAAGGTCCCCACCCACCTGGGCTGGGCGCTGGGAAGCCCTGCACTCACCTTGGTGCTGAGAGCGCAGCTGGGGCGCTCTGGGCCATGTGCACCACGGCAAGGCTGGGTGAGCCCTCCGGAGCCGCCGGCGGTGCCTCGCCCATGAAGAGGAAGAAGGGCAGAAGCACGCGCCAGGAGGACCTGAAGAGGACGCTCTTCCCAAAGCGCTTCCCCCTCCTGTCCTGGAGCCTGGAGCGTGCCCTCATGGACCTGCGGAGCGCGCAGTGAGGCCTTTGGATGGGATATGGAAGAGCATCGTGGTGCTGGGCCCCCAGGTTGACGTGGGAGAGCTCCCTTGGATGGAATGTTGGGGTGGGTGGCGGTGACGGCACTGGGCCATGGGGACACGAGGGTCCCAAACTGAGCAGGACGGGCCAGGCATCCCCATTTCCCCATTGTTCCTGAATTCCAGAGCCTGGGAGATTTGACTTTTGGCTTTTGCGAGCTGGAGTGAGGAGCCCTTCCCCTCAGGAATTCATCCCTCCTGCCATCCCTCCTGCACTGCTGAGGATCACCCTGGTTGTTTTTCAAGCAATATCCTTAATAATTTATTTTTTTTTTTAATATACCCAGTCTCCTTTTTTATGCTGTGAAGTCAAGGATCAGGGAGATCTCAGTCCTGGGAATTGGGGTTGCTCAGCTGTTCCCCATCTTTAGGGCCTTGTGCTGCCAGCTTCTCCTGGGAATGCTGCCATGCAGCAGGAGAATCTCCCTGGAAGTGCCTTGCCCTTGCCCTGCTCACTCTGTCCTCAAACCCAATTGATCCCCTTTGCAAGCCCTGTGGATTTGATGCTCCCAACTCCCTCCTTTTCCTCCTTTTTTGTCCTGATGGGAAGTGAAAGGGACAGGAGGGGAATGGTGACTCTCAAAAGCTGCCAGACCTTCAGCTGCATGTCATAAACCCATTCCTTTCTCTATAATTCACACCATGCTGCTTTTCATTCCTCATCCTTTTTAGTGTGAGTAGTTACTCCTTTTTCCCACTTTAATACAATTGTACCACACTTCTCCTTTTCCATATCCCAGGAAGCTGCTCACCCATTACATGGCATTAAATGGAGTAATTGCAAGATTAGGTTCCTTTGGCCAGGCCATTCAAAAAATGCCATTACAGAGGAACTGCAGGAGAGCGCCTGGAAAATCAAGCCTTGAGGGTGAAAGCTCTGCAGGCATATTTTTATTGCTATTGACCACCCCAGGGCCTCTGGGAGAAGAGAGCCAAGAGCATTTCTGGGGTTTTTGTCCTCTGGGGAGAGAGCGAAGGCAGGAGTGGCTCCATGTGGGGTGGGTGGGATCAGCTGGGATCTAGGTTGTTGTCTTCACTGAGAATTAAAAATAAACATTGTCAGCCCTGGGAGGCAGAGCTGGAGTGCTTGTCCAGCTCCTTGGGACAGCAGGGCCAGGGAGCTCCTGGGGAGCTGTGGAGCTGAGGAAGGGCCTGGAGCAGGAATGGCTGAGGGAGCTGGGGCTGAGGAGATGCTGAGAGGGGCCCTCAGGCCTGGGTGACCCTGTTGTGACCCTGAATGTCCCTGGGTGTCCCTGAGTGTCCCTGTCCATCCCTGTCCGTCCCTGTGTGCAGGAGGGCAGAGCAGCCCCAGGCCCTGCTACAGGCCCAGCAATGGCCCCAGAGCCCCTGGCAGGGCTGAGCCCGGCAATTCCCTGCCCAGGAGGCAGAACTTCCCTGTGGGCACTGGAGCAGAGCCCAGAGAGGCTGTGGGTCCTCCCTGGCTGGGGATATTCCAGAGCCCTGTGCACACCCCGCTGTGCCCTGTGCTCGGGATGGCCCTGGGGTGGCACCAGCTGAGCCTCTGTGCTCCCTCAGCCCTGCCCCGCTCCGGGATTCTGGGATTCATCCCCCCACATGAGTTTTTTGGGTGACCCCCGGGTGAAGGTGTTCCCGAGCTCTCTCTGGGTTTCATTCAGCAGGAAATCATTTTGCCACATTCTCCAGTGGTGTCACCGAGGCTGTCACTTGCCGGGTCACAGATGGCTCCTGACTGTCCTTGCTCCCTCTCTGGGCTGGGGATGGAAAGTTCCTGGGTGAGCTGAAGGGAAGGATCCCTCTCTGTGCCATCAGCAGGTGCTGGCCGTGACCTCCCAGCACTTGGGCCTTGTCACCGTCACCCCTCTGCTTTATCCTGAGCCTCTCCTCAGGTGGAGCCCGGCTGTGGTGGCACCCCCAGAGCGGGGAGGGACATAAAGGACAGCAGAGCCATCTGTGAGCCAGGGCAGGGCTGATAAGGAGCTGGTTTGGGAGGAGTGACTTGGAATGCTGCATGTAAATGTGGGAGTGCAGAGTCCCAGATAAGATGTGGGCGGGTGAGATAGCAAAGGATCAGGAGGGCTGATCCCGGGAATATTTCCTGAGAGCAGCTGTGTTCAAAGCTGGCTGCAATTCACTGCCTGCTTTTCCTTGACAGGGAGGTGACCTCCCTCTGCTGCCCGCTGAGGTTTGGGGTTGATATTTGGGTAGTATTTGTCAACAGACCAGACCAAACACCGCCTTGATTTGTGTTCTAAGGCACCTGCTGTTTGTAACGGGGATTTTCATGAGAGAGGCAGCAAGGGGAGGGCGTGTAATTTAATCTCCAGGCTGTAAAAATCCATTTCTGCTTGTACTTGTTGATAATGTAACTGTGACACAGCTAATACAAAATGACCCAAATGCACTTTCACAGAGTTGTCATAATGAAGGTTGGTCTGTACCCACAGGTGCAGGATGCTGCTCACAGTTTGATGGAAAACTGGAACAACTGGGGTGTTTTTTCTCTTTTTTTTTTTTGTGTTTATGGTCCTTCAAATATTAACAACATTTTTTTTATAGCTGCCCTCTCTGCAGTACTTTCACCTGCAGTTGTCCAGGGCTCCATAAAATAACCAATTTTTTTTAACTAAAGAAAAACTGACTGGAGGAGGAAGACCAGGTTTGGGTGAGGGTGGATTTTTTCCAAGGAATTCCAAGGGCAGAGTGGGACCTCCTGTAAAATAAACATTTTGTGTGGTCATCAGTTGCTTCAGGAGTATGTCGCTGTCGAGGCAGGACGGGAAAGAGAAGACTGACTCAGAAGACTGCTGAGAGTAAAACTCCGGTTTATTCAAAATACACCGCTCTTTTATTTACATTCTTTCCCAACTCTTTCCCAGGCTTCTGCCTGGCTAGAAACTCTCCATTTCTCTCTTTGACTGAATCTGAGACCCACGGGAGTATAGATTAAATCCTTGGAGATGTAGATGTTAGAAAAAGAACAGAAATTACCCCTTGGAACAAAACCAAACCTGTCTATGCTGGCTGGTTTTGTCTGTCTTGGTACCTGGGGTACGAGTGCCACCAGGACCTCATTTCTGGAAGGGCTGGAAATGGACAGTGAGGGGTTTGGGATGTGGGAAAATCACTGCCTGGAGAGGCTGGGGTGTGTTCTGGGAAATGCAGGCACTGGGAGAGCAAATCCTTCAGCTGACTGTCAGAGCAAGACACACTTTTTGTGTCTCTTGGAGATCTCTTGGGTCACTTCTTCTGTCTCTCGCGTAGAAATTCTGGCCCACCTGCCATAATTAAAAGTTGGGATACAAAATTAGGTGGAAGTGCAGGACGGTGTGATAGGCAGGATGAGTGTGGCTCCAGAGAAGGGAACAGGAGTGGGAGTGAGCAGGATCTCATGCCCAAAGGTGGCTGGGGTGGGTCAGAGGATGGAGGATGCGCTCCTGGAGGCAGTTTGGGTGCATGAGAAGAGGCTGAGAGTGCCCCACAGGAGAAGCATCACCATATGGGACTATAAAGTGAAGGGAAAACCCCCTCGTGATTCGTGCAAGTGAGTAAGCAATTGCTGTCCCTACCTGCCTGCAGGCAAGAGGTTTTGGTGTGAGTCTGCTGTTCCAGGCTTGGCCAAGGACACAGCCTGGGAAGCTCAGCCCAGTTTGTTTTGAAAAGCCCCACAAAACACAAGCACATGTACAGGAGGCATGGAAACTGCAGCTTGTGTTGGGAGCACAGTTGCTGGGTTTATACACTTCAGCCAGGAAGAAAGGAATTCTTGTTGAAACTTGTTCTGTCTGTTGCTCTCTATGTAAATTTCACATATTTTGTGGGATGCTGCATCCACAGAGTAATCAGAAGGCATGGGGGAAAAAAGAGGCAACATTTGCAGATAGTCCAGTTTCCATTTCTGCTTTGCTGCTGCACATGATTAGCACATTAAACATAACTGCTAGCGCTCATTTACAAAGACTTCCTTTGATCGTCTTCAAAATCCAAGAGAAAGAAGAGATAGGGTAGGATAAGGATTGCATTAAGTATGATAGTGTTTAGAATTTCTTCAGTCTTGAACGTTCTTTATTCAGGGACCGACATATTAAAAATTTAAATTATTCCCATTAAAACATTGTTCCCTGGTACAGCTGTCAAGAGGAAATAGAACATAACTAGGACATTTGTGTCTGGCCAAAAGTCACCAAAATCTCCAGGCATTCCCAAGGAGAACTCTCAAGGAAAGTGTCAGAATCCCAAATGACCTTGACATCACCTCCGAATCAATAGCTTGACATCTGATAGAGACAAGTGGAGAATGCTCAGCGATAAAGGGAGCTTGTGTGGTGCAGCAGCAGAACTCAGGCAAAGAATTAAAGGATAAGGAAAATGTCAGACTATAAAAATCAACGAGATACTGTTGCCAAAAATTAGAATTCTCACCTTGGGCTGTAGGAAAGGAGAAAAGCGGTAGAAGAGGGTAGGCAAGACTCAGAGGCTGATCCCCATCCTCTGCCTGTGATACCACTCCTGTTGTTCTGAAGCTTTTCAACAAGATGTCTAGGGACAAACTGTAAAGAGTCTAGAAAGGAGAAGGAGGAAAGGAATAAAAGATGATCAGATCTGAAAGTGAGTTTTATCCGGGGAAAGAAGGAAGGAAAGAAGGAAAGAAAGGGAAGGGAAAGGGAAAGGGAAAGGGAAAGGGAAAGGGAAAGGGAAAGGGAAAGGGAAAGGGAAAGGGAAAGAGAAAGAGAAAGAGAAAGAGAAAGAGAAAGAGAAAGAGAAAGAGAAAGAGAAAGAGAAAGAGAAAGAGAAAGAGAAAGAGAAAGAGAAAAGAACAACAGAGAAAGAGAGAGAAGGAAGGAAGGAAGGAAGGAAGGAAGGAAGGAAGGAAGGAAGGAAGGAAGGAAGGAAGGAAGGAAGGAAGGAAGGAAGGAAGGAAGGAAGGAAGGAAGGAAGGAAGGAAGGAAGGAAGGAAGGAAGGAAGGAAGGAAGGAAGGAAGGAAGGAAGGAAGGAAGGAAGGAAGGAAGGAAGGAAGGAAGGAAGGAAGGAAGGGAGGGAGGGAGGGAGGGAGGGAGGGAGGGAGGGAGGGAGGGAGGGAGGGAGGGAGGGAGGGAGGGAGGGAGGGAGGGAGGGAGGGAGGGAGGGAGGGAGGGAGGGAGGGAGGGAGGGAGGGAGGGAGGGAGGGAGGGAGGGAGGGAGGGAGGGAGGGAGGGAGGGAGGGAGGGAGGGAGGGAGGCTTCAGTACCTGCCGGGCTTTCTGAGCCACTCACCAGCATTCCCAGTATGTTTGCAGGTACTCCAGGGAAGCTCCTTCTCATCTGCAAAGCAGAATTGCAGCCTAAGCCACTTTTCCCATCCTGTAATTCCCCTCTTTAGCCACAGACTGGGGAGAAGTGGCAAACTGCAAACGGCTTGATTACCCAAACTTGGGTGATCCCTGTCCAAGGAAGCAGGAAGGAAAACTGAAAATATTCCTGCAGTTGGGCAAGTTGGAGCCAAACAGCACTGTAAGAATGTGTGTGATTAGATCAGGACCAGTTGCTGTGTGTGAGCTCTCTCCCTGTTAGCACATCTACCAGCTCATCAATGTCCATGGAAGCAAAAGGCTGCATCTGCCTTTAACTGGGACAGATAAACTGCAGGCAAGCCAAATTCCTAGGCATGCCTGCACATGTCTGTGCAGAGCTATAGTCGCTCTTGGTGATCTCATTTAAACATAGTCAAAATTATTAAAAGATGCTGCTATATGGATATGACAATTCGTGCAAATAAAATTGTCATATATTTTATCGTTATGTACTGTTAAGATACTCTTCTAAGAAGTTTTTAAAAACACACAAACCAGCAACAGGGATTGCAACACAATGTTGAAACCACCTGGACAAAGGAGGGAGGACTCCATTCACAAGCAATTGAACATGATGCACAAGAGTAGATGGGCAGCTGGCAGGAGGTTTGTTTATGACTCCAGTGGTGTCTGGACTTGCTCTGCTGTTTGTGTCTCCAAGGTCTGACTCAAACCCAGTTCAAGCCAGAGGAAAGAATCCCAGCAGTTTAGCAGATATAAAGCTGCAACTCTGGAAAGGATAAACTTTTGGTAACACATCCTTTCATAAGTCTCTCTTCTTTCTGACGTGCTGGTGACTCTCCTCAAGCTGGGGTTTGCTGGTGGTTATTGGGGCATGCACAAACACATTT
The DNA here is from genome assembly GCF_048771995.1 of Taeniopygia guttata. NCBI lineage: Eukaryota > Metazoa > Chordata > Aves > Passeriformes > Estrildidae > Taeniopygia > Taeniopygia guttata. The sequence goes on from NC_133031.1 coordinate 421,770, forward strand.
CATCCTGCTGCTGCTACCCACATGCGCTGCACCATTGCAAGAGATTCTGGCACCAGTGCTGTACCCTCTGCACACCCCAGATAAATGCTCTTCCCTCCTCTTGGGCAGTGCCTGGACCTCTTGGGCCTCCATTTGCTGCCCTTTTGCCTTTGCTTTGAGATCACAGAATGGTTTGGGTTGGATTGGGCCTCCAAGCCCACTGCCTTCCATGGGCAGGGACACCTCCTACCAGCCCAGGTCGATCCAAGCCCCATCCAGCCATGTGGCTCTACCTCTGTCTTTATCTCTATCTCTACCTCTTTCTCTATCTCTATCTCTATCTCTATCTCTATCTCTATCTCTATCTCTATCTCTATCTCTATCTCTATCTCTATCTCTATCTCTATCTCTATCTATCTCTGTCTCTAATCTCTATCTCTGACTGCCTAAATCTGTTTATTCTAATGCAGCTGAGGTCCTATGGAGGGCACTCATGGCCTTCCTGGTGCCTCCCTTTCCTAATCCAAGTCCAACAAAATATTCACTTAAATTTATTCTCACTCTGGAAAACCTCTGTTTCCCCCAAGAGTAAGGACAAGGCTTACAGAGAGAGGACACATTTCATCAGACCAAACAAGACAGGCCAAACAGCCAGGCTTTTGCTCTGCCAGTCCTTCCTTAGGGTTTTATTAAGAGATTTCTCCATGGTCTCCCCTGGGCAAGGACAGCTTCCTGGTGGATGTGCCCGCAAGGTCTGCGATTTGTAAGGCAAAGAAATGGTTTTGATAATCCACAACTTGCTTAACAAGGACTCCCCACACAAAAATGGTTGCTTGTCTTCAAAGGAGTGCTTCTGGAGAGCTACTTTGTGGCCAGTCACTCAGCTTTACTGATCCTCATTAGACCAGAAAAGTACACGCTTTCCCTCCAGGAAGAATGTGTAAGTGTTGGAATGTCTAACGTTAGAAATTATTGAAAGTGAGCAGTTTGAAATGGTCATTTTCCTACAGCTGGAATTTAAAAGATGAGAGTTTTCTTTCCCGTGTCCATTCTCATTATTTATCAGAACTTTGGCTGTGATTTTACATCCCTAACAAGTAAAATGGATAAGCCAGACCCCTTCCGGGCCACCGCATCCCATCTCCTTTGCCTGCTGCTGCTTCGGCCTTTACCAAACGCCTGCACTGCCACCTTCTGCCTGGCTTACATCTCACAGCTGAATTTCCACCACACTTTTGGTTTTTCTTTTGCTCATCCTGCCGAATTCAGGATGTATGTCCTAGGAAAGCTTGGAATACAAAGAAGAAACAACACGTGCATATGCACAATCAACATGGTCTGTAAACTGATTTTTTTCCCTAGCTGGTCTCTATTAATTGTGCTGTGCTTACTTCCTAGCTTTAATTTGGAGGAAGGGAACTCTCCAGTGCTACTCCCCATGACCCAAAAATATGAAAATATTTTGCCCAGAGAAGCTGTGGCAGCCACATCGCTGGAAGTGTTCCAGGCCAGGTTGAACGGGGCTTGGAGCAACCCAGGATAGTGGAAGGTGTCCCTGCCCCTGGCAGGGGTCATCTTTCAGGTCTCTTCTAAACCCAACCATGCTGTGATTCTAGGAGAAGAAATCCAAGTGAAGCATAACCATGGCTTAGGTTAAAAACAAAACTCCCTTTTTTCTTTCTTTCTTTCTTTTCTGATGGCATATTAGCTAAATGCAATGTCAGGCTGAAGGGGAAAAAATATCTGAAAGCCGAGTGAACCCAGATGTACTGTAAACCCTCCCACATCACCCATTTTAAAGAATTCTTGGTCTTTTTCCTTTTCCGATTGAAGGAAGGGATACCAAAATCACCCTCTACTTGGAAAAAAAAATGTTCTTAGTGAACATGCTAATCCCTGCAGCAGCCAGCCTCAGGCCAAGTGGCACTTCCAAGCAGGAGCAGGTCCTGGAAGAGAGATGGGCTGGGCACCGTCTCCTGGAAGGCATCAGAGTCATTAGTGAATGTCTAAACCCCAACCTTTAACAGAAAACCAGTTCTTGCAGGCTCCAGAGACCCGATGCATGCAGGAAAAGGTTGGGAATAATTCCCCTGCATCATAAACAGGATTTTTCCCATGCTGAGGGAACAGTGGCATCTGGTGTTGGCTGGGCTCTCCTGCAGCCAGCGCTTCCCGGGAGGCTGATGGACATTCCCTGGACATGGGCAGGGTTTGGCTCCCCAGCGGCACCTGGGCCATGCAGGATACCCGTGGGAAATGGATTTGTAGAGAATTCTCCAAGCCTGACAGAAGGCTCACAGATCTGCATGTAAACCTTGAGATAAGAAGTGCTGACTTAGAAATGCCATGGAACAGGACAGACATTGTTGAGAGAGAAATGGGACTAGAAACGAGTTTCAAAGGATGGCCTTGCAAATAACCTAGATGCTTTGGAGAAATAGAACTATGAAAGATGCACTGGAGTAGGACCCACGAAGGGTAATTTTAGATTATTTGCTTTAAGGCATCTACAGCAAGGTGTGGCAAAAGCTGATAGGCCAAGAAACACTTATAGGGTATTGTAATTAAAAAAACAGCTTCTGATTGTCTTGGGTGAATTGTAACATCTGTATTGTCTCACCCTTCCCATGAGACTGGAAATGGAATAAAAGTTTTTAAAACATGTCTCAGTTGCCCCATCTCTGGGTCAGAAAAGAACTTAATCCAACAGGGTCTGGCTCCCCAGTGGCACCTGGGACATGCAGGATGCCCAAGATGTCTCCCCAGATATCAGGTGGGGGGCTCAAACCCATCTGAATGGCAGCTGGAGGCCAGGGTAGTGCATCAAATCCCAAACCGCTTCTAGTGAAGCAGGGAATCGCTCTGTCGGGGCAGGAATTCCAGGACCCAGGACTGTTGTGCATCTCCCTGGTATTTTCTGTGGAATTTAGAAAAGGCAAACTGCTCTCTGCATTTTGCTGGTTGAAATACAGTTTATTGGTCTCCTATCCCAGTGCATGAAAGGACATTTCCTACGGAGGTGGACACCATGACCAAGTTGAGCCTGGATCAAGATGGAAACAATTTCTGCTGGCTCCTATCATTTTTCAAGTTGCAGATTTTCCAAAGCTCTGCATCCTTCTACTTCACCAAAGGTTGTTCTGCAATATTTTCAGGATACCCCAGGACCAGTTTTAGCTGAGTGCTGGGACTGACAGGCTTTTTTCTGTTCCTTTTGTGATCAGTCCACAAGCAGAAGTTGTGAGCCAGTTACTCCTCCCGAGTGTGCAAAGGAGCAGCTCTGCTCTCATCCAAGAAATCCCAGCTCCTCCTTGTGGCTGCACTCAGAAACTCTCAGCAGCTAAACTCACTCAGAGATACTGATTATTGTGCCTTTTGGGCAGTCTGCCCTATGAAGTTACAACAAAACGCATTTTGGTTACCGAAATCAGAACTGGTCTGACAGCCCTGACAGCGAGGGGCAGCTCTGCAAGGGCACTGCTGAACGCTGACCTCCGTGGTCAAACAAGCAGCACAGCTAAAAGGATTTCTCTTCTTGCCTCTGAGGTTTCCAGACTCATCAGGTGGTTTTAAATAACAGCCAGCACTGTAAGTGACAAGGTGCCAAGGGCTGATTTTGGGTGGCGCTGGGTACCTTGGCACGGTGCTCCTCAGAGCGTGGATCTCTCTGTTCCATGACAATTTGTTCAAATCAAGCCCTGGATTTGTCGTGGACCAAAGTTTATTTTCTATAAAAACACAAGAGGTTTTCCAAACAGCAGCTGAACTCCTGCTAGAAAAAACAAATCAGTAGGAAATTGGTACCTAATGCCAAATCCCACTGAAATGAAATTTGATCCCCATCATCTCCTACAAAGACTTTGGTCTTAGACTGGCAAATGTAACTCTCCTAAGTCAACAGGCAATTTAAAGTGTGTGGAGAACAAGCTGCAGAGGCTCTACAAATATCCCAACCCTTTTGCTATCAGCAGTCAACATAAACATTGTTACCTGAGTAGGTTCACAGAGAGAGTAAGAAAGGCTGGTTTTGGAAGGTTTTCTTTATTAAACTCAGCTTTCGCTGCTGTTCTGAGTTGACAAAAATGTTTCCCAGGAAGACTGACAAACAAAACCAGCTCATAAATATATATTTTTTTCAAACACTGTCAGTACAAACAAATAAAAGCTCTGGTTTGCTACTTTGGGAGGCCCTGTGTAACCAGCATTTTCAACTGGCCAATTAACAGCATGTGTGTTCATCAGTGAAGAACTTCCACTTGTTTTTAAATGATCAAATCTAGTGTTTAAAAATTATTGCTCGTTACCAGACAAAACCCCAAGATTAAAAGGATGTTCATTATACCATCCCTGCTGGTAATGTGTGAGAACCCCGGGATTGATTCAGGGGTCTCGTGTGGTGGTAAAGTTTCTCCTCCAACCCGTGCTTCCAAAGAAAAACTCCGCAGGCTCTTGTTGTTCAGTCTCAAGGAAGTTTATTGCTAGTTATCTAAAAGATTGTCTTCGCCCACTGCGGCTGCTTTGGTCAGCGGCCCAGGCAGAGACTCACACACTCCTGACAACCTCACTGTCCGGTGTCTCCGTCGTCTCTCCCTGCCCAGGGCTGCTGCTATCTTTTATATGATATTACGTGTTATATGTTTACAGATTTCCCCCAATACCTACTATCTATGTTACAAGGTGCTTTTCTACTCTAAACCAATCTGTGAGTGCCAACATCACCAAGAACATGGAGGTAAGGAAGAAGAAGGAGGAAGAACAGGATCAGGCCCACTTTCCTCCATCTTAGAACTCCTGACCCCCTTGTACAAAGTAAAACCCCCCAGTACAGGTGTTAAAACCCCCCTGTACAATACTAAAAAATTTTCCCCTCTAATTTGTAACTACTTTTACTATACCATCTAACCCTCTGTGACCGCTTGTTCCACCTTCAAAGTTGGTAACTCATTCCGTGGTTCAAACTCAAGATCACAGCTGTTTTCAGCTGCTTGCCAGGGTCTAAAATGCTTCTGACCAAGGCCTGGAACCTCTGAAAATGTCTGAGGGACATTTTGAGTTCTGACACTCTTTCACAAATTTGTCATTATAGTATAATCAGATCATTAGTACCTACCCTGCTCTTGTACATTCTACATTCCTGAAAAAAAGTACACTTGGTTACAGGGTCTGTCTCTCTGTCCCCTGGGTGTTTACTCAGACCAAAACTGCAAAAGCAATATACAAGACACTCATGTTCCTTGTTTACACAGTTCATGCAGGTCAGAGGAAAATCATAAAGAGCACACGTGCAAGTGGCCAGATTAAAATGCAACAGTACATCAGATATGTCAACTGGTTTTAGGATTATAACAGACACGTAAGCAATTAGGGTATTTGCTAGTTCAAAATACTCACATTAATGAACCCACATTATCTTCTGAAAAGCATAATAATATGTAATTGCAGTAACAATTCCTCTTCCATTATGTCCTAGACATCAACATTCTATAATATCCTGCACAACTGATCACAGGCAAACCCTCAGTAAGAGAAATACTCCCAGATGTGGTAATGTCCCAACACTGTGGCTGCTACCTAATATTAAAGAATTACAGTAGAAATGTTTCAATAAGAAAGTAGAAGCATTTCAGTTTTTATGTGGCATAGATTGCCACAGACACTGCCAAGCAGCTTTATAGAGTTCTAAATCTTCATTCAATGCCCCTTTACATCATTTGAATGAAGATTTAAGCCTCAATAAAACTTTCTGAGTGCTTGTGGCCATCTTTGCTGTATAGTAATCAAAGAGGGGTACAAGCAGACGAATGCACTGTAGTGCTTCTAATGATCAACACTATATCTAGCGACATTTTCCTTTGTGAGTTGTGTTAAATGCTGTTTTCATGCATGGTGCAGTAGTACACATGGAAGCAGGCATTTATATGCAGTTTTTATGCAATCCTTTAAAAGATTGCTTTGAGGGTTGTGAGGATTTTTGTTGCTTTTTTCCCCCTGAGTAATGTTAATTTGCTCCATAGCTATTTTGAATTAATTTATTATATGGAAGATATTTGGGAAAAAATAATAAAAAATAAATGAAAGATAATAATTAAAGGGTAACTTTGCACAACACTACAGCTGCATTTCCTTGTTTACTTATCATTCTCCTACTGTAATTAAGATATTGCAGTGCAATGGGTTGTGGCATTGAATTAGAAGCTCAAATGAAAATCAGCTTCTAGTTAAGATATCAGCTGGGAAATTCAACACATGCTGGTGCATAAACTCACACACAAGATACGACTGAGTGGAAATTGAAAGAAACTTTACTGTGAGAAGATGCCATTGATGGAGTACATATTTTGTTTCCAAAATACAGACACACATTAAGGAAAACTTTGTAAAATAAATTGCTAGTCAGGGAATTGTGAAGAGGCTTTGCTGTTTGGATCCTCCTGCAGAGGAAGGTGTGGGACCATTCTGTGGATCTGAGCATCCACAAACTTCCACAAATAGATCTGAAAGTACAACTTCCCTCTTGAAGTTTAGACTCCCACCACAAGGTGTTTATATTTCATTATGTTTACTTTACATAAAGGATTTTTGTTAATGATTAAAGTCTCTGAAATTGCTCCCTCTGGACTCAAATAGCTCTGTATTAGAAATTTGGTGCAGAACTGTCTTTGTTATATGCATTTTCTGGACACTTTGGCAACATCATTCTTCCCATTCAAAATAGTGAAATCCAAATTTTTACCGGTAGAGATACTAAGAACATAATGTGGCAACTACTTTCTGTGAAGCATACAGTTGTTTCTGTGTAATCCTCAAAAGATACAAAATAAAAAATATTAGATCTTATTTAGAGAAACTGAAGCTGCCAGCACTTTTTAAAACCAGTAGTACCAGTGTGAAAATCAATCTCTGATTTTTTCCCCTAATTTTTAATAAGAATTTTAAAGAAAACCAAATGTGGAAATTGCCCAGCCCATCTTCTCTGGGCAGCCAAGCTGTTTCTGGTTCTGAAAAAGGCAGCAGCTGACCTGCAAGGGGAATGCACTGGTTACCAAGGCGCTCAAAAATGCGCTTCTCACATGCTCATGATGGAGTTCTTCCAGGTTTTGTAAAAAGATTTCAGGTTTTACTACATCAAATGGAGAAAAGCTGATTCTTTGGCCTTGGTTTGGAGGAAATGGTCTCATTTCCAGTTCCTTTGTCAAGAGATGCAAAACTGGAGGAGCTCCATAGAAGAGAGACCCTCCTCAGAGCATCAGGGTGGGTGCCCCCTTGCACAAGAAGGGGCAGCAGTAGCCCATCCTTGCCCTTGCTGTTTTATGGCTCAAAAGGTCAGCACATTGACCTGAAGTCAAACCTACTGTTTCAAGTTAAATTGAACTACAGTTTTCAGCACATAAAATATGCAGAATCTGAAGTGTAAGGGCAAATGAAGGCCTCGTTCTCCAAAACACCATAGCCTTGTAAAAATTTGCAGAGTTATCTCGACTTTCCCCAGCAGAAAAGCTCCAGGCTCAGTCTAGAGATTTGCAGCTGAAGGATCAGAGTAAAACTCAGAAAAAGAGGTATATTTCCCTTTTGGGTTCAAAATCAGAACTGAGTTTAACATGATTTCCAAATGTTTGATCCCAAGCAGTAGGTTAAGAGGGGGATGTTTTGAGCAATATTGTCCCTTGCTTTCCCTTGTATTTCTTTGTAAATAACATATTATCTATATTAAGGTAAACTGAATCTATTCGACAATTACCTAAGGGGATTATGAAACTGGGCTCTGCATTATAAAGCACCTGAAGTTATGACAGCTGTGACCCCAGAGGAATCAAGGCTGAATAAAGACTGTCTCCATTGCAGACAAATGATGATAAAGTGATCCTTTTAGCCAGCAGTCAATGGAACCTGACAAGGCCAAACCTCCAACTAATGAACAGCCCAACCTTTGCTACCAGGGAGATGTACTGAAAGTTTAATCTCAATAAGCATCAAAATGCATTTGGCCAAATATTTTTAACAAAAGAGTGGCACATATCATTAAACGGCCGTGAAGTTAGATGAGTGAGGAGGAAAATAGGAGCATGGGGATGTATGTTCTTAACTGTATCACAGGTGCACAAAATTGCCTTGATAGAACAATATCTTATTTTTCTTCTGAAATTGAATTTCAGATGGTACCTACGTCACACAGACCTAATCATACAGAAAGCAATTGTCTCAATGACTCCTATTAAATCTGTGCATTTCCAGATCCTTATAGAGTAATGTCAGTTACAGAACAATGTCAGGCTGACGGACGCAGCGCAGCGTTAAAGAAAAAAAATCATGCATACAATAGGCCAGCTGAACATTAATAAATATGTAATGTTTGATTAAAAATATGGATCGTATTTTTACCCCCAATTGCTGACTACCCCTAAGGCAGAAGATGTGATCTGGCTCCCACTGATGGGTTTATTTCTTGCTTGCTTTGAAAATACAAACTAAAATGTTTTCCTGTCCCAGCTGTTTCCCATTGTTCATGTTTATCAGCTCAAAGGGTGAACGGAGGAATAAAAAATACGCTCGCATTTCAAATGTGCCAGTCAGTCAATCTGTTGTTAAAAGAAGAAAGCCTAAATGTCTGTGCTGGCAAACTTCTTTTTGGTGAATGTCCAGTTTTTAAGAAAAGCTATTCAGCTGTGCCATTTTTTTAATACATAAATGTATTTGTTTAATGCATAAAAAAGCACAAAAAATCACACGTTTTCTGTGGGATGGGATGGGGGTGGGGGCAATCACATTTCTAAGTTATGTCCTTGAAACACTCAAGTGGTGGCCTAAGTAGTAGTCCATGGATTACTTCTCTGGTTATTTATTGATCTGAATTAGTGGTTTAAAGGAGTTTTCATGGAATAATAGCTAATGCCCTAAGACTGAAATTGGCTTCCTTCTCCAAATCTTATATTTTACTTCTTTAAGAAGCAGCACTTCTTCCAGATTGCATCACCATTGCGGGGTGAAAGTCTTCCCCAGTTCCGTTCACAAGAGTTTTATGTTTTAATTTAAGCTCCTACTCTTCTTCATTTCTTCAGACCCTCATACTAACACAAAATGGGAATCAGAATGGGGAGAGAGCAGGAACTCCTTTCCTGCATAGGGGAATCTTCTGTTTGTCTCCAACTCCTGTGATAATTACACAGCTCTATCCTGTCTTTGACTTGCTCTCCAGCTTGTCCTGGCACTGCTACTCTTCCACTTTTCTAACCAAGCCCAGTTAATCAGAAATGACACTCATGCCATGCAAATGAGCAAATATTTAACTCACTATATTTAACTACTATATTGACTAGGACTGTGCTAGTCCATTTTTCTGTGGCTAGTGCAGTTTTTCTTTGAAAGCCTTTTGAATAAAGGGTCATGTTTAGTTCCTCAGTTGTACAGCACCAAGTGCAAAACATTCTTACAATCTGAAAATTTTTTAAAAAATCATTACTATAACAAAATAAATTTTCTAGTTTTTTCTTCTTTTAGATGGAGAAGAAACAAGTAAGTGGCATTATCATCCAGCTATCACCCCCTTGTGACACTGAGATGTCACTCACAGCCAATTGTACAGATCTTTCTTACATGAGGAGTTCAATAACTCCTCGTGACATCTAAATTACCATTCCTGGGTGTCTGGGTTAACACCTCACAGGAATGAATAAGGCAATAAGGAAATTGTCCCAAGTGCTCTGCACATCCAAGTATCTGCTTTGGTCATCCTGGGCTCATATTTGCCTGGAAGTTTGAGAGACACATACTTCCTAAAATTGGAAATTGGGCATCTGGGGATGAGCTACCTCACTCACTAAGGTGAGGACTGGGGATTTTTCTAAATCTGCCTTTATAAAAAGTTACTGGCACATAGGAATGTACTTCATACTGGAAAGCACAGTGAGCCCCACCCTCACCTGCACCCCATGACCAGCCATTTCAGAAACTTCACTGACTATTAATTCATTGATTTGGTAGAATAAAAATTACACAAAATTATTCCAGAGAGGGTAAAACCAAAGGAGAATTACTAAAATAAACTATTGACGCGCAGGTGGAAGGGAAGCAGTCAGGGAGAAATGACACGTGGCTGAATTTTAGCAATTTATTTGGAACATTTTTGTCTTTGTCTTAGGGATTTGTTAAGTGAAACACCAGGACACAGCTGTGGATGGACAGTGCACCTGTGACAGCAGACATCGGGTGAAGGCTCCTCAGGGGACAGGCTGGTGACCAGAGAAGCAAACAGAGGGGGAGGGAGGGGTACAAGAGGGGCCTGCAAACTCTCCTGGGGAAGCACCAGCCCTCTTCTCCAGGAGCTCCAGTGCTGGAGCTGCTGCAAACAGATTCAGCCTCTTTCTGTTTGTAAAAATTACGGACAACAGTGTTCTCTTCTGGAAACAATTCATACTGCTACAGCTGGACAACAAACAACAGAGAATTCTGGAGGTACACAGGGCAATTTCTTTAAACTCACTATTAATATCCTGTAGCCCCAGTATTAAATTGTAGCTGAAGTCTCCTGTAAGGGCGAATAAATATTTTTCTTTAAATTTAATAATCAATGATCTGCTTAGAAGGCTTCAGTTAGCAGACAGGAACTGTTCATCACACAAAATCTACTGGATCTGGGCAGATTTTGTTTTTTGTTTGGTTTTTTTTTTTTTGTTTGTTTGTTTGGTTTTTTTTTCCCTAGAAAAGAAACTGAATTTAAAAAAATAGCAGCCTAGAAGTCCTATTACTCTGAATTGACACTCAGGGTTTGATCCAATCTTTGCTTACTAGGATTTCTCTGCGGTTGATATGGTGATATAACATTAGGAAATTCCTTAAGATCTGGCAAAGCACAAAGCAGTGGCTCTCCTGAAAACAGGCACTCATCATTACGCTGATTTATACAAACTGAAACCCTGGGTGTTGCTGGCTGGGGATGTTCCAGCAACAGAGATCCGGGACAGATGTCCACTGTCCTGGGATCTGTGCAATCGCTCGCCCCAGTCAGCGCAGACATAAAACAAGAACAGCTCTGAGTGGAACAAGGCCCTTGGTGTGTGCTTGGGCCAGGTCAGAGTCCCAGTTGTGACTCACCTGTCAGCCACCAGCAGCAGGGTGAATGTGCCTGCCCAGCCCAGCAGAGACTCCTGCTGTGCCACAGGACATGGCAAGTCCATGAGATCAGCAAGTGCTGGGAACTGCCGCTCCTCCAGCACCATTCTGCCACAGCTTCTGCAGGCACAGACATGAAATGGTGAGCCTGCATGGAATTCACTGACCTTCCAAAGCAGAGAGGAGTCTGGTTATGGGTTACTATTTATTAAGTAATTCTTAGCTATTTTTAAGCCTTGACTATTCCAAAGCTGACCCACAGGTGCAAGTCCAGCTCCTACTAGGAGCACTCCAAGGTAAAACCCTGCCTGAATAAATGGCACCTTATTTTAGCCAGACTGTTTTCCAGTGGGGGAAAAGAATTCTTTTTCAGCTGATCCTTTCTTGGTTTAAAATAATATTTATTCACAAAACTTATTCCTTTAATAATTTTTTCTTTTTCTTTTTTTTTTTTTTTTTTTTTCAAAAAGAGGTAATTTTCTCTGTATGAAGCTTTTCTGTATTCTTTGTCCTTTGGGAGACAAAATAATTTGAAAGACTTGGCAGAATTAGTAATATTATTCAACTTGTAATTGTCTAACATCTTAGTGTTCTAGATGGAAAATCAATACATTATGATGTACCCTAAGCTAAATTAGTATAATGTTAACATGGTGGTTTGAAACTGTTTGAAATCCTGCATCTCTACATCTAGTGATTCAGAAGCTTGCAGCAGAGGGTGGTTGGGTGCTCTGTCTCCCTGGATAAATCTGTCTCTTCCTGGCTCTTTGCTGTTTTCACTCTGTCAGGCAGGGAAAAACTTCTGCTGGGACTCATTTTCCTTCAGTAGGCCAGAGCTTTTCAAAGAATTCTGAAGGAGACGAGAAAACACCATGCATTGATTAACAGACCACATTTACAATTTAGAGAACTAAAACAACCACCTAATATGCTTTAAGATATCTGCTACATATGTAAACTTTTAACAGTTACCTGCAACTTCCTTTATTAATTCTCAGGGGGAAAAAGGCTTCTTTTTTCTGGACTACTCTGCTGACACCTAGTGAGCCTCAGCGCCAACAGTTTCAGGAAAAGAAAGGTAATATCAGAGCAGCTGTTCTTTTCACTTCACTCGCAGTAAAATCTTTTATATGGCCATGTCTGTGATTCAGCAGAGTGCTGAATCATATATCAACTCAGAGAACATTGTAACACCAATGAGAGGAAAATGTAGAAAGATGGTTAAGAGGACAAAGGGGAAAGAAGCATAAAGAAAAGAAGTGCTAGGTGAAGTCTTTCCCTCACAGGATAAACATTTTTAACAAGGGTGAATAAAATTTTTCCACTGGTTGTGACTTCCATCTTTTGCATTCTCTGTTTCACATAATTTACTGGGATATCTCAGTGTCTGTAACATCTAGGTAATGACTACTGTGTTGTTTGATTTAATATAAAACATAAATTACAAGCAACTCCTTATTATTGCCTTAAAATTAATTGCAGTATAATCCTACCATTACAATAGTATAAACGTGACATTTTATTCTTGGATTTGTTTGGGAGAGTGGCAATTTCACCTGAGATACTGAGCTTCACTAAAGTGGCTTAATAGTGCCTGGGAAACAGGCATCAGTAAAATGAGATGGTATTTTTTGATGCCAAGGAATTTGGCAAGTAACAATGGACACAAAAGCAATTTTAAAATAAAAATCAAACTTCCTCTTTTCAAAAGAAATTGAAAAAAAATGAATGTAAGGGCTGGTCTCTGATGACAAAGATGAATAAGATCACATTTTACTTCCCTGAAAAATGGCTTCAAGAGGTCACAGTCATTGCTCCTGCATAAAAAATGTGAGAACACATACTGCCACCAACTGTCATTAGGTTGGTCTCTTGAGAGCTGCTGGTCAGGAACTTTTAGGTTTCTCTAAGAGAATTTCCTGTCTTTCTGAAATGGTTTATCTAACGAAAATCTTACAAAATGCAGAGGCGCTTGGGTGCTTAAAAACACCTAAACAGAGAGATTTAGGCTTCTCCAAGTTTGCAGTGTAACAAATCTAGGGTAACTTCACTTCAGTAATATAAAAGAAGACACTAAAACAAGCACTGTGTAGTTCTTTGCATCATAAACACAACCAAGATACTAAAGATTGCATAAGCTGAAAAAGACCACAAAACAAGAGAGAATATAGAATTCTGTTAATGAAAGAAATTAGTTAGTGCCCGCTTGAGTGTACTTTTCTTACAATTCTGCTCATGACAATGACTGGGCATCACCTCTCAGACACTGCTCAAGCTCTGCTGCACTGTGGTACCAAAAGTCACTGCAACTTTCCTTCCTCTTCAGCCTATTTTCTTGGCTTACACCCTTCAGTCAGTCAGAACTTAATCCTGCATTTAAATGGGAAGCTCAGTCATTTCTTTTCTTTTTCCACAGCATAAAAATAAAAATTAATACTTCCAGATAGGCCAGAGGACATCTCACTGCACAATGCTCTGCAATCATCATCTTAACTCTCACATTGTAGGTGCTGAATCTCTTGAGACTAAAAGCTAATTATGTCCAAAATATTTATATGTCTACAATTTTTATTTTATGCATGTAAGATTACAAGTCATCAAGGGAAGATAAAATTGTTCATATGAAACATCAGAAGTTTATATATTTTTGCCTTGCAACTTTGTTAGGACTAGTGCACTTAAGCATTCAGACACAGGCCTTAATCAAAGCCTCAGTCTTTAAGAAGCTTTCTGATAACTGCAATTAACTGTCTATCCATGTAAGAGACATTTTATTATATAATTACATGTAAGTGTGATTAACTGAACTTTTTGATATATAGGTCAGAGACTGCCACTCAATGCATTTTATCTCTATAAGAAATTTCAGACACAAAGTATTACACAACTTAATAAAACCTTTATTTTAACAATCTTAAATGTTTTCTTTTTTCTGCTGTTAAAGTTCAAATAAATTCTCTGTCATCAAAAAGTAAATTAAAATTTTAATCTTGTAAAAATAAAATTCTTATTACTAAAATGCTTTTACCCTCATACTTATACTCATTTAGTATTTTTCATAACTTATTTGATTTGGCCTGAGACGCTAAAGATTAATGTTACTAGTTAATGAAAAAGTGAATAATTTACTATGTCTTTTGCTAGACCTGTAGTAATTATCATTGATATATCCAAAATTAGTACTTCTACATTTATAATTTACAAAAATTATATTGGAATTTCAATATTAAAAAAAAAAAAAAAAAAAAAAAAAACAGAGAGCACGGACGTCTGACAGCAGTTTGAAGCTTGCCTAGGAAAGAGCAGTGTTTTTGGAGTGTTCAGCAGATCCATGTTTCTGGGCAAGGGCGGCATGCGTGCACTGTGCTGGCAAGCTTTCTCCCTGCGAGACACGCTGGAAAAGCTTTTCGCTATGATGCAGTCAGCTAGAGACGCAGACTCCGGCTCTCCGCAGCTGTCCGCAGAGAAGCGGCGGTTGCCGGAGTCTTTCTGCCGAAGCCGCGCTTTGCAGCCTACAAGTGCGGTTCACATCAGCGGTGCACCTAGTAGCCGCTTCTTCGCCTCCGGCAGCCGGGGAGAGCGGTTGGCTTCTGAGAGGCGAAGAACGAAACCGGCTTCTGTGCGCTGCCTTGGCACTGCTAGAGGACGGTGGCTGCAGCTTCCAGCCCTTTCAGTTCACCGCTGGCATGCTTCTGGCAGGTGCTCCAGGACGACTTTCCTGCGTTTTGACTTGGTCCTGATGCAGACGAATCTGGAGAATTCTTGTTCGTGCCCTGAGCTTCCGAGATGCAGAGAACTCGATGGCAGCTGCAGAAAAGAAGGGCTGCGCTGAGTTGCTCGGGAAGCAAGGACATAGACAGCGCCTTGTGTTTGGGAGTGAGCAGCTGCTGGTTTTTTGCAATTGCCTTCACTGTGCACTGAGTGCCAGGGTGAGCTGTGCACTCCTCTACAACGAGCAGGGCAGCAGAAAACAGAGAGCACGGACATCTGACAGCAGTTTGAAGCTTGCCTATGAGACAGCAGTGTTTTTGGAGTGTTCAGCAAATCCATGTTTCTGGGCAAGAGCGGGGTGCGTGCACTGTGCTGGCAAGCTTTCTCCCTGCGAGATACACTGGAGAAGCTTTTCTCTATGATGCAGTCCGCTAGAGAAGCCGGCTCCGGGTCTCTGGTGCTGTCCGGAGGGAAGCGCCAGTTCCCGGCGTCTTTCGGCTGAAGCAGGCGGTTCGCTGCGTGCGGCTGCCGCTCACCGATATGTGTGCCAAGTATCCGCTTCTTCGCCTCTGGGAGCTGGAGAGAGTGGTAGCTTGTATGAGGTGAAGAACGAATCTGCACAGAACCGGGCTTCTGCCCACACTCTCCTGGTTTAGGGCAAATTTGGGGGAAAACCCACAGGATGAGCGCCCCCCTCCCCGCCCCCCCCGCGACAGCAAACCCCCACAACCCCTCCCCCCGACCTGTTTCGGGAAGAATTTCCTTGAAGAGAAGTGGAAAACAAAAATCCTGTTTTTTAACAGACAGAAACAGTCCCCAGCATCAGAAATTAACAACATCAGAGTACAAAAACCCTTTCACCGCTTTGAAGAGATGACAAATTCAGAAAACCTCTCATGGGAGTAGTCGCCCAGTTCTCGGTCTCTGACACTGGGGATGGCTGCTGCAGGTCACAAAATGCAGGCAGGTGTCTCTCGGTGCTTCCCAGGTCCCAGCCCGGGAAGGTTTGAATGGTATTCATGAAAAGGAAAGGAAAAAGAGCAAGGGCAAAAGCAGGGGAGAGAGCAAAGAGCCAGCAAGCAAGCAAGCCCTGCCGGCTGCTAAGACAAAACAAACCTTCATTTTTCAGTGCCAGTCCGGAAGGCACAGAACAAAGCATCAAACATAAACAGAACACACGATTTGGGATACAAGCACCATAATGTCACCCTGGGACATTCCACCCCTTATTTCCATATCGTCAACATACTACCAAATATCATGCATTTATTTGTTGGAACCCAAAATGTCCCTCAGACATTTTTAGAGGTTCCAGGCCTTGGTCAGAAGCATTTTAGACCCTGGCAAGCAGCTGAAAACAGCTGTGATTTTGAGTTTGAACCATGGAATGAATTACCAACTTTGAGGGTGGAACAAGCAGTCACAGAATGTTAGATGGTATAGTAAAAGTAGTCACAAATTAGAGGGTAAAATTTTTTAGTGTTGTACAGGGGGGTTTTAGTACCTGTACAGGGGGGTTTTCACTTTGTACAGGGGGGTCAGGAGTTCTAAGATGGAGGAAAGTGGTCCTTATCTTATTCTTCCTCCTTCTTCTTCCTTACCTCCATGTTCTTGGTGATGTTGGCATTCACAGATTGGTTTAGAGTAGAAAAGCACATTGTAACGTAGATAGTAGGTATTGGGGAAAATCTATAAACATATAGTACGTAATATATCATATAAAAGATAGTAGCAGCTTTGGGCGGGGAGAGAGACGACGAAGACACCGGACAGTGAGGGTGTCAGGAGAGTGTGTACCTCTGCCTGGGCCGCAGACCAAAGCAGCCGCAGCGCAGGACAATCTTTTAGATAGCTAGCAATAAACTACCTTGAGACCGAACAACAAGAGGCTGTGGAGTTTTTCTTTGGAAGCGCGGGTTGGAGGAGAGACTTTACCACCACACGAGAGCCCCAAATCAATCCCGGGGTTCTCACACCTGGCGTCCCTGGCCGGGCATCAACAAGAAGAAACATCAAAACAGCCTCCAACCCTCAGCGGCAGAAAAGAAAACAAAAAAAGGAAAACACCAGAGTGCACAAACTCTCCACAAGTTCCAAGAAGAGAGGGAATGAGAAGCTCAAGATAAGAACCTGACCTTCACCAAGACAACTCGTCTCGGGGACTTTCCAGGGAGGAGACGACCCAGAAGCGCGCCTGGGATCTCTCACCTGTGACCTGCTGGACAGTGAACAGTGCCATCTCCGGACCGACCTCGGGCTGACTCAGATTTTGGTGAGAAAGGTCAAAATTAAGAACATGGGGGGGGAATTCTCCCAAGAGGAAGCTCAGACAGTATCTGTCCCACGGGAATTCTCCCGGGAGGAAATTCAAATAGTATCTGCTTTACAAGGCATCATCTCTGCCCATCCGGTAGAGATCACTCAAAAAGAATTGAAAATGTTGTTATTGTGGGTGAGGTGTAATTTCCCACCCTCGGATTTAAATTTGTTGTTTAAGTCAAATTTTTGGCAGGAAGTTAATAAGCAATTATATTATCGAACTATAAAGAAAGATAAGCTTGCTGCAGAACTACTACCTTCAGCGAGAACAGTTTTAGAGTCACTCGCACAATGCAGCAGCTCAAGTCAGGCAGCCACGGCTCCTGGGGAAAAACAGGTGGGGGGACAGTCCAGCCAGCAGCTCGGGACAGGTCCTTCCACCACAGACATAGTAGAGGATACCCCTTCGCGTCCCGTATCCCCAAGTTCCCACTGCTCCTCAGTGTCCCGAGAGTCCCCAGGCTCCTCCGACGTAGAGACTCCCCAGATGGAGGCAAGCAAGCCAGGCGCGGCCCCCGAATCCGCGGTGGGGGGAGCGCCGGCAGCAGCCCAGTGGGTGAGACTGCGTGCGTGAGTGTTGAGCAGAGGGAGGAGGGAGAGGAAAGTGCTCTCGCATCTACGCAGGCTGGGAGTTCAAAACAGCCGCGCAGAAAGCGAAAGCGAGGGGACGGGCGGGGGCGGGACGGACAGGGGCGAAAGCGGGGGGTGCGAGTGCGGCGGTGGGACGCTCTGAGCGTCCGGTGACGCGTTCGATGTCGAGAATCCGTGAGGCCGCCGAAGCGGCCGCCCGGATGGCGCGGGAGAGCGGCTCCCTGACCGCGGCAGCCACATTTGCCGAGGGAGCGGCAGAGGGACAGCGGGAGGCGTCCCTCGCTGCAGCTCAGGCGGCGGGCATGCGCGGGAAGGTTGAGCGGAACCCGGAAGCCACGGGGGGAGGGGATTTTTCGCATCTGGAACGCGCGGCACGGGCGCGGGCGGGGCGGAGCCGGCACACGCGGGCTGTGGGTGCTGGCACAGAGCCAGGAGAGGGGCAAAGCGAGGCGGAAACATCAGGGCCGGAGTGGGAACAGGAAAGTAGTTGCGTCAGTCTTGGGGAGGACGACAGTAGCTCTGAATCTGAGGCAGTGCGGGGTGGAGCTAGGCGAAAGCACAGCCGGAGTCGGAGCAGAGGCGTCCGCACCCCCGTGATGACGCAGGCAGAGTCGGGGCGTGGCCAGGATGTAAACATTCCTCAGGGCACGGTTCCGTTGCAGTTCCCATGGCAACAGTCAGCCCAAGCCCACAGCCAACCCCTGTCAGCTTCAGACATGGGCAGAATAGAACAGTTGTTACAAGAGTCAGTTTCACAGAGTGCAGGGAGTGCAAACATGAATCAGTTATGGGGAGAAATGCTCAAACATTTATCAGGAATTACCACGGGGTTTGCAAATGTGAATCAGTTATCAGAAGAGATGCTCAAATATTTATCAGAAGTACAAATCGGAGAGCCAAGTGCAGTCCCGACCTCAGTTGGTCAGGCGGCAGCGCCATCTAGTGGCGGAACCACATCATTGCAGCAGATTTTACAGGACCCAGTCAGACAAGGCAAGGTGTCACACAGTGGTGGGACTTTGACAATTCAAGACTTTTTTCCAGCTTCTTATAAGAAAAAATCTAGGATGAGAAGAGCTGCATCTGCACGACAGCAGGAATCTCCGCTGACTCCAGAAGAGTGTGGGACTCAGGACACTTCTGCTGGGGCTCAACAACAGGATGACACGATTCGCATCACTGCCTCGGAG
This sequence comes from Taeniopygia guttata, assembly GCF_048771995.1. NCBI lineage: Eukaryota > Metazoa > Chordata > Aves > Passeriformes > Estrildidae > Taeniopygia > Taeniopygia guttata. The sequence continues at coordinate 440,666 of NC_133031.1, forward strand.
GGTGTCCCAGCTTGGACAATTCCAAAATCAAGGTCTGCCAAAATTTCGGGGCAGGGAGAATCAATTTCAGTATCAAAAAGGGTTGTTGAATTTCTTTTACAATATTTAAGCATAGCCTTGGAGTCGCAGCCAGAGCTGTTGGTTCATCTTCCAAAAATTTTCCAAATAATGCAGGGCAGTCATGTGTTCTCCTCCACAGCAGGTGCTCCACTTTTCTCCGGAGGCACCCAGCCTTCATCTTCACAGATGCCGCAGACGCCGTTGGTATCGGTGAGTGCTACTGCATCAAAGCTGCAGTCACCTCAGATGACTCCACTCTACAGGCAAGTACCCACAGAATTTCCAGCTTTGCCGGATGCGAAAGTGGACTGGCAGGACATTCGGGCAGAATTGGAGAAGGAGAAAGGTTTATTGCAGGGTTCGGGAAACATAGTGATGCCAGTGAACTATGATGCTCAGGGCCAAAACCCGAGATGGGAACGCCTGGATCGTGGAGCAATCAAAGATTTAGCTAAGGCCATTCGGGACAATGGGTTGTCATCACCATATTTCAAACAGATGTTGAAAAGTATTTTTGGCATGTATGATTTAACACCATATGACCTTAAATATCTCGCAACATCAGTTCTTACAGACACCCAAGCTCTCATTTGGCAGAAGGCGTGGCGGAGATCCCTGGAGGAGCTGAGAGCCAGATACCAAGGCGGGCCAAACGCGAACCTCACCATGGTGCAGCTTGCCGGTGATCCTCCTGAGGACGATCCAACTCAACAGGCGGTGAGACTCCCACGACACGTGCTCAGCGACATCAAAGAGGCGGCACGGAGAGCAATTCTTCAGATTGCTCCGGCGGGGGTCCAGGACAACATCTACACTGAAATCAAGCAGGGTTCTGCAGAGCCATTTTCCTCGTTCGTGGATCGTCTGTCTCAGGCAGTGGAGCGGCAGGTGACCGAGGAGGGGGCGAAACCACATCTGACCAAAAGCCTCGCGTTCTCCAATGCCAACCCAGAGTGCAGGCGAATTATCAGCATGATGCCACACCAGGCCACCTTGGCGGACATGATTGAGGCGTGCAGCAAGGTGGGAACACCACAACATGTTGCTTCCATCATGGAGGAACACTTGGGGGATCGAATTGAAAAGCGTGTTAGGGAAGTTCTTGCAAATTATGCAAAGGGCAACACCGGTGCAGAGAGACGGTGCTTTGGGTGTGGGGCACAAGGACATTTTAAAAGGAATTGCCCACAAATTGCAAAGCCCAACAAGCCACCAGACCTCTGTCCTCGATGCAGGAGAGGGAGACATCTCGCAAGTGAGTGCCACTCACAGACAGACGTGGATGGAAAACCTCTTCCGGTTCCGGGAAACGGGAAAAAGAGCGCGAATCGACGCCAGCGCGCACCGACACAAATTCTGGCGGTGACACAGAGTCAGCAGGAGCAATCCTCGGGGAACAACAAACAGAATCCTTCAGCAGAGCAATCTCCAAAATCCCCAGCGACCCAGACTTGGTACCACCCGGATTCCAACGCGTCCTGGCAACCTCCAAATTGACGTGTTTTTTGGACAATAGCCATGCAGTGATACCCACAGGTGTCACAGGGACTTCTTGGAAAAGGCAGGATTTTTTAATAATGGCCAGAGACAGAAGCAGCATTCTTGGACTTGTTGTTTACCCATCTTTGATTTCAGCAAACCGTAATGAGGAGCTGATGGTCACAGCAAAAGCCTTGCGACCACCTTTGACAATTCCACAAAATACACCAATTGCTCGAGCCATGGCTTTGCCATCTCACCCAGAAAGGCAAGTCATGCCAGTGTTCAACACACGGGACTCTTTTTCTGGTGATCAAGCAGAAGTGCATGCATCTTGGGTGAAACATGTGAGCCGAGATCGGCCTGTTGTTACTTGTCAGTTGACTTGTAACGAAAAGACAATTACTATTACGGGAATGCTTGACACAGGAGCAGATGCTACAGTTATTTCATACATTTTTTGGCCCCGGGAATGGGACTTGGTTGCACCTTTGGGCTCTCTCTCAGGCATAGGAGGAAGTTCCCTATGCATGCAGAGTGAAAATGCAATCGTTGTCAGGGGCCCGGGAGGGAAAACAGCAGTCATCCGTCCTTTCATCGTGCAAAAGCCCATCACAGTGTGGGGAAGGGACCTTTTGGCACAATGGGGACTGAAATTAGAATTGGATTTTTGACAGGGGTCACTGTGGCACTCACCACTCTGAAGCTGACCTGGAAAACAAATGATCCTGTTTGGGTGGATCAGTGGCCCCTTGAGCGAAAGAAATTGAGTGCCTTGAAAAAGCTGGTCCAGGAACAGCTGCAGAAGGGACACATCAAACCCACAGACAGCCCATGGAATTCTCCAGTGTTCGTCATTCACAAGAAAACTTCAGGGTCTTGGAGACTGCTTCACGATCTCAGGAAAATCAACGAGGTCATTGAGGACATGGGACCACTTCAGCTTGGACTCCCATCTCTCTCAATGATCCCGAGAGACTGGTCGCTTGTGATCATCGATCTCAAGGACTGTTTTTTCAGCATTCCACTTCATCCAGATGATGCTCCACGCTTTGCATTTTCTGTCCCAAGCATCAACAGAGAAGAACCTCTGCAAAGGTACCATTGGACAGTTCTTCCGCAAGGTCTCAAAAATTCTCCAACCATTTGTCAGTGGTACGTGGCCCAAGCATTGCATCCAGCACGAGAGAAGCATCCAAAAACAAAAATTATTCATTATATGGACGATTTGCTCATTGCAGCACCGACAAAAAAGGAGGTGCAAGAGGTTCGTGACTGTGTGATTGCACAGGTGCAAAAGGCAGGACTGGAAATCAGTGCACCGAAAATACAAGAAATTGCACCTTGGAAATATCTGGGCTGGAAAATCTCGAAGCAAACAATAAGACCACAAAAGCTGGAGATCAACACAAAGGTCACCAATCTGCAGGATTTACAGCAGCTTTTGGGGGAGATCAACTGGATGAGACCAATCCTGGGAATCACCAATGATGACATCTCGTCACTGCTCGATCTTTTGAGAGGGGACAACAACATCAAATCTCCCAGAACTCTGACACCTGAAGCAAGAAAAGATCTTGAGAAGATCACAGACATGATTCAACAAAGACAAGCACATCGCTTTGTGGAATCATTGCCTTTTCATTTAGCAGTGTTGGGGGAGACAGCACAGTTATATGGGTTGATTTTTCAGTGGGATTTGTCTCAGATGGACCCTCTTTTGTTGATAGAGTGGGTTTTTTTAGCTTACAGGCCCTCAAAAACAATTCTTACAGATTTAGAAATGATAGCACAAATTATTATTAAGGCGAGAACCAGATTGCTGGTGATGTCAGGCAGGGATTTCTCAGTCATTCATATACCTTTAAAGAAAGTATATTTTGAGTGGGCGATGCAGAAATCACAGGATCTTGCAATTGCTTTGTTAGGATATCCAGGGATTTGTACAGTTCATTTTCCGGCGCACAGGATGTTAAATGCAAAAGTGAGTTTCAGGGAAAAGCCAAAAATAAGCCAGGAACCAGTGGAAGGGATGACAATATTCACTGATGGTTCAGGGAAAACTCACAAATCAGTGGTCACATGGCAAAATCCAAAAACAGGGGAATGGGAGTCAGACATAAAAATAGTACAGGGTTCACCACAAATTGTGGAATTGGCAGCAGTGGTCAGGGTTTTTCAATTGTTTCAGGAACCTCTCAATCTGATCACAGATTCAGCATATGTTGCAAATGTGGTCAAACGATTAGAGGGATCACTTTTGAAACACACTGACAATGAAATTTTATATTCATATTTGTTATGCATGAGGACAATTCTAGAAAATAGAGAGCACAAGTATTTTGTTGCACACATCAGGGCACATTCCTCACTCCCAGGGTTCCTAGCAGAAGGGAATGCTCACGCAGATAGGCTCACAATGACCATATCACAGACATTGCCAGATATTTTTGAGCAGGCAAAATTGAGCCATGCATTTTTCCATCAAAATGCACAGGCGCTGATGGAGTCCTTCCGCCTTTCTAAAAGTCAGGCGAGGGAAATCATCAGTGCTTGCCCAGATTGTCAGCTTGTGCAGCCTCCTGCATCCACAGGAGCTGTCAATCCAAGGGGATTGCAGAGTCTTCAGCTGTGGCAAGCTGATGTGACAAAATACCCATCTTTTGGGAAGCTCAAAAATATCCATGTTTCAGTTGACACATTTTCAGGAGCAATTTTCGCATCACTACATACAGGGGAAACTGCAGAACATGCCTGCAGACATTTTTTGCAAGCATTTGCATCACTCGGGGTGCCACAAGAAATAAAAACAGATAATGGTCCAACTTACACAGGTAAGGTGCTTGACAAATTTCTGAAAAAATGGGGAGTCAAACACATTTTTGGTATTCCTTATTCTCCCTCAGGTCAAGCAATCATTGAAAGAACACATCACACCCTGAAATCCCTCTTGGATAAACAGAAAAGGGGGGAAGCAGGCGCAACACCACACATGCGATTGAACAAAGCTCTGTATGTATTGAATTTTTTAAATGGTTCTTTCTCAGAACCCACTCCACCAATTGTTAGACACTTCACAAACAGCACACAAGCAAAGCTAAGGGAAAATCCTTTAGTTTTGATCAGAAATCCAGAATCGGGACAAATTGAAGGTCCATTTACATTAATAACTTGGGGCAAGGGTTTCGCTTGTGTTTCCACAGAGCGAGGACCGAAGTGGGTGTCGGCGAGGCACGTGAAACCTTATCGGGTGCAGACGCCAGTGGACGCGGACCCGAGGAGCAGAGAGAGAAGCACGCAGACGAAGGCAGAGGACGACGCAGACGTCACATCAGACAACGACTGATCACCCAGAGACTTGGGGGGTTTTCTTTTCCTGGGAAATCAAGTGTTGTTTGGGTGTTGCTGCATTGCAGGGTCTCTCACAGAGGGTGGGGACATGGACATGAGATTCAGGCAGATAGTGTTCATGTGCTTCATTCTCTTTCCTATTGCCTTGGGCAATTGGACAGACTTTCCCGTGAAACAACCAAAGGAAAATGTGTGGGAAACTTTGGCAAAAGCAGCGGGTCTAGACAGCATTTGTCTGACTCATTCAAAGCCAGGAAAACCATTTTCAACATGTTTAGTAGGTGTGCCAGTGAAGGAATGGCCAATTCCAAAAAGTATCCCTCCAGAGATTCTGAAAACTTTTTCAGATCCTGTGGAAGGATGGCAAGTTTGGACGCAGTACCTTCCTGTGGCTCACTTGGAACCTCCAGAATTGGAAATTTTTGGATCAACAAAAATGAAATGGTGCATCAAATTTAATTCATCAGGAGTGGCAAAGACAGATAATCATACAATAGATGTCACTCCCAATCAGCCTTTTTATAAAAATGCATCATCTTGGTGCAATCACACAAAAATAACAAGCAAACCATCCCTTCAACACCCAGCCACTTTACCGAAGGGAATGTTTTTCATTTGCGGGGACAGAATTTGGCCTGCTATCCCTGCAAAAATCAAGGGCGGTCCATGCAGCATCGGGGAACTCTCATTGTTAACACCTGATTTGAAAACTTTACAAAAGCAGACACACAGGGAAAAAAGATCCCTTGAACGATATAGTCCAAATTGTGATGATGATGTTTCTACCTGGAACAAGGCTCAGAGAATTGCAATAGCAATTTTCTCACCCCAAACAGCATCAGGGGTGGCCTTGACACAATTGGATCATATAGCGTGTTGGTTGAGTAAACATAGTCGTGCCATTTCGTTTGCACTGAGTGACATGTTAACAGACATCAGCGGTGCAAGGCAAGCAGTGCTTCAAAACAGGGCGGCAATTGATTATTTGCTGCTGACACATGGGCACGGATGTGAGGAATTTGAGGGGATGTGCTGCATGAACTTGTCCGATCATTCAAAATCTATTCATGAAAATATAAAACAAATCCAGAATAGTATTAGCAAATTGAACAGAGTTACAGGGTCCTGGTGGGATAGTTTGTTTAACCTTTTTGATATCTCACCATTGTGGAAAGAACTTTCGAAAATAGCATTTTATATTCTTATAGGGCTTGTAGTTCTTTTGCTTGTTCTACCATGCATTTTCGTGTGTATTCGAAAGACCTTGAACAGCATGGTAAAGCAGGTGTTTCTGGTTCAAACAGAGAGGGGAGATGTTGGAACCCAAAATGTCCCTCAGACATTTTTAGAGGTTCCAGGCCTTGGTCAGAAGCATTTTAGACCCTGGCAAGCAGCTGAAAACAGCTGTGATTTTGAGTTTGAACCATGGAATGAATTACCAACTTTGAGGGTGGAACAAGCAGTCACAGAATGTTAGATGGTATAGTAAAAGTAGTCACAAATTAGAGGGTAAAATTTTTTAGTGTTGTACAGGGGGGTTTTAGTACCTGTACAGGGGGGTTTTCACTTTGTACAGGGGGGTCAGGAGTTCTAAGATGGAGGAAAGTGGTCCTTATCTTATTCTTCCTCCTTCTTCTTCCTTACCTCCATGTTCTTGGTGATGTTGGCATTCACAGATTGGTTTAGAGTAGAAAAGCACATTGTAACGTAGATAGTAGGTATTGGGGAAAATCTATAAACATATAGTACGTAATATATCATATAAAAGATAGTAGCAGCTTTGGGCGGGGAGAGAGACGACGAAGACACCGGACAGTGAGGGTGTCAGGAGAGTGTGTACCTCTGCCTGGGCCGCAGACCAAAGCAGCCGCAGCGCAGGACAATCTTTTAGATAGCTAGCAATAAACTACCTTGAGACCGAACAACAAGAGGCTGTGGAGTTTTTCTTTGGAAGCGCGGGTTGGAGGAGAGACTTTACCACCACACGAGAGCCCCAAATCAATCCCGGGGTTCTCACATTTATTCACATCAAAACTTCCATCTTTTACTTCCTCGAACACATTTCCTTCTGTGAAAAATGCCAATCACTTGGTTTTCGAAATTTTAAAAGTTTAATAATAATGAAATGGTTATAAAAATAGTGATACAATTAGAGTAACAAAATTTAGAGTTAGGACAATTACAAGACAATAAAAAGCAAAGAATTACAGCCATCCGGGTGCTCTCGGACACTAAGTCATGAAAAGCATACCTTGTGAACAAAGCAATAACCTTAAAAGCGATAGCCTGTTGCATAACCATATATCTCGTACAGGATACATAATTCCCTGCAAATTAAGAACTTTTCTGTTTTTTGTCAACGTCTTCCTCTTAATCCTCGTGGTGCCATAAAGACGGAGAGAAGGTGGAAGACTGTTTGTCTTTTCTGATAAGGAGGCAGTAACTCTTTATGGGCCCCAAGTCACTGTCATCTCTGTGTGAAGAGTTTCTTGATTATCTCACCTCTTGCTTGAGCTAGTAAAAAAATACTACATCACAGATTTCTATTTCAATATTATGTTGTAACCTAAAACTATATTTAACACACTACTTAAGAGAATTAATTAACACAGCATAACTTTCTAACATTACACATATTATATTCGTTGTAACATTTGCAATAAGCCAGTCATGAAATATGCATTTTTCACACTTCCATCTCACTTGCTCAAACCTTCGACACACATTTCCTTCTGTCTCATGTCTGTGTTTTCATGTACAGACAATGGCAGCAACATCCAGCAAACAGTGATATTTGCACATGAGTCTCACCCCACAATCAGATCTCCCTGAGGTACACATTGTGTTGTTTCATCTCTGCTTTATCCACCATCTACAAGCTGGTGGTCCCTGAGCAAAGACAATCCCATGAATGGGTTTGTCTGTAGCTGAGGCAGAATTGATTCACACTGCCTTCCCTAACAAACCTCTGACATGTGCCACTGGGACTTTCTCTCCGTCTACTATATTCAAGGAATCAGACTGGCCAGGACCTGCTCAACTGGTGGAACCTTGGCTGTTAAATAAGCAGGTGGCTTTTGCCAGATGCTGCACCCAAGTTTTGAAAGATCCCCCAGCCAATGCTTTCAAGGTGGTTTTTAGCAGTCCATTGTACCTCTCCACTTTGCCTGCAGCTGGTGCATGGTAGGGGATATGGTACACCCACTCAACACCATGTTCCCTAGCCCAGGTGTTGATAAGGCTGTTCTTGACATGAGTCCCATGGTCTGACTCAATCCTCTCAGGGCTACCATGCCTCCAAAGGACCTGCTTTTCAAGGCCCAGGATGGTGTTACAGGCTGTAGCATGAGACACAGGGTAGGTTTCCAACCATCCAGTGGTAGTTTCTACCATTGTGAGCACGTAGCATGTTTGGGGCAGCATGATGTAGTCAATCTGCCTCGCCATGCGGACCTCGTGACACGCCCCGCGCATGCGCAGTTCGCGCTACACCCGGACCAGCGTCTCCACGCCGCCCCTGCCGCGCCCCCGATGCAGCCTCCCGCTTCCCACGCGCCCCATGCCGCGGTCTACGCCCAGCCAACGTCCCCGCGCCCCCGACGGCAGTGCCACAGCCCTTGGTTCTGACTGCGGAGCCCCAGCCACCGCCGCCAGCACTTCTGGGTTTCTCAACTCTAGCACCATATCCATCTGCACGGCCGGATCCTGTTACAGCCTCATCACAAATAGTCCTCCCTACACCGCCTCCTTCGCAGCTTCTGGAAACCCCAGCCTTACAGCTACCAGCAGCTCCCGCACGACCGCAGCCTCCACCCACACTCCACCCTCCAATGAGTCTGCCTGCAGCACCACAACACGATTCTGCAGCATCCTATGCATATCCCTCCGTGCCCCTTCCTCCGCCGGATCTACATTTGACACCTACAGGCAAAGCTCCAGGATATCCTTCCGCACATGCAGGTTCTTCCCAGGCACCTCTGCTGACAGGTTCCACTCCTCCTGCTCCTCTGCCTCAGCTACCAGCAGTTCCTGCACCCGGTCCAAGCAGTACCTCACCACAGCTTGGCACAGGAACCATGCAGCGAGAGGGAGAAGGAGGGAATGTGGCAGCCGCTTTGACAAATAAAGGACAGACAGAGAACTGTTTTGCCCTTGCAAATCCTAACCCTCTTATCCCGATTTTACAAAATTTCCAGAAAGGTGTTGATAATCTCCAACTGACAGACTGGCATGGAATCAGATGTGATAGTCACAAAGAGGACAGTCTGAATCCCCGAACCATGCCTGTGGTATCCAGCCAGCAACCTGCTGGTCCCAGAATATGGACAGTTATCCCTTCCCAGGACTTGAAAGAATTGCGAAAAGCAATAAATGACGGTGGTATCTCCTCTTCCTATTTTAAACAGCTGTTAAAAAGTACCATAGAAAGAACACACCAAACCCTAAAACGTATTTTAAATCAACAGAAAGGGGGAGTAGATCAGGCTGCACCTCAAAGGTGGTTGAGTAAGGCTCTGTATGTTTACAATTTTTTAAATAGCTCTGCAGGACAGCCTGACCCCCCCACTTTACAGATATTTTCTGAACAACAAAAAAGCAAAAGTAAAGGGGCACCCCCCAGTTTTAATCAAAACCTTATATACAGGACAAATAGAAGGACCATACAAGTTTATAACATGGGGGTGAGGTTTTGCTTGTGCTTTCACAGGTGAAGGACCCAAATGGGTCCCAGCAAAGAATGTAAAGCCCGCTGGCACCCCCGCATCAGGCAGTACTTCTGCAAGTACAAGTCGAGAAGCAAGCACCCAGACCTGAACTTCGTAGAGTCATCAAGAGAAAATGACCTGCCAGAAACAGCTTGAGAAAAGAATGGAGTTTTGTCATTTGCATGCGTGCATGTTGCTTTTGTTCTTTTGTTTTAGTTTTTGTATTGATGTTTTACCTGTAAGTCAACCAAAGACAAATGCCTGGGTTGCTTTAGCCAAGTCTGCAGGCTCTGATACCATCTGTCTATCTGACACAAGCCCTAACAAACCTTTTTCAACCTGTTTAATTAGAGGAACTTTTCCAGAAAGTTTTGATAATGCTACCTCAGTTAAGTTCTTCCATTACCCTAAAGCAGTCAAACAAGTTAAGATATTGGCTCAGTGTGAGAACCCCGGGATTGATTTGGGGCTCTCGTGTGGTGGTAAAGTCTCTCCTCCAACCCGTGCTTCCAAAGAAAAACTCCACAGCCTCTTGTTGTCCGGTCTCAAGGTAGTTTATTGCTAGCTATCTAAAAGATTGTCCTGCGCTGCGGCTGCTTTGGTCTGCGGCCCAGGCAGAGGTACACACTCTCCTGACACCCTCACTGTCCGGTGTCTTCGTCGTCTCTCTCCCCGCCCAAAGCTGCTACTATCTTTTATATGATATATTACGTACTATATGTTTATAGATTTTCCCCAATACCTACTATCTACGTTATAATGTGCTTTTCTACTCTAAACCAATCTGTGAATGCCAACATCACCAAGAACATGGAGGTAAGGAAGAAGAAGGAGGAAGAATAAGATAAGGACCACTTTCCTCCATCTTAGAACTCCTGACCCCCCTGTACAAAGTGAAAACCCCCCTGTACAGGTACTAAAACCCCCCTGTACAACACTAAAAAATTTTACCCTCTAATTTGTGACTACTTTTACTATACCATCTAACATTCTGTGACTGCTTGTTCCACCCTCAAAGTTGGTAATTCATTCCATGGTTCAAACTCAAAATCACAGCTGTTTTCAGCTGCTTGCCAGGGTCTAAAATGCTTCTGACCAAGGCCTGGAACCTCTAAAAATGTCTGAGGGACATTTTGGGTTCTGACAGCTCAGTAAAGAGGTAAGTGCCAACTGTACTATAATCAGTGATTTAATAACAGATGATCCATCTTAGCTGAACAGTTTATTTGATGGTTTGAGCTTTGCACCTTAGCTAAAGGAACTCTGTAAAGTAAGCTTAATTGTTCCAATGGTAATAAGTGTAGTTTTAGTAGCAATACCCTGTATACCTCCGAGTGTGCAGAAAATAGTGGTTAAGTCAATATTTAGTATCTGAAGTTGTTCAATGGAACGTGTGAGATGTTGGGAAGGATGGATAAATATAATTGCCTGGCAAAAGATTTACAATAGTACAGCCAGGATGAAAACAATCCCCCTACTGGCTGGACCATACCCTTACCTACAGATAGGTCCAAAAGTCAAATGGACTGTTACATCTCAACCCCCCAAAATGTATGGTTCATCCCACACCTGTAACCCTCCCCTGAAACATCAAGTGTCTGTAACCCCATTGGTGCAAGTCTTGTTCCAGCCCACCTTGAAGCCCCCTGATAAGGGGTCTCCGAGGAGCCAGACGCTCTCTTAGATCTTCCCCTCTCTTAGATCTTCCCCTCTCTCAGATCCTCCCCTCTCTTAGATCTTTCCCCCTGTTGGATCCTCCCCTCTCTTAGATCTTCCACCCTCTTCTAGAACCCCTTGTCTCTCCCCTCCCCCATCACCTCAGGCCTTGCCACGTGCTGCGTCTGGCAGCTCCAAGCAAGACCTTTCACCATCCCTAATAAACCCTATATTCTAAGAGCAGCCTTCAGAGATCTCTCATCCCCATTCATCAAAACCATCCTGGAGCCCCAGTGATCCCTACATAATATGTATCAATATGTATCATAAAAATGTAATCATATAGCAGTAATACTGCTATAAGAACTTTTTTCTTTTAAATGCAAAAATGGTTGCAAAATGATGATACCCTTGTATGTAATGAGGGGAATAAGAGTCTGGCCATTGGACTGCCTAGTACAGCTTTTTTTTTTTTTGCTTATATCCATAAATTACTAAGCTATTTGTGTGGGTTTCCTCTTGCATACCACATCATTCTGTATAACCCAAACTCTGTTGAGTTCTGAATTAAAACTATCATATAAAGTCTTCTAGAAACTGCTTTCATTTTGCACTGGAATTGAAATGACACAATTTGCATTTAGGACTACCTTTAGACCTATTACCCATCAGCAGGAAAAAAATGCTAGCAAACTTCTGGGTATGGACAGACTTGAGGGTTGTGGGAAAGATGCATCCAAAGGAATTTTTCACGCACGGACTGGTGTCTCATTATTCAGGGATTTGTTGACTGGGGAGGTGCTTGGCTTTGTCTTGTGGGGTTTGGGTAAATATTGCCTCAGTGTGAGGAAGCACCAGTCACTGGCTTCTCATCAGCTCCTTCCATCATCTTATTTCCCTTCACCTGTGCAAAAAGCCATTAGGGAGGAATGTGCAGGTATGTGATACTGGTAACCCATGTCTCTGCTTTGCTTGTCTTCTTTAAGCCTTTCACTGTCTTCCTTCCTTGGAGGAGGAGGAGGACGAGAAGGGTGAGCAGGAGCAGCTCAGCTCAGTGGTGAGATTGAGGAGGATGATGAATAAGAGGAAGAAACCAAGAGACATAGCGAGAACAGACACTTTGAGCTGAGCTGCTCCTGATCACCCTTCTTGTCTCCAAAACTTTATTTAGATTAAAGACTACTGATAGTTTATAAGTTGACTCTGACAGTGCCACCACATGTTCATGCATGATACAGCTGTGTATTCTGAAAGTACAAATCTTTAATCTTTTATTCAAAACAGAAATGCTGGGTTGGGTGTCTGCTCCATGTCTTGCAGATCTGGGGGTATTTTGGCTCCATTTGTACCATCTATGGTAAGATTAATTTTTGAGTTTTTTATTTAACTCAGATTCCTTAAATTTCTCTCAAAAGCACTTTGTTGATTTTTTGGTACAACATATGCCTATATTCCTTTTTAAAAAGTTGGTTTTATAAGTTAATGTTCACTCAATTTCAGATTTAATGAACATGAATTTTAAAAATATATAGTATTTTATTGGTTTTTGAAATAGAAGTCCAATATTTTGTGTTGTGTTTTCATTTCCGTGTTAGTGAAATGGTTGTCATATAATGCATTTGGTACTGCAAAGGTTTACTCTGTATCTGAATTCTCTCAGATATTTAAAAAAAATCATATTAAGGTGTTTCTGTGTAATGATATTTTTTGGGTTTCTTTGCTCTACCAGTATATGGGAAAAGGCACAAACTGCTGGAGTGACAAGTTGTAGTATTTTGCTTTTGACTACAGTTCGTGTATTTTAAGAGCAGGAAAGAATGCCATGCTTTTACTATGTATTTTGATTTTTAGAAGTCATAGTCCTTATGTACCATTTGGAATCTGGACTGTCAGTGGGATTCCTGACTCTCCTTCTGCCAGAAGCACTAAATAAGCTGATCACTGACAGCGTTGAAGACCTGCAGAGTCACAGATACCAAGTACTCAAATATGAAGAGGCAGAGCATATGCAGTAAGTATCCAAAGCCATGTTATACCTGTGTTTAATGGAGATAAAATTTATTCCTTGGCTCTTTAGGACAGAAAGGCTAACAGCAATCACCTGTAGACATTAAATTATATACAAATAAATACTATTCTGTTTCTTTAAGTAAAAGTCTGAAATAATCAAGGAGAATATATCCAGCAACATTACTGTGCTTTTTCAGTAAAACAATTAGGCATATTTCTCTTACATTGGATTGTGCCTTTTCGTCTTGTTTATAGTAGAACATAAATTACTATTAATATAGTAAAAGAAATCTTTTACTATTTACTATTAATATAGTAAAAAGAAATCTTTTATTCTTCATCAGTCTCCTGGGTTTAAGCCATTTAAAGTGTTGTTTGTTTTTTTTTTAATATGCACTAATTTAACATTCTGAAGTGGGAAATAAAATTTTGTTTGATTCCAAAAGTAATAGAATAGAAAATGTAAAGTATATCCTGTAGGTCTGGGAATAGTTTCCCAGAAGAATTAATTTTAAAAGGGAGGAACAGGGAGAGGATTTCTATAAGTAAGGAATTGTTAGCTTAGAATTACGCAGGCTTAGTGTAGAAATAAAAGAATATGTGGTTTTCTTATGTTTTTCTTGATATGCTATCTTGTTAATTAGCTGTTAATTAGTTTAATCATATTAATCAGTTTAATAATATTACACACACTATGCTGCTCTCTTTTTATACCTAGTACAGAGCTTCAACTTCTCAATGCAGGCTTCATTTTCCAGACAGGCCTCATAGTCAAGTATTTTCTTCTAACTGGTTTGCCTGTCAGACAGAAGGTAAATAATTACTGAAAAATGTTTTACATGTCATATTTTTCTTGTCCTATTTTATAGCCTAATATTAAATGTGAAAAACAGAATTCATAGATTCTTTAAGAAATTAGAAGTTGAAATTAGAAGTATTTGAAGAAGCTCGGGGTTTATTTTCCATTTCAGCTGAATGCAGCAAAGGGACATGGCCTTATCTAGGTTCTGGACAGGGAGGGCTTTCTGGCTGTCCGCCAACCCCATCAGGGCAGGAAGGAGGGGACCACAATTATCTGATTCCAGTCACAGGGGTCCCTGGAAATGGGGAAAGCATAGCCCGAGCACACTGTAACAATTGGGGTGTTCAGGATCTTAGTCTCTGCCATTGAGAAGATCATGAGGCAAAAATGGGGGGCACTTTGGACCATCTCTTACACCTGCCCCCCCCCCCTCCCCCCCAAAAAAAAAACCACGAACAAACCCAAAACCTCCCAAACACAGGTAACAATTCGATTTGGAAATAAAAAACAAAGGGAAAACAGTGACTTATGCAACAGTTAGTCATCTCTGCTGAATAATGTATCAGAGAAAAGTAAAAGTGTCAGCAGGAGGGCTCCTGAAGTTGTGGTCTTAACCAATTGCTGAGGATCTGATTTAGATATTTATTATCATTAATCCTAGTGGTCTACCAGGAAGGAAGGAAATAATTACTATTGACAGATTTTAGTTAAAGTTAATTTATTGGTGATGAGACTAATGTGTGGTCCAGGTGTTCATCAGTTTAACAAGACATTTAACTATCAAATGTTCCTATCACAGTGTGGTTAATTAAACATGATTAAGCTATTGAGTTTCCAAACACGCAACCAATTATATATAATTACACATAGTGGCTTTATGGTATGCAGCATGCAAGATAGATGTGGTATTTAAAATGTTTTGTAAATTTTTCAAGTCTGGTCTTAGTAAGAAACTGCCTTATTCTTTTACATTAATACATAAATAGTGACAGCTTGCTGTGTTTTAAGCTAATGGGCTAAGTCTTGTGTGGATTGGCAAAAGCTGGTGGTTCTTTGAGATTTCTCAGCTAATACATTAATTAATTTTGTGGGCCTAGTGCTAGCCAAAAGCCAGTGCATCCACTAATATGTACCTATTAATTTCTTGCTGTGAGAAAGGATTAGGAGGAAGGTAACATAGGCTTACAACTTTAAAAGGGTATAAAAAAACCTTTATTAACAGTAGCTAAAAGAAAGAATAAAAAGAATCAGAATAAAACCTTTAGAACACTTCTCCCCTTCCCTACAACTTTTTTTTTTTTTTTCCTTTTACAACATACGAAACAATTCAGTCAGTTTATCAGTTTTAGAATAGTCTTTCTTTAGTTTACTTAGGGAGAGAAATCCTTCTGGTTAATTTATGGAGTCTTCTCTACATGAAAACAGTTCTTTTGTTGCTTTTAATTTCTACAAATAACAGCTGCCTGGAAAACTTGCAATCGTGAAGTCCCTCCCATTTCTTACAGCTCTTTCCACAGCTTTGTTTATGGACTAGGTTAACTTATGGGGTACTATTTTAAGGATGAGCTGTTCAAGAGCAAAGGTTCTCTTTAGCTCTCAAATAATCTTAATCTCTGAGAGCAGAGGTCTTCTTCTTCTTTCCCTGGGGCAGCAGGTCTTTTTCACTCTTCTTTGTTCAAATTTTTGATGTGATCACAGCTACTTCAACATCTGCTTGCTTTAGCTTTGCTCATATCTATAATTTGAACACTTCATCTCTTCATACTTTCATGAGTTATAGGGAAAAGGAGTTTGATGTATCAATTACATTTTTCTCTATAGCCTTACAAGAGGATTTCAGCCCCAAGATCAAGGCATCTTCTCATCCCTTGCATCCGGGACTTACCTCTTCACTGAGCTTGGGCTTTTCATGTTGTTCTTCTATGTGTTCTCACTCTGTCCTTTTCTCTCACCTGAGGGGAAATTGAAGGTCTGAAAGTCTTATCTGTGCACTTGTGAGTTAATATCTCACCCAGGCCTGCAGATGGTCTTGTGATTTTTGCCGGGAGGTGGCAGAGCTCTTTATGGTAGAGGATTTCTTTGGCAGCCATGCTAGGTGGGAAGCTAGGATTTTTCTAGCTGTGCAGGCTAGAGAACAGCAGCAGCACGCCGGGAGCCAATGGCGTCTCCTCTCCCTGCCCAATGGTTGCAGGCAAACCCCAAAGACGGCAGAATCTGGGGCCTGACGTGGGGCTGTTCCCGGTGCCCGGTGGACCCTGGCTGCCAGCAGGGCAGGGCTTAGTAGCAGCAAGATGTCAGCAGCCGTGGCCTGGCCCGGCCTTGGCCTTGCAGCCTCCCCTTCCCCTGCCCGGCAGCGGATGAGGCCAGGCCCTGTGGCAGTGTCCACCCAGCCCAGCTTGGCCAAGACAGGGGGTCTGGCCTTGTTACCTGCTCTAAGGCCAGAAAAGAAAGAGAGAGTTCCTGGGCTTTTTAGTTTTTAACATGTATCTTCACAGAGCCGTATTCAGCTTTCTAGTGGTTTAACAAAGATTCAATATTCAATGTTCACTGATTGGTTTTATCAGGCACAGAGAAAGATCTTAGCAGCTCCTCTCAAAAAAACTCACTTCAGTGGTTGCTCCAGTGATAAAACCACCACAGTACTTAAATATTTTTGGGCTTTGATGCTGTGTGATCAGTATTTGTTGGGAGCTGCAGGTGGTTGGATGGCCCATAGGAGCAGCTCCACAGGAGGCTGGTGAGGGGAAGGAGTGTGTCATGGAGCATCAAGAGGCTCGGCATGATTTGCAAGCCTGGGCTTTAATGGTGGGTTTGTTGCATTTCCTTGAGAGGGAGAGCTGGCTGTGCAGTGGTAACTGGTGACTTTTGGCCATATGGGGCAGGGGATAGGGAGAAACCTCCTCCCTTTGAACCCAGTGCTCTAAAGCAAAGCGGAATTGCTGAATTGTAGTTAAAACAGGGCCCTCCTCTTTTCCATCTATATCACAATAGGTGGGAGGTAGCTGCACCAGGCCGGGCCCTTAGTGTGCCGCAGGAGCCAGGGGCCCACAAGGTAGCGGAGGCCAGGGCCAGTGGCCCAGAATGCAGAGGATGGGTGATGCACAAGATGGCAGCTGGTGGCCCGGGGACCCACAAGATGGCAGCCTTCTGCCCAGAGGATGTTTCACACATGTCAAGGCTACACAGATGAATAAATGAAGCATCTTCAGTCTTTCTTCCTTTGGCATTCAGTTTCACAACCATCCAGTTGGAAATACTGCAGTAGTATCACGCAACAACTAGAAATGCATCGTAATACCAGGCAACTCAAGTAAGAAATCATGTCCTTTGCTCCTTAGTCATCAGTGAGCATTAGTTTAATCATATTAATGAAATAAAATATGTTAGTTAATAGTTAATGTTATAGCTAATATGTTTAAATAACTTTCAATTATGCTTTTTAAATTTCTAGTTAATTTTATACTGACAAAGGCGTTTTTTCTTGTTATTTTGTGTGCTGAGGTAAGCATTCAAAAGGGAGAGCAGTTCCTTCTCTAACGGATATTTATGCAGATATCTGTAGTATCCCATGAACTCCTTCCGCCTAGCCAATTCCCAAGGACATTGCCTTGGAAAGACCATAGAGTTCTCCTCCTGAGGGACACTCAAGACTCCCTCATGGACCTCTGCTCATGTTTCACAGCCTTCCCTGGTTTCTCTTTTCCCTGTTTCCTCATTGTTTGGGTACCCCTGGTGGCTGCCCTCTCTCCCCTGGAGACCAATCCCCTTTGCTCTGCCCTTAGCTCCACTCCCCCGTGTGCCCCCCCCAACCCTCCCCCCCCCACAATCCCTTCCCATTCTTAAGCTGTCCAGAGTAGGTGCTCATCCTCTTTTTGTCTGGGTTTTCCCTTTGGCATGGATGTAATAAACTTTGCTGGAACTAACCCTTACAAAAGAGCCTTCTTGCCTCTTTCACTGAGCTAACTGTAGTGAGTGTGGTGTGTGGATCTGACTGCGTTGCCCGAATGTTAATCTAACTGGCTTCTCCATAGGAGATGCTTGTTGGAAACATATTAGGTAGCAGCACCCACCATCCTACTCCTGCTTTTTCAGACATCTAGTACCAGAAAGTACTACTAAAAAGCAATATTAAAACTATAATAGATTTATAACTATCAGGGATTTTCGTGAACTAGGAGTGCACTGTGTAAAGTGACCTGTTTTTAATTTTCTTGTCCTGCATTGAGGTGCAATTTTGCATTGAGTTTTCTTGTCCTGTTAAGGACAATTAACCTGGGCCATCAAATACAGTCCTGAGGAGCAGTGTGGCTGTGCCAGGTCAGTGCCAGCCTGACAAGATCTCTTGTTTGGGGAGAAAAGGCCTTTTATCCCATCTTGTAGATAATCTTGAGGTGGTCCTTAGGTGGAGCAGGCTTTGCTCTTGCCCCTGGCCATGCTGAGCTCCTGTTGTTTGTTCTTAGTTGTCAGTAGAAGAATAATTTCTGTTCTGAGGGTCTGGAAATGGCATTTAAAAGTTGAATCCTTTTCTACTTTGTCTTTTGTAAGCTATAAATTACAATGAAATAAGAGAGAATGACAATAAAGTTTTGTCATGAGCCTTTAAGAAAATTTTTATATTTGTCTCTAACAAGTTTAAAAGAGCAAAGCAATATCGACTAAGTATCGGTTTTTTACTTAAGGGCTCTTGAAAATTAATCAACTTGTGGCCTAAACAATTTTAGCATTTTGGTTCAGAGGGGCTTGGGAAAAATTCACCTGGCTTTTCTGGCTTTTAAGAAAATGGCAGGGCTAGAAGCAAGCTGTGATGAACTTGTTTGCCTATGTCTTCATGGGATTAAGATGGGGTGGTGTACTATGACTGGGATGGTGTTTTCGCTGTATTTAATTGACCATTGAAGGTTGTGAACAGCCCATTAGGTAATGTATTCATGTGTCTTTAGGCTACTGCAGAGTAGTTGATAATCTCTTCATATTGCATTGTTACAGGAAAGCTTAAGGTAATTTGAAAAAGTTTGGGGAAAGCACAGCTAAAAGGCAGAAAGGTGGGTTTTCTTTTTGCGCTTATTAATATGAAACTATAGCTTGAAGGCTTTGTTCAAAAACATAAAAATTCATAGACTTTTAATGGAAGTGCAAGAGAAACAACTCCTAATCCCTGTTACCCAAGTACTCTATCACTGAAACTTTGTCCATGACCAATGAACAGGGATGTAAAAGACCTTTTGGCCTCCAGACCTCTTCCAGTGCTGTAGCCCGGATCTGAACACATCAAAGCAGGACTAAGCAGTGAGAAGGCTGACCTTTGGCTTTGGGACAGCTGAGGGGAGATTTTGCTGGCTTTCAGAGAAAAGCCTGCTGATTTCTGCTTCTCTGCTTCTGTCAATAACGTGGATGACGACTCCCCCCCAGCCCTAGTGTGAGCCATTGTCGGAATCTGAGGTATTGATGATTCCGAGATTGTAAAAAGTCTCTGCCTTTCTGCCCCGTTGCCAAAGAAGAAGTCATAATTCGTCTGTGCTGTTTTCAAGGTTGTTTATTCTTGATTATCTATAACATGTTCTGCTGCCCTGCTGCAGGTCTGTCCTGCAGGGCAGCGTGTGGGGCTCTGTCCCTTAGTGGGATGTTACAAACATTATATACCAGAAACTACATGTGCTATATTTACAATAATGTGCCAATATCTATCATCTATGTTGAACAGCGTGTTCCCAGCCTAAACCAATAGAAAAATGCCAACACCACAGTGAAACATGGAAGGCATGAAGAAGAAGAAAAAGGACAAGACACACCCAATTTACTCCATCTTGTCCCCTTTGAACCCCTAATCTAGAATCCTAAAATTTTACTTTTGCACCCGTGCCACACTTAATTATTACTCATATCAAACACTCAGAGTTTGTAATTCATCCTGTAAGACTGAAAACTCTTTTCCATGGACAGAGATCACAGACAGTGTCTCTCAGGGCTCTGTACAGGGGGGTTCCTGACCCCTTTCCAGGATCCCAGGTCTTCCAGGGCAGCAAGAGGGATGCCCTGGATTCCCACAAGCCATGACCCTTTATATTACCCCATTGAGATGTAATCATGGCTTTTGCATTCTGGTAGTTTATAAGTTGTCAGTGTTAACAACATTGATATTTTCCATTTATGTTAATACACATGCATCAGTGTGTGTAGCAGGATTAGATGGTTTTCATTTGGAAGGTTTTTTTCTGCTAAAAACCCCACAGACAAACACACTTCTCAGACAGCCACAACTTTTCTACATGAATTTTGAAAATCCATCCAAGGAGCCTGTTTATCTAGTCTGGAATAAATTGCTCCAGATGGAAGGGATCTTCCTGTCTGGCATCTATATTCCCCCTGAGCTGTTGGGATAGCAGCCCAGCTGCGCTGGCAGCACTGCCTCCCCTCTGCTACAGAGGAGATGCAGCTGCCACCTTCACAAGCAGGCCACAGTTATTTGGGGTTATAATTAATAAATCTTCCAAAGTGTGGATTTGGTATGCTTTGCACTATACCCTAATTGCATTAAACACAGTGAAAAATCGTGAAAGGATTGTGCGGTGGAATGGAGAGAAAAAGGAAAACTTCAGAAGAGGCTTTAGCTTTGAACTCTGGTTTACTGCTTCGAGAAGGAAACCCCTGCTCTGCCTTGCCCTGGTGTCTTCTCTGTTCCATGTTTGTGGCTTTGTCTATTGGATGATATGTGTGACAGCTGGACTGCTGTTTTTAATCTTGCTTGTTTACAATGTGCAGTCCCCTTTCCCTCCCAGGGAAGCTGCTGTTTGATTTTACCAAGCTTTGGTGCTGAGGTGAGTATGCTGGTGCTCACTGCTCTCTTCTGGGTGGGATCTTTGCCTTCAGGTTTCTAGGACCAGCTTAGTGGTGGAGCAATCTAAAGTTCATGTTTGCTCAAAGCCTACCAGAACAGTGGAGGGAAAGGAAAAAGAAAGTACATGCAGTTAAGGAAAATGCATGAAACATTGAAGAAACTCCAGTGAAGCCATTTAATGACTGAGGATTAAGGGCTGAGTAAAAGTAAAACAAAGAAAATTAGTTAAGAACAGAAAGTAAGTGATCATAAAATGGGTGTTTATGTGTGAACATATTTGTGAAGACTTGTTCTCTGCTTCCAGTATGTAGTTAATAAAAAACTCCTTGAGAAGGCTTTTGTTCCATTGTGATTGTAAACAGGTAGGTTTGAGCAGAGAGAGAAGAAATGGGAGAAAAATATATAAAATAAAAGCACCTGACTTTTGCAGGCAGTGAATGTGAGCAGGAGTGAGCTGATGGCAGTTTGGCCTCATCCTCTTCTGAACCGAGCCAGAGGGTGTTTTTGCCTTTTATGTCCCAAAGGAGATTGTGTCACCGATCCATGTGAGAGGTGCTTTTTCATAATTACTTGGAAGATAATGGGACTGGATCAAGAAGGTTTTTGTATATCGAGAGGTAGGGGCTGAACAGTAGCATGGAGCCAGTACAAGGATGAGGGCCAATGGGACGAAGTGGCTGAGGAACATAGGAATAAGAGGAAGGAGCCAATGGGGTCTAACAGCTTTTGAGGGAAGCTTCTTGTGTTTCCCTAGCCCAGGGAATGCCTCTCAGGGTTTCCACAGAGAAATACTCAATTAATCTCTAAAATACACCTGGCAGGGGGGAGTGGTGGAGTGGTTAGAAGTAGTAGTTCTGGTATTGACCACTGCTGGGATCTCTTGTGCTCTCCAGCATGCTGGTCACAAGGACCTGTCCTGAAGCACTGCTCTCCAAGTGTATCAGGAAAAACAGTGGAAGTTGTACCACACAGTATTGCTGGTTGGGGGTCTATGTACAAATTACGAATGGGATGGGACTGTTGAGGAATGTTTCTTGAGCTGTTTTATGCTTTCTCAAAACCCTCTAATTTTAAAGATTCCCACACAGAACAGCCCACACAGGCATATTAAATTGACTCCCCTGAAGCAATTAATGGATTGCTTACATATTTAATAATGTGTACTTCCTAAAAAGTATTTATTCTTCTCAATTTTAAAATTTGTGTATTTGCAACAGGTAGTTTTGGGCCAGCTTTTTGCTGCCTCTGGAAAGGAAAGAGGGTGCAACAAAAGAGATGACAGCCCTGCCAAAATTCATACCAGATTGGTAAGGCCAGAGAAAGAAGTTGAAAAGCCTACAGATGCTGTTAGCCATCAGGATTTGCATATTTAAATATGCGCAATTCACTCACACAAAGGACAGCAACTGCTACAAATCCAGAGCTTTAACCTGGCAGGTCTCTCTAGGCTGCATCTCCACTGAGTTTGGTGGTATTTTAATAGGTCTTGGGTGCATGAATGAGAAGAGGATGTGACCTGCTCTTAAACAAACACGAAGCAGTTAAATATAAATTGTGGCAAGGATGATCTTTTACTATTGCCTGGTTTGAGATGTTTGGTATCCAGGGGAGTGCAGCAGCTTCTGCTTGAAAATGGGAACACTAAATCAGGGAGTGTATTTTGTGGCAACTGCAGGCGGCAGTAGGGGCTAAGTTTTACAGAAAAAAATGTTTTAAACTGCTGTTCTCTACAGTAACTTGGCATATGTCAAAAACTGGAATCTCTGCAAGAGCATTCTCTTAAAGGCAACACAATGTTTTCAAAGACTTGTCAGTTCTTTTCAGCTGCAGTGTTTTGAGTAAGTATAACGACACTACTTGCTCCCTTTGGAACGCCCTGCATTGCTTTTCCCTGGAGTGGAGGGGCTTCTAGTGTTTATTTCACAGCATTTGCAGTGCTCTATAAATGTTCACTAAACTATGCTTTGTTTTAATGTGTTCCATCTGAGTAAGTAACTTATGTGGTGTATTACTTACATTTACCACAATCAAAATTGCTTCTATTTTAATTTAAGCAGTGGGTCAATTGCTCTGAGTTAACTGAAGCACTTTGAAGTCCTATGTGTTACACAGAAAGACCTTGAACATATCTGAGTGAGCTTAAATACAGGGCATTTTAGCAGTCTCAGCTGGGTTTCTAGTCACTGAGAAGACTTCATTTCAACAATTAGCAAAGAAATAATGATCAGACTGTTATCCTCTATGCTGTATGTATTTTTGACTTTGTTACCTGTCATCAAGTGCTTTGTCCTTTAGGATGTGCATTTATTTGTCTCGTTCAGTCAGAATTAAGACTGTTTTACGTTTATTGCACAGCATAGGGAACTTGAGAACTGAGCACTGAAATAAAGTTGAGCTTGTGTGATTCAGACAGCTGATTGTATAGACAGACACATGCCAGTGTGCTCGTGTGTATGCTGGGATCAGCTGGCAGGATATGTTATGTGCATGAGTATATTTTAAATTGGGTTATTCTGTCTTATGATAAATATGGGAGAACTTCCCTAAACATCTAAGGTTGCTATTTTTAAATCGTGAGTTGAGAATTACTACAGACAAATCAGTGTTTAAAAAATACCAATTGCTGTTAAAGTTGTACCATAAGTTAAATTCCCAGAAAGACTCATGCTGATGAGGCAGGGTCAGTTCAAAATTTGCAGTAAATGTTCTTGGTAGCATGTTTTCCAATCAAAAAGCAATAGGAAAGTACTTAGATGTATTGCTGGGAATTAAATACTTCTCAAGGGCTAATTGGTTTTGTTGGTAGTTTTTCAGATGTACACTAGGAAGACAACAAATAGTTTGGATTGTGAAGGCTCCTCTCTGTTTTGAGACAGTGTTGGCAGAAAGCACTCTGATGTTGTTTTTCCCTCTTGGTGCTGAATGCTGCTTACAAGCCACATATCACTCCTGGTTGGAGCAGGAGCGTCAGGGAATCTGTACAGGAGCCAGTGCTCTTGGAAAGCACATCCCAGTCTCCCAGTGGGAAATACCAGCATGTACTATGATGTACAAATGTATTACCTATTAAGTGATTATTTAGGGCATGTGGAAAAGTGAACACCTTATAAATTAAGCAAAGAACAAGATACGTTTTTATAACTGTTCCTGTGTAATGGTAACTCTCGGAGTGTGCATATAGTGCTTTACTGTCAGTATGCTGCTGTTGGGGAGGATCCCAGGGAGGGGACTCAGAAGGGAAAAAGGTATTCTGTACACATATTCAATCACAATTTAAACATAATTGACTCAAGCTGCAGACACGAGCCCTTCCTATTCCCTTTTCACAAACATTTGTCTGAATTTTATTATGTCTGCTGAGAGCAAATGCCTGCCCTGAGTGCCAAACTTGACTTGTGTGCAGGAACATGCCCATACTTGTCAAATCCAGGGAGAAAAAGAGTGCCCTCTAATTTACCTTGACAATTATAATCAAAGCCACACAGTTTAAATTATGAATGTTTGATCTTCAGAGCTTATAATAAATACAGAGAAGAAATACCCCAGAAGCTATTTTATTGCATAAATTTAAATAAGGCATTAATTTTAGAAAATAATTGTATATGAGTAAATGGCTAAGTTAATCAAAGTATTAATTTGTTCAACTCTTAGGGATATGTAAAAACTTAAATAATCTGTAAATATCACATTTGGCATGTGCAAACTTACCACAAAATATGAGTTGGATGTAGTGCACAGACAACTGGAGAGAGACTAAGCAAATATGTTTTAATGATGCTTGATGGGGGACAATAATTGTCAGGTTTGGGAATGGTATAGGAAATTGCACAATTCCAGTTTCAGGCCATCAGTTAATGCAACTATTTTCCTCAAGACCAAGCACTTGGTGTTTGAAATTAACAGGGCTTATGCATTAATTAATGTTAATCTCTTTATTAAAAAGATCAGCTGGGCAGGGGGCCCAACACGGAGCTCACACCCACTGTTGTAGCTTTTTCCAGGTAGTCGAAGTGGGAGGACGTGTGCTGCATTATTGGAGGGGATATAGTGGATGTGGGTGCAGGGGGTCAGGGTCTAGCTGGCAGCTCCTGGCATTGCTGGAGAGCTGTCCGGAAGGCTGAGCTTCCCCCAGCTCCTGCTCACAAAAAAGACAGAGATGAAGTTTCTGGGTGAAAACACAGTGTATGGGTCTGGCTATAGTATGGCTTTGTACCATGTTATTTAAAGCTCTCTCAGTGTTAGTTCAGGCTATGCACGACTCACCCACCTGTAGTGTATGCATGAAGACACTTGTCTCTAGTGCTTTCCTGGCAGCTGTGGCTGCAGTGACTTGAAAGGGCAGGGCTGTGAAGTAAGAGGTACTGCATTCTGACAAGCCTGTGCTTGGTCAGCCTTCTGTCATGAGGAGTTCATTTAATTGTGCTGGACTTGAGATTATATGGGAATCCAACACTCTTAGTGAATGTTTTGCCAGGAGGATGGAAGTTAGCTCCCCTACTTGTAGGGCTTCCCTGCAGTTTGTGAGCACTGTCCATGGAGGAACTAAGCTTTCTGGAGGATGCAGATATGGATGCACTACTGTTATGATGATGTAAAAAAACTACAGTTGCCAAACTTGATGTGCTTTAAAATGTTGTTTCCTTTAACTCTTTAATAGGGTACCTTTTGTGTTTTAATTCAAATCTTCATGGCACCATGCTTGCTTCTGCTCATTTTATCTCTCTGTTTTGGCATGCCTATGTCTCACCAAATTGCTGCTAAGTCCCAGGAACTGCATTACAAAGAAGTTTTAAGGAAGCATATGTATATATTTTTCTATTTAATTTATACTTTTTTCCACTATGGAGTTTCCCCCAGGCTTTGGTGCTTTTGCCCAGTACAGTGGCAAGGCACATAGTTAATTCGGCTGTTGTGTTTCTCTTAAAAAGGGTGGTGTTGAAATTGTGTGGGTCTCCCTTTCCTGTGCTAATTTGTGGAACCTTTTCTGCTGCGGTTGTTTTCACTGTTTCATTTTTATAGCCTGATGGATCCTCATGTGGGTGAGCAGAATTGCTTATCTGTGAGATCCTCTGAGGGACATGGTAGAGAGAGTGCATTTCTGATATCCCGTTTTCTTGGTGGTTGTGCTCAGCACGACTCTTCCCTTGTGTGACTCTTGCCTTGCATTGTTAAGAACAATGGAGGAGGAAGAGAATATTGCCTGCTGTTGTGTTAGATTAGGTAATGATTTTCTAGCTCTCACAAGCTGTGTCAGGTTTGTCTCAGTGCCCACACAGAGCCTTGTTTAGCTATCAAAATAAAGTCTTGAATTATGCAAAAGAGTAAGGTAGGACAGCAGAGCTACTGCTGAGCATGATTTTACACTGCCTCTATTGAATATTCATCTTTATTGTAGTATTCATATTCAATATGAGTATTCAATATTCATATTCTTCGTAATCAAAGATCACAACTTTGTTTTCTGGAGTGTCTTGGTTTGAAAAGACAGGAGTCTGTGAAGGAAGGCAAAAGCCTCCTGTGAAATGGAAAAGGTAAACCCCCTCCCTCTGAATTACCACAATTTTAAAAAAGGCTCTCAGGCAAAGATATGGGAATGGGAATAACAGTTATTTACTGGGAAAATAACTAAATAATAATAATAATAATAATAATAATAATAATAATAATAATAATGCAATTAGTACAAACGAAACTAGTGATGGAGTCAGAAACCTGACACCCTGAGGAGTCAGGATGTTGGTAGTAGCCCAGTTAAAATGGTGGCTGTTCCTCCTGGAGTGGCAGATGAAATGCTGCTGAAGTGGTGATCTCTAAAAGGGTGTAGTTTTCTCTGAAGATCTGGTAGTAGTTGGGCCTGGTCTTCCTCTGGGAATTCACAGCAAAGATGCTGCTCCTCTGGGAATCCAGCGAAGTGGCTGCCAGTGTCTCAAAAAGTGCTGATTTTATGCAGGTAGGGATGCTTGGCTCCTCCCTCTGGGTGGAGCATCTCACAATGGATGATGTAACTTTACCGGTCATGCAGCGAATCATTCAATAGTCTATTAAAAGAAGATATCTCCCTGGAGGGAGACATTGTTCTTGGAAGAAATAAGAAAACTGCCCAACCTCCAACAGATGGCAATAGAATACATGCTTATCTTACAAGCCAGGACATGGAGTTAAAATTTTTTTGGTAGCTTAGACAATTCCAGCCTGCAAAATATGTATTGATAAAAATAACTAACAACTCTGTTACTATAAAGCAATGGGTCTGTAGGCAATAGGCAGAGGAAATGAAAACACAAGTTATTTGGTATTTTGGGTACAAAACCAGGCACTTCAAAATGTTCATTCTTGTTCTTTGCCAATTCTTACTCCAGAACTCTTTGCTCTTGATGCAGTTCAAAGCCAGAAGATGAGCAAAGGCATTCCTATACATAAACTGATATAACTGAGATTAATTGCTGTCCACCATGTTTCTGAGGTACCCATCTGAGGTATTCATTATGAGAAGAGCTGTCATGAAGTGCTTGGTAGAAAATGATAATAGTTGTCAGTGCAGGTTTGTAGAACTGTCTCATGCTTAAACACTTGCTGGGGAGGGGGAGGATGGTTGTGTAATGAAAACACAGACAATGTGTCTGGTTATGAAGAGGGATGGTTAGAAATGAAGCAGAGCCAGCATTTAGAGCCTGTTTGCTTTTATGATATACTAGGGCACCTGCTTTTCCTTTGGGGTCTATATGTTTCATTTTGGAGGGTTTTGTGGTAGGGAGGGAAGTTAATTGAAAAACATTTTGGTCTGTGGCAATCAGCTCTTGTCTCTAACAGAATCGTGTTGTGGGACTCAGAGTCAGTCAAAGAAAGAAACTGAGTTTCTAGCCAGGCAGAAGCCTAGGAAAGAGCTGGAGAAGAATGTAAATAATTCTTTATCTCTCTTGTTTTTCACATTGTTTATAGTTAAGTTCTATCACTGTGTGTCAAGCACTTTGCACCAATGCTGTGGGTTGTTTTAACTTCAGAACCAATGGAGTGGGTCCTCACGAAGCTCTGTGTAAAAGAGCAGTGTATTTTGAATAAATCGAAGTTTCACTCTCATGCAGCCTTTTGGTCAGTCTTCTCATTCCCATCCTGCCTCGACAGCGACATCGTGTTCTGCTGTTTTCACACTGAGCTTGCTGACAAGATGATAAAAGGTAGTGTGGTATGTGTCTTTGTAAATAGTGCCTTACTTCCACAGGTAGGTAGATAATTTAAACAATGCTCTGCTTAAGGAGGGGACACAGTGGTGAGGCTTTAATATGCTGATACAGGGAGAGAGAGATTGATGTTTAACCAAGGAATGGTTCAGGGGGTAGACAGGATATGAAAGCTGGATTTCTGAGCATCCCATTCTGTTTGGCCTCAGGTGTGGGACAGTTTTCAGAGGCTTTTGAGGCTGCCAGTGAAATCCGTGCTGAAACACTGCTCCTGACTGGGTGCCAGCCCTGGGGAGAACTGCTTGAAGGAGGCTCTGAGGATGGAAGGGAATTTTAATTTAGGGGATTTTAGTCTTTCTGGTGGTTTTGTGCGAAGTAGTGGTGTCCCAGTGAAGTATGAAGAGGCAGCACTGATTTGCTTGCTGCTTTTGAAGGAGGGCGAGATCTAAGGAAAGATTAGGGATTGCATTTCTTTCTGATGCTTGGTGGTAGCTGAAAGCTTAGACTGCAGCTCCATGACATCAGCAGATGGTCATATGTGAATGTGAGGAAGAATATAGATGTTAGAAGAGCAAGCATATAGAGAAAGCAGAGAGGGCAGGAGGGAGGAGGGATTAACAGATGGGAGTTAGGAAAATAGTGAGTGAGATGGAAAGGGAGGAAAAGCCTTTCTGCCAGACATGTCCCCTTTTCCTTTTGGGGGAGAAGCTGTTCCCCAGCGAGGAGCCTGGGTACCTGCAGGTGTCAGCTGTGACACAGGAGATGGAGTTTGCCAGGTTTCAGGAAGCAAAATAAAGACCAGGATGAATTCACAGGGAAGAAACAGCCTCATTTCTCAGTCAGCAGTCTGTGTCTGTCTGTGCTGCTGGGTCCCTGCTGCAGAAGGGCTTCCAGAGAGCAGACCTGATTGTCAGACCGGAGGCTATGTGGGGCTGTGATACCTCTCTGTTAGGACCAGAAAGGAACCACCACTATATGCTCATAATTCACTTTGTTAAACCAGCCGAGAAAGTAGAGGAGGATTATCAGGCACTGCTTCCCCTGATGGCTGTAGCATGGAGAATGTTATAAATTAAAGGCTCCAATTTATTAATTTAAGAAAATTTATTAAATGTATCAAATATAAATTTAGACAATAACAAAACAAAACAACAACAACAAAAAAAAAAACCCCAAAAAACAAAAACCCAAAACCCAAAAAAAACCAACAACAACAAAAAAGCAGCCACTATAAAAAAAAATCAGTGCCGAGCCCAGGATCGGCACTGGGTGAGACACAGATTTGACTGCTGCAGCAGAGGATCCTCTATGCTTTACACTGACTGTCCTATCTGACTGATTTTTATACAATTTTTCTTGCCCAAGGCAGAATCCCTTTTCTTCATTTTCAGACTGCATGTATTCATGTGGATTTCTTTTCCCTGTGGCAGGCTGAACAATACATGTCCGGAGAGTGATGAACACCCATGATAGCATTCGCATTCGGTATTGAGATGTATCTCCCTGATGGCTCTGGCTATCTCAATCTTGAATATTTATCGCGTATTTATCACCAGGGTAGGACCACCTTGAGGGGTGATCCCTCTCCAGGCTGGCCATGTTCATTTGCTTGTAAATGAAGCCCTCCCACTCTTGTCCAGGTGGTTTCCACATTGTGTTGCAATCCCTGTCACTGGCTCCTGCGTTTTAAAAACTTATAAGAGTATATCTTTACAGTATGTAACTATAAAATATATGAAAATTTTATTTGCATGAATTATCATATACACATATAACAGAGAATGAGTTAGAGAACTACAAATACTTAGAGGAAAGAGCCTGCAAGGTTTCACTGTTCAAACCTAAATCCTTTCAGCTGGTCACAGGGCATAGCTATGTTGTTGATGGTTGTAACTCTGGGCACACACAAGGAAACATCCATGGTTGTTTGGAAAAGCCCTTAGGGGAAAAAGGTTAAAAACTTCAATGTGGCAGTGGCAAGAGCTGTTAACTGAAAAATCAACAAATGGTATTATGAATGAGTAAAGCATGACCTGGCAAACCCTCTCTCTCATTTCAGTGGCAGCTCTCTTTTCCTCCTTACTGCTTTACTTGTATGATCATGCAGACAACAGGCAATCAGACAAGGATTTGCAATGAATATTTAGAATAAGTTGTATTTTGGGGTTTGTACTGTTTGTGGGATTTTTGGTAGTATAACAGAACAATGCGTTTTTTTCAAAACCTCCTCAATCCTTGTTGCTTTTACTGTGGATTACAGAGGATAAAATTAAAGTGATCTGATAGCTGCACATTATATATGGTGCATTTAAACATATACTGATACTGCACATTCACAATAAGAAAGCTAGGAAATTCTAAAGGTAGGCTGTTTCAAGAAACATTTTTGATTTTGCAGGCTGTTCCCAGTTAAAGCAAGGTTCCTGGTCAGCCATCCAGAATTGTCAGATTCTATGATAGTCTGATGCTTTGGTCTAAGCAGCCCAGACTGCGTGTGGCTGCTCCTAATTGAAATGAACAGGGCTTATGCCTTTATTAATGTTCAGCTCCTTATTAAAAATATTAGCTGGGCAGGGAGCTCGTCCCCGCTGTTGTAGCCGAAGGGGGAGAAGGCGTGTAGAGTCTGTCCCTGGAGTCTCCGTAGCGCACTGGTATCCGGAGGTGAAGAGGTGTGCAGTCTGTGAACAGCAGACTGTCCTCTCTCCTTTCCTCCAGGCACACTGGTAGCCGCAGGGTGAGGGGATGAGCCAGAGTCTGTTGCTGAAGTCCAGCAGCAGCTGTCCCCTCTCCTTTTCTCCTGGTAACACCAGGAAGAGCTGCTCCCTTGTTCCTGCTTCCCACAGCCCAGTCCAGTCCAGTCCTATGCAGGCTCTGGTGACAGGTCAGACATAGACTAAGGATGTGGTTCCCTTTTCCCCAACCAGTGCACCCATCCAGCCCCCTCCACTGTGCCCAGCCTTCCATTTAGGGGTGTTTTCATCCCCAAAACCCCCTCCCGTGATTGCACTGGTCCCTCTATTTAGCATCCCAGTTCTAGAATTGCAGTGTGGGTGGGGGGTATAGGTGATTCCCAGGAGCAATTAGCTAATTAACATTTCAATATCAGTATTTAGCTCAAGCCAGCAGTGTCCCCATGGGAACCAGGAAAGCCCTTTTGTTCATAACACTCACGATGTTGTTTTTGATGTGTGTGCTCAGCACTGCTGTTACAGGAAGGTTTTGAGTAACTTGTGAGGTATCTGCTCCAATCATAAACTCTGTCCATCCAGGTCAGGTTTGAACTCAAGTGCACCTTTTAGGCCACTTTAAGGCCATTTCGTGGCCTAGATGGGAGTATAAGAGACTCTTTAACAGATTATCAGATCCCTCTGCTGTCTGTAGCCTTAGAACTGAGTGCTCTTAAACTCTGCTGCTGTATTTGGTTGTTCACATAAAAACATTTATTAGACCACGGTATAAGGGCACAAATGGTTCTCCAGTCATCCCTTCAAACAGCAAGAAATCCGGCAACTGTTGATTTTTTAACTTGCAATGACTAGAAAAATAATGTGCACTTCTGTGTCCTGAGGAAGTTAACAATAAAAGTTTCTCTGGTGCTTCCTGGTTTGGGAGTGAGCTTGAGCTGACCAGGGGTAAGCTGCTTTAGGTGTTCCTGTATGGCTCTTAGAGTGAATGTCAGAGCAGAAGAGCTCACTTTGCTACTTGAAAGCTTTACGTGTCTTACAGTAACCTCAATTTACAGCTATTTGGAAAGGATGCAGCAGAGCAAGTTGGGGAACCCCTGCTGAAGATAGAAATTCGACTTCAAGTAGTAGGCACAAGCTCTTGCTGTGGCTGCTGGCAAGGAGCTCGCAGCCTCTATTATTTGATGGCTGAAAGCATCTTACAGCTGTTTCAACTTTAAGCAGTTTAAGAATAAAGCAGCAGAGTGGAACACATTGTTTGTACAGGAGGTATGAGCCCATATGAACCTGGGCTGTGCACCCCTGTCAACTCTAGGGCTGCCCACCAGCAGCTGGGCTCATCCCAGCAATTCTGAGCTGCAGAATTGGGATTGGTGCAAAGAACAACATGGTAATAAAAACAACAGCTTTAAGCAGAGGGCATTAGCATTTGGAAAATGTGGAAGCAGAAACCCAACCAAAAATGCTTTTCCCCAGAATAAAGACATGCCAAGGAACTTTTCTTCCCTGAAGTATCAGCCCTGAGGACCTATTACCTTGGGCTGAAGCTGTAGCTGTTAAGTTAAATGAGTGTGACATGATCTGAGACAGTCTCTTTGATGCAGGTATGTGTGCAAGTCCCTTAGGAATCAGGACATCCATTGGGCACAACAGGTAGCAGCCAAGAGCTTATTGAAGTATGGAGTGGTGCCTAGGATTAGCTTAGCTAGGGCATCTTGGAAGCAAAATCATGCTGTAGGAATAGATCTTCACTGAGATTTTAATTCCCTGGACTGATTGACTTTAAAGGAGGGATTGGTTTGGAACACAGTTCACTGAGTAAAATGCAGGGTCTTAGCATTTCCTCATGTTCTTTATTTTGGTCTGGTGCTACAGAATGAAATTCTGTTCTGTATAATACTTTGGCTTTAAACCTTTGCAAACGTACAGAAGTTCTTAGAAAAGAACTGCAAACAAGAAAAAACTACACAGTAATACATAGTTTTTCCAATATGCTTTCTGAACTGTCAAGCGTGTATTGCCAGTGTTTCCAAGCTCCTTATGGATCAGAGGTTCCAGACATATATCTAGTTTTAAATTAAGCTGAGATTGTCTTTATGCCTGTGGCCTAAGAAATCTGAATTTAAAGCAAATACAGAACTGCAACATGCAGTGAATTGACAAGACCTGGAAACACCTCTAGGGAGCATCATTGTCCCACCACGCTCCTGTAAACAGGCTCCTGTGATTGAGAGAAGTGTGAAAGCTTCTGCACTAGCCTTGGTGCATTCTCTGTGTGGAAGTGAGTTCACGGTGCTGGGAAAAGGTTATTTAAGGGTTCTGCAGTTCTAACTGGTTTTGCTGATTCGTACAACTTTACTGGCATTGTGGCATATAGTACCAATACCACTGCTCCTGGGGAAATCTAGTGAGTCTGAGGATGTCAGAGTATAAGCATCTCTTAGGCTAGTGATCTCATGGTAAAGGGGAAAATGAGGAAAGAAGGCAACATTTACAGGGAGGGAAAAATAATATATTTCCCAAAATTAATTTTTGAGGTTTAAGGACTTGGTAAGGACATTGTTTTGATGACACACTTGCCATATTTCTTTGTTTTCACTGAGATTTTAATTTGGATGCAATTAGTGATATGCTATAAACTCTAAATTAATCCTGTCATCTGGCACATTATTTTCTGTTTTGTCTCTGCTACTGAACAGATTTTCTTTTCTCGAATGTGGTAGAAAATTAGTATGTACTTCCTGGAAACTGAAAGATTTGTGCTTTGTGGAGTGCTGTTCAGTTGATGCGTGCATGGCACAGAGGTATTAAAGGGTAAAAGTTCTTTTAGAGGTGCTGAGTGTTAGGGTCCTATTGAAAGATTAGTGAGAAATTCAGCTACATGTTCGTCAGAACCCTCAAAACTTGCCAAGACTGCAAGTATGTAATTTCTGGGCTTTGGTATTGACCAAGTACAGTGCAAATACAGGTAGGTATAAGAACTGGAAACAAGAAGTTAGGTATAAAAAACTGCACTAAACCAGAATTCAAGATGATGGACGAGAAAAACTGTCCCCCTAAGAATACCTCTCTAATTGTCCACTGACAGAAAAACAGATTCCAGGAGAGATTGTTTTCCCAGATGCAGCTGTGAGAAGAAACAAAGTTGCAACTAAAATCATACACATACTGTAGGCTTATGATAATATATTAAGTATAAAATATACAAGACATCAGAAACGGTGCCTATTTCCTGCAGGTTGTGGGTTGCCTCTTTTCTAAAGTTACTGCATGTTTACCTGCCCAGTACTAACAGCACTTAAGTATATTTGCTGTGTTTAAACAGATATTTGAATTGGAGGTGAAGGCTCAGGGTTATGAAGTTCCACCAAACCGCCCAGGTGCTGAAAGAGCCCACAGCTTGCTGGTCCTAGGGTCCTAGTAAAGTTACTTTGTGGTTATCAGAGATGATCCAGATTTTGAGATGTTTTCTGGCTCTTGATTGCCTTTGTCATTGAGCTGGACATAGTAGCAGGCAGGGAAGGGGTTTCTTCTGTCTCTGTCTGAGATGCAAAATTCTGGCAATATGCTCTGTCCCAGGTACATCCCTGTGCAGGTGGGTAGATGAAAGTTTTGCCTCTGCAGATATCTGTGATTTTCAGGGAATAGTGTCTCCACAGTGTTTGTTTTTAACTTCAGGTAGGTCTGGCTGAATTTTTCGAGAGAGCCAAAAAGGCTTTCCTGCTGGGAGAATGATAGCACTGCTGTACTGTCTCACTGATCTCCCAAAGTCAGTGAATTTACTTCACAGTGACTAGAGAACCCTTGGTGGCTTGGAGGTGTGCTGCTTTCTGCCCCTTCTGCTACTCCTCCAAAGAGCTGATAGAAGAAATGCCTTTGAGAAGGGGGTTTGGACCTGCTGCAATGCAGTAATGGATTACTGAGAAGCAGCAGTACCAGAGATAACGAATGCAACTTTCTCCTGCATGACTTGGCTGAAGATCAGAGATGTGCTTCTGTAAATAGGAACATCATTGATTTAAATGGCGTGACTTTTGGGGCCATATTACAGTGGTGTCTTGCAGTGTCGGTAGCTCAAATCTATCTTTCCTTGTTAACTTAAACTCTGAGAAGACTTTAGAAATTTAAAAATCTCCACCAGCAACCTTTGTAGACCTTGAACTGTGAGACAGACTTGATAGATAAGCAAAGAAAATGCATATTTGCTTTTAATTCATGCTTTTTTAAAATCCCACTGGAAGAGCTGTATACAGCTTTAAATGCTGTTGCATCTCATTTGTAGCTGAATATAAGTTGATGGTGATAGACTAGGTGTCAGGTAGCTTGTGAGGACAACTACCTGGCAATGACATATTATTAGCAGTAGTTGAAATGATTGCACTTGTTCCAGAAAAAAAGATGAACTTCTATCTATTTTTAGCTTGCATTTCTGAATTATCTGATTGGAACTTAGTTCTGGGAGGCTGTAAAATAAATACAAGTTTATGTTATGATGGTCATTGTTATGAACAAAACAGCCTGGCTGGGACACTTGGCTTGGGCTAAGTACTGACACTGAAATGTTAATTAGCTAATTGCTCCTGGGAATCACCTACCTCCCCCCACCCTCACTACCATTCTAGGACTGGGATGCAAAATAATCCAGTGGAATCATGGGAGGGGGTTTTGGGGATGAAAAACACCCCTAACTGATAGAGTATGATAGTTGTGGGCTATTTTTAGGTGATACTATCAAATTGGAGGAGTTGAAAGCTCACCCCTCAGCTAATTGGCTGTGTTTTAAGATATTTTTTTTTAATATTTGTTTACTTCCTTTTGGAAAAGCTGAAGATTACAATATCTATGTATATATCTATGTACCCATTTTCTGTGCCTGATGGTACTGACATCAATACTTTTGCCATTTCCTAGACTGTTTCCTTCACGCGAGACTGGCTGAAATTACTTTAAAACATCTTTTTCCCCAGCACCCGAGAGGGACCACCACAGTGTTTGGGGATACAGTGGACCCAGGGCCTGAGGATGGCATGTGTGCACAAGTGTTTATCTGGGGTGCTCCTGCAAATCCCAGGACAAGGCTGCATCAAGGCCACAGGTTGTGAGCCCTGTTGTGTGAAGAATTCTTGGGACTGCAGCAACCATGAGATCAGGAAAAGAGGTAGCTAGAGGAGAAGCATTTAACAATATTTACCATGGACTCTCACCAAACCAGAGTGAGCCCTGGCCTCCCAAGTAACTTAGGGGGAATCTGCTTCCTTGGATATCTCTGGTATTTGCCTCATTAGGGAATTATCAGTGGGCCCTGCTGTCACAATCTACTTGTTGCAGGGTTGTGATGGTTTGTTAACCATCCCAAAAGTGCAAAAAGGCAAACAAACAGGGCATTATCAGTTAATTACAACAAATGCATGTTTATTAGGGGCCAAAACAATAAATGCAATAGTGGGGTCAGAAAGGAGATAAAAGGATAGAGAGAGAGAAAGACAGGGATGGAGATAGCTACCAACACAGGCAAGATCCTCACTGGTCCAGACGATGGGGATCTGTCTTATTGTGTCGGGGAGAGTCTCCGAAGTTCTGGTCAACACAGGGGTCCAGTTATAATCCACCAAGGAAAAAGGGGGGAACATGCAGGACAGTGAGAATCTATTGAAATTGCTGTGGGGGAACAGGTGAGTCCACTGAAACCACCAAGGCAGGACAAACACAATGAAGAATAAGTCCATTGGAGTTACTGGAGGAGAACAGGTCATGTCATTAGTGGTCACACCACCATTTCCATCACTCCCTGTGGTATGGGTCTCAGTCTCAGTCCTTGGGGAGAGGGTTCTTGATGCCTGTCTGTCACGATGGTAACGAGGCAGATGAGGGGTCTTCAGTAAGAGACCACTAGAGCCACCCCAAAAGTTCATTCAGCTTAAAGGTGGAGACTGAAGCAGGCATCGCAGTAGGCCGCCCTGTGCTGGGTCCATGCCAGGTCTTTGCCAATTCCTTGCCAAGTCCTTGCCAATTCCTTGCCAAGTCAGGCTTTGTTTGGAACAGCTGGCATGACGGTACAGTGGCTGCACTTGCACTGTCGTCTACTCCAAGCTGGAACTGCAGTGGGGGAACGGGTTCCTCCTCGTGGCAATCGGAAGGTAAATGGAGAATGAGTGGGTTTCAGACAGCCTCTTACACCTGCCTGAAGCACATTATAGGAAATAAAAGCTTTAAATGGTCAGACTGCTACAGGATGCTGTGAGATTTTTACAGTAACGCTCATGCTGCAAGAATCCATGGGTCAGGAAGAAAATGGCAACTTCAATTAGTTACTGAGAAAGGGAATTACTGTCATTTAGTGTCTGACTGTCTCATTAAAAGCTGAATATGAGAATATTTGTTCACTGTTTGATGGGATTTTTTTCCCCCTCTCTTTTTCTTTTGCTTTGCTTTTCTTTGGGGTTTTTCTTAGAGTAGTTTAGGAGAACTGACAATGGGAGGTTGAGAAGATCTGGTGACTCAAGGGATCTTTTTCCAGTTGCTTATGCTGGAAAGTTTTTGGGTTTTTTGTTTGCTTCCTCCCTACCCTAGTCCATACCTCTGGGAGCCATTGCATTTTATGGGGATTATTGCTTTGGAAATCAGAAGGTGGTCCTGTGGAACTTGCTGCCATCCCTGCAAAAGCTGGGGAACCTGGCTGGAAGGAGGCCAAGGAAGAGTGTGGAGAGATGCTGTGGAAATCCAGGTGGGCAGTTCAGGTACATAGGAGGGATCAGAGGCACAGTTTAAAGGATTCACAGAGGGATGAACTTGACTGATGGCTCTTCTCCCCCACCCCATTCCTATGAAGGACATCTGTACTCAGGGCTTGTAGCAAGGGACAGTCATCCTCTTGTGTATGCTGACCCCTTGTACACACACTCTTGCACAATTAACTGTGCATCATTTTGAACCTCCTGCCTGTCTTCAGGGGAACCCCAAATAGTACTGTGGTTTTGGGTTGTTTTTCTTCCTCATGTGTGTGGGGCTGACTGTGGCAGCACAATGTCCTTCCAATGTCTCTTGGCAGGGAGAGCTGGCCTTGTCCTCTATGGGCTGGCCATTCCTCTGCTGCCAAATGACTCCCTAGAGTTTCAGCAAGAAATGTGGTGTCATGCTAGGGAGGAAGTGCACAGCTACAGCTGCATGTTTCCCTCCAAGAAGCAAAAGAAGAGAATTATAGTTCTCTTATAATTGTATGGGATAATTATAGACTGGTTTGCAGTTATGTCAGGGACTTTAAATTACCAAGTATAAAAGGAATAATGAGACATTGTTAATTGAACCTGACAATGGTGTCTTTTAAAATCAAAATAGAAGATTTTTTTCTTCAGAGTTTCTCAGGAAGTTTTCGTGATGCTAGGCTCTCAAGTGCATAATGAACTGAACTCTGCTGCAGTGTCAGAATGATGGGACTTGTGTAAGAACTCAGCTTTAGAAGTAGTCTTTGTAAAGATGACCATGTCCTGGTCATTGTTGTTATAAATGAAAATTTGTCCAGCCAAATTAAAATGAAATGATAAAATATTTATTTTGCAATCAAATTTTATCTAGCCGGCCAAAAGGAAAGAACAGTGCCAAGCCCGGGGTCGGCACCGGGTGTGCAACAGAGAAGACAGCCTCAGGGGAGGGTTTCCTCTATGCCCACACCACCATTCTGGTACAAGCGGTTTTTATAGGGAAAGTTCTGCCTGAGGTCAGGATTTCGGCAAACAGTCCTTTCTTCTATTCAGAGTCCCATAGTTTGATAAGATTTCTTTTCTTGGCGACAAGGTAGAACAATTCGATGTCCGGAGTTGTTGAATCCCTTGATTAAATTTACAGGAACCCTGCATTGACAGTATCTGTCCGGAGGATTTCCATGATACGTATCTCGGGTTGTTCAGCATGATGATCAGCGCCTGGGCGTCCCCCATAGGGCCCATCTCCAGAAGAGCCACATCCTTTTACTTGTAAATCGGGTTTCAGCATACACCAGGTTTCGCCTTTGAGGGTGGGGGGGACTCCTAATACAAACGTGTATGCTCCAACAAATATTCAATATCACAAATATCATACTTGAAATGGCATGAATTATATCTACTACATATAACATTGTTGCATCAGATTTAAAAAAAAAAAAAAAAAAAAAAAAAAAGAAATCCTGCGATTTAATGGGCAAATCCACACTCCCCAGGGCAATAATTCTGCATGGCACTTGGAGTCATGCTCAAGATGTTGAATCTCTTTCTTCTTAAGTTTGAAAGATGGAAGAAAGATTTGAAAATAATCACAGAAGAACATCTGGTTTTCAGGACACTTGTCAAGGGAAAAAAGTTATCGAAAGTAGCTTGGTGATGCCTTTTTATTTTGCTGTTGCTGTTTACGTCAGAGGGACTAATTAGTAGGATTTTTTTAAGAATGCTTTCATGTGCAAAATTTAGGTCTTATAAATCAAAATTCAAATGGGACAATATTAAAGATGGAAATTTTTATTTACTGGTGTAACAAGTTTGGAAAAATGTCATCCAATTTCGGGATTTGGCAGAGAAGGGTGAAACATCACTGAAGTCAGTGTACTACCTATTTTCTGTAAAAATTTTTTTAGAACAATGTTCATTTTAATCTTACTTTTCCTATTGTAGTTTTGTACAGACATTCATCTGCCTCTTGTGGTATTTAATAGTCACACGCTGGAAGAATAAT
The DNA here is from genome assembly GCF_048771995.1 of Taeniopygia guttata. Lineage (NCBI taxonomy): Eukaryota > Metazoa > Chordata > Aves > Passeriformes > Estrildidae > Taeniopygia > Taeniopygia guttata. The sequence continues at coordinate 480,130 of NC_133031.1, forward strand.
TTAAATAGGTAATAGATGCAAAGTGTAACCCTTAAATCTTGTTCATAACAGTGCAAACTATTGCATGGCAACAATTGCAAATATATGCCTGGCTTTGTAAGATTCCAACTCATTGGCTTGGGACAGAGACCTCACCTTATGTGACAACAGAGAGCTGACCTGTTACGTGATAACAACCATTTTATATTTCAATATTCATTGCTGAGCCAGATGAATGAAAAGAGCTGCAGCATTTAATTTTATTTCTTTTTGTTCTATGGTGAGGTTTTATGCAGACTGATGGCAGTCCTGGAGAGAGATCCAGCCTTGCAGGAGTGGGATACACATGCAGATTTTAATCAGGAATGACAGCTCTGAAGCAGCCTGGTGTGCAGTACCTCTGAGATCTGTACCCCAACTGCTGCTCACACTGGTGTAGAGGAGGAGGTGAGCAGGCTGTCAAGCAGTAACTGAATGATAACATGTGAAATTTCTGGAACAAATTAAAGCATTTGTTTCAAAAAAGTTATTTCTGCCTATGTTTTATTAATTCCTGCATTTTCTGCTCCTTCTGTATGGTTATGTTGTCAGAAGGATAAGCTGTGAAGAGAGTTAAATGAGTAAGCGTTTCTGTGAGGAGGAAACACTGGAAGAATGTCCCCATATTTTGTAGTTAAATGGATTATACCTGTTAAGACGTGCTCTAGCTAGATGACGTGAAAGGCTGGGTTACAAATGGGAGCAACTGTGAGTGATTTAGGAAGTATGGAGGTGTTGGGAAGGATAGATAAATATGATTGTCTAGCAGAAGAACCACAATAGTACAGCCAGGATGAATATAACGGCCCCCACTGGCTGGACAATACCCTCACCTACAGAGGGGTCCAAAAGCCAAATGGACTGTTCCATCTCACCCCCCAGAATGTATGGCTCACCCCACACCTGTAACCCTCCCCTGAACCATCAGGTGCCTGTGACCCCATTGGCCCAGGTCCTGTTCCAGCCCACCTTGGAGCCCCCCTGATAAGGGGTCTCCGGGGGGGCCAGATGCCCTCTTGGATCTTCCCCTCCGCTCTTGGAACTTCCTCCCTCCTCCTGGATTCCCCCTCCTGGAGTCCCTGCTCTTCCCTTTGTCTCTCCCCTCCCCCATCACCTCAGGCCCGGCCATGTGCTGTGTCTCGCAGCTCGAGGCAGGATCTCTCTCCATCCCGAATAAACCTTATCCTCCAAGAGCAATCAGCAGAGATCTCTAGTCTGTATCCACCCAAACCATCCTGGAGCACTCTAACGTCTTTACATGGAGGGTTTTTTTTGTTTGTTAGTAGTGTGGCTGTTTTTTAAGTGCTTCTGGTGAGCTGGGTATCTCCAAGAGTAATGTCATTGTTTTGGGGTCAAAAATAATTGCTGAGTTGCTGCAGAAGGGGTATGTTGGGTTTGCTGCACCTGAAAAAGCTTGTGGGCAGCCTGGGATGTGCAGCACTGTAGGCAGTGGAGTGGGGAAGCCCCTAAAGGTGCAGTGTTGTGCATTTATTTCTCTAATTGGATTTTTATGTGAATAAGATTTGTTAATACTGTATCACAAAGTTTGCTGTCTTGCTGTAGAAATCTTCTCCAAAAGAGTTAACGACTGCTTCTAAACAAGATCTTCCAGACTAGACATCCTGAATAGTTGAGATGACCTAGGAAGTGGTCATAGTCTTGTTATGTGTAGTAAACATAATTCACGACATTCCTTGTATGAAATATGTAATATTGGATACTTGTTAGATTATGCTTGTTTGTATTAGAAGCCCCCCCACCCTTGCAGGTGAGACCTGGTGTATATTGGAACCCGATTTACAAGTAAAAGGATGTGGCTCAGCCAGGAGATGGGCCATGTCTGGACAGATACGGGGATGGGAAGGACAGGACGTCCAGGCACTGATCATCCCATCAACGACCAGAGATGGATATCATGGAAATCCTCTGGCAGATACATGTGAATGACACTGAATTGTTCTTCCTCATCACCAAAAAAGAAAATCTTATTAACCTATGGGCTCTGAATGGAATAAAAGACTGACTGCTGAAATCTTGACCTCATGTGGAATTTTCCCTATGAAAACCGCTTGTGCCAGGATGGAGGTGTGTGGACACAAGGGAAAACCTCTGCTGAAGCTGATTCTTGTCGCACACCCAGGGTCGATCCCTGGGCTCAGCACTGGTTTTTTGGGTTTTTTTTTCTGTGGCTGGCTAGAGAGAATTTGACGCTAATAAAACTATTTTTATTTTAATTTGGCTGAATAAATTTTCATTTATAACAGCCTCAGATGGAGTTACCATTGAAATCATAATAACTCAACTGCTTTATTTTCAAATTCTCCAATTCCCTGAATTGCTGACCTCACTCCTAAGCTTTCTGTAAGTGCAACTTCTGAGTCCCTGGTGTAAGAAAAACCTAAACAGCTTTTAGTTATCTTTCTGGCAACTTCTATCAAAATTTCTGACTAAACTTCACAGCTTCCAGCTGCCTTCTTGGCACTAGCTTTATAGAGCTGAGCCAGTACTAATGCCAGCCCCATCAGGTCTGCAGCTGCCCTTGGGCTGTGATGGCTGCTGTGATGCTGACGGTGCTTCTGGTGCCGAAAAGGAGTCTCCTTACAAACCAAAACTAAGAGTCAGCTGGCATGCTCAACTCCTGCTGCTGCAAATAAGTTCAAGTTTTCTGAAGACTGGCCTTGAAGTGGCAGCCTTTCCACTGCCACAAAAACATGAGAGTCAATAGTAAAGACTAACAGAAGTCCATTGTAAAGATTTCATCCTTGTGAAGCCCCCAAACACCAACCCATGTGAGGCGTACCTGCTCTAGCCTGAAGTTACTGAAGAAAGAAAATGTATATATTAGCATTCAAGGGGTAACAATTTTCTTATATGTATTGATTTCGTGAGCTAAAACCAAGAAGTTTTAGCTCACAATGTTTATCTAGGAAGTAGAGCAGAAAATTAAACTTAAAGGGGATCTGCAGAATGTCTGTTAGAAGAGGAAAGTTCAATTCTATCTATGCAATTTTCTGAAAATAAATGCACCCACACTCCATAATCCTTAATTTTTATACTCTTTTCCATTTATATCAATTGTGGAAACTGGAAAATAGAAGCTAGTTTATCCTTGTTTAGCCACAAGGACTTCCTAGAGTAAAAAAAGTTAAGTAATATCTATTGTGCAAGACTAGTAGGTTTTCTTGCAAAGTAGGACAGGGTTTATAAGGCATAACATAAGCCTGGCCATTTTACTCTTGGTGGGTTGAACAGAGGGCTGGGATTTACCTGAACTCAAAGCTGAATTAGGAGAACTGGATTTGTATCTACCAGGAAGTACAATTTGTAGTTGTCTCAGTAGACACAAGGTGAAATAATGAGGAGGAGATGGAAAGCACAAACAGTGGTTTGTGCCGGTGTTATGTGGAAGGAAGAAGAAAAGTAAACTGAAAGACTATTGGATAATAGAAATACCCAGTCATGATCTTCCTGTTTGCAGCAGGGTAAACTGCAGCTCCTCAGAACAAATGTGAATGTCAGAAGCCCATGGGAGAGATGAGATTACCCAAAGTTTAGGTGCAAAAACAAAGCTTCAGTGTGTTGAGTTAAGTGGTGTTATAGATGGATAAGTAGATGACTGGCTCTCGCAATTAAGAAGTAACTATTGTGTGACTATTAAGAGAAGCTTTACTGATGTATAGTTATGTTATTGTAGTTTAGTTTTTTATTGTAGTTTAAATGTCCTCTGTTCTCCCTTCCCCCCTTCCCCCTCTCCCCCCACCTCCCCCAATATTGTTGCTGTCAGACAGCCTGGGTTGTCTAGGACACATAGAAAGAAGGCAAGCACATGTGCTCCTTGCATGGGGCCGGGAATGGAAAAGCTTGTTGCTGTGAGGACGTGGCATGACAACACTTGACCCTCCAATCCAGTCACAAGAAAGCAATCTCCACCAGTAAACAGCAAAGAAGACCTGACTGACAGACTTTGGGAGGGCCAGGGTTGGCTGATGCAACCCCCAAGAGTATAAAAGAGTATGAAAGATTGAACATCCATCTTGAAGATGAGCCAGCCATAGCTGGCCAGCCATAGCTGTGGTAGACAGCTATGAGGGCAGCTTCCAGGCCTGTTTTTCCTTATTTAGTCCTTTTGTTGTATTTTTGTTAAGGTTTAATAAACCTTTTGAATTTTTAAAGTGAGCAGTTGTTTGTCACAGTAGTGGTCTTCACATAGAATGCAAAAAAAAAATTGTTTCCCTTCTGTCAGTTCAGTACTGAACAGAAACTGTAAAATCAAGTGATAAAGTAAATCAGATTGAACAATGTATGTTTGGCTGCTTATTATTGACAATTGGTCCTGGTGAAGGCTGAAATAGTTTGATGGGTATCTGTAGGCTTCTGCATTCCTACAGTATTTGCAGTTAATGAGATTATTGGATTGTTGTGTGATGTCTTAAAAAAGCTAATACTGTATTTACAATAGCAAGGTACCAGAGATGTGGATAGACGAGGTCCGAGTGAAGGTATGAGACTTGTAAATGGAAATGTATATTTCAGATTTTGTCCATTTACTCCTTTCTGAGAAGAGACATGATATATTACAGTCCAAAAATTCCATTAGTTTGCTACATTTAAAATATATACCCAAACTTTCTTTACCATTTTCCTGTGCAAGGAATTTTAATTATCCTCTAAGGTTGAAGGAAAAATACAGCTGGAAAAAAAATCCTACAGTAAACTGGCTTTCTCAGATGTAAGTTTCAGCAGTAATAAAAGGGAAGAAGTGGACATGTGTGAGCAGCATTAATTTTTTACTATAGTACATTGTGGAAGCAGTATACAAGAACCATTAATATTTTATTGTAGAGATCTGTAACTGTGTTTGCAGTTGACTGATCTGACAGATAAGAATTAACTTGACAAAAGTGCATTTCTGAGTACAGTCCTGGCTTTTTTATTTTTTTGCTTTCATGGCCAGTTGTAAAGCTCTATCCACCCATCGACTCTTGTTATGCAGGGTTTTCTTTTTCACATCATGCATTTCTATGTACACGTTGTACGTGGTGAGGTGCCTGGAACAGAGTGTTATGTGTATATGGGATAATTTGTGCATATAAAATGATTTGTATATCTTATATATATTCTGCTGGTGAGAAACATTCTTATAAAAGATTTTAAGTGCACAAGTCAGTGTCAGGGATTGCATCACAGTGTCGAAACTGCCATGGACAAGAGGAAGGAGAACCTCATTTGCAAATGAATGAACATAGCCAGCCTGGAGATGGGTTGTTCCTCGTGATTATCAGGGGAACACCTGGACAATGAATATGTGATAAATATCTGAGATAGCTGGAGCCATGGAGAGATACCAGGGGTTCCAGGAACTCATTCAGGGATGTACATCACTCCCAGACATGGCTTTGTTCAGTTCATTGCAGAGAAAGGACTCCACATGAATATGTGAAATTCTGAAAGGAAGAAAAAGGGACTCTTCCCCGGGCAGAATAAACTGTACAAAAATCGCTCTCATGGGACGGTCAGTGTGAGCATAGGAGTCCCTATACTGCAGATGTTGGACCTGTGTTCACCCAGTACCGATCCTGGGCTCGGCACTGGTTTTTTTGATTGTGGCTATCTTGGACCAAATCTCGGTCGCAAAATAAAAATCTGTTTTTACTAATTATTAAATTCAGCTTGATAATTTTTACCTATAACAAGAGGGAAGCCTGCAGCCAGACACAGGGGACTGACGCATGGGCCGGAGCTGCTCTGGCTCTTCCACCCTGGCCGGCACTGAGAGTGGGTCACACTCCAGGTTCAGAATGACCCGAGGTGTGGCTAGAGCAATTACTCTGTGGCCTTTTTTGGCTGTCAGTCTGTGCTCTGAGGAGGCAAGGATGAGGGTGTGGTCTTTTGCATAGGGTAAAAGAGGGTTTCTTACTGTGGGGAACTTGAGAGCAAAAGACGAAAGAAACAGGAGTGCACCTTAAAAATGGAGGAAGTTCAAAGGGAGGGTACAAACCATTAACCAATAGGGGATATCTTGGAGAGGAGAAAAAGGTAGGGTTCACAAAAGCATCAAGTAGTGGGGGGCGGGGAGGAAACTGGGTCACATGGACTAATGGGGTGGTGAGCTTTAGGGGATTTCCAAGGGGATATTCTGAGCAGGAGGTTGTTTCAAGGGAAGATTGACAGTTTGGCAGGGGAAGAGTAAAGAACATTCTACCACAAGAGGCAGGTCTTTGGGTATGACAGGCAACTGGGTAGGAGGGTATAACTTAGGCTAAGCCAACAACATAGGGGGAAAACAGGAGCAAACTATTAAAAAGAAAATATACTACCTTCTTCTCTGCTCCACCACTGGCACCCCTCTCAGAAGCCATGATATCTAATGCAGTACTCTTACTGAGAGTGGCTCTGGGGGAACCTGGGGACAGAGGTGCGCTGCTGTGGGACACCCTTGAGCTCTGATCTGATTCTGTGATCCTGCAGATAATAGATGGGTTTCTGTGTTCACTTTTTTGTTTGTTTTTTCTATATCCTAAGTTCATACAAATTTGGAATAAATAGATAAATTCATCTGAGTAGCCATGTTTGGGTCAGTGGGAAGCAAGAAAAACCCTCTTGGTGAGACTGGAGCTGCTATGTGCTGGGAGCAGCAGTGTAATTACAAAATTTTGTTTTTAACTGAGAGCACCATATGTGCTCTCAATTTTTATTATGTTAATAATTTTCAGTGGTTTGAGCTGTCTTCTGTGTAGTCTGGTTGCAGAAATTTCCCCAAATATAGGAAGAATCACATTTTTTTTTTCTTTTTGTGTTCAAACCCAACTCCTTGGGATACGCTTTGTCGGAACTCAAAATGTCCCTCAGACATTTTCAGAGGTTCCAGGCCTTGGTCAGAAGCATTTTAGACCCTGGCAAGCAGCTGAAAACAGCTGTGATCTTGAGTTTGAACCATGGAATGAGTTACCAACTTTGAAGGTGGAACAAGCGGTCACAGAGAGTTAGATGGTATAGTAAAAGTAGTCAGAAATTAGAGGGGAAAATTTTTTAGTATTGTACAGGGGGGTTTTAGCACCTGTACAGGGGGGTTTTACTTTGTACAGGGGGGTCAGGAGTTCTAAGATGGAGGAAAGTGGGCCTGATCCTGTTCTTCCTCCTTCTTCTTCCTTACCTCCATGTTCTTGGTGATGTTGGCACTCACAGATTGGTTTAGAGTAGAAGAGCACATTGTAACATAGATAGTAGGTATTGGGGAAAATCTGTAAACATATAACACGTAATATATCATATAAAAGATAGCAGCAGCCCTGGGCAGGGAGAGAGACGACGGAGACACCGGACAGTGAGGGTGTCAGGAGTGTGTGTGTCTCTGCCTGGGCTGTTGACCAAACAGCCGCAGCGGGCGAGGACAATCTTTTAGATAACTAGCAATAAACTGCCTTGAGACTGAACAACAAGAGGCTGCGGAGTCTTTCTTTGGAAGCACGGGTTGGAAGAGAGACTTTACCACCACACGAGACCCCTGAATCAATCCCGGGGTTCTCACAACGCTTGATTTCTCTGACACTCTATCTCTGCCTTTCCAAGAGTGAGTGTACTAGATGGCTTATTTGAAATACAGCAGCTGACAAGTGTGCTTAGTTTCATGTTGAGCTATTATTTCTCATTTATTTACGTCTGTCAAAGATGAATTTGATATGAAAGACCTAATTCTGGTACAGTCCTTTCCTGGTGAGGTTTAGTCTCGTGCTGACACAGAGACTTACTCACATACATAAGAAGTTACTAAAATAATAATAGAAGAAAATTACTTTGAAAGAAATGCCACATATCTGTGCTTAGAAATACTTGTATTAAATTGAGTCCAATCATCACAAACTTCTGTCGCTGTCGAGGCAGGACGGGAATGAAGAAACTCACTCAGAAGGCTGCTGAGAATAAAACTCCGATTTATTCAAAATACACTGCTCTTTTATAAAGAGCTTTGCAAAGGCTAAATCCATTGGTTCTGAAGTGAAAACAACGTGCACCATTGGTGCAGAGTGCTTGACGCTCAGTGATAGAACTTAACTATAAACAATGTGGAAAACAAGAGAGATAAAGAATAATTTACATTCTTTCCCAGCTCTTTCTCAGGCGTCTGCCTGGCTAGAAACTCTCAGTTTCTTTCTTTGACTAAATCTGAATCCCACAAACTTCAAATGCTAATAAAAAAAAGATCACGGCTTAGCAGAACTTGATATAACTAGGCAGGTAAATTCCTTCTAACTGCTTCAGCTGAAGGGAGAAGAGGCCCCTTGAATAAATGCAGGTGTCAGAATGTCTCATATTTGCCTTAAAATCCATTTCCTTGTCTATAATCTCATGGAGGATGGAAGAGGTAGTGTCTGAGAACAGACAGCAGGACAGCAGAAACCCATGGTGCCCACTGTGACCTTGTAAAGCAATTTAGGCCCACATGTGCAAAGAACTTCAATGACAATGACGCACAAATAGGTGTATGGGGGCTGCAGTAGCCCCGTGCCTCATTTTTCCATCACTACTAAGAGGGAAGTGATAGTTCCTTACCTGGTACAGGGCGGTTACATGGGTTTTAAGCTGTGGTGGACACAGCACTCTGATTTAATTTCTTTTTTTACACACTGCAGCAGTATACTGTACAAGTGAGTTACCAAAATGACCTGGAGCTCACCCACAAATCCAGATGAATCAATTATCTTTTTTTCTTTTTTCATCCCACTAAGTCTGCTCCTCCACAGTTTAGTGAAGCAGGGATGTATGTTCCTCCCCTGGCATAATGCAATGTGGCTCAGGAATACAGAACAAACTTGTCTGTGTAACAATATGAGAATTCAAGACAACTATAAAAATAGGGGTTATTTTCCCATGCAATTGGAAATGTTACACTCTTCTCATCTGGATGAATACATACAACTCACATAAATCACCATCAACACAAAGTGAAAGAGAGTTGGTTCATTTAGGCATGGGATTATTAATTTTTAACTTGGTACTGGTGCATCAAATGACATGTGATTTAAGGGTTGGTAAGTTATTTGTATTTTTCCTTTAGACTATAAATAGAACAGTTTTCAGGCACTATTAAGTCCTTTAAAAAACAATTATTTCTGAGTTTTGTGCTTTTAAAGCATGCCAGAAAATTTATTTTCAAAGCAGACCTCATGTAATTCTTACTTATGGAAATGGAATGACACATTAGGAAGCTAAAATAACAACTTCCAACATATGAGGTAGGACTTAACAGTTTTTTAGTCTTTCATCACTTACCAGTGATGTTAGCAACCCTTCCCCTTGGGAGCACAGTTCATGATGTCTGTGTGACACCCATCTTTTTTCAGGGACAAAGAAATTGTCACCTGGTGGAGGGGCTTCTGAACATCTTCAAATCCCAGGACTGTCCAGGCATAGGTTTTGCTCTGCTATCTCCCTTTCTCCTCAGCTAGTCTCAATCCATATTGTACTTGTGCATGAATAACATCGAGTTTGCAAAAATATTGACTGCTGTTACGGTGAGCTCCTGGACACCCTTTTGCCCCCCTTTCCTAGGGCCTCTGTGGCTCTGATCATGATAACCCCTGGATCCTCCTTCCTGCCCCAATGGGGTTGGCGGGGAGCCAGGAGTGCCCACCCTGTCCAAAACCTATATAGACCCCTGAAACTTCCTGCTCTTCCTCTTTTGCCCCGCTCTCCATGGACACCACAGAATAAAGAGAGCTGTTCCAACACCCTGGGTAAGGAGCCTCTTCTGAATACCTTTCCCTCTCCCCTGCTATTTCCTCCCCTCACAGCCCCATATCTCTGAGCTAGTCGGATTCATTCGGGGGGCTGCGTGGAGGGGGGGAAAACCATAGAAATAACAGTTGGCGCCCCAACGTGTGCTGCCCTGAGCCCACGAAGAAGCTGGACCCCTTATTTCGGTGGAAGTCAAAAGCTTTTGGGACAGTCAACTGCCCTGGTACTCTAGCTGCCTTTAAAGGCTTTGAGTGACAGGGACCAGTCGGGGACCTCTGCCTGTGTACCCCAGGAGAGCCGACTGGAGAGGGAACCCCCAGAGAGGGTTGCACAGACGAATCCCGCAGTCACAGGCTTGGTAAATTCTCCGATGCGGCACCCGGGACCGCGCCTGGCGGGGAGGGGTTACCATAAGTGACTGGGGGGGGCTGCTTGCGGGAGGGGGAGCCAGGACCCTACTGCGAGTAAGCGGGAACCGGTGGGCTGCGCATACCACGTTCCACGGGGGAACAGGCACGGGACGAGAGGGCTGAAGGCGCCCCGCCAGCTGCGGGAGGACCGCCCCTCCCCCTGTGCCCCCCCCCGGCTCGGGTTTTCCACGGAGGGAAATTCGAATCATTCGTGCTGTGTTATTAGCTCTGGTGGAGACTAGACCAGTGAAACAATTAAAAATCATGGGTACTAACATTTCACTGCAACAGAAGAGTATACTAACACATCTTAGCAATAACTTAAACAATGTATCATTCCCTAACAAGCTTCTCCTGCGTTTTGTGTGCTGGCTAAAGAAGAAATACCAAATTTTACTGTGCAGGACCTGAATTCGCTTGCTTTTTGGAATCAAATTGGACAGATATTAACTTTAAAAGTCGAAAATGGTGAACATAAAGTTTCTCGATTTATTCCGATATTTTTACAAGCACGGAAAAAAATTTTAGAAGCAGAAAAAAGCATGCAAACACAGAAACACAGTTCTAACACTCCCTTTTCTCCTTCCTGCCCACCTCCTAAATACCCCAGCCCTGAAAACCCCTCACCCACCCCTTATTCCCCTCTGACACCTTGTTTTTCTGAGAGATACAGTTCGGAGTTTGTCTTAAAGAGCAGCGCAGCGTCTGTGGAACACACGCGGCCGGATAATGGCGACCGCCATGTGCTTCTGCCGGCGCGGGCCGCTCCACCCCCCACTCCCCCTCCCACTCGCATTCCTTTGCTTCCCCCGCCCTCCGCCACCCCCTCCGCCCCCACCCCCTCCTCCCTCCCCTCCTCCGACGCCTGCTTATCTCCCATAGCAACCCCTTATCAGTGCCAGCCCCCGGGTTGCCCCGGGAACAGGGGTGGGGCCGGCCCCTGCACTCCTCCGAGCCCAGCGGCTCACAGCAGGGCGGGGACACGGCACGGCAGCCCAGCGGCTCAGAGCCGGGGCGGGGCCCGAGTCTCCACCGCGGAGCAGACAGCCCGAGAGGAGGGGGGCGAGCTGCCCCTCACTGAGGTGGGGGGGGCGCGGGACAAACACAAGCCTGCCTCTGACGAGGAATTTATACCATCTGTAGCTCCAGTGGTTTACTTAGGGAGAAGAAATGGTACAAGAACATACCAACCTCTCCCATACAGGGACAAAACAGAAATCTGTAAAGTTCAGAGAGAATTTGGGAGATCGAGTGAGATTTTCAAGGGTATGATGAGGGCAACATTCAATTCAAATGAAATGGTGCCGAAGGATATAACTGATTTGTTTAAATGTTTACTAACATCCTCTGAATATGAGATATGGGAAAATAAGTGGAAATTGGCTTTGGAAACAGTTTTGCAAGAAATACAGCGTACACCCAGTGATGCCACCGACATGGATGGCCAGCCCCTTACAATACACCATTTGTGTGGCACAGGAGACATACAATGTCCAGAAAAACAAACCAGACTGTTATCTAGATCGGTTTTAGAAAAAATCTGTACTGCTGCAGAAAAGACGCTGTATCAATTACCAGGCACTGAGGTTGAATGCAGTTATATTAATATCAAACAGTTTCCTTCTGAGAGTTTTTTGCAGTTTGTGGATCGTTTGAGAAGCCAAGTATAAAAACAGGTGCAACACACCAGTGTGCAAACAGAGTTGATTAAAGAAATGGCCCAGAGGAATGCCAACGAGACCTGTCGTAGGATTCTTCTCAGCCTTCCTCTTGATCCAGCACCTACTCTTGGCCAGATGATCAAGGCCTGCGCTAAGAGAGCAGAGCTGCTTGATAATCCTGTCAGTCATAGAGCACCAGCAGAATTACAGCCTGTTGCCACTGCTGCATCAAGCCCAAGGAAGCCACCCAGATCATCACAACAGCTGCAGCACATCATCTGCCTGCATTGCAAGAAACCAGGACACTTTGCCAGGAACTGTCCTCAGAACCAGAACCAGAGACAGATCAACAAACAAAAAAACTAAATGCACAGCGCGTGCCCACTGCTACGCGCAAAGATATAAATATAGTGGGACACAAATGTGACAATGCCTCTCTCTTAACAAATAAGGGGGAGGGTGGATACTATGATGGGGGGAGAGAGAAAAATAAAAATGTGAACTGTATTACTAACAAGGTTTGGCAGCCACTAGGCTGGCTACGTCTAGTGACTGCCAAAGGATTTCATTTCAGAAACACTGATTGGAAAGTCATTGTTGTGGACCTATCAAAAAACCCTCAGGACCTGCAGGCGTACGATATGGAACTGGACAGTGAGTATTTTGTTACTGGGGCCACAGCATACACACCTCCTGAGATTGAAACAGTTCCCATGACTACTAAGGGAAAAATATCCAGCCTTATGCTGTTGGCACGTTGCTTGCACCCTCCATTCTATCTAGAAAAGGGGCAAATTCTGGCACAAGCCATTCCCATCCCAGTGGAAATCACAGTAGAAGGAAAATCTCCAGAAGTCTACTGGGCGGAAGTAATAGGAGAGGATAAACCCTCCATGGCATGCAACCTAGCACATGGGTCAGAGCACCTTCAGGTGGAAGGTGTTCTGGACACAGGTGCAGACATCACGGTGATACCCAAAACCATGTGGCCATCACACTGGGAATTGCAACCTGTGGCAGGCAAACTTCAGGGTATAGGAGGAACTACATTGGCAAAAATTTCTAAAAATGTAGTGCAAATTGAGGGACCTGACGGGAAATCAGCAAGTGTTCGCCCGTTTGTGGCAGACTATAAGGCTCCTCTGTGGGGGAGAGACACCATGTCCCAGTGGGGAGTCCAATTAATCATTCCTAGGACACCCCAGGATTTTCGGGAGTAGCCACTGTGGAGCGCCATGCCCACAAGTTAAAGTGGTTGGATAACACCCCAAAGTGGGTAGCACAGTGGCCTTTGAGTAGAGAAAAACTCAAGGCGCTTGAAAAACTTGTGGAGGAGCAGGTAGCTCAAGGACACCTGCAAGAAACAGACAGCCCTTGGAATTTCCCGGTCTTTGTAATAAAGAAGCCTGGGAAGGACAAATGGAGATTGCTTCACGATCTCAGAGAGATAAACAAAATTGTGGAGGACATTGGACCTCTCCAACCGGGGATGCCGAGTCCATCTATGCTTCCCCAGGACTGGAAATTGGCTGTGTTAGATATAAAGGACTGCTTCTTCCAAATTCCATTGCACCCTGAAGATGCCCCGAGGTTTGCATTCTCTGTTCCCACGGTCAATAGAGAAGCACCGATGAAACGCTACCACTGGAAAGTTTTGCCCCAAGGTCTAAAATCCAGCCCTTTCATATGCCAACAGTATGTAGCAGCACTACTGTCTCCAGTACGTGCAGAGAGAAAGGATGCCATCATCCTACACTATATGGATGACGTGCTTGTGTGTGCTCCCAATGACTCTATACTCCAATATACACTTGACCTAGTGGTTAAAGTTTTAACCTCTGCTGGATTCAAATTGCAGGAAGACAAAGTTCAAAGAATACCACCTTGGAGATACCTGGGCCTGGAAATTTCTGCAAGGACTATTGTCCCACAGAAATTGGAGATAAATCGCAACCCCAGAACACTAGCAGACCTCCACTCGCTGTGTGGGTCTTTAAATTGGGTAAGGCCCTGGCTAGGCCTCACGAATGAAGATCTGGAACCTCTTTTCAATTTATTGAAGGGGGAGAGGGAGCTGACCTCCCCCAGGGAACTGACTCCAGAGGCAAAGACAGCAATCGAAAAGGTACAGAAGGCCTTGTCAGAAAGGCAGGCACACAGGTGTGACCCAAATCTGCCTTTCCAGTTCATTGTTCTAGGAAAGCTCCCACACCTGCATGGATTGATTTTCCAATGGATCAAGGGGCAGAAGGACCCACTCTTAATCATAGAATGGGTTTTCCTATCGTTCCAAAGATCCAAAACCATCACTAGGCCACAAGAGCTGATAGCAAAGCTGATTCAGAAGGCCAGGGTGAGGTTGTGTGAATTAGCAGGGTGTGACTTTGCATGTATTCACCTTCCAGTCAGGCTTTCTGAGGAGGGAAGGAACTCTCCTGAGAGACTGACCAAAGGGATGTTTGAGCATTTGCTCCAGAGCAGTGCCAGTCTCCAGCTATCTCTGGACAGCTATAGGGGACAAATATCAGTCCATGCCCCGTCTCACAAGTTGTTCAATGAGGAATTCCACCTGATTCCTCAAGAGAAAAGGAGCCGGAGGGCGCTCAGGGCTCTCACAGTGTTCACTGATGCCTCTGGGGCTTCCCACAAGTCGGTGATGACTTGGAGAAATCCACAGACTCAGCATTGGGAAGCTGATGTCGAGCTTGTGGAGGGATCCCCCCAGGTGGCTGAACTGGCTGCAGTGGTGAGAGCTTTTGAGAGGTTTTCCGAGCTGTTCAACTTGGTGACAGACTCTGCCTACGTGGCGGGTATAGTGTCCAGGGCGGAGCAGGCTGTGCTCAGAGAAATAGAAAATGAACATCTCTTCAGGTTACTCTCAAGGCTAATTTATTTAATCTCGCACTGAGAACATCCATTCTTTGTGATGCATGTGAGGTCACACACTGATTTGCCAGGTGAGATTGCAGAGGGGAACTGAAAAGCGGACTCCTTCGCTGCACCAGTTGAAAAGGCAAGTCTCCCTGATGTTTTCCAACAGGCAAAGCTGAGTCACGAGCATTACCACCAGAATGTGCCAGGTTTGATTCGACAGTTCCAGCTAACACGGAGTCAGGCCCGAGCCATTGTGACCAACTGTCCTAATTGTCAGCTCCAGGCCGTGCCATCGTTGGGCTTGGGGGTAAACCCCAGAGGCCTTAGCAGCTGTGAGGTATGGCAGACAGACATCACACACATTCAGAGTTTTGGTCGCCTTGAATGCGTTCATGTAAGCGTGGACACATTCTCAGGTGCAGTGTATGCCTCTGCCCATATAGGACAGAAGGCTGCACATGTCAAACAACACCTAGTACAAGCATTTTCAGTATTGGGGGTGCCAAAAACGATCAAAACAGATAATGGCCCAGCGTATATATCCAAGGAGTTCCTGGAATTTCTCCAGCAGTGGGGAGTGGAACATAAGACTGGCATTGCCCACTCCCCCACAGGTCAAGCTGTAGTTGAGCGTGCACACCAGACGCTCAAGCAGGTATTGAAAAAACAAAACAGCTCAGCTCCGTGGATGTCTCCACGAGAGAAGCTCTGTAAAGCTATGTTTACTATCAATTTTCTGAATTGTTCATTCGAAAACATGAGTCCACCTGTTGTACGTCACTTTAACAGTGGCAAGCAGTTTAAATTGTCTCAGCATCCACCGGTCTTGATTAGGGATCCAGAAACTTGGGAAACCAAGGGTCCCTATGAACTTGTAACCTGGGGTTGTGGCTATGCGTGTGTAGCTACTCCCTCAGGCCCTCGGTGGATTCCCCAGAAGTGGGTGAAACCTTTTGTCCCCAAGAATCCAGGTCAAACAGAAGGGGACAAGAAGCAGGTATCTGATGCTTCAAAGAGAAGACGCCGCCGGATGGGAGAAGAAGAAAGTTTCTAGGCAGGAATTCCTTCCGGCAGAAACAGAAGCTTTCACATGTTCTTAAAATGTTTGTTCTTCCCTTTTAGAGAAAACCTACCTTCCACTCAACCCTGTGATGAACCCCATGCAAGTTGTCATCCTGCAAATGCTGAAGAGAATGTTCAAGGGATGGGGATTCACGGGGTGGTGGACATCTGTAGTTAGATCAATTTTGTTAGTCTTTGTTATTCTGTTCTTTGTAACCCTAGCGTTCGGGATCCTGCGTCACTTGATTTTCAAAGCTATCAAGGGCCTCATACCTTCTACCTCAGAGGTCAACCACATAGAGTTGGCTAACCTGAAGAGGCCTGACTACACCACCAACATGGGGTGGTGGGAAACCCATACTCGGGGTTGAATTGAGCCCAGTGAATTCCTGTAACCTTGTTTAACAAATAAGGGGGAGGTGTTACAGTGAGCTCCTGGACACCATTTGTCCCCCCCTTCCTAGGGCCTCTGTGGCTCTGATCAAGATAACCCCTGAATCCTCCTCCCTGCCCCAATGGGGTTGGCGGGGAGCCAGGAGTGCCCACCCTGTCCAAAACCTATATAGACCCCTGAAACTTCCTGCTCTTCCTCTTTTGCCCCGCTCTCCATGGACACCACAGAATAAAGAGAGCTGTTCCAACACCCTGGGTAAGGAGCCTCTTCTGAATACATTTCCCTCCCCATGCTATTTCCTCCCCTCACAGCCCCATATCTCTGAGCTAGTCGGATTCATTCGGGGGGCTGCGTGGAGGGGGGAAAAACCATAGAAATAACAACAGACTATTGTTCTATTTGTTCTTTCTTTCTACTTCTTGTATAATTTTTCTGCTGACAAATCTTATAGCTACTGCTTAGCTCTAATCACCATCCTGGTGCCTCTGAGGCCTGCCTTTTGCAACGTACCCAAAACCCTCTGATTTTAAGGAATCCCACAGACTTATAATTGTTATTTGCAAGCAAAAGATTGGTTCACAAGCCTTCTTCCATGCTTTCCTCAGTTGTTTATTAGAACTCATCTTTATAACTGTCCCATGGCTGTGTTCCACACATTTCACAATTACAATTACACAGGTTACCTTTATTTACCTGACACAAAACACAACTTTGCATTTCACACTGTCTTTCTGTGAGAGAAAGATTCAGCTAAAGTCAAGGAAACGGGGCAGGGGAGACGGAAAGCTTCCCTTGAAATGCTTTTGGGAAGGCCTGCAAGGACCCTGCCTTCCTTCGGAACAGAGGTGGCCACAACACATGGTGTTGGCTGTCTTACCCTAGGTGCCCCTTCTGTTCCAGAAGGACTTTTGCCCACTTCATCACTTGTCTGTCCCTCCAGCTCCAGGGCCTCAAACCCGCTCTGTAAGGTACTAAACCTCTAAGTCAGCTGCAAGTTTTGAGAATAAGGCAGTGAGCATGGCCCGAACTAGGGTTTTTTAGTCAGGCTTACAATATATTTTGAGAAGAAGAGAAAAGGGGTAGATACCACACAAGAATCCAGCACAGCCTCACCAGATTTTTCATCTGGGTTCTTGAAGCACAATACCCAGCACTTGCGCTGAGCTGTCTTTTTGTGTGTTCTGGCGACCGGAACCATCCCATGGCCAGGCCCAGGGTAATCTGGGGGCCAAAGTCCTGTTGCCTGCAAACAGCACACTTTTTTACCCAGCTGGAGCTGATTTCAGCATGTTTGCTGAGTTGACTTTATGAGTGTTTTCCTAATCTTGGCAGTTCTAACAGATGTCCTTAAGGCCCCTAAATTGTGCATCTTTTGTGTCCACTATCAGTGGGCGTCCTTCTTCCCAAGCTTTGTCAGCTTCCCCCTGGGACTGAGATCAGTGAAACGTGCCCAGACCTGAGTCTTCAAAGACCATTCTAGCATCAAGTACTTTGCTTTTCTAACACCTGGCCATCACTCCGAGCTTGCAGGCTGCTATGTGCGGCACAGGTTAAATGTCTCTTCTTGTTGATCAGGTTTGGAAGTGTGCAAAGCTCAAGCGTTACAGGACATCCTTTCTTCATCAGGAAATGGGACCTCTCGCACAGTTTGCAACAGCTCCCCGCCCGCGCCTTGCAGAGAGCCAGAACGGTCCCGGCGCCATTCCCGGGCTCAGGGCGCTGCCTGGTGGGCGGGAGCCGCCATGACAGCGCCGGGGGCCGGAGGGCGGGAAGGGGCGGGCGGGTGTGAGGGGCGAGGCGGCTCCGCACAGAGCCGAGCCGGCGCTGCTCCCTCAGCGCGTTGCGGCCGCGCTGCGGGAGCGTGCGGGCGTTCCTCGGGCTCTGGGAGAAGCGTGTGGCCGCCGCGGGGTCCCGGCCCGCAGATCTTGCTGCTGGCCGAGGCTGCAGTGCCAGAGCTGCCGTGCGCCGTGGCACTGCCAGTGCGCCCCGGCAGAGCCGGGCTGGCAGTGCCGACACCTGAGGGAAGCTCTGCCATGGCACTGCCGGAGCCCCCCGGCAGAGCCGGGCTGGCAGTGCCGACACCTGAGGGAAGCTCTGCCATGGCACTGCCGGGGCCGCTCCTGCCCCGGGGCCGCCGGCAGGAGCGACGCCTGGGACCTGCTGACTGACCGGCATTGCTTGGCTCTCTTCAGTAGATCGAGGGAGTGGCACCACGAAATAGCAGAGTATTACACCTGATTTAAAACACCAGAGGGAAGCCATAGAGTGTAAAGGAAAATGGTGTGCCAAAAGATAAAGGGTGTGAAAGGGAAGACTAAAGAAAACATACTGAATCTTAATCTTCATATTAATCTCAACTATATAAGAGGAAACATGTCAGTGAAAAAACCTACTCAGTGTTTTGACATTAGTAGAGTTTGCCATCAAAATTTTGCAAGTATGTTCAACTCTTAAAAAGCAGTCAGGTATTCCTTTGTCTAGTGCTACGAATTTAATAATGGGATTGGATTTGGTACAGCTGTCCCTCAAATAGTCCACATAAAGGGAGCTGAGTACTTAGCCATGAGTTAGTAAAAGAAATCTTCCATTCTGTAATAGTTCTGTAGTAAGTTGTTAATAAAAGAAGTAATTTTGCAAATGGATGCTGATCCCTAATCCATCTGTTAGACATACATATAATATTGGCTTATTGGCTTTCCACAAATGTTGAAGTGGCTGCTATATGTAAAGTGTTAAAGTAACCGTGAAATAACGATATATATTTAATTTCTGCTATAAAGTAAACTTAGAGTAGTGAAGTACCTGATATAGTTAGGCTTCTGGTAATTGAATGGCCTGCTTGGTTCGGATCACATCCAATGAATGTATGATGAAGACCGCTGCTACTGACTGGAGGAGAAGGCGGACAGGAGCAGGGCTCAGCAGGGCTCAGCAGGGAGTAGTGCCCTCGTGGCTCTGGGCCTGTTCTGTAAACTCCCCATACTCTTCTTTCTCCCAGAAAGAGAGAGAGGACCAGCACCTGGAGGAGACTTTGACATTTCTGGACAGGGACTCACTGCTGACGGCTGCCATGTGTGACAGCAAGCAGGAGGGCCCTGGTGCCAGGGAGCCAGGTGAGGGCAAGGCCACCCTCCCACAGCCGGGCCCAGGGGCTCCTGTGGCAGGCGTTGTGTGGGGCCCAGAGCAGAGGCAGGGGGAGGCAGGAGCTGCTCAGCCATGCCGTGGCTGGGAGCCTCCTTCCTCCCCAAGTGGGGCCCAGCTGGGCCAGGGGGCAGCTCTTGGGACACCCGTGCCCGCAATGGCCCCTGCTCTCCAAGGCCTCCAGCCCTGCCCATCAGCCAGGCAGGCCGGCAGGGACAGAGCAGCCCTTGGGGCCGATGCTGCTGCAGCCAAAGAGCCCCGCAGAGGTGCTCATGCCCGCTGCCATTGGCTCTGTGCCCTGCAGTGTGCATGCTGTGTCGCCGTGCAGAGGCTGACCCCTGTGTTTCCCCAGGCCCTGCCAACAGCTCCTGTGCTGCTGCTGATGCGCTGCCCAGGGCACCCACGGGCACTGCTGGAGCCTCACACCCACCACAGCCAGCTGGGGTGAGACAGCTCTGCTGCTATGGGCACGGCTCTGGGCAAAGCACCCGCATGTCCCTGGGCTGGGGGCAGTGCCCAGGTCGCGCTTGGCAGAGCCTGTCCGCTCCTGGAGGGCCGGGGGTTCTGCTCTCGTCCGGCCTGGCCTGGGTCTTGGGGGCGTTTGACATTCCTGCTTGCCCTTAGAGCCACCAGGGATGAGCCGGAGCTCAATGGCCCCAGCCTGGCTGGACAGTCAGGACTGGAGCCTTCCCGTGGCTCCCCAACCTCCAAGACCATCAGCCCCAGATTGGAAACACTGCCAAACAGGGTTTGCCAATTTGTTTTTCCTCTTAGATCTTTGAAAGGCTTTTGGAAGTAACATTGTTTGTTGAGTTCTTCAAGGAACAAAAGTGGCACGTTTCTATTCACTAAAGATTTTATTGGTTTCCTTGCATTTCTGTTTGGTATCCCTATGCTTCCTTCAGCATTCTGGGAAATAATGAAAATCTAACGAATTCTTCAGAGAAGTTTCTGAATCCACTGTTAGGAGAAGTCTCTAAATTCACTCTTTCTCTTAAATACATCCTTTACATACAGTTAAGTAGCTGCTCCTGTAACATACAAAGATGTAGTGGTTTACCTGACTGGACAACACAACATGATGTTATACACACCGGTAGATTAAAACACTTTTGTTCCTGGGGAGTTGCAAAGTTGCAGGCTCTTCTTGAGGTCCTGAATTAATTCTGCATGCCCATTCATACCTGCATTTCCTCCCCGTGCTCAGCTTTCTCCTACAGTTCCCGGGGAACAGATGTTACATACTCACCTCAAGCAATAAACTACATCAGTCTTCCCAACCCTTTTTCTTCACTGAACTCTACTGATCTACAACATAACTTTGGGCCCTCTGTGGAAAAAAAAAAAAAAAAGAACCAATTAATAGGCTTAAACACTTCTGATTGTGCTGCTGCTTCTAACAATCATGGACAACACTGCAATAAAGTCAGGAGTCAATTCTTCACATCCTTCCTGTTCTCTTGCCCCCCACCAGACGTTGTCTCCCAACAGAAATGTTCCCTACTGTGGCCTGGTGTCCGCAGAACAATGAAAGGCAGCAGCAGTTTTCCTCAGCATGCTGCAGTCTAAATTGCAGTGAAATAGCCGCTGTTTCATTAGAAGCTCAGCACCAGGATCACACATCTTCCCCCAGAATTGGGGCCTGCTAAGGACTGAGCTCTCCATTTTAACACCCCCTGCAAATCAGACCGCCTGGAAGAGTGCTGGGCACTAACTGTATGAACACAGCAATACATTTCTGCAGCGTTATCGAGTCAGTCTTGAGAAACGCACATCATTTAAGCCTGTCTTAAGACTCTATTCTACAAAACATATAACAAGCAATTGTTTTGCTGGCCTCTGCAATTTTTGGGGACTCTGTGTGTTTCCTTTGGTTGTTGTTTTCTTTGTTTCTAAATACCAAATCCCCTGGATTCAGAAGAGAAAAGCCCAGATTCATTAGGACAAAGAACCACAGGGACAAGAACACTCAACATTCCTAGTGGTAACACCAGAAAGACGGGAAAAAGTTAAACATTATATAAATACCTGAAAGGATCCAAAATGTCTAGGTAACCTGTCACGTGGCTAATGTTTTGGTAAGGTCTAAAAGTCTAGATTCCTATTAGGCAATTATCTGAAAGAGAAGAAAGCCAGAAATCTGCTTGGCCTTTATTTTACCAGGGCTTTCTCATGGGATTCTACCACAATTTTGAGCAGAAGTAAGGATGCCAAAATTTGACTAGAAACCATTCCTAAGCAGGCAGCATTTTTTCCTCCTCACGGAATTCCAGGAACAGTTTTAAAAAAATACAAAAGGGGGCGAAGAAATTCTGTCGTACCTCTTAGGCGTTCATCATCTTTGGAGAAGAAGAAAACTCTAGCACTTTCTGTGCGTGGTAAAGAAACAAACCTAGACAAGTACAAAGGGATTTTAGCACCCAAAATTGTGCTATCAAATGCCATGAAAGCAAGCTAAAACTGTAGTGCTTCAGAGAAATGGTATACATTGAAAAGCTTTATTCCCTAGTAGCCAAATAGAGCCTTCTAGAAAAAAAAATAAACAACTTCTTAACAGAAAACTGACTGTGTCTTTGGCTTCTGGCCAAACTCAGATTGGAGTTGGTCAAACCAAAATGAGCCAGTTAATTTCTTGTGCTCAACATCTCTCTTTTCATATTCAACTTCACATCACATGGGCTGCTGGGAGTTTTTATTCTGGGCAGCACAAATGGTTTTCCAAGATGACTTTCATTGCTCAGAGGTGTGCAATCTCAGTTTCCCATTCCCTGAGTGCTGCTATTAATATTCCCACAGCATCCAACTACTACAGCCAGGTAGACAGCAAATAGAAATGGAACTTGCATTTCTTGGTCCTTTTCAGTTTCTCGCGTCTCAGGCTCATCATCACCCTCAGAACTGCTGTCTTGGAAACGTGAATCCTCTTGCCATGTGACTTTTACTGGCTTTATTGTTCCGAGTCTGCAAGACTCTGCAATAAGAGCACCCAAAAAGAAACAAAGCCGCATCCAGATTGTTCCTCCACTTGTCAGGAAGGATTCCTCTTTTCAAGACAAATACTTACAGTGGAGAAGACAGATGTAGGAAGGACAGAATCTGCTTCTGCCAGATTTTCTGAGCTACATCTCGGCTCCAGGATTTTGCACTTTGTTCTAGGGATCTCTGCTGTATTCTTAAACATTTATCGTTGCATTCAGAAGGCACTGAATACCTTCTGAATTCAGCACAAGTGTGTGAGTCTTGTTGCCTTGTGTTGTTGCGTTGGTTTTTTTTAATATTTTGGATAACTTCACATGGTTTCTTTTCTCTCCTACAGGTCTGTTAGTCAATTTAATGTCGTTTCATCTTCTTTTCATAAGGCCTCATTTATCTAAGGTTAGAACACCGCAATGATCATTTGTCATTCAGTTTCCTTTTTCTAAAGGTCCAAGAATAGAATTCAGTAACAAGCAGAATGTTCATGGGTCTTGCGGTCGACTCCAGGATTTTGCTCCTCCCTCTACATTAACACACATTTCCTTTAAAATCTTGTTGGGTTCTATGAAACTTCATATGACTGGTGTGTCACCTTTCTCCTTCTTTGAGAGATTCAGGGCATGACAACAAGCCTTTTCACCACTCAGCAAAAAACCCCATTTCCTTCTCAAAGCACGCCTTTCAGAATTCCTGAGATGCAAGCATGACTTACCGCTCATTAATCTACCACAGCCTTGGCAAGCAGAAATGAAGATCAAAATGCTTCTGCCTAATTACTGACTTCTGCTGCTGAAAATCCCCTGTGTCCTGACCTTCTTTACACCACAATGCTCTACAGTGCCTGCCAGAAGCTCTTCCTTCGAAATGGCACTGTGAGAAGAGTTCTGCTGTTACCTTCTTTGATGCCCAACTCCTCTGTGTCTCCAAAGAAGGCAAACTTGAAAGCACTCTACTCCTGAGCTGTGCCGTTCTTGGGCAAAGGTCCAAAATGGTCCCTTGGGGCAGAGTCTTGTGCATCCTCTTTGTCCCGGGGTATTTCCACAGTCTTTTCTGGTTTGTTCTTTGAAGCTCCAAACAATCAGAAGCAATACAGTAATCTGATTTCTTCAGATTACTGCATTGCTTACAGTAGCCTGATTTCTTCAGACACTTGAGGCAGTGTCTCGCTCTCTTCTTTCTTCTTTCTTTTGGCTTTACTGAAATGAGTTTGTTCAAGGATAGCAAAACAGTGCACGACCTTTCCAAAGACAGCTTCCCTAAGACACACCTTGCTCTGAACATCTCCCTAACTGTATCCAAGCCCATTAAGGAGAGGTTCACTCAAGAGTGAGCAGTGGGGAAACATCTCAGCTTGGAGTCGAAAGGCCGGAAGAAGAGTCCTTCTTAATCATTTAAGTGACTTTTCACTTAATACCTGGTAAGACAGAAATCAAGGGATTTAGCACTACTTTCCTGCCAGTAGAAATGTCAAGAGCCAATACAGTTTTCTCACAGACCTGCAAATCGTAAGGTCCCTGTACTGACCGTTCTCACCTTCACTTCCGGCAGTGAACTGATGGACTAGAAAGAAAAGATGAGGCTACGCGCTGCTGTTGGAGGTCCCAGTTGAGGCCCGACGCTGCTGGCGGGAGCGGTTGCTCCTGTGGGTCCTCCCTGATGGTGTCCCCGTGCGCCTGGGCATTTCAGCACTTGCTGCTCTCCTCCTGCTCCTGTCCTGGCGACTCCTGGACCGGAGAGGTTGATTTGAGGCCCGGCGCTGCAGGCGGGGGCTTCTGCGTCTGGGCGATGCCCCTGATGGAGTCTCCCTTTGCCTGGGCCTCTCAGTCCTTGGTGCTGTCCTGTGGCTGCTGTCACGACGACTCCTGGACCGGACAGGTGGACTTAGGGCCTGACCTTGCAGGCGGGAGCTTCTGCGTCTGGGCGATGTCCCTGATGGAGTCTCCCTTTGCCTGGGCCTCTCAGTCGTTGGTGCTGTCCTGTGGCTGCTGTCACGGCGACTCCTGGACCGGACAGGTGGACTGAGGGCCCGGTGCTGCTGGCAGGAGCGGCGGCGTCTGGGGGATGCCTGTGAAGGTGTCTCCCTTTGCCTGGGCCTCTCAGTCCTTGGTCTCGTCCTGCTGCAGCTCTCACGGCGACTCCTTGATCGGACTGGTCCATTGGAGGCCCGACCTTGCTGGTGGGAGCGGGTGCGCCTGCGGCCGGGCCCAGCATGTCTGGAATGGCCGCTGTCCTCAAGCTCAGGGGTGCTGCTGTACATTGACCTTGGTGTGCTGGGGCTGCTGGTGTCCAGCGAGGGAGATGGCAGAGACTGCTGCCGTGCTGTGTGTTGGTGGCTGCTGCTGCTGCTGGTCTCTGTGGATGAAGCCTGGGGATCCAGCCCCGATGGCACCGGGCCACAGGAGCTGGGGCTGATGGCCTCAGATTCTGCGGAGCCGTTAGCAGGCTCCCGTCCTGACTGACTAGCCAGCTGGGGGCCACTGAGCTCTGGCTCATCTCTGGAGGCTGTAAGGACAAGCAGGAATGTCAAAGACCACCCAGGCCCAAGGCAAGCCTGGCCAGAGCAGAACCCCAGCCCTTCAGGAGCAGACGGGCTCTGCCAGGCCCAGCCTGGGCACTGCCCCCAGCCCAGGGACACCGGGTGCTTTGCCTCATACCCGTTCCAAGACCAGCACAGCTGTCACACTCCCAGCTCTGTACGCTGTTTCTCAGGCCGGAGCAGTGCCTGTGGGTGCCCTCAGCAGCGCAGGAGGAGCACAGGAGCAGTTCCCAGGGCCTGGGGAAGCAAATGGGTTTATGGCACTGAGGACAAAGTGATTGTCCGGCCAAGCTCTTCTACTTCTTTTCTCTTTGAGCCCTTGAGTGACACGGGTACCCTGCAGAGCCTCAGGTGCAGCTCCCCAACTTACCCCTCTTCCTCTGCCTCCTCCCTGCCTCCCGGGTAAAGGCAATCCCTGGCATTGCACCTGCTGTGCCTCTCTCCGAGATCCACGAAGGCATTGTTGTCCTCCCATGTTGGCAGTCTGATGGAGAAAGGAAAAGCTGATGAGTTTCTGCCCCTCACGAGGTACAGGGTGTCCCTGCTCTTCCTCCCATACTTTCCCAAGTCGTGCCAGAAGCTGAAGCCCAGACTCACAGGACAGGGCAGGGCCAGGACTGCTGGGGCAGGGCCTGGCACAGCACAGACCTTGCACCTCCTGTCCTGTGAGGCAGGCAGAAGGACACCAACCTCAAGGGGGTTCGGATCCCCATGATGAACATTTCAACAAGGAATGCCTTATGGTCTCTGCACAGGGGGCACCGGAAAAATAAAATACCAGCGCGCATGGCCTGTCCCTGAAGGACAAACAGAAGCAGGGTGAGCAAGGCCCTGGTGCTGCTGAGACCCTGCTGTGCCCTTGGGCTGAGGGGAAGGCTCCTACCTGGATGCAGTCCCTGTGGAACCAGGCCCTTTTGCACGTTGGGCACACCAGGGTTCTGAAGGTCTTTCTATCCTCCACAGGCTCCATGCAGATGAGGCAATCGGTGCCCGGCTCTGGAGTTGCGTCCACATCCTGCTTTGGACGGTGCACAGGGCAGAAGGAGCTGGAGGAAAATGGATGGGCAAAGTGAGAAGTATTGGATCATCCGCCAGGGGTGACCAGGAGTGGGGAGGTTGTACCTGTAAGATGGAATATACTGTGTGATGCAGCCACCCTCCTTGGCACAGGGCAGGTGGAACCATCTGTCACAGCCCTGCATGCAGCACATGATGGTTGCCCCGCTCAGGCCACAGACGCAGCAGCGCTGGAAAGAGCCAAGCAACCCCATCAGCAGCAGCCTTGGGGCCTCCCCAGGCAGCCCCAGGGCTCCGGGCAGGGCGCAGGATGTGGCCACTGCTGGGTCTCAGCCCAAAGAGCCGTCTGGTGGAGGAGGGGGGCTCCTGTGCCAGAGCCTCTGTGCAGCTGCTGGGAGCCAGACTTTGTCCCACAGCCGGCCTGAAGGGCAGGCCTTTCATTCCAAGTGTCTGGGCTAAGCGCTAACAAACCTCATCTGGCACAAATCTCCCTGCTTGCATCAGGCTCTCACCTTTTGTGCCGCCCGCCGCACTGCAATTTGGATATCTTGAGGAAGAAATCCCATGAGTCCAACGTGCTTGTTCTCTTGACGGAAAAGTAGAGTGGCAAAGAACTACAGCAGAGGGGAGGAGCAGATGAGGAGAGAGGGGCAGGAACTGCCCATTGCAATGGTGGAGGGAGCGCCCGGAGCCACTCACCAGGCAGTACAGGTGGGCACAGAGCCCGCGCTTCTCCAGTTTGTCACCGCAGATGTCCGGGTCAGCCTCTGCACGGCGACACAGCATGCACACTGCAGGGCACAGAGCCAATGGCAGCGGGCATGAGCACCTCTGCGGGGCTCTTTGGCTGCAGCAGCATCGGCCCCAAGGGCTGCTCTGTCCCTGCCGGCCTGCCTGGCTGATGGGCAGGGCTGGAGGCCTTGGAGAGCAGGGGCCATTGCGGGCACGGGTGTCCCAAGAGCTGCCCCCTGGCCCAGCTGGGCCCCACTAGGGGAGGAAGGAGGCTCCCAGCTGCGGCATGGCTGAGCAGCTCCTGCCTCCCCCTGCCTCTGCTCTGGGCCCCACACAACGCCTGCCACAGGAGCCCCTGGGCCCGGCTGTGGGAGGGTGGCCTTGCCCTCACCTGGCTCCCTGGCACCAGGGCCCTCCTGCTTGCTGTCACACATGGCAGCCGTCAGCAGTGAGTCCCTGTCCAGAAATGTCAAAGTCTCCTCCAGGTGCTGGTCCTCTCTCTCTGTGGGAGAAAGAGGAGGGTGGGGAGTTTGCAGCACAGGCCCAGAGCCACGAGGGCACTACTCCCTGCTGAGCCCTGCTGAGCCCTGCTCCTGCCCGCCTTCTCCTCCCGTCGTCGCCTCGAGGAACACCGCAGTCTGCTCTGGCTGTTCCTCCGCTGATTCTGGGCAGGGAGAGGCAGGGGAGCCTGCAGCACAGGCCCGGAGCCTGAGCTGTGGGGCTCCTCTGGTCCCTGGGCAGCAGAGTCCCTGCCCTGCCTTCTCCTCCTGTTGTCAGGTCGCACTGACACACGGCCTGAGCCCAGCCTTCCCTTTTGAGGCCTTGGTTGCACAGGTCACAATGGCCACTCTGACATCAGCATCGTGCAGCCAAAAGTGGGGCAGCCATGGCCTCAGGTTCCTGGCAACCACTTGAGGCGGCCCCCTTGGGAACCCAGGTTCTGAGATGGGTGTGAAGGTTGGGCCAGCAGGGAACCCGGGCAGGGACTCCTGCAGCAAGTGCAGGGCCAAATGCCAGGTCCCGAGGCAGCCATTGGGCACTCCTGCACATTGCACACAGACACAGCCACCTGCTCTGTCTCAACCCTGTTCAGAACTGGACAGCAGGACACAGTAAAATGTTCTCTTGGGTACATGATTGAATCATTCAAAGTCCTGCATAAAAGCAACTCACATTCAAAGGACACGCACAAAAACCCCCAAACCCTGCTACAAACCTTGAATTGAAACAAAAAGCATGTTCCTATTGAGAAACACAGATTAACACTTTGGCCAATACTTTTTCCTATTAGGTCTTTGAAAGGATTTCAAAAGTTTTGTTATTTGGCAACTTCTTCAAGGAACAAACAGGAAATGCTTCTGATCTCTAAAACAAGATTTATTGGTTTGCTTTCACTTTCTTTTTGAAATCCTTACGCTTCACCAGGCAGTCCAGAAAATTGTGAAAATCCAACATAATATTAGGGGAAGTTTCTGAATTCATGGTTTGTCTCAAAGACTTTTTTACATACATACAAGGAACTGCTTCTGTAACATACAGAGGTGCAGTGGTTTCCCTGAGTGGACATCACAAAAAGATGCTATACACGCCTCTATATTAAAGAACTTCTGTTGCCTGGTAATTACAAACCTTCAAACTCTTCTAGAGGCTTTCCTCTGTGCAACTTCACTAGGTCTCTCTCTCCTCAGCTCTCAAGCATGCCCAGGTCTCACTGAAGGGCAGCACAGCTGTGTGGTTTATCAGCCCCTGCTCCCGTTTCCGTCCCATCAGCAAACCTGCTGAGGGAGCGCTCCGTCCCTTCTGCCAGGTCACTGGGGAATAGGGCAAACAAGGCTGACCCCAGCACGGCCCCCTGAGCTCACAGCTCTCTGAGTTTGGAGCTCCACTGTCCACTTCTCTACACCACTGTCCCTGAGCTGCTCCATGACCGTGATATGGGAGGCCGGGACAAAGCCTTGCTGAAGTCCCGGCTGACAACAGCTGTCAGAACTCAAAATGTCCCTCAGACATTTTTAGATGTTCCCAGTCCAATCAGAAGCATTTAAGACCCTAGCAGGCAACTAAAAACAGCTGTAATTTTAGATTTAAACCATAGAATAATTTACCAACCTTACAAAAAGAACAAAAAGTTGCAAAAGTTTAAATATTATAGTAAAATTAGTCACAAAGTAAAAAGAAAAAATTTTAAGTGCTATACAAGAAGATTTTAAGTCTTATACAGAGGGGGTTTAGTTTTATACATAAAAATCAAAAGTTTTAAGATAAAGAGATTTAGGCCTATCCTGTCCTCCCTCTTTCTTCTTCCTTACCTCCATTTTCTTAGTAATGTTAACACTCACAAATTAATTTAGGGTAAAAAAGCACCATTTAATAGACGTAATAAGCATTAAAGAAAAACTATAAACACTTAACACATAATGTACCGTATAAAAAATAACACCAACCCTGGGCGGGGGGAGAGAAGAAAAAAACTAAAGTCAAAAAAGATATCAAAGTATGTATGTGCCTTTACCTAAGCTACTAAGCAAACCACAACTACCCAAGAAGACAATCTTTTAAATAACTTACAATCAACTACCTTGAAACCAAACAACAAAAAACTTCTAAGCCTTTCTTTAAAAGCACAAATTAAAAGAAAAATTTTTCCACCACGCAAAACCACCCCAACCTAAAGTAAGCTCCAACAAACAGCCACTGCTCTCCCCTCACAAACCCAACCAGTCAGTGCAGCAGAGGTGGCTGTGAGATTGGTCAGCCATGGTTTTCTGTCACTGTAGAGATGGACACAAGACATACACATACACCTGTGCAGCGACAGCAATGGCTTCTTCTTTATTACAAGTTGTTCTCAAGTTTTTATACCCCAAGGAAAGTGTGATCTTAAGTCATTAGTTACATCAAAAAAGCTCAGGATATTCAATGGACAAAGCAATAGCTTATTGTATTTTATGGGTACAAAGCATTGAATGTCAACAATTCATTGCAAATGTGTTTACCATAAACTATGAAGGCATGCACGCTGCTCACTAAGGGACGTATCCTCTAACTACAAGTAACCCCGATGTGTTTATCAGTTCCCATGCTAACAGCCTTGCTTTCTTCCTTGCCATGGATAAACTCATACTTTATTAATTTCTTCTTCTGCTAACTCAGTTGTTTGCCCTGCAGAACAGCTGCTAAGCCTGTTCACAGTTTTCCCTTCCTGTTATTCCACAGGCTTAGAGATGACATCCAAGAGGAGCTATTCTGTCACCTTTCTGGGGATGGAGTGAGGCTGATAGGCCTGCAGTTTCCTGGCTCCTTCTTGGTGCCCTTTTGGAAGACTAAGAAGTTAAGTGAGACCACTCCTATTTTGTCTGTACCACCAATACAGCCTCAGATAACTTTTAAATCAAGTCCTTGTGCTCACACAAGCAGACACTGCATGTTCAAGGCACAAGACCTGAATGTCTTGATGGGAAAGGGCTTTACAATACTTTACAGAAGACAGCATTTTTCACCTTTGTTTTATTTGTGTGCGAAAATGAAGAGCAATATTCTGTTGAGAGACTGAATTAATATCAAAATCAAGCTAAACCAAGCTTTCAAGTTAAGGAACACCAGGCCAGAACCTCCCTGAACAGGGTCAGTTCTCTCTATACATTCCCAAGCTTTAATAGCCTTCACTTGTACAACTGTAGATTTATTTTCTACAGGGTTCCTTCCTTGTTCTGTAACGGCAAGCACAGGTGCAAACCTGCTGTTCCCCAACATTTGAATGCTCCATTTTGAAATCTTAATTTTTATTAATAAAGTAATAACTACACCTTAACAAGGTACCCAAAAATGCTAGATTGAAATCTATAAAATGCTGCTGACAGAGCCCTTTTCTGAGTGTAAGTGCATAAGTATCCTTAAGACTATCAAGAGCATTCCCCATACCTCTGGTGGGGAAGGACAAGATTGATCTGCGTTGTCAGGCAACCAATTGCAAACTAAATATAACACTTCTAAACGCTTGTGTATCTCAAATTCATTAAACACAGAAACTAGATAAAAGGGGTTTTGCAAACTCCCCACACTCTTCTTTCTCCCAGAAAGAGAGAGAGGACCAGCACCTGGAGGAGACTGTGACGTTTCTGGACAGGGACTCACTGCTGACGGCTGACATGTGCGACAGCAAGCAGGAGGGCCCTGGTGCCAGGGAGCCAGGTGAGGGCAAGGCCACCCTCCCACAGCCGGGCCCAGGGGCTCCTGTGGCAGGCGTTGTGTGGGGCCCAGAGCAGAGGCAGGGGGAGGCAGGAGCTGCTCAGCCATGCCGCGGCTGGGAGCCCCAGATTTATTTCTGCTTCCAGCACTGCCCTGCTGCTTTTCCTTCAGCATTAATTTCACCTCACCCAGCTGAACATGGCCCATCCTTTGGCTCTATGTGGTGCCCCTCAGTGGGCTGTAAGCTCTGCTGGCTCCAGGATTGTGATTTCACATTCTGCAGCACTACCAGTGACCACAGCTGTGTCTGTGGGGCTGTCAAAGCCCTTTGGGCCATGCCCAGGACAAACAGGACATGAGGGGATCCCTTCACACGTGCACAGGGAGGAAAATAAAGTAATGGACCAGGGAGTAAAGGTAAACAAAAAATCCTCTTCAGTTACACATATGGAACATTCCTGACACAGAAAAAGCATTCCACCTGCAGGAGAAAGACTGTCCAAAAGTATCACACACAGCAAACTCAGGTGGCTGTGTCACCACTGGGGTGTGACCAGGCAGGGCCCACTGGAAGCACAGACTGTTCTGCCAGCACTAAACCAGGGTGAGTGTGAAGGTCACTGAACACTCCTTGAATTCTCCCACCCTGAAACACCTGGGTTAAATAACTGACTGTGAAAGAAAACCAGTGATTCATTACCAATCCAGCTTCCCTTTCCTGCAGGGGATATGGGATGCTGTCAACACACCTCAGGGTACAGAAGATAAGACTAACGAGTCCCAAGCTTGAGGCCTTTGCAAGACAGGTAAGAATAAGGGGAAGCAGAGCTGGTGTGCTCATGGCCAGTCAACTAACTTCTTATTTTAACAGAAAGAACACAGCGGAGAGTTTTAATAATTTGGGAAAGGTCAGCATCCAGTCCTACCTTCACAAACCTGAGATGTCAGCACAAAGAACCTCTGAGAACTTTGCCCGTGACTAGAGTGGACACTCCTTTTAGTGTGTTTGGGATGTCATGAGCAGCAAGTCAGAGCCATATGAAGTAGGAGTCACCCAACAGGATGTAATTTTTTTTTTTTTTAATCGTTTTCTGGAATTAATATGAGCAACTAACTGTAAGATGGATTTCAGCTAGAAATATCTTTTAAATTAGAAGCCACAACTGAGCAAATAGAAGACTGTTTACAAACATTGATTATTTATTTACAGATACTCCTGCAAATGGAGTCTTCTCCCTAAAAAAAATGAGAGAAACTTAAAAGAATAGCACAATTTTCTGTAATGAGCATATCAGACACTTTGAAGGTTAAAATGTATTCCAGGCTAGAATAAAAGTAACACATGAAGGGTCATGGGTCAGCTAACTAGAAGACATGTGCATCAATGCCACTAGTCCCATCATTAAGTACACACTGTAGCTAGGAATTAAGGTAATAGAATTTTTAAAAAACTTCAGATTGCTCCTCTTTAATTTTTTTTTAAACAAATCCATACATTTAAAAAGTCAGTTAATTAAGAAAAGTGAGTCTTCACATCAGGAAAGTTAAAGATTTAAATAGAAAAGGCCCCAGCAGGAATAGCCCCAGTGGATGGTTTTAAACACAGCACAGAGAAAGAGAGGGGAGAAAAAAAGCCATTAACAGCTTTAGGGTCTTCCAGTACATTCTCCTCTTTAAATGCTGAAAAATAAGCACAAGGAAAGAAACATGGAAAAGCTCACAAAGTCTGTGCTAGTCTCAGTCAAGAATAAGAGAGAGATTCAATGGAATTCTGGATTTTTATGAATAATTTACATCAGCCTTAGCAGAGTATGGTTTTGTTTCTTTTTCAGATTTAATAGGTTTCTGACAGACAGCCTCAGGAAACCTTTAAAAAATCAGAACTTTGATTACATTACTGTCAATATTTTAGGTTTAAAACACAGATGTGGGAGCTCACTCATCCTTGCCACAAATGCATACCTCAATTTAAACTGCACTGTCGACATTGCAATATTGCTTCTAAGAAGCAGCACTCCAACAGGATAACTTTCAATCTCTAAGATTTCTATATATACACACAATTTTAGACAGAATTTATTTTCAATTTCTAATCCACTTTAATTCAAAGACAGTTTGGTGATTTCAATAGGAGCAAGATCAGATAAAACAGATAAAATATAATCAAGGTGTGTGATTATATCACTTAGTGCTTCTTTTCAGCTGTAGATTTATGCTACAGTGAGAGATGAAACAATCCCCTTTAAAACACTCTAGAACCAAAGCTCCAGCATGACTACCTGTTCTCAGCAGCTCAAAGAAGAGGACATCCAGAAATCAAACTAAAACCAAAAGACTTAGACTTCCAGTTTGCAATTTCCTCTGTAAAGAAGTCAGAGAATGCCTTTAAGTGGAGTATCTAACTAACTTCTGAGTGCTTAGACTGCAGATTAATCCTGTATCTCAAATCAATTTACTTAAGGGCATTAAAATGCTTTGAAAGAAAAATTTTTATACTAACAGTCTTATCATTGCCCAGTGCCTTGTGCCAGTGAGCGTGAGGAAATGAACATTTTATGTGTGTGGTGTAAACAACTAGTTAAGTGAGACCACTCCTATTTTGTCTGTACCACCAATACAGCCTCAGATAACTTTTAAATCAAGTCCTTGTGCTCACACAAGCAGACACCACAGGCCACTTTCTTCCTGCCCAGTGCCCATTTCCACAGTGAACGTTCCAGCAGCACCCCTGCATCCCAGCACCGATAAAATGATGTGCAGAGCACCCCTGCATCCCAGCACCGATAAAATGATGTGCAGAGCACCCCTGCGTCCCAGCACAGATAAAATGATGTGCAGAGCACCCTTGCATCCCAGCACAGATAAAATGATGTGCAGAGCTCATACAGAGCTCACAGCACAGCTAAAACAAGCACAGAGCAGAAGTAAAACAATGGGATTGCAGAGAGCTTCCCGTCCTCTGGCCTACCTCAGTGCATTAAATCTGCTTCCCACTGTTTAAACAGAACCATTTGGGATGGCAGGGGGAAAGCACATTTTCAACATCTATAGTAACAGGGACCTTAAAGCTGCCAAGATTTCTTTGGTCATCTCCACACTGGAAGACCTTTCCCATGCAGCACAAGGCAATGGCAATTAGAGTTAGCACCAGGCCAACCTCATAGCACCACAGGATTGGCAACAATTTTTCACAACCTGCTCCAGCTCACAGATGTTTGGCTTTGTGTCCTGTAAATTTAAATTTACTTCACCGTGCCAAACTCAACAGTATCAGATTTTAGATAATTTACTGATATTTTTAAGCAGTAGAGGAGAAAATCTGTGCATTATACACATTGACTGCCACTGAAATAATACTTTAACCTGAAGAGAAAAATCTACTTTTAGAAGCAACTGGTTTACACAAAGCATCTATTTTCCTTTGGCCTGTGATCTTCTAACACAGGCACAGATTTGTTTGACACACACACACATATTTACCTAGGTGAATGCATCTGGCAGTCAGTGCAGGTTGTCATAACCCAAACAACATCAGCACTTTGTGATGGCAACAAACAGCAGAAATCAATCAAGGCATTGATATGTTGATACAATTATTCCTGTTAGTGGCCAGGTGATTTATTGGTAAGTGAGATATGTAATCAAAACTGTTATTAATTGTAGTGCCAAAGATTAGAGGAACTGCATATAATGACTTGCTCAAGTTCTGCACGAGCAGCTTTCACTCACATTTATGCTTGTTTTCTGTTTTAGACTGTAAGGCTCATTTAACTTTTTTCCTTCACAAAGCTTTTTTTGTAATCAAGGGATGTCTTCAGCTAATATTCCATGGCAATGGCATTCTTTGTAAATTCATATGTCATCACTGTTGCTTGTCATTTCTAATGACAGAGAAATACTTGGTTATCATTGAAGAAAAATTACAGTATCATTACTTGTAGTATTTTTTAATTTGATGAAGCTATTCACTGAGCAAACCTCCCACTTTTCTCAGGCATTAATTTTATCCAGGGACAAAGTTCTTGCCCTTTTTTTTTGCCAGTATTCTAGCCAGTAAAGCTCAAATGATACTATGATCTGCTTATGTCTGTTCTCCATTTGCTCAATACTCACTCATTCCACTTTTCTCCTTCAAGAAGCAGATAACTTTGTATTTAGTACAAGTAATTGTTACAGTAGTGTTCTAATACAGCCAGGAAAGAACAATAACTACCAAGAATCACCTTGTTTCCTTGGCACACACTCATCACAGAAGTTTTTGCTCTGAACTCCTACAGCTTGTACAGAAAAAATACCTTTCATGGTTAAGGTGTCTGATATTGAGACTACACTACAGATGCCTCTACCATTTTGTCCTTTATTCTCATGGGAAGTATTCCTTCTACAGTCAGTTTTATTAATAGTAATTGTGTTTATCAACTGAGGTGGTGGTTAACATTGAAAATCTTACAGATGCACGCTTGAGGGGAAGGAAGGAGGAAGAGAGGGAGAGAGGAAGGGAGCTTTGATTAGCACACACATGCACAAGCCTCTTCTAGCACTCACCTGAACAATCTTCCTTTCATTTTATCCCTACCCCACATGGACTGCACTATTTCATTAGTAATTTTTATTTCATATACACATTAAATTCCACGATTCTCCAAACTCCTTACTAAAGTACTGTCATTATTTAATGCTTTTCTGTTTCAAACCTCTTCCCTTCTGTTTTATTCACGTCTTCTGGAATCCCTCTGTTGCTACACACTTGCTGGAAATCAACATCATCCTCACTACATTGAGCTACTTCTCCTCCAGCCAATAATGCTGGCAGCATCACCCTGTAAAATAAACCACAAGAATTAACAATGGCTATTGACTTACTATGTTTCTAATTCACTCTTTCAAGGTTTTATCTCAATCAATTAAAGCACTTCTTCCAATACTGGTCTTTGTATTTTGGTCTATTCTTAATCCTATGATTTATTCCTGATCCAAAGCACCACAAGCTCTTTCTACACTTACAGCTGGTGGTACCTTTTCACACAAATGTAGTCCTGAATAATCCTTGGGGTCTGGTCCAGGGAAAACTTCAGCCATTGAAAAATTAATGGAATATTCTGTTTTCCAAGAAAGGTGTGTGCTGAGGAAATGGTGAAGTACAAACACCATGTGGGGATACAAGCCACAAGCAGCTGCCACACCATGGGAGTGGGGAGCCCTGATCTCTGCTGGGGAGCACGAACACAGGGAGGACAGGACAGTGAAGCTTACGTATTTTCTTTACTTTGTAATTTCTGTTGTAAAATGAATCTTAATAACTGGATTTTCAGCAGGAAATACTCCACTTGACACTTATCTGCATTCACACTGAATGGACTGACAGGCTTGTTGGAGAGGGGCTTTGGGCAAGGGCCTGGAGTGACAGGACACCAGGAGTGGTTTCAACCCAACGCAGGGCAGGGCCACATGGGATATTGGGCAGGAATTGTTCCCTGTGAGCAGGGGGAGGCCCTGGCACAGGATGCCCAGAGCAGCTGTGGACGGGTCTGAGATCCTCTGCAATTTCCCAGTCTCTGAGCAGGTCAGGAGGTGCAGCTGTTTTCACAAGGGAGTGCTCTGGCCCAGCCCCCAATAGCCTGGGCATTCTCCTGATCTTTACCTGTGACTTTCACAAGCATTGCCTGCTGAAGATGCCACCTGTCCAGTGGGGAATGTTTCCATCTGATCCAGCTGTTCCTCTTCCTTTTTCAAGTAATTGACCAAATGCCTGTGCAGAAAGAGGCACTTCCTGGAGGAGGCAGTGGGTCAGTGCCAGCCTCTGCTGCAGGAAGGAAGGCGATGCCAAGCACGGACACAGGCATGGGCACAGGAGGTGATTGCTGTGCCGGGCTCAGCCCTCGGCGGGGCTGTGTGGCAGCAGCTCTTCCCCCAGGCCCTGCCCTTGCACGGCCCAGCAGCAGCCAAAACTGGAGGCGCCTCGGCTTTCAGGCCTCTGGAGCTCGTTCACAGCCCCGGGGAATCAGGACTCCTGCACCAACAATGTCCCTCTTGCTGCAGCTGCTCCCGCAGCCAGCCCTGAGTGCCCAGAGGCCCCAGGCACAGGAGCAGCCCCGAGTGGGAGCCCTGCTGTGAGCCCGAGGCCAGAGCCAGCCCTGGCACACAATGGAAACCTTCTCATCTTGGTTTGCTTCTAGATGGGGATGCCCCAAAGGCTTCTCCATTAGCCTGGCAGTATGACACTTTGAAGCCCTCTGGGCATCCTGCAGGTATGTTCTCAGTGTCTCATAATCATTGATTATCTGGAAGGAACCAGGTGACAGAAGCTTCTGTGCCTGTTCACTTACAGGCGTTTCTGCAGAGAGGATCTCTCCAACTCCTGGGCTGGATGATGCGCACCAACCCAGCTCCCATCACAGGGGTGAGTAGTGTGTCCCTGCTGAACCCACAGGCTGAGCAATGGTTTTGTGGGGTCTATTCCTGGGAAATGGAACAGCTTTCTGTTAAGATCCTCCAATAGAAACCACCAAACAGATGGCAGACAAGAAATCCCAGAAACCATTTGAAGTCATGTGGAAAATGCTGAAGGAAATGCTGCAGGCAGGACAAGGTGGGTGCATTTCCCTCAGCCTTCCCCTGGGACTCAGCAGTTGGGGGCTTTCCCTGCACATCTGGACAGGCTGTGCCCAGCACAGCGGGAAGGGATCCATGGCAGCCTCGCTGCCCCGCTGCTGCTCTCCTGGCCTGCAGGGCTGTTTCCCAGCCTGGGCTGGCTGCAGCTTCTCCCCAGCCTGTGCAGGAAGGCATTTGGCACCAGCTGACAGGGAGCCCCAACTGCACCATGGGCCATGCACACCCTGAAATCCCCTGAAGTTTCCCTGTCTCTGAGCACATCAGATTGAGGGGCTGTTTGGAGAAGGGACCAGCATAGGGCAGTCCCAACATCCTGAGTGTTTTCCTATGCTTATCCATATCTTTCAAAAATATTCCCTCCTCAAGGTGTTACCTTCCCCATTCCCCATGCGGAATGTTTCCATCTGATCCAGCTGTCTCTTTTCCATTGTCGGGAAATGAAAGGAGAGCCTGTGCAGAAGGAAGCATTTCCCAGAGGAAGCAGTGGCTCATTGGCAGCCTCTGCTGCAGGAAGGGAGGCGATGCCAGGCACAGTCACAGGAGGTAATTGCTGTGCCTCTGGGCCTGAGCCCTGCTGAGCCTTGAGCTGCCCTCTCTGCTGCTTGGCAGCGTGGACACAGCCCGGACAAGGCCGGCACAGCCCAGAGGAATTATTATGCCCGGGACACTCCGGTACTGAGCAGTCCTGCTGGGGTCCCTCTGTGGGAGACACGTCCCGAGACCTGGGAGTGACTGCACGGGGTGCCCATGGTGGGGAAAGGGCAGAGGGGTAGAGCAAGGCTCCAGGGTGTCCTGAGAGGGCCTGGCTATGTGCCCTTGGGCTGAGGGATTTGTCCCAGCAGTAAGAGGGCAGGAGGGACAGGGGGAGGCAAGGATACCTGTGGAACTGCCTGCTGCAGTTTTCCCCTGGGCTTTAGGGAGGGTTTCCTCTGTGGGAGGAAGAGAGCCCCCAGGGCCCCAGGCTGCTCCAGCTGCCCATCCATGGATGTTGCCAGGGCCTGCAAAGAGCATGGACAGTGACCAGGAGCAAGCCCTGAGCTCCACAGGCCCTGTGTTCCTTTGGCCTTTTCCATTCACATCTGGATCCCATGGCCTTACCCAACCCCCTTGCAAGTGCTCAGTTCCTAAACGCAGAAGGGGACCACAGCACACCAAGGAAATGGTTCTGATCTGTGCTCACTTCTAGATTTGGATGGCAACCTGGATTATTTGGAAGCCATGCTGGAAAATGGCTTGAAGTTCTTGGATGATGTTGGAAGCAAGTTTTCAATATGCCTTTCCTGAGACAAAAATCAGAGTCAGTGTGACAAGAGCTCACCCATCTTCCACTTCCCTTAACATCATCTCAGGGTTGAAGGAACCTGGAAGCCTCGCCCTGCTCACTTTCTGGAGCCCTGAGTGATCCCACAGGATCACTGTCAGTGGGAGGAAGGAGCATTTAGCTGTCAGTTTTATTCCTGTGTGCAATGCCAGTGTCCCTCTGTGTGATCTGTGCAGCCCCAGAGA
Source organism: Taeniopygia guttata (assembly GCF_048771995.1). Taxonomy (NCBI): domain Eukaryota; kingdom Metazoa; phylum Chordata; class Aves; order Passeriformes; family Estrildidae; genus Taeniopygia; species Taeniopygia guttata. Next base: position 518,992 of record NC_133031.1, read on the forward strand.
AGAGCAGAGAGGGAAGGGGCCGAGCCCAGGGCTGTGTCCTGGGGCTGAGCCTTGGGTGCAGCCTGAGGATCTCCTACAGTGCCATGGGAGCTGTTCTGCCCTGCCTTTCTTTGCAGATAACCCTGCTGGTGAAAGTGATCTGGCTTCCCAACCCACGTTCAGGATGGAGGCTCTGGGAGATGCTGAGGGTAGGTCAAGGCCTTTCCCCCTGCGAGAGCTGCCAGCTCAGAGCCCAAAGCTCGGCCAGGGGGGCATCGCTGCAGGTGCCAGGACAGAACCATGCACGAGTGTGCCCTCGCCCTGGGCCATCCCCTTATGACTTCTGCCCAGGCCTGGCAGGTGCTTGAAGGAGGGAGGGCCATGGCCCAGTCCCAAAACCCAGATGTTTTTCTGGTCCTTAACCATGATTTGAAAAGCATTGCCTCCTAAAGATGCCACCTCCCTCAATGGCGGATGGTTCCATCTGATCCAGCTGTCTCTTTTCCTTTCTCAAGAAATGGACCAAACATCTCTGCAGAAGGAGGCACATCCCGGAGGAAGCAGTGGCTCAGTGCCAACCTCTGCTGCAGGAAGGAAGGCGATGCCAGGCACGGGCACAGGCACAGGAGGTGATTGCTGTGCCAGGCTCAGCCGGGCTCAGCTCTCAGCAGGGCTGTGTGGCAGCAGCTCTTCCCCCAGGCCCTGCCCTTGCATGGCCCGGCAGCAGCCAAAGCTGGAGGTGCCTGGGCTTCCAGGCCTCTGGAGCTTGTTCACAGCCCGGGGGAATCGGGACTCATGCACCAACTATGTCCCTCCCTCTGCAGCTGCTCCCGCAGCCAGCCCTGAGTGCCCAGAGGCCCCAGGCACAGGAGCAGCCCCGAGCGGGAGCCCTGCTGTGAGCCCAGGGCCAGAGCCAGCCCTGGCTCCCGACTGGGTCGGGGCTGCACTGGGTCCTGACAGGGCCTGGCTCTGTCCCCTGGGGCTGGGGGAGCTGTCGCGGGGCAGGGAGGGCCAGGGCTGGCAGGGGCTGCTCAGGGATGGGTTTGGTCCCTGTCCCTCAAAGCAGTGACGGCCCAAGCAGCTGTGCTGGCCCCGGGCTCTCCTGCCGGCCTGCTGGGCTTTGTTGGGTGGCACAGCCTGTGCCAAGGGGCGGCCAGGTGCCTGCAGGCCCCAGCTCTGGGGCAAACAGAGAACGTCCTGGCCATATCCACCGTGCTGCCAGCTCAGCAGTGCAGCACAGTGCGGGCTCACGCTCCCCATTGCTCCCACAGATGCTGCCGGCCCCACAACACCTGTTCCCGATGCCCAGAAAAGCCTCAGAAGTCGTTGCTATTGGGAAACACACTGTTTGCTACAGTTAATTGCAGGTCTGCTTTTTTTGGAGCTTTCCTTCATGTTCACCTGTGTTGGAATCTGGTGTTACTGCAAGAGAAAACGGTGAGTGTTTTCATCATCTTTCCCTCAAACAGTTTATTTTAAAAGTCTAATGTAGATGGGAAACATTTCCAGTCAGGCTGCAGTGGAGCTGTGGCCAGTCCATGGCTGTCCAAAGAACTCAGCTGAAGGTTCTGCTGTGCCCAGTGCTTTCCTTGGCCCCTTCATTGCTGGGCCTTGTCCTGGGGGCCGCTGGGGCTGCAGCCAGTGCTGGCTCCCACTGAGGCTGTCTGGGCAAGAGCAGCCCCAGGGGCACAGGGCAGAGGCACAGCAAGGTGGGGAGGAGAAAGAGCGAGGACGAGATCGCACCTGAAAGGCAGAGGCGCTCTGGGGCCCGCTCCTGGCCAGGGAGCCTGCCCAGAGCCGTCCCCTGCTCGCCGGGGCCTTGAGGGGCAGCTGTCCAGCTGGGCCAAGGTGTGCCAGCCGCTCCAGCCGTGCTGGGGAGCCCTGCCAGCTCTGGGCCCTGCTGTGCAGGAGGCTCCCTGTGTGCCACTGGCAGCTGGGGCCTCAGCCACTCCTCTCTCCACAGCAGCGCCTCTGCAGCTTCACAAGACCAGAAAAAGACTTCAGCCACGCAGACCTGTGCCTGTCATCAGCCATCCACGAGCCAGTTTCCAACATGCCTCCACAGCTGCATTACCCACTTACTTCTGGGGACATGCTGCCACCACCCATAACAGAACCCCCAAAGGTGCTGGCCCTGGTGTCCAGCCAGGACAGGAATTACAGCCCTCCTGCCAGGGTAGGGCCTGACTCCAGCAGCATCTTTGGGCTTCAGCTCTGGTCCCTGGTGCTCCCACCAGCACTGGCGGAGCTGCTTGTCTGGGCACAGTCAGTGCTGGGCAGGCAGCAGCTGGGCTTTGGGCACCTGAGACCAGCAGCTACTGTGTTTAGTTTTTATTTTGCAAGATTTAGAAATATTTTTCATAGAAAATTCTCCAAATATTTAGTCCCTTTTCCCAAAACAGTTCTATATTTTTCAAAGTAGTTTTAGAATTCTGAAAAACTTCTAGAATAAAAATTAAAATTGTATTTAATTGGTAATCTATGCTCTTCTGAAAACTAAGACACCCTATGACTCACAGCCTGCTTCAGAAGCTCTTTTCCCACCGGAGACTTGTGCCTAATCACAACAACTAACCTAAAACCTTTTCCCTGATGTTTTCTGGGATTCCTGACAAGCTCACCTCTCAGTCTTCAGAGGCAAACCTTGAGCACAGCAGGAATCTCTTCAAGTCACCATCTTTCTTTGCTTCTGCACAAAGTGCCTCAGTCATAGAGCAGGGGCTTTGCTCAGCTTCCTGCCGCCCCGCTCCCCCCAAGCCTGTCCTGAGCCCTCTGCTGCAGCTGCTGTGCTGCCACGGAGCTGCTGTAAAACACAACAGCTCTGCCACATGCGCTCAGCAGGACTGGACAAGCTTTCTGGCCTTGCTTACATTAGGCTGGTGGCTTCTCTAAACACAAGTTGAGCTTTTGAATGCTATGTCTCACCTGGCACAGGAACTGATGCTGCCTTTCTCATGGAGGCTAAACTCCCATGGCCTTTAAAAGCTTTCTGGCCAGCATAAGGCCTGGAAAACCATTTAATGCAGCCATTTAGTATTGAAAATGGCCCAGTCTATGTATTAAAGTAGCTTGTTTAAATGCTGGAGCCCATCAGAGCATCCCTTCAGGGTATATCTGTCTCTCCCCCACCTCTGCCTCCATGACTGCCAAACTGCACCTTTGAGAGTTCTCTTCTCCAGAAGCTGAATGGCACCTTTTTATTTGGGGGAGGAAAAAAAAAAGTAATGTTCTATGCTACTATCATCATCATCACAATAATGAGCTGCAAATTAGTTAAATGACATCAACAACTCAGACTGTGGACTTAGTGCTCAGAGTGCAGCACTGGCTTTACTATCCCTTGAATCTGCAGATGTGCTACAGTCTTTAAAATCCGTTTCATGCTTACCTAATTTGGAGTCAAGCACAGCTCTGTGAGAGCTTTAGGGGTTGGGCCTACCCTGGCACTCTCGTGTGTCTGGAGTGACCTGCCCAAGCCATCTGCCACCTGAAGAGCAAAGCAGGGTATGGAAAAGCACAGGCTGCAGAACAGCTCGAACTGCAGGGAGCCCATTCCTGTCAGGAGTAACACGACCATCCCACCTTAGGACTGGGTTTTGTGAGAAACAACTGCACACTTTAAAAGTTTTAAAACGTTTATTAAACATTTACAAAAACATAAGAGAAGGACTAATAAGGAAGAACAGGCCTGGGAAGGCCCCCTGCCCCATGGCTGCTACCTGCCAGGTGGCTGCCTCATCTTCAAGATTGATGCTTCACCTTTTACATTCCTGGAGGGTGCATCAGCCACCCCTGGCCCTTCCCAAAGTCTGTCAGTCAAGCCTTCTTTGCCGTTTATCGGTGGAATTTATTTCTTGTAGCTGCGTTTGAAGGTCAGGTGTTGTCATGCCGCGTCCCCCCAGCAACAAGCTTTTCCATTCCTAACTCTCCCATGCAAGGGGTATATGCCGATACCTATTGTGGTGGACCCCCACTGCAGGGAATGACGTGCATTGACTCCATGTTTGCAGAAGGCTGGACAAAATGCTTTATTAAGCTGTCCTCTATTATACTATACTAAAAACTATACTACTGCTCTACTGAAGAAAAACCCGTGACCCTTAGAGACAGTCCAACACAGAGTGGCTCCAGTTGGTCAAATGAAATCAAAACACCATCACCAGAGTCCAATGAAGAAATCCCTCTTTGGTAAACAATCTCCATAACACATTCCACATGTGCCAAACAACAGATGAAGCAAATGGAGATAATTGTTTTTCTTCTTTCTCTGAGCTTTCTCACAGCCTTCCCCAGGATTTTCCTGGGAAAGCCTGTGTGTCTCACTGTTCAAAGGATATGTGAATACCACACACGCCTTCTGTCTACCTGTCTAGACAGCCCAGGCTGTCTGGTGGGAACAATTGGGAGTGGGGGGTGAAATGTATGATTATAATTTACTCAAATTAAATATTGTTGTATTGAATCAAGGCAAATATGATTTGGCATGTATAATATTTAGTTATTACACAATACACATACCAGCACTGTAAGCTGCCCCCCCCCCCCCCCACACACACACATATTTGTTTACACCAGAGCCAGGTTTTTTTTGGACAATGCCTCATTTACAATTTAATACATGTGGCTATCCTGGAGATGGGCTGTCCCAAAAGGAGATACTGGAACACCTGGGAGCTGATCATCCTGGTAGCGACTCAAGATTGGGATCGCTGGAGTCCTCCGGGCTGATGCATCTGAATGCCACGGCTCCCATAACCTCATCAGGAAAAATTGTCCACAGCTGGACCTGGATTGTTCAACCCTGGCTGAGAGAAAAGAACTTTATGAATATGTGGGACTCTGAATAGAGAGAAAAGGCAGGTGACTGAAATCCTGGCCTCGGGCAGAAAATTTCCTATAAGAACTGCAGGGTCCGGGAGGGTGGTGTGTGTGTCCAGGGGAACCTCTGCCGAGAGGCTCCTTCCTGTCACGCACCCAGTGCCGAACTGGGCTCAGCGCTGTCCTTTTCCTTTTGGCCTGCTCAGAGAGAATTCAATCCTGAATAACTTTTTATTGTTTCATTTTAAATTTGGCTGGACTAATTTTCATTTATAAAAGGGGGAAGGGGACTGTGGGGAGAACGGAGAACATCTAAACAACAAATCACAATAACATAACTCTACATCAATAAAGCTTCTCCTAAGATACACACAATATTCATCCCTTAATTGCAAGAACCAATCATCTCATTATCTATTACAGTTTGGGTGGAGACCAGAAGTAATACCTTGCAAAAGGAAAAGAGGGTACAAAGGTCCCTGCAGTCCCCTGGCCTGGTACCTCAGCTAGTGGGGAAAGGAAGAGGGCAGCATGTGGCCAGGAGTTTAAATAGAGGCCGTGTCCTCCAAATCTTTGAGAGAGAAAACCCCAGCAGCAGATGTCCCCATGGACTCTCTCCCTTTATTCAAACAAAGCTGCAGGGCTCCTCTGGCTCCTTTATGGACACTGGCTTTTCACAGCCTGGTTTGTATGCACACCTGTTTCCTTGTATCAGAGTATCACCAGCCTGCAGTGACTCCCTGCCACTCTGGTCTGCAGGAGAAATGGAGCTGATTTCCATTAAGGCCCTCCCAGAGGGAAGGAAGAACACACCCAGAGGAGACAAGCAACCCCTGCAGGCATCCAAACTTCTCCACCAGATGTGGAGTGAGTCGCAGAGGGGGCGTAGTGGGTGCATTTCCCTCAGCCTTCTCCTGAGCCTGGGCAGCTGGGGGCTTGCTCTGCACATGTGTGTTGGATAATCTACCAAGTTTAATTTTTTTTCATTTCTCTAGTCAGGCTTGGTTTGCCTTTGCCTTGGGGAAAGGAATTCTAATGGGTTTTTTAAGGGATGTTGCACCACTCAAGAGAAATGAGCTTAACATCTCAATAAACTGGGAATAACACAAAAGGTACCAAAAACCATAATGACCATCGAGAAAGATCTACGATCATCATCCGCAAACGTCAAGGAATGCCAACCCCAGACACTGCCCCCTGGCATAGTTGGAGACACCTGGACTGGAAAAGCCTGAGAAGGAAATCAAGGAGTATGGCTGTCATGGTTTGACACTGGCACAATGCCAGTGCCCCCATGAAAATGCAGCCTCTCAATTGAATGCTGCGAAATGCAATCGAGAACAGAGCAAAGAAGGCCCAAGCTTAATAACAAGGAAAAAAACTTTATTAAGCTACTACTACTATACTACTCTAAAAGAAAAAAAAGATAAAAAGACCACACAAAATTCAAAATGAAAACCTTCCAAAGTATTCCTCCTCTCACCACCCAACCCCAACAAACCACAGTGAGACACAACCTGGACTCCAATCAGGTGTCCACCCTCCAGACAATCGATACTCAGTCCATCAAGGAAGAGAGGAGCCCCTCCTGTGCCACAGACCCCCCCAGGAAACACAGCTGCCACATCCTGTGCTTCCATGTCACACATAGCACCACCCAGAGAAAAAGTTTGCCATGGTGGCCCTCTCCTTTCCATGCACAGTGCTCTCACCACCAATGCATGGATGGACAGACTGCTTTTAGGATTTTTCCTTTTAAGGATGCCCTGCCAAGAGGGGAAAAAACAACAGTTCAGTTTTTCATTTTTGGGACCACAGTTCCTCCCATTTCCCCCTGGGGCTTAGGGTCCAAGAACAGAGATCTTCTCTTCTTCTCTGAAGACAGGGGACACCACCACAAACCTCCCTAACTTTTCTTTGTTCGCTCAACTTCTGTCTTTTCCCAGCTGAAGCATGGTCTCTTTGGCTCACCAGCATCCTCCTAAAATACAGTCTCTCTTGGAGAAGAAGATCAGTTCAGTCTGTGGCTACCAAGAAAAAGTCCAGCCAAAAGCCACTCCATCATCTCCTCCCACCTAAAATTTCTCCTTCCAACATCCCAGGGTCCAAGCTGTCTCTCTTCCTCTCTTTCAAACCGAGGAGGAGAAAAATTTCACAAAGCTTTCATTTCTCAAGGAAGGGTTAAAAGTCCCAACTCCCAGAGATGGCTTGCTGCCCAGGCTCCAGCTCCCACAGGCAGCTGGGCACCTTGCGGCCCCCCCCAGCTCTTCTTCCCCGCGGTGAACTGCTGACAAAACTACTGCTGTCTTTTTCTCTCTCGAGAAAGAGAGACTCTGGGGGAAAATGGAGACATCCCAGATTTTCTCCACCCTTCCATCTGCAGGGGGTTCCCGGCCCCTCCACCCTTTGGCCTACCTCAGTCAGGCCATGGGCCTTCCCCTCCCCCGCCCAGCCACGGATGGGCAGGGGAGAGTCCTGCACTGCACGCTGACCGGAACCAAAGAGAGCGAGTTCTCCTGGGAATTCTGCTTTTAACCCCTCTCTGTTCTCAGAGGAATGTCCACCTTCAATTGGTCAATAGCCAAATTGACCTCTTTCTTTTGAGAAAATTCATTTTCCGTGTCAAACCACGACAGCAGAGTACCAGGAGACTGTGAAGAGAGCAGCAGGACTCAACGTCACTGGAGCTCCAGGCGCACCTGATGCTGGCCACAGCTGTGCCTGCTGCAAGCTCCCATAGCTGCTGCCTTCCCCCTCCCTGTTGACAGCTCCCTCCCTCCAGCCCTCAGACCCTGCCCATCTCATCCCTTCCCTTTCCCTTCCATTAATAAACAGTTTGATTTCTCCCCCTTACCTGCATGTCTGTGGAGCTGAAGCGGCGCAAATCCCGGGCCCTGGGACACACAGGCCCCTGCTGCTGTTCTCTTCCACGCCGTGTTCTGTGCACACACACACAGAGGAACGAGGGCAGATCAGGCTGGAGAGGTGCCTGTGCTGAAGGTGCAGTTCCACAACCCTGTGGACTTGCAGATCTTGCTGAGCAGCCTGGAGCCCCTGGAATTTGGAAGAGCCAAGCTGAGTATGCTCTGAAGGCAGCTGTGAGGGATTCCATGGCAAGCTTCCACGGAGGGCAAAGGAGCTTGGAATGCTGGAAGTTTTCAGGAATAGCTTTCTGAAGGCTCAGCAGTGCTCCATCCCTGCACAGGATCAGGGAGAGGGCAGAACCAGCGACCATCTGGGCTTAGCAGGGAGCTTTGGGTGTGCCTGAGGGCAAAGGAAGCAGCAGCGTGGTGCCCAAGACTGGGACGCGCGACCCTGCCAGTGCCCGGAGCGCTGTCAGGCAGTGCCGGGATCCCAGCTGTGGTTCTGGTGCCCACAAGTGAGGAATTGCAGCCCCAGGCTCAGAGCCAGTCAGAAAGCCAAGCAAGTGAGAGCAGAGGGAGGGCACCCTTCCAGTCTCTCTTGGGCATGGCCGCAAAACAGCCCCTGCTGCTTCTTCCTCCGCCTGTGTTTGGGCTGTGCTGGTGGCAGAGGCAGCCAGGTTGTGCTCTGCCTTCCAGAGCCTGTTGGGAGCGGGCATGAAAAGCGCTGTGTGCACAGCAGAGAGGCCTGGAAGGTGCTGGCAAGAGCATCCTGTGGGAGCAGGGCTCTGGGCTCTGGCTGGGAACAGCCTGGTCTTGGTGCCGGGAGCACAGGCAGGAGTTGAGGCAGGTGAAGAGGCAGTGAGCAGCTTGTGTTTGTAGAGGGCCTGGGGCTGCCCGTCTGAGCCTCCACCTGGAAAGGCACTTGGGGGAATAGGAGCTGGAGCTGGAGTGCCTGTCCTGAAAGGACATGAAGTCCTTCAGCCTTGCCAGCGTTTCTTAAGGGTGTGTTGGTGTTGAGCAGAAAAGCGGCACATTTGGGGAAATGCATTTTGAGGACAGGGGCTTACTTCTCAAGGAAAGTGCTTCCCAGGGAGCTCCCAGTGAGGCAGGTGCAAGTGTCCCCCTTTGGCTCTCTGTGCTCCTTTCAGTCCTTGAGGCCCTCTGCACTTGGCAGAGGGACAGGGGAAGGGAGAAGGCTGTGAAGAGCAGGTTTGGCATCCACCTGCAGAGACCAACCCAAGCACCTGCAGCAGCGTGTGTTACCCCCCCTTTGGACAGAGGGGTGAGCAGAACCATCTCTGTCCATCTGTGAGGCCCAGAGCTCTCTGTGGGAGCTGTGAATTAAAAGGCCTTTACACACTCACTTTTCACATCTTCCCTGTCTGCTGCGTTGCATCTCTTGGCAAGATGCATTTGCCTCCTGCTTGCTGGGAGCTGCTGTGGCCCAGGGCCAGCACAGAGCTGGGCTGGGTGGGCCAGGCAGTGTGGTGGAGAGTTTTGGCTGATCTTGGTGTGTGCCTGGCCTCAGAAAAGACTTGGAAGATTTGCCTGCCGAGGTGTCCTGCTCCTTGGCTCTCCCTGTGAATCTTGGAGAGCACAAGGGAGGCATTTCTGGCAGCTGGGCATCAGCAGGCCTTCCAATGAGGGCGTGTTGTGGAGCGAGCCCAGCTGAGATACCCTGAGAGGAGCCCAGGGCTCCTTGCTCCTCTCTGCTGGCCCGTGAGCGTCTGTCTGCTCTCGGGATGGCCCTGGCTGTGTCACGGGTGCTGCGTGGACACGAGACAGCCGCTCCTGTCCCGCTGGGTCCCAGCAGCGCCTGGCAGCCGTCCTGCATCCACGTCAGGATGCTGGCCAAGAGAGGCCCTGGAAGCTGAGGCAGCTGATTTGAAGCTTCTGCAGGTGCCAACAGGTCAAGGCCAACAGTGTTCCCTCAGGATACAGCATTCCTGAGGGGCTTCCCCAGAGCTGCCTGATGCCACCCACTCCTTGTGGCACCAGTTGCTTTCCTGTGGAAGGTTCTACCTTCCCCAAGAGCACAGAGGGAGCTGGGGAAAGAGCTTGCCAGGCTGCTCTCCATCCTTTACCAGCAGCCCTGGGTGAGCAGAGTAGTCCCAGCTGAGCGCAGATGTGCCAATGGAAGAGCCGTGCACGGGAAGGCTCGGTGGGAAGGATGATCCAGGATCCATAGGCCTGGCAGCCTGAGCTTGCTGCCGGGGAAGGCCTTGGAGCAGATCCTCCTGAGTGCCATCCCACGGCACGTGCAGGGAACCAGGGGGTCTGCTGGAGGGAGGGAAACTCTGCGGAGGGACAGGGACAGCTGAGGGTCCTGACGGGAATTTGAAGGTATCTCTCTGGTGTTTGCAGGGTGTTGGTGTTGGAGGTGTGCTGGGGAAGGAGTTGTCTGGGAGGTGAGAGGTCTGGGTTGGAATTTGAGTCTGTTTTAAGGCAGCATCTGTAGTTTGGCACAGCCTTGCTCATGGGTCTCAGAAAGAATATCTGTGACTGTTTGTGTTCATGGTCCTGATTGTGCTGCAGGGAACAAGAGGGAAAAGTTGTACTTTATTGGCCACTTAGATCTCTATACCGGGGCAGGGTTAACCATTTTGCCATCTACTCATTGTTGCCAGCAGTTGCTCCAGGTGCTCCTGCCAACAGCCCCTGCAGGCAGGAGCACAGCCCCCAGTGCACGTGGGTGTGGACCATTCTGGCACAGAAGGCTCCCTGGGGCACAGATCTCTGGGGCAGGAGACGGGCACCAGCCCTGCCAGGTCTGCTTGGGCGGGGACTCTGCCAGAGCTGCTGGTGTCAGTGTTCCCCAGGCCCCAGGGCTCAGAGCAGCATTCGTGCCCTGGCCCACAGTTCCTTGTGTGTGCCACACCCACGGGTTTAGGATGGCCATGGGCCAGGACGCGTCCCAAGGAGGCTGTGGCAGCTTCCATGGAAGGTTCTGTGCCCTTCCAGCGCGGCTGCGTCGGCAGCCCTGGGAGCTCCTTCTGCTGCCAGGAGCCCGCAGAGCAGGGCAGCGTTTGCTGATGGTCTGAGCCGTTCCTAAAGATCCTGTTGGGCTGTCTCAGACACTTGGGGCCAGGGATTCCTTCCAACCTGGGCCACTTTGGCTGGGCAGGGCGTGGCCCCAGGGCAGGTGGCAGTGTGTGCAAGGGCCCTTTGTGACATGGTGCAGCATGGTCACTATGGCATAGAACGGGACAGAATGGCCTTTGTGACACGTGCTGACATAGGAGCTGGCACTAACCAGAGCACGCCACTCTGCTCAGAGCAGGCGACCGGACGGGACGGGACAGAGCGGTGCTGTGAGGAGCCCCCGCACAGCGCGCTCGTTCGTGCCTGACCCGGAGATTTTCTGAGGCATTATTCCTACAGGTGACCTCGTGGCAAGACCACAGGACTTGGCAGCCCGTGGCCTTCCCGAGGCTTCTCTTTTGAAGTTGCCCTTGAGGACTTGTTCACTTGGAGCTTTCCTGAGCCATCTCTCTAGAAGGTGACCTCGAGGCCAGACTCTGGCATGGCGGGCAGATTTGTCGGTTTGTTCAGAGTGTTCAGGGGGAAGAAAAAGAAAAGCCCTGAAGCTGCCCCAGCACAGGAGCATGAAAACCCGGAGCAGTTCCAGCCACTGCAGGACAGTGAGTGGCAGAGCTGGGCCACAGGGCTGAAGCCTGCAGCCAGCTTGGCCCTATCCCATCCCATCCCATCCCATCCCATCCCATCCCATCCCATCCCATCCCATCCCATCCCATCCCATCCCATCCCATCCCATCCCATCCCATCCCCTGGGGATGTGCCCATGGACAGGAGGGAAGAGGGCCTGGACAGACACCCCGCAGTGGCCGTGCTCCATCCCCTGGGGCATCCTGGGGCTGTCCCTGCCTGGGGAGCGCAGGGCTGGGCTGTGTTCTCCGGCCTCTCCCGCAGCCCCTCAGCCCTGGCCGCGCTCGCTCTTTGCCATATGCAGCTCTGGACCGCACACAAGAGAAGGAACCTGCCCGTGGCCGCTTCCGCAAAACTCTGAAGGTGCCTGCAGCCATCCCCACCTGAGCTGGGCCTGCTGTCACTGCTCAGCCCAGCAGCACGCCTGGAGCACTCCATGGAACACCCCTGGCTACCCTGTCCTTTGCTCTCCTGCAGATGTTCTGGAAGTTCCCCTGCATTCCACGTAGAAAGACCGGCAGCGCAGCAGCTGAGGGCCCGGCCGAGCCTGGCTCGGGGCTGACCGAGCTCCAGGCAGAGCCTGATGTCAGCCCAGAATCGACAGCCCACTCAGGGAACAATGCAATCCATTCTCAGAGGGTGATGGCTGTTCACATGGCAATGGCTGAGAGCGTGGCCATCACAAACACTGACACCAGAATGACTCAGGGCATCTCAAAGACTGGCACCATGCCCACTCCCACTGTGATTCATGCTCCCACTACGGATTTTCTCAAGGAGAGTGCTGTTCCTTCTCAGCAGCAGGTAAGCAGCTTGGGGCCAGGCCTGGAGGCCTCCCAGGATTGTGTGTTGCCTCAAGCCACAGTCACTGGGCCTCCTGATCCTTTGAGGCCAGCACAGTGTGGCGGGAAGGGAAGCACTTCTTGGGGGAAGCTGGGGAAGTTGTTCCCTTGGACAGCACTCCAAGTCTTCCCCGTGCTTCCTCCAGGTGCCAGCCATTGTAAGGAACATTCACAAGCGTCTCATGTCCCAAGTCACTGTGGATGTCTGGCTGAAGATCGATATTGTGAGGCTGGCTGAAGAACACCCTGCTGACCTGGTGCTGACCCTCCTGCGCTGTGCCCCAACATGTGACAGGTACAGGGCCCACGAGCCTTGAGAGCTCAGGGCTCAGCAGCCTTTAGGGCCCACGGCCCTGCACAGCCTGTGCAATGGGCTCTGCCAGACAGGCAGAGAGGCCCAGGAGCCTCAGGCCCCTCTGTTTGCTGAGCCTGCTGCCAGTACTCCCCCCATGCCCTTCAAGGCTCTGTCACCTGGGCCCCCACGGGTGCACAGGGCATGGTGCCGTGACTGAGATGCCCCTGACACAGAGCTCTGATCCCACAGAGCCGCTGCAATGATATGGAGAACCATAGGCTCGTCGAGTCCCACAGTGGAAAAGGTGCTGCCAGTGCTGCTCTGTGTGATGGAGAACTGGCCTCTGCACAGCATGTTCACCTCTGATGGAAACTGCGAAGATGTCTTTGCCCTGGCTGTGAATTTCTGGAACTGGCCTTTACTCGCCCCCCGGCTGCCTCTCCAGCTGCTCTCCATCCTCTCCATCCCTCAGTTGCTGGGCTGAAACCTGGGCTAGGGGCAGGCTCAGGGGGCACCAGGCCCGCTGCTCCCCCTGCCTCGGCCCTTGGGCCCTGCCCCATGGACACCTCGTCACTGAGCGCTGCCTTGGGCTGTTCTCTTGCAGGCAACTCTGGTGCTCTGGGTGATTCTCCAGGTGCCTGAGTGCCAGGAGGCGATGAACCTTTATTCCTCCCGCCTGTTTGTGGCTCTGCTCTTCCATCTTGTCGCCACCACACAGGAGATAACACCAGAGGAAGTTGCTGCATTCTGGAGAGCATGCTGGCAGGCACACCACCTTCACAGCAAGCTCAGGAGGTCCCGGTCCCCCCGTCCTTCCCGTGCCCTTGTGGCCAGTGCCAGCGCTCCCAGTGTGACCTGGGCTTTGCTCTGCACACAGGTTTGTAGTGCAGACCATGAAGGCTCTGCTCTGCCGACTGCAGTGGGACCATGTGGTGCTGGCTATGGAGCGCAAGCGTGGCTGGGACACGATGATGCGTGCTATCACCCAGGAATATGGTTTGGGTCTGCTGGCCAGGTGAGACGCCCTTCTCCCCACTGCCCCTGGCATTTGTGCCCTGTGCCCAGGTGCCCCTCACGGTCCCTGCGGTCATGGGCCAGAGGGCCTTGTCACTGAGGGACGGCCAAGGAGACTGGAAAAGGCTGGGAGAGGAAGGTGCCCAGAAGGGGCCGCCTCACAAAGTGCCCACATCCCCTCCAGGGATGCTGGGGAAAGACCGGACCTCTGTGAGTCAGTCCTGGGAGAGGTTTGCTCCCCTCACCTCAGGGCCTTGGTGCCTTTTTCCCCTGACAGGGAGATGCGGCGTGTCTCCATCCCTTTTTGTTCTCACACCGCACTTCACTTGCTCTGGCACCTCAGAAAGGAGAAGCCATTCTATGATCTGATCTTGCTGACAGTCCTGGTGGAGGTGAGCCTGTTGGCCAGCGCTGCCTGCCTCAGCTGCCTCCCAGCTCTCTGCCCTCTCACAGCCGCAGCTGCCTGGGACGGTGCCCACGCCCCGTGCTGCTGCCTGGGCCCAGGCCTGTGCGGTTCTGGGCTCCTGCCGGCCGGGTCCCCTGTCACTGCCCTGTGCCTTTCAGGTCCTCGAGTGCCTGGACTTGAGTAAATGTCGTGGCAGCGCTCTGAAGACCATGTCAAGGTACCTCTGGAGTGAATGCTGTCATAGGCATCACCTGGCGCTCCGAGGCCTCGCAGTGCTCACCAAGGATCCTTGGATGGTGAGAAGGGGGCAGTGGCTGAAGCTGCACTGGGCAAAGCAGCCCCTTGGGCTGGCAGGGCTTCAGGAGCTGAGGCAGCTGCTCCCAGCTCTCCTGCCTCACCTGCCCCAGTGCTTTGGGACAGGCCTTTGGCCTGTGGGCCCTGCAGCAGCAGGGTGGGCCTGCAGTGCCAGGGTGGTGTTGGCCGTGCAGCCATCCACGGCTCCCCAGCCCACCCTTGTGTTCTGCACAGGCCAGAAGAATGTACCTGTTGTCTCAAAGGCTTCTGGAGCTGCTGGGGGCTCCAGATATAGAGGTGGTCAGCATGAGCCTCCGTGTGTTCATGAATGTGCTCCAGCACCAAAACATCCTGGTATCCAGCACCACTGCCCCAAAGCTGACTGAGGCACTCCTGCTGCTCTTTGACCACGTAAGGTTCTGCATCCTGAGCCACAGGCATTGGCTGCTTCCCAGAAACTTTGTGCCCTGTGGATTTTCAGGCCTTTGCCCAGGTGGGCCTGGAGTAGCTGGTATAGGTCTTTTCCTTTCCTCTAGGACAACAGCCATGTGCGCTTGCTCTCCATTCAACTCTTCTGTAAGGTGATGGAATTGGTAGTGGATGAGGGAAAAAAGCCCCTGAAGACAATTGTGAACAAGAGCCTGTTGGCACTTTTTATCTACTGTCATGATGAGAACTGGCAGGTGGCAAAGGTGAGCATTTGTATGATGCTGGCAGGGGGCTGGGCTGCCTCCTGCCCTGGCGCCTGGCGGGCTGCAGCCTCCTCCAGGCCCTTGCCACAGGGACGCGGGTCCTGCACCCTGGGCTCTGGGGCCATCTCTGGGTCTCTGCTGCTCTCCAGGCTTCTCGGGAAACCCTGCTTGGTGCGGCCGAGTTTTTGAAGAGAAGGGATCTCAAACGGCTGCTGAAGAAGGAGCAGCTGTCAAAGTTTGCCGAGTGCCTGGTAAGGAGGGCCGGGAAGCCGCAGCCCCAGCCTGGAGAAGCCCCCTGAGCGCGGTGCTCGGTGTGCGGGCTGGCAGCTGTGCCCCCCGCCCGCTGCTGCAGCCCGAGGCCGCGCGGGCTCTGCTCCAGGCTCCTGCGGCCTGAGCCGGGTGCCCATGGAGCCCCGGCCCGGCGGGGCTGCGGGGCGGCACCGCGGCTCCCCGGGCAGCAGCCGGCCCTCTGCCCCCTCCAGAGCCCGGCGCCAGCGGCTGCTGGCCGCGCCTCAGGGCTGTGCGGGCAGGGGAGGCCGGGGTTTGCGCAGGGAGCGCCCGGCCCAGGGGCTGAGCCTGCGCCAACCCTTCCCTTTGTGCCTGCTGCTCTCTCCAGCTGGCAGAGGACAGGAGCAGCGCGGCCGAGCACCTGCGCCGGGCCCTGCCCTACCTGCAGAGCCCACAGGAGCCCCTGCGAGAGGCGGCCGTCAGGTTCATGGGTGAGCCACCAGCCCGGGCTCCCTCCCCGCCCCGCCGCAGCTCGGCCCCAGCCCCGCCTGCTGCCCCGGCAGTGCCACCCGGGCCCAGTGCCTCTGGCCGCCGTGCCCTGGGGCGGCAGCGTGTGGTGAGGGTCCGAGCAGAGCCCTGCCGGGCCAGGAGCGCGTGTGGCCCCAGGGCTGGCAGCGCCGCTGGCAGGGAGCTGTGCCGCTGGGCCTGACAGGCTCTGTGTTCCCAGGGATGGCCGGGCGCTACCTGAAGGGACAGCCAGCCGAGCTTCACCTTCTCACTCAGGGTGAGTGAGGGCAGCGGGCTGTCAGCGGGGGCTGGCCGGGAGAGCTGCAATGCCGGCCAGGGAGCTGCAATCCCTGTCCCGGCTGTGGCCAGCTTCGCTCCTTGTGTGGACGAGGGCTGGTGTGGGCAGGGCACAGAGAGATTTCAGGGACGCCAGTGGGGGGATTCGTGACCAGCGCCTTGCAGCTGATCCCGTTGGGTCTTCGTCTCTGTTAGGCATGGCGGGAGCTGGGAGAGATGGCCTTAGCAGAAGAATCGCCGGGTGGCCCTCTGGGCTCTGACTGTGGTAGTTTATCTGTCTTCCAGCCCTTGAAGCCATGAGCAAAGATGACAGCCCATCCTCCACGTACCTGGAAATTCAGGAAATTTTTAGACAAAGATGTGCAGAACTAAGGTCATCTGCTGGATTCAGAGAACCACGATCCCAAGCAGAGTACCAGGAGACAGTGAAGAGAGCACCAGGACTCAATGTCACTGGAGCCCCAGGCTCACCTGATGCTGGCCACAGCTGTGCCTGCTGCAAGCTCCCATAGCTGCTGCCTTCCCCCTCCCTGTTGACAGCTCCCTCCCCATTCCCTGTTGACAGCTCCTTCCCTCCAGCCCTCAGACCCTGCCCATCCCCTTTTTTTCCCCCATCTCATCCCTTCCATTTCCCTTCCATTAATAAAGAGTTTGGTTTCTCCCCCTTACCTGCATCTCTGTGGAGCTGAAGCGGCGCAAATCCCGGGCCCTGGGACACACAGGCCCCTGCTGCTGCTCTCTTCCACGCCGTGTTCTGTGCACACACACACAGAGGAACGAGGGCAGATCAGGCTGGAGAGGTGCCTGTGCTGAAGGTGCAGTTCCACAACCCTGTGGACTTGCAGATCTTGCTGAGCAGCCTGGAGCCCCTGGAATTTGGAAGAGCCAAGCTGAGTATGCTCTGAAGGCAGCTGTGAGGGATTCCATGGCAAGCTTCCACGGAGGGCAAAGGAGCTTGGAATGCTGGAAGTTTTCAGGAATAGCTTTCTGAAGGCTCAGCAGTGCTCCATCCCTGCACAGGATCAGGGAGAGGGCAGAAGCAGCGACCATCCGGGCTTAGCAGGGAGCTTTGGGTGTGCCTGAGGGCAAAGGAAGCAGCAGCGCGGTGCCCAAGACTGGGACGCGCGACCCTGCCAGTGCCCGGAGCGCTGTCAGGCAGTGCCGGGATCCCGGCTGTGGTTCTGGTCCCCACAAGTGAGGAATTGCAGCCCCAGGCTCAGAGCCAGTCAGAAAGCCAAGCAAGTGAGAGCAGAGGGAGGGCACCCTTCCAGTCTCTCTTGGGCATGGCCGCAAAACAGCCCCTGCTGCTTCTTCCTCCGCCTGTGTTTGGGCTGTGCTGGTGGCAGAGGCAGCCAGGCTGTGCTCTGCCTTCCAGAGCCTGTTGGGAGCGGGCATGAAAAGCGCTGTGTGCACAGCAGAGAGGCCTGGAAGGTGCTGGCAAGAGCGTCCTGCGGGAGCAGGGCTCTGGGCTCTGGCTGGGAACAACCTGGTCTTGGTGCCGGGAGCGCAGGCAGGAGTTGAGGCAGGTGAAGAGGCAGTGAGCAGCTTGTGTTTGTAGAGGGCCTGGGGCTGCCCGTCTGAGCCTCCACCTGGAAAGGCACTTGGGGGAATAGGAGCTGGAGCTGGAGTGCCTGTCCTGAAAGGACATGAAGTCCTTCAGCCTTGCCAGCGTTTCTTAAGGGTGTGTTGGTATTGAGCAGAAAAGCGGCACATTTGGGGAAATGCATTTTGAGGACAGGGGCTTACTTCTCAAGGAAAGTGCTTCCCAGGGAGCTCCCAGTGAGGCAGGTGCAAGTGTCCCCCTTTGGCTCTCTGTGCTCCTTTCAGTCCTTGAGGCCCTCTGCACTTGGCAGAGGGACAGGGGAAGGGAGAAGGCTGTGAAGAGCAGGTTTGGCATCCACCTGCAGAGACCAACCCAAGCACCTGCAGCAGCGTGTGTTACCCCCCCACTTTGGACAGAGGGGTGAGCAGAACCATCTCTGTCCATCTGTGAGGCCCAGAGCTCTCTGTGGGAGCTGTGAATTAAAAGGCCTTTACACACTCACTTTTCACATCTTCCCTGTCTGCTGTGTTGCATCTCTTGGCAATATGCATTTGCCTCCTGCTTGCTGGGAGCTGCTGTGGCCCAGGGCCAGCACAGAGCTGGGCTGGGTGGGCCAGGCAGTGTGGTGGAGAGTCTTGGCTGATCTTGGTGTGTGCCTGGCCTCAGAAAAGACTTGGAAGATTTGCCTGCCAAGGTGTCCTGCTCCTTGGCTCTCCCTGTGCATCTTGGAGAGCACAAGGGAGGCATTTCTGGCAGCTGGGCATCACCAGGCCTTCAAATGAGGGTGTGTTGTGGAGCGAGCCCAGCTGAGATACCCTGAGAGGAGCCCAGGGCTCCTTGCTCCTCTCTGCTGGCCCGTGAGCGTCTGTCTGCTTTCGGGATGGCCCTGGCTGTGTCACGGGTGCTGCGTGGACACGAGACAGCCGCTCCTGTCCCGCTGGGTCCCAGCAGCGCCTGGCAGCCGTCCTGCATCCACGTCAGGATGCTGGCCAAGAGAGGCCCTGGAAGCTGAGGCAGCTGATTTGAAGCTTCTGCAGGTGCCAACAGGTCAAGGCCAACAGTGTTCCCTCAGGATACAGCATTCCTGAGGGGCTTCCCCAGAGCTGCCTGATGCCACCCACTCCTTGTGGCACCAGTTGCTTTCCTGTGGAAGGTTCTACCTTCCCCAAGAGCACAGAGGGAGCTGGGGAAAGAGCTTGCCAGGCTGCTCTCCATCCTTTACCAGCAGCCCTGGGTGAGCAGAGTAGTCCCAGCTGAGCGCAGATGTGCCAATGGAAGAGCCGTGCACGGGAAGGCTCGGTGGGAAGGATGATCCAGGATCCATAGGCCTGGCAGCCTGAGCTTGCTGCCGGGGAAGGCCTTGGAGCAGATCCTCCTGAGTGCCATCCCACGGCACGTGCAGGGAACCAGGGGGTCTGCTGGAGGGAGGGAAACTCTGCGGAGGGACAGGGACAGCTGAGGGTCCTGACGGGAATTTGAAGGTATCTCTCTGGTGTTTGCAGGGTGTTGGTGTTGGAGGTGTGCTGGGGAAGGAGTTGTCTGGGAGGTGAGAGGTCTGGGTTGGAATTTGAGTCTGTTTTAAGGCAGCATCTGTAGTTTGGCACAGCCTTGCTCATGGGTCTCAGAAAGAATATCTGTGACTGTTTGTGTTCATGGTCCTGATTGTGCTGCAGGGAACAAGAGGGAAAAGTTGTACTTTATTGGCCACTTAGATCTCTATACCGGGGCAGGGTTAACCATTTTGCCATCTACTCATTGTTGCCAGCAGTTGCTCCAGGTGCTCCTGCCAACAGCCCCTGCAGGCAGGAGCACAGCCCCCAGTGCACGTGGGTGTGGACCATTCTGGCACAGAAGGCTCCCTGGGGCACAGATCTCTGGGGCAGGAGACGGGCACCAGCCCTGCCAGGTCTGCTTGGGCGGGGACTCTGCCAGAGCTGCTGGTGTCAGTGTTCCCCAGGCCCCAGGGCTCAGAGCAGCATTCGTGCCCTGGCCCACAGTTCCTTGTGTGTGCCACACCCACGGGTTTAGGATGGCCATGGGCCAGGACGCGTCCCAAGGAGGCTGTGGCAGCTTCCATGGAAGGTTCTGTGCCCTTCCAGCGCGGCTGCGTCGGCAGCCCTGGGAGCTCCTTCTGCTGCCAGGAGCCCGCAGAGCAGGGCAGCGTTTGCTGATGGTCTGAGCCGTTCCTAAAGATCCTGTTGGGCTGTCTCAGACACTTGGGGCCAGGGATTCCTTCCAACCTGGGCCACTTTGGCTGGGCAGGGCGTGGCCCCAGGGCAGGTGGCAGTGTGTGCAAGGGCCCTTTGTGACATGGTGCAGCATGGTCACTATGGCATAGAACGGGACAGAATGGCCTTTGTGACACGTGCTGACATAGGAGCTGGCACTAACCAGAGCACGCCACTCTGCTCAGAGCAGGCGACCGGACAGGACGGGACAGAGCGGTGCTGTGAGGAGCCCCCGCACAGCGCGCTCATTCGTGCCTGACCCGGAGATTTTCTGAGGCATTATTCCTACAGGTGACCTCGTGGCAAGACCACAGGACTTGGCAGCCCGTGGCCTTCCCGAGGCTTCTCTTTTGAAGTTGCCCTTGAGGACTTGTTCACTTGGAGCTTTCCTGAGCCATCTCTCTAGAAGGTGACCTCGAGGCCAGACTCTGGCATGGCGGGCAGATTTGTCGGTTTGTTCAGAGTGTTCAGGGGGAAGAAAAAGAAAAGCCCTGAAGCTGCCCCAGCACAGGAGCATGAAAACCCGGAGCAGTTCCAGCCACTGCAGGACAGTGAGTGGCAGAGCTGGGCCACAGGGCTGAAGCCTGCAGCCAGCTTGGCCCTATCCCATCCCATCCCATCCCATCCCATCCCATCCCATCCCATCCCATCCCATCCCATCCCATCCCATCCCATCCCATCCCATCCCATCCCATCCCATCCCATCCCATCCCATCCCATCCCATCCCATCCCATCCCATCCCATCCCATCCCATCCCATCCCATCCCATCCCATCCCATCCCATCCCATCCCATCCCATTCCATCCCATCCCATCCCATCCCATCCCATCCCATCCCATGGGGATGTGCCCATGGACAGGAGGGAAGAGGGCCTGGACAGACACCCCGCAGTGGCCGTGCTCCATCCCCTGGGGCATCCTGGGGCTGTCCCTGCCTGGGGAGCGCAGGGCTGGGCTGTGTTCTCCGGCCTCTCCCGCAGCCCCTCAGCCCTGGCCGCGCTCGCTCTTTGCCATATGCAGCTCTGGACCGCACACAAGAGAAGGAACCTGCCCGTGGCCGCTTCCGCAAAACTCTGAAGGTGCCTGCAGCCATCCCCACCTGAGCTGGGCCTGCTGTCACTGCTCAGCCCAGCAGCACGCCTGGAGCACTCCATGGAACACCCCTGGCTACCCTGTCCTTTGCTCTCCTGCAGATGTTCTGGAAGTTCCCCTGCATTCCACGTAGAAAGACCGGCAGCGCAGCAGCTGAGGGCCCGGCCGAGCCTGGCTCGGGGCTGACCGAGCTCCAGGCAGAGCCTGATGTCAGCCCAGAATCGACAGCCCACTCAGGGAACAATGCAATCCATTCTCAGAGGGTGATGGCTGTTCACATGGCAATGGCTGAGAGCGTGGCCATCACAAACACTGACACCAGAATGACTCAGGGCATCTCAAAGACTGGCACCATGCCCACTCCCACTGTGATTCCTGCTCCCACTACGGATTTTCTCAAGGAGAGTGCTGTTCCTTCTCAGCAGCAGGTAAGCAGCCTGGGGCCAGGCCTGGAGGCCTCCCAGGATTGTGTGTTGCCTCAAGCCACAGTCACTGGGCCTCCTGATCCTTTGAGGCCAGCACAGTGTGGCGGGAAGGGAAGCACTTCTTGGGGGAAGCTGGGGAAGTTGTTCCCTTGGACAGCACTCCAAGTCTTCCCCGTGCTTCCTCCAGGTGCCAGCCATTGTAAGGAACATTCACAAGCGTCTCATGTCCCAAGTCACTGTGGATGTCTGGCTGAAGATCGATATTGTGAGGCTGGCTGAAGAACACCCTGCTGACCTGGTGCTGACCCTCCTGCGCTGTGCCCCAACATGTGACAGGTACAGGGCCCACGAGCCTTGAGAGCTCAGGGCTCAGCAGCCTTTAGGGCCCACGGCCCTGCACAGCCTGTGCAATGGGCTCTGCCAGACAGGCAGAGAGGCCCAGGAGCCTCAGGCCCCTCTGTTTGCTGAGCCTGCTGCCAGTACTCCCCCCATGCCCTTCAAGGCTCTGTCACCTGGGCCCCCACGGGTGCACAGGGCATGGTGCCGTGACTGAGATGCCCCTGACACAGAGCTCTGATCCCACAGAGCCGCTGCAATGATATGGAGAACCATAGGCTCGTCGAGTCCCACAGTGGAAAAGGTGCTGCCAGTGCTGCTCTGTGTGATGGAGAACTGGCCTCTGCACAGCATGTTCACCTCTGATGGAAACTGCGAAGATGTCTTTGCCCTGGCTGTGAGTTTCTGGAACTGGCCTTTACTCGCCCCCCGGCTGCCTCTCCAGCTGCTCTCCATCCTCTCCATCCCTCAGTTGCTGGGCTGAAACCTGGGCTAGGGGCAGGCTCAGGGGGCACCAGGCCCTCTGCTCCCCCTGCCTCGGCCCTTGGGCCCTGCCCCATGGACACCTCGTCACTGAGCGCTGCCTTGGGCTGTTCTCTTGCAGGCAACTCTGGTGCTCTGGGTGATTCTCCAGGTGCCTGAGTGCCAGGAGGCGATGAACCTTTATTCCTCCCGCCTGTTTGTGGCTCTGCTCTTCCATCTTGTCGCCACCACACAGGAGATAACACCAGAGGAAGTTGCTGCATTCTGGAGAGCATGCTGGCAGGCACACCACCTTCACAGCAAGCTCAGGAGGTCCCGGTCCCCCCGTCCTTCCCGTGCCCTTCTGGCCAGTGCCAGCGCTCCCAGTGTGACCTGGGCTTTGCTCTGCACACAGGTTTGTAGTGCAGACCATGAAGGCTCTGCTCTGCCGACTGCAGTGGGACCATGTGGTGCTGGCTATGGAGCGCAAGCGTGGCTGGGACACGATGATGCGTGCTATCACCCAGGAATATGGTTTGGGTCTGCTGGCCAGGTGAGACGCCCTTCTCCCCACTGCCCCTGGCATTTGTGCCCTGTGCCCAGGTGCCCCTCACAGTCCCTGCGGTCATGGGCCAGAGGGCCTTGTCACTGAGGGACGGCCAAGGAGACTGGAAAAGGCTGGGAGAGGAAGGTGCCCAGAAGGGGCCGCCTCACAAAGTGCCCACATCCCCTCCAGGGATGCTGGGGAAAGACCGGACCTCTGTGAGTCAGTCCTGGGAGAGGTTTGCTCCCCTCACCTCAGGGCCTTGGTGCCTTTTTCCCCTGACAGGGAGATGCGGCGTGTCTCCATCCCTTTTTGTTCTCACACCGCACTTCACTTGCTCTGGCACCTCAGAAAGGAGAAGCCATTCTATGATCTGATCTTGCTGACAGTCCTGGTGGAGGTGAGCCTGTTGGCCAGCGCTGCCTGCCTCAGCTGCCTCCCAGCTCTCTGCCCTCTCACAGCCGCAGCTGCCTGGGACGGTGCCCACGCCCCGTGCTGCTGCCTGGGCCCAGGCCTGTGCGGTTCTGGGCTCCTGCCGGCCGGGTCCCCTGTCACTGCCCTGTGCCTTTCAGGTCCTCGAGTGCCTGGACTTGAGTAAATGTCGTGGCAGCGCTCTGAAGACCATGTCAAGGTACCTCTGGAGTGAATGCTGTCATAGGCATCACCTGGCGCTCCGAGGCCTCGCAGTGCTCACCAAGGATCCTTGGATGGTGAGAAGGGGGCAGTGGCTGAAGCTGCACTGGGCAAAGCAGCCCCTTGGGCTGGCAGGGCTTCAGGAGCTGAGGCAGCTGCTCCCAGCTCTCCTGCCTCACCTGCCCCAGTGCTTTGGGACAGGCCTTTGGCCTGTGGGCCCTGCAGCAGCAGGGTGGGCCTGCAGTGCCAGGGTGGTGTTGGCCGTGCAGCCATCCACGGCTCCCCAGCCCACCCTTGTGTTCTGCACAGGCCAGAAGAATGTACCTGTTGTCTCAAAGGCTTCTGGAGCTGCTGGGGGCTCCAGATATAGAGGTGGTCAGCATGAGCCTCCGTGTGTTCATGAATGTGCTCCAGCACCAAAACATCCTGGTATCCAGCACCACTGCCCCAAAGCTGACTGAGGCACTCCTGCTGCTCTTTGACCACGTAAGGTTCTGCATCCTGAGCCACAGGCATTGGCTGCTTCCCAGAAACTTTGTGCCCTGTGGATTTTCAGGCCTTTGCCCAGGTGGGCCTGGAGTAGCTGGTATAGGTCTTTTCCTTTCCTCTAGGACAACAGCCATGTGCGCTTGCTCTCCATTCAACTCTTCTGTAAGGTGATGGAATTGGTAGTGGATGAGGGAAAAAAGCCCCTGAAGACAATTGTGAACAAGAGCCTGTTGGCACTTTTTATCTACTGTCATGATGAGAACTGGCGGGTGGCAAAGGTGAGCATTTGTATGATGCTGGCAGGGGGCTGGGCTGCCTCCTGCCCTGGCGCCTGGCGGGCTGCAGCCTCCTCCAGGCCCTTGCCACAGGGACACAGGTCTTGTGCCCTGGGCTCTGGGGCCATCTCTGGGTCTCTGCTGCTCTCCAGGCTTCTCGGGAAACCCTGCTTGGTGCGGCCGAGTTTTTGAAGAGAAGGGATCTCAAACGGCTGCTGAAGAAGGAGCAGCTGTCAAAGTTTGCCGAGTGCCTGGTAAGGAGGGCCGGGAAGCCGCAGCCCCAGCCTGGAGAAGCCCCCTGAGCGCGGTGCTCGGTGTGCGGGCTGGCAGCTGTGCCCCTGCCCGCTGCTGCAGCCCGAGGCCGCGCGGGCTCTGCTCCAGGCTCCTGCGGCCTGAGCCGGGTGCCGATGGAGCCCCGGCCCGGCGGGGCTGCGGGGCGGCACTGCGGCTCCCCGGGCAGCAGCCGGCCCTCTGCCCCCTCCAGAGCCCGGCACCAGCGGCTGCTGGCCGGGCCTCAGGGCTGTGCGGGCAGGGGAGGCCGGGGTTTGCGCAGGGAGCGCCCGGCCCAGGGGCAGTGCCCACACCAACCCTTCCCTTTGTGCCTGCTGCTCTCTCCAGCTGGCAGAGGACAGGAGCAGCGCGGCCGAGCACCTGCGCCGGGCCCTGCCCTACCTGCAGAGCCCACAGGAGCCCCTGCGAGAGGCGGCCGTCAGGTTCATGGGTGAGCCACCAGCCCGGGCTCCCTCCCCGCCCCGCCGCAGCTCGGCCCCAGCCCCGCCTGCTGCCCCGGCAGTGCCACCCGGGCCCAGTGCCTCTGGCCGCCGTGCCCTGGGGCGGCAGCGTGTGGTGAGGGTCCGAGCAGAGCCCTGCCGGGCCAGGAGCGCGTGTGGCCCCAGGGCTGGCAGCGCCGCTGGCAGGGAGCTGTGCCGCTGGGCCTGACAGGCTCTGTGTTCCCAGGGATGGCCGGGCGCTACCTGAAGGGACAGCCAGCCGAGCTTCACCTTCTCACTCAGGGTGAGTGAGGGCAGCGGGCTGTCAGCGCGGGCTGGCCGGGAGAGCTGCAATGCCGGCCAGGGAGCTGCAATCCCTGTCCCGGCTGTGGCCAGCTTCGCTCCTTGTGTGGACGAGGGCTGGTGTGGGCAGGGCACAGAGAGATTTCAGGGACGCCAGTGGGGGGATTCGTGACCAGCGCCTTGCAGCTGATCCCGTTGGGTCTTCGTCTCTGTTAGGCATGGCGGGAGCTGGGAGAGATGGCCTTAGCAGAAGAATCGCCGGGTGGCCCTCTGGGCTCTGACTGTGGTAGTTTATCTGTCTTCCAGCCCTTGAAGCCATGAGCAAAGATGACAGCCCATCCTCCACGTACCTGGAAATTCAGGAAATTTTTAGACAAAGATGTGCAGAACTAAGGTCATCTGCTGGATTCAGAGAACCACGATCCCAAGCAGAGTACCAGGAGACAGTGAAGAGAGCACCAGGACTCAATGTCACTGGAGCCCCAGGCTCACCTGATGCTGGCCACAGCTGTGCCTGCTGCAAGCTCCCATAGCTGCTGCCTTCCCCCTCCCTGTTGACAGCTCCCTCCCCATTCCCTCTTGACAGCTCCTTCCCTCCAGCCCTCAGACCCTGCCCATCCCCTTTTTTTCCCCCATCTCATCCCTTCCATTTCCCTTCCATTAATAAAGAGTTTGGTTTCTCCCCCTTACCTGCATCTCTGTGGAGCTGAAGCGGCGCAAATCCCGGGCCCTGGGACACACAGGCCCCTGCTGCTGCTCTCTTCCACGCCGTGTTCTGTGCACACACACACAGAGGAACGAGGGCAGATCAGGCTGGAGAGGTGCCTGTGCTGAAGGTGCAGTTCCACAACCCTGTGGAGTTGCAGATCTTGCTGAGCAGCCTGGAGCCCCTGGAATTTGGAAGAGCCAAGCTGAGTATGCTCTGAAGGCAGCTGTGAGGGATTCCATGGCAAGCTTCCACAGAGGGCAAAGGAGCTTGGAATGCTGGAAGTTTTCAGGAATAGCTTTCTGAAGGCTCAGCAGTGCTCCATCCCTGCACAGGATCAGGGAGAGGGCAGAAGCAGCGACCATCCGGGCTTAGCAGGGAGCTTTGGGTGTGCCTGAGGGCAAAGGAAGCAGCAGCGCGGTGCCCAAGACTGGGACGCGCGACCCTGCCAGTGCCCGGAGCGCTGTCAGGCAGTGCCGGGATCCCGGCTGTGGTTCTGGTGCCCACAAGTGAGGAATTGCAGCCCCAGGCTCAGAGCCAGTCAGAAAGCCAAGCAAGTGAGAGCAGAGGGAGGGCACCCTTCCAGTCTCTCTTGGGCATGGCCGCAAAACAGCCCCTGCTGCTTCTTCCTCCGCCTGTGTTTGGGCTGTGCTGGTGGCAGAGGCAGCCAGGTTGTGCTCTGCCTTCCAGAGCCTGTTGGGAGCGGGCATGAAAAGCGCTGTGTGCACAGCAGAGAGGCCTGGAAGGTGCTGGCAAGAGCATCCTGTGGGAGCAGGGCTCTGGGCTCTGGCTGGGAACAGCCTGGTCTTGGTGCCGGGAGCACAGGCAGGAGTTGAGGCAGGTGAAGAGGCAGTGAGCAGCTTGTGTTTGTAGAGGGCCTGGGGCTGCCCGTCTGAGCCTCCACCTGGAAAGGCACTTGGGGGAATAGGAGCTGGAGCTGGAGTGCCTGTCCTGAAAGGACATGAAGTCCTTCAGCCTTGCCAGCGTTTCTTAAGGGTGTGTTGGTGTTGAGCAGAAAAGCGGCACATTTGGGGAAATGCATTTTGAGGACAGGGGCTTACTTCTCAAGGAAAGTGCTTCCCAGGGAGCTCCCAGTGAGGCAGGTGCAAGTGTCCCCCTTTGGCTCTCTGTGCTCCTTTCAGTCCTTGAGGCCCTCTGCACTTGGCAGAGGGACAGGGGAAGGGAGAAGGCTGTGAAGAGCAGGTTTGGCATCCACCTGCAGAGACCAACCCAAGCACCTGCAGCAGCGTGTGTTACCCCCCCCCTTTGGACAGAGGGGTGAGCAGAACCATCTCTGTCCATCTGTGAGCCCCAGAGCTCTCTGTGGGAGCTGTAATTTAAAAGGCCTTTACACACTCACTTTTCACATCTTCCCTGTCTGCTGCGTTGCATCTCTTGGCAAGATGCATTTGCCTCCTGCTTGCTGGGAGCTGCTGTGGCCCAGGGCCAGCACAGAGCTGGGCTGGGTGGGCCAGGCAGTGTGGTGGAGAGTCTTGGCTGATCTTGGTGTGTGCCTGGCCTCAGAAAAGACTTGGAAGATTTGCCTGCCGAGGTGTCCTGCTCCTTGGCTCTCCCTGTGAATCTTGGAGAGCACAAGGGAGGCATTTCTGGCAGCTGGGCATCAGCAGGCCTTCCAATGAGGGCGTGTTGTGGAGCGAGCCCAGCTGAGATACCCTGAGAGGAGCCCAGGGCTCCTTGCTCCTCTCTGCTGGCCCGTGAGCGTCTGTCTGCTCTCGGGATGGCCCTGGCTGTGTCACGGGTGCTGCGTGGACACGAGACAGCCGCTCCTGTCCCGCTGGGTCCCAGCAGCGCCTGGCAGCCGTCCTGCATCCACGTCAGGATGCTGGCCAAGAGAGGCCCTGGAAGCTGAGGCAGCTGATTTGAAGCTTCTGCAGGTGCCAACAGGTCAAGGCCAACAGTGTTCCCTCAGGATACAGCATTCCTGAGGGGCTTCCCCAGAGCTGCCTGATGCCACCCACTCCTTGTGGCACCAGTTGCTTTCCTGTGGAAGGTTCTACCTTCCCCAAGAGCACAGAGGGAGCTGGGGAAAGAGCTTGCCAGGCTGCTCTCCATCCTTTACCAGCAGCCCTGGGTGAGCAGAGTAGTCCCAGCTGAGCGCAGATGTGCCAATGGAAGAGCCGTGCACGGGAAGGCTCGGTGGGAAGGATGATCCAGGATCCATAGGCCTGGCAGCCTGAGCTTGCTGCCGGGGAAGGCCTTGGAGCAGATCCTCCTGAGTGCCATCCCACGGCACGTGCAGGGAACCAGGGGGTCTGCTGGAGGGAGGGAAACTCTGCGGAGGGACAGGGACAGCTGAGGGTCCTGACGGGAATTTGAAGGTATCTCTCTGGTGTTTGCAGGGTGTTGGTGTTGGAGGTGTGCTGGGGAAGGAGTTGTCTGGGAGGTGAGAGGTCTGGGTTGGAATTTGAGTCTGTTTTAAGGCAGCATCTGTAGTTTGGCACAGCCTTGCTCATGGGTCTCAGAAAGAATATCTGTGACTGTTTGTGTTCATGGTCCTGATTGTGCTGCAGGGAACAAGAGGGAAAAGTTGTACTTTATTGGCCACTTAGATCTCTATACCAGGGCAGGGTTAACCATTTTGCCATCTACTCATTGTTGCCAGCAGTTGCTCCAGGTGCTCCTGCCAACAGCCCCTGCAGGCAGGAGCACAGCCCCCAGTGCACGTGGGTGTGGACCATTCTGGCACAGAAGGCTCCCTGGGGCACAGATCTCTGGGGCAGGAGACGGGCACCAGCCCTGCCAGGTCTGCTTGGGCGGGGACTCTGCCAGAGCTGCTGGTGTCAGTGTTCCCCAGGCCCCAGGGCTCAGAGCAGCATTCGTGCCCTGGCCCACAGTTCCTTGTGTGTGCCACACCCACGGGTTTAGGATGGCCATGGGCCAGGACGCGTCCCAAGGAGGCTGTGGCAGCTTCCATGGAAGGTTCTGTGCCCTTCCAGCGCGGCTGCGTCGGCAGCCCTGGGAGCTCCTTCTGCTGCCAGGAGCCCGCAGAGCAGGGCAGCGTTTGCTGATGGTCTGAGCCGTTCCTAAAGATCCTGTTGGGCTGTCTCAGACACTTGGGGCCAGGGATTCCTTCCAACCTGGGCCACTTTGGCTGGGCAGGGCGTGGCCCCAGGGCAGGTGGCAGTGTGTGCAAGGGCCCTTTGTGACATGGTGCAGCATGGTCACTATGGCATAGAACGGGACAGAATGGCCTTTGTGACACGTGCTGACATAGGAGCTGGCACTAACCAGAGCACGCCACTCTGCTCAGAGCAGGCGACCGGACGGGACGGGACAGAGCGGTGCTGTGAGGAGCCCCCGCACAGCGCGCTCGTTCGTGCCTGACCCGGAGATTTTCTGAGGCATTATTCCTACAGGTGACCTCATGGCAAGACCACAGGACTTGGCAGCCCGTGGCCTTCCCGAGGCTTCTCTTTTGAAGTTGCCCTTGAGGACTTGTTCACTTGGAGCTTTCCTGAGCCATCTCTCTAGAAGGTGACCTCGAGGCCAGACTCTGGCATGGCGGGCAGATTTGTCGGTTTGTTCAGAGTGTTCAGGGGGAAGAAAAAGAAAAGCCCTGAAGCTGCCCCAGCACAGGAGCATGAAAACCCGGAGCAGTTCCAGCCACTGCAGGACAGTGAGTGGCAGAGCTGGGCCACAGGGCTGAAGCCTGCAGCCAGCTTGGCCCTATCCCATCCCATCCCATCCCATCCCATCCCATCCCATCCCATCCCATCCCATCCCATCCCATCCCATCCCATCCCATCCCATCCCATCCCATCCCCTGGGGATGTGCCCATGGACAGGAGGGAAGAGGGCCTGGACAGACACCCCGCAGTGGCCGTGCTCCATCCCCTGGGGCATCCTGGGGCTGTCCCTGCCTGGGGAGCGCAGGGCTGGGCTGTGTTCTCCGGCCTCTCCCGCAGCCCCTCAGCCCTGGCCGCGCTCGCTCTTTGCCATATGCAGCTCTGGACCGCACACAAGAGAAGGAACCTGCCCGTGGCCGCTTCCGCAAAACTCTGAAGGTGCCTGCAGCCATCCCCACCTGAGCTGGGCCTGCTGTCACTGCTCAGCCCAGCAGCACGCCTGGAGCACTCCATGGAACACCCCTGGCTACCCTGTCCTTTGCTCTCCTGCAGATGTTCTGGAAGTTCCCCTGCATTCCACGTAGAAAGACCGGCAGCGCAGCAGCTGAGGGCCCGGCCGAGCCTGGCTCGGGGCTGACCGAGCTCCAGGCAGAGCCTGATGTCAGCCCAGAATCGACAGCCCACTCAGGGAACAATGCAATCCATTCTCAGAGGGTGATGGCTGTTCACATGGCAATGGCTGAGAGCGTGGCCATCACAAACACTGACACCAGAATGACTCAGGGCATCTCAAAGACTGGCACCATGCCCACTCCCACTGTGATTCATGCTCCCACTACGGATTTTCTCAAGGAGAGTGCTGTTCCTTCTCAGCAGCAGGTAAGCAGCTTGGGGCCAGGCCTGGAGGCCTCCCAGGATTGTGTGTTGCCTCAAGCCACAGTCACTGGGCCTCCTGATCCTTTGAGGCCAGCACAGTGTGGCGGGAAGGGAAGCACTTCTTGGGGGAAGCTGGGGAAGTTGTTCCCTTGGACAGCACTCCAAGTCTTCCCCGTGCTTCCTCCAGGTGCCAGCCATTGTAAGGAACATTCACAAGCGTCTCATGTCCCAAGTCACTGTGGATGTCTGGCTGAAGATCGATATTGTGAGGCTGGCTGAAGAACACCCTGCTGACCTGGTGCTGACCCTCCTGCGCTGTGCCCCAACATGTGACAGGTACAGGGCCCACGAGCCTTGAGAGCTCAGGGCTCAGCAGCCTTTAGGACCCACGGCCCTGCACAGCCTGTGCAATGGGCTCTGCCAGACAGGCAGAGAGGCCCAGGAGCCTCAGGCCCCTCTGTTTGCTGAGCCTGCTGCCAGTACTCCCCCCATGCCCTTCAAGGCTCTGTCACCTGGGCCCCCACGGGTGCACAGGGCATGGTGCCGTGACTGAGATGCCCCTGACACAGAGCTCTGATCCCACAGAGCCGCTGCAATGATATGGAGAACCATAGGCTCGTCGAGTCCCACAGTGGAAAAGGTGCTGCCAGTGCTGCTCTGTGTGATGGAGAACTGGCCTCTGCACAGCATGTTCACCTCTGATGGAAACTGCGAAGATGTCTTTGCCCTGGCTGTGAGTTTCTGGAACTGGCCTTTACTCGCCCCCCGG
Organism: Taeniopygia guttata; assembly: GCF_048771995.1. Lineage (NCBI taxonomy): Eukaryota > Metazoa > Chordata > Aves > Passeriformes > Estrildidae > Taeniopygia > Taeniopygia guttata. The sequence continues at coordinate 549,872 of NC_133031.1, forward strand.
CTGCCTCTCCAGCTGCTCTCCATCCTCTCCATCCCTCAGTTGCTGGGCTGAAACCTGGGCTAGGGGCAGGCTCAGGGGGCACCAGGCCCTCTGCTCCCCCTGCCTCGGCCCTTGGGCCCTGCCCCATGGACACCTCGTCACTGAGCGCTGCCTTGGGCTGTTCTCTTGCAGGCAACTCTGGTGCTCTGGGTGATTCTCCAGGTGCCTGAGTGCCAGGAGGCGATGAACCTTTATTCCTCCCGCCTGTTTGTGGCTCTGCTCTTCCATCTTGTCGCCACCACACAGGAGATAACACCAGAGGAAGTTGCTGCATTCTGGAGAGCATGCTGGCAGGCACACCACCTTCACAGCAAGCTCAGGAGGTCCCGGTCCCCCCGTCCTTCCCGTGCCCTTGTGGCCAGTGCCAGCGCTCCCAGTGTGACCTGGGCTTTGCTCTGCACACAGGTTTGTAGTGCAGACCATGAAGGCTCTGCTCTGCCGACTGCAGTGGGACCATGTGGTGCTGGCTATGGAGCGCAAGCGTGGCTGGGACACGATGATGCGTGCTATCACCCAGGAATATGGTTTGGGTCTGCTGGCCAGGTGAGACGCCCTTCTCCCCACTGCCCCTGGCATTTGTGCCCTGTGCCCAGGTGCCCCTCACGGTCCCTGCGGTCATGGGCCAGAGGGCCTTGTCACTGAGGGACGGCCAAGGAGACTGGAAAAGGCTGGGAGAGGAAGGTGCCCAGAAGGGGCCGCCTCACAAAGTGCCCACATCCCCTCCAGGGATGCTGGGGAAAGACCGGACCTCTGTGAGTCAGTCCTGGGAGAGGTTTGCTCCCCTCACCTCAGGGCCTTGGTGCCTTTTTCCCCTGACAGGGAGATGCGGCGTGTCTCCATCCCTTTTTGTTCTCACACCGCACTTCACTTGCTCTGGCACCTCAGAAAGGAGAAGCCATTCTATGATCTGATCTTGCTGACCGTCCTGGTGGAGGTGAGCCTGTTGGCCAGCGCTGCCTGCCTCAGCTGCCTCCCAGCTCTCTGCCCTCTCACAGCCGCAGCTGCCTGGGACGGTGCCCACGCCCCGTGCTGCTGCCTGGGCCCAGGCCTGTGCGGTTCTGGGCTCCTGCCGGCCGGGTCCCCTGTCACTGCCCTGTGCCTTTCAGGTCCTCGAGTGCCTGGACTTGAGTAAATGTCGTGGCAGCGCTCTGAAGACCATGTCAAGGTACCTCTGGAGTGAATGCTGTCATAGGCATCACCTGGCGCTCCGAGGCCTCGCAGTGCTCACCAAGGATCCTTGGATGGTGAGAAGGGGGCAGTGGCTGAAGCTGCACTGGGCAAAGCAGCCCCTTGGGCTGGCAGGGCTTCAGGAGCTGAGGCAGCTGCTCCCAGCTCTCCTGCCTCACCTGCCCCAGTGCTTTGGGACAGGCCTTTGGCCTGTGGGCCCTGCAGCAGCAGGGTGGGCCTGCAGTGCCAGGGTGGTGTTGGCCGTGCAGCCATCCACGGCTCCCCAGCCCACCCTTGTGTTCTGCACAGGCCAGAAGAATGTACCTGTTGTCTCAAAGGCTTCTGGAGCTGCTGGGGGCTCCAGATATAGAGGTGGTCAGCATGAGCCTCCGTGTGTTCATGAATGTGCTCCAGCACCAAAACATCCTGGTATCCAGCACCACTGCCCCAAAGCTGACTGAGGCACTCCTGCTGCTCTTTGACCACGTAAGGTTCTGCATCCTGAGCCACAGGCATTGGCTGCTTCCCAGAAACTTTGTGCCCTGTGGATTTTCAGGCCTTTGCCCAGGTGGGCCTGGAGTAGCTGGTATAGGTCTTTTCCTTTCCTCTAGGACAACAGCCATGTGCGCTTGCTCTCCATTCAACTCTTCTGTAAGGTGATGGAATTGGTAGTGGATGAGGGAAAAAAGCCCCTGAAGACAATTGTGAACAAGAGCCTGTTGGCACTTTTTATCTACTGTCATGATGAGAACTGGCAGGTGGCAAAGGTGAGCATTTGTATGATGCTGGCAGGGGGCTGGGCTGCCTCCTGCCCTGGCGCCTGGCGGGCTGCAGCCTCCTCCAGGCCCTTGCCACAGGGACGCGGGTCCTGCACCCTGGGCTCTGGGGCCATCTCTGGGTCTCTGCTGCTCTCCAGGCTTCTCGGGAAACCCTGCTTGGTGCGGCCGAGTTTTTGAAGAGAAGGGATCTCAAACGGCTGCTGAAGAAGGAGCAGCTGTCAAAGTTTGCCGAGTGCCTGGTAAGGAGGGCCGGGAAGCCGCAGCCCCAGCCTGGAGAAGCCCCCTGAGCGCGGTGCTCGGTGTGCGGGCTGGCAGCTGTGCCCCCCGCCCGCTGCTGCAGCCCGAGGCCGCGCGGGCTCTGCTCCAGGCTCCTGCGGCCTGAGCCGGGTGCCCATGGAGCCCCGGCCCGGCGGGGCTGCGGGGCGGCACCGCGGCTCCCCGGGCAGCAGCCAGCCCTCTGCCCCCTCCAGAGCCCGGCGCCAGCGGCTGCTGGCCGGGCCTCAGGGCTGTGCGGGCAGGGGAGGCCGGGGTTTGCGCAGGGAGCGCCCGGCCCAGGGGCAGGGCCCACACCAACCCTTCCCTTTGTGCCTGCTGCTCTCTCCAGCTGGCAGAGGACAGGAGCAGCGCGGCCGAGCACCTGCGCCGGGCCCTGCCCTACCTGCAGAGCCCACAGGAGCCCCTGCGAGAGGCGGCCGTCAGGTTCATGGGTGAGCCACCAGTCCGGGCTCCCTCCCCGCCCCGCCGCAGCTCGGCCCCAGCCCCGCCTGCTGCCCCGGCAGTGCCACCCGGGCCCAGTGCCTCTGGCCGCCGTGCCCTGGGGCGGCAGCGTGTGGTGAGGGTCCGAGCAGAGCCCTGCCGGGCCAGGAGCGCGTGTGGCCCCAGGGCTGGCAGCGCCGCTGGCAGGGAGCTGTGCCGCTGGGCCTGACAGGCTCTGTGTTCCCAGGGATGGCCGGGCGCTACCTGAAGGGACAGCCAGCCGAGCTTCACCTTCTCACTCAGGGTGAGTGAGGGCAGCGGGCTGTCAGCGCGGGCTGGCCGGGAGAGCTGCAATGCCGGCCAGGGAGCTGCAATCCCTGTCCCGGCTGTGGCCAGCTTCGCTCCTTGTGTGGACGAGGGCTGGTGTGGGCAGGGCACAGAGAGATTTCAGGGACGCCAGTGGGGGGATTCGTGACCAGCGCCTTGCAGCTGATCCCGTTGGGTCTTCGTCTCTGTTAGGCATGGCGGGAGCTGGGAGAGATGGCCTTAGCAGAAGAATCGCCGGGTGGCCCTCTGGGCTCTGACTGTGGTAGTTTATCTGTCTTCCAGCCCTTGAAGCCATGAGCAAAGATGACAGCCCATCCTCCACGTACCTGGAAATTCAGGAAATTTTTAGACAAAGATGTGCAGAACTAAGGTCATCTGCTGGATTCAGAGAACCACGATCCCAAGCAGAGTACCAGGAGACAGTGAAGAGAGCACCAGGACTCAATGTCACTGGAGCCCCAGGCTCACCTGATGCTGGCCACAGCTGTGCCTGCTGCAAGCTCCCATAGCTGCTGCCTTCCCCCTCCCTGTTGACAGCTCCCTCCCCATTCCCTCTTGACAGCTCCTTCCCTCCAGCCCTCAGACCCTGCCCATCCCCTTTTTTTCCCCCATCTCATCCCTTCCATTTCCCTTCCATTAATAAAGAGTTTGGTTTCTCCCCCTTACCTGCATCTCTGTGGAGCTGAAGCGGCGCAAATCCCGGGCCCTGGGACACACAGGCCCCTGCTGCTGCTCTCTTCCACGCCGTGTTCTGTGCACACACACACAGAGGAACGAGGGCAGATCAGGCTGGAGAGGTGCCTGTGCTGAAGGTGCAGTTCCACAACCCTGTGGACTTGCAGATCTTGCTGAGCAGCCTGGAGCCCCTGGAATTTGGAAGAGCCAAGCTGAGTATGCTCTGAAGGCAGCTGTGAGGGATTCCATGGCAAGCTTCCATGGAGGGCAAAGGAGCTTGGAATGCTGGAAGTTTTCAGGAATAGCTTTCTGAAGGCTCAGCAGTGCTCCATCCCTGCACAGGATCAGGGAGAGGGCAGAAGCAGCGACCATCCGGGCTTAGCAGGGAGCTTTGGGTGTGCCTGAGGGCAAAGGAAGCAGCAGCGCGGTGCCCAAGACTGGGACGCGCGACCCTGCCAGTGCCCGGAGCGCTGTCAGGCAGTGCCGGGATCCCGGCTGTGGTTCTGGTCCCCACAAGTGAGGAATTGCAGCCCCAGGCTCAGAGCCAGTCAGAAAGCCAAGCAAGTGAGAGCAGAGGGAGGGCACCCTTCCAGTCTCTCTTGGGCATGGCCGCAAAACAGCCCCTGCTGCTTCTTCCTCCGCCTGTGTTTGGGCTGTGCTGGTGGCAGAGGCAGCCAGGTTGTGCTCTGCCTTCCAGAGCCTGTTGGGAGCGGGCATGAAAAGCGCTGTGTGCACAGCAGAGAGGCCTGGAAGGTGCTGGCAAGAGCATCCTGTGGGAGCAGGGCTCTGGGCTCTGGCTGGGAACAACCTGGTCTTGGTGCCACGGGCGCAGGCAGGAGTTGAGGCAGGTGAAGAGGCAGTGAGCAGCTTGTGTTTGTAGAGGGCCTGGGGCTGCCCGTCTGAGCCTCCACCTGGAAAGGCACTTGGGGGAATAGGAGCTGGAGCTGGAGTGCCTGTCCTGAAAGGACATGAAGTCCTTCAGCCTTGCCAGCGTTTCTTAAGGGTGTGTTGGTATTGAGCAGAAAAGCGGCACATTTGGGGAAATGCATTTTGAGGACAGGGGCTTGCTTCTCAAGGAAAGTGCTTCCCAGGGAGCTCCCAGTGAGGCAGGTGCAAGTGTCCCCCATTGGCTCTCTGTGCTCCTTTCAGTCCTTGAGGCCCTCTGCACTTGGCAGAGGGACAGGGGAAGGGAGAAGGCTGTGAAGAGCAGGTTTGGCATCCACCTGCAGAGACCAACCCAAGCACCTGCAGCAGCGTGTGTTACCCCCCCACTTTGGACAGAGGGGTGAGCAGAACCATCTCTGTCCATCTGTGAGGCCCAGAGCTCTCTGTGGGAGCTGTGAATTAAAAGGCCTTTACACACTCACTTTTCACATCTTCCCTGTCTGCTGTGTTGCATCTCTTGGCAAGATGCATTTGCCTCCTGCTTGCTGGGAGCTGCTGTGGCCCAGGGCCAGCACAGAGCTGGGCTGGGTGGGCCAGGCAGTGTGGTGGAGAGTCTTGGCTGATCTTGGTGTGTGCCTGGCCTCAGAAAAGACTTGGAAGATTTGCCTGCCAAGGTGTCCTGCTCCTTGGCTCTCCCTGTGCATCTTGGAGAGCACAAGGGAGGCATTTCTGGCAGCTGGGCATCACCAGGCCTTCAAATGAGGGTGTGTTGTGGAGCGAGCCCAGCTGAGATACCCTGAGAGGAGCCCAGGGCTCCTTGCTCCTCTCTGCTGGCCCGTGAGCGTCTGTCTGCTTTCGGGATGGCCCTGGCTGTGTCACGGGTGCTGCGTGGACACGAGACAGCCGCTCCTGTCCCGCTGGGTCCCAGCAGCGCCTGGCAGCCGTCCTGCATCCACGTCAGGATGCTGGCCAAGAGAGGCCCTGGAAGCTGAGGCAGCTGATTTGAAGCTTCTGCAGGTGCCAACAGGTCAAGGCCAACAGTGTTCCCTCAGGATACAGCATTCCTGAGGGGCTTCCCCAGAGCTGCCTGATGCCACCCACTCCTTGTGGCACCAGTTGCTTTCCTGTGGAAGGTTCTACCTTCCCCAAGAGCACAGAGGGAGCTGGGGAAAGAGCTTGCCAGGCTGCTCTCCATCCTTTACCAGCAGCCCTGGGTGAGCAGAGTAGTCCCAGCTGAGCGCAGATGTGCCAATGGAAGAGCCGTGCACGGGAAGGCTCGGTGGGAAGGATGATCCAGGATCCATAGGCCTGGCAGCCTGAGCTTGCTGCCGGGGAAGGCCTTGGAGCAGATCCTCCTGAGTGCCATCCCACGGCACGTGCAGGGAACCAGGGGGTCTGCTGGAGGGAGGGAAACTCTGCGGAGGGACAGGGACAGCTGAGGGTCCTGACGGGAATTTGAAGGTATCTCTCTGGTGTTTGCAGGGTGTTGGTGTTGGAGGTGTGCTGGGGAAGGAGTTGTCTGGGAGGTGAGAGGTCTGGGTTGGAATTTGAGTCTGTTTTAAGGCAGCATCTGTAGTTTGGCACAGCCTTGCTCATGGGTCTCAGAAAGAATATCTGTGACTGTTTGTGTTCATGGTCCTGATTGTGCTGCAGGGAACAAGAGGGAAAAGTTGTACTTTATTGGCCACTTAGATCTCTATACCGGGGCAGGGTTAACCATTTTGCCATCTACTCATTGTTGCCAGCAGTTGCTCCAGGTGCTCCTGCCAACAGCCCCTGCAGGCAGGAGCACAGCCCCCAGTGCACGTGGGTGTGGACCATTCTGGCACAGAAGGCTCCCTGGGGCACAGATCTCTGGGGCAGGAGACGGGCACCAGCCCTGCCAGGTCTGCTTGGGCGGGGACTCTGCCAGAGCTGCTGGTGTCAGTGTTCCCCAGGCCCCAGGGCTCAGAGCAGCATTCGTGCCCTGGCCCACAGTTCCTTGTGTGTGCCACACCCACGGGTTTAGGATGGCCATGGGCCAGGACGCGTCCCAAGGAGGCTGTGGCAGCTTCCATGGAAGGTTCTGTGCCCTTCCAGCGCGGCTGCGTCGGCAGCCCTGGGAGCTCCTTCTGCTGCCAGGAGCCCGCAGAGCAGGGCAGCGTTTGCTGATGGTCTGAGCCGTTCCTAAAGATCCTGTTGGGCTGTCTCAGACACTTGGGGCCAGGGATTCCTTCCAACCTGGGCCACTTTGGCTGGGCAGGGCGTGGCCCCAGGGCAGGTGGCAGTGTGTGCAAGGGCCCTTTGTGACATGGTGCAGCATGGTCACTATGGCATAGAACGGGACAGAATGGCCTTTGTGACACGTGCTGACATAGGAGCTGGCACTAACCAGAGCACGCCACTCTGCTCAGAGCAGGCGACCGGACGGGACGGGACAGAGCGGTGCTGTGAGGAGCCCCCGCACAGCGCGCTCGTTCGTGCCTGACCCGGAGATTTTCTGAGGCATTATTCCTACAGGTGACCTCATGGCAAGACCACAGGACTTGGCAGCCCGTGGCCTTCCCGAGGCTTCTCTTTTGAAGTTGCCCTTGAGGACTTGTTCACTTGGAGCTTTCCTGAGCCATCTCTCTAGAAGGTGACCTCGAGGCCAGACTCTGGCATGGCGGGCAGATTTGTCGGTTTGTTCAGAGTGTTCAGGGGGAAGAAAAAGAAAAGCCCTGAAGCTGCCCCAGCACAGGAGCATGAAAACCCGGAGCAGTTCCAGCCACTGCAGGACAGTGAGTGGCAGAGCTGGGCCACAGGGCTGAAGCCTGCAGCCAGCTTGGCCCTATCCCATCCCATCCCATCCCATCCCATCCCATCCCATCCCATCCCATCCAATCCCATCCCATCCCATCCCATCCCATCCCATCCCATCCCATCCCATCCCATCCCATCCCATCCCATCCCATCCCATCCCATCCCATCCCATCCCATCCCATCCCATCCCATCCCATCCCATCCCATCCCATCCCATCCCATCCCATCCCATCCCATCCCCTGGGGATGTGCCCATGGACAGGACAGAAGAGGGGCCTGGACAGACACCCCGCAGTGGCCGTGCTCCATCCCCTGGGGCATCCTGGGGCTGTCCCTGCCTGGGGAGCGCAGGGCTGGGCTGTGTTCTCCGGCCTCTCCCGCAGCCCCTCAGCCCTGGCCGCGCTCGCTCTTTGCCATATGCAGCTCTGGACTGCACACAAGAGAAGGAACCTGCCCGTGGCCGCTTCCGCAAAACTCTGAAGGTGCCTGCAGCCATCCCCACCTGAGCTGGGCCTGCTGTCACTGCTCAGCCCAGCAGCACGCCTGGAGCACTCCATGGAACACCCCTGGCTACCCTGTCCTTTGCTCTCCTGCAGATGTTCTGGAAGTTCCCCTGCATTCCACGTAGAAAGACCGGCAGCGCAGCAGCTGAGGGCCCGGCCGAGCCTGGCTCGGGGCTGACCGAGCTCCAGGCAGAGCCTGATGTCAGCCCAGAATCGACAGCCCACTCAGGGAACAATGCAATCCATTCTCAGAGGGTGATGGCTGTTCACATGGCAATGGCTGAGAGCGTGGCCATCACAAACACTGACACCAGAATGACTCAGGGCATCTCAAAGACTGGCACCATGCCCACTCCCACTGTGATTCCTGCTCCCACTACGGATTTTCTCAAGGAGAGTGCTGTTCCTTCTCAGCAGCAGGTAAGCAGCCTGGGGCCAGGCCTGGAGGCCTCCCAGGATTGTGTGTTGCCTCAAGCCACAGTCACTGGGCCTCCTGATCCTTTGAGGCCAGCACAGTGTGGCGGGAAGGGAAGCACTTCTTGGGGGAAGCTGGGGAAGTTGTTCCCTTGGACAGCACTCCAAGTCTTCCCCGTGCTTCCTCCAGGTGCCAGCCATTGTAAGGAACATTCACAAGCGTCTCATGTCCCAAGTCACTGTGGATGTCTGGCTGAAGATCGATATTGTGAGGCTGGCTGAAGAACACCCTGCTGACCTGGTGCTGACCCTCCTGCGCTGTGCCCCAACATGTGACAGGTACAGGGCCCACGAGCCTTGAGAGCTCAGGGCTCAGCAGCCTTTAGGGCCCACGGCCCTGCACAGCCTGTGCAATGGGCTCTGCCAGACAGGCAGAGAGGCCCAGGAGCCTCAGGCCCCTCTGTTTGCTGAGCCTGCTGCCAGTACTCCCCCCATGCCCTTCAAGGCTCTGTCACCTGGGCCCCCACGGGTGCACAGGGCATGGTGCCGTGACTGAGATGCCCCTGACACAGAGCTCTGATCCCACAGAGCCGCTGCAATGATATGGAGAACCATAGGCTCGTCGAGTCCCACAGTGGAAAAGGTGCTGCCAGTGCTGCTCTGTGTGATGGAGAACTGGCCTCTGCACAGCATGTTCACCTCTGATGGAAACTGCGAAGATGTCTTTGCCCTGGCTGTGAGTTTCTGGAACTGGCCTTTACTCGCCCCCCGGCTGCCTCTCCAGCTGCTCTCCATCCTCTCCATCCCTCAGTTGCTGGGCTGAAACCTGGGCTAGGGGCAGGCTCAGGGGGCACCAGGCCCTCTGCTCCCCCTGCCTCGGCCCTTGGGCCCTGCCCCATGGACACCTCGTCACTGAGCGCTGCCTTGGGCTGTTCTCTTGCAGGCAACTCTGGTGCTCTGGGTGATTCTCCAGGTGCCTGAGTGCCAGGAGGCGATGAACCTTTATTCCTCCCGCCTGTTTGTGGCTCTGCTCTTCCATCTTGTCGCCACCACACAGGAGATAACACCAGAGGAAGTTGCTGCATTCTGGAGAGCATGCTGGCAGGCACACCACCTTCACAGCAAGCTCAGGAGGTCCCGGTCCCCCCGTCCTTCCCGTGCCCTTCTGGCCAGTGCCAGCGCTCCCAGTGTGACCTGGGCTTTGCTCTGCACACAGGTTTGTAGTGCAGACCATGAAGGCTCTGCTCTGCCGACTGCAGTGGGACCATGTGGTGCTGGCTATGGAGCGCAAGCGTGGCTGGGACACGATGATGCGTGCTATCACCCAGGAATATGGTTTGGGTCTGCTGGCCAGGTGAGACGCCCTTCTCCCCACTGCCCCTGGCATTTGTGCCCTGTGCCCAGGTGCCCCTCACAGTCCCTGCGGTCATGGGCCAGAGGGCCTTGTCACTGAGGGACGGCCAAGGAGACTGGAAAAGGCTGGGAGAGGAAGGTGCCCAGAAGGGGCCGCCTCACAAAGTGCCCACATCCCCTCCAGGGATGCTGGGGAAAGACCGGACCTCTGTGAGTCAGTCCTGGGAGAGGTTTGCTCCCCTCACCTCAGGGCCTTGGTGCCTTTTTCCCCTGACAGGGAGATGCGGCGTGTCTCCATCCCTTTTTGTTCTCACACCGCACTTCACTTGCTCTGGCACCTCAGAAAGGAGAAGCCATTCTATGATCTGATCTTGCTGACAGTCCTGGTGGAGGTGAGCCTGTTGGCCAGCGCTGCCTGCCTCAGCTGCCTCCCAGCTCTCTGCCCTCTCACAGCCGCAGCTGCCTGGGACGGTGCCCACGCCCCGTGCTGCTGCCTGGGCCCAGGCCTGTGCGGTTCTGGGCTCCTGCCGGCCGGGTCCCCTGTCACTGCCCTGTGCCTTTCAGGTCCTCGAGTGCCTGGACTTGAGTAAATGTCGTGGCAGCGCTCTGAAGACCATGTCAAGGTACCTCTGGAGTGAATGCTGTCATAGGCATCACCTGGCGCTCCGAGGCCTCGCAGTGCTCACCAAGGATCCTTGGATGGTGAGAAGGGGGCAGTGGCTGAAGCTGCACTGGGCAAAGCAGCCCCTTGGGCTGGCAGGGCTTCAGGAGCTGAGGCAGCTGCTCCCAGCTCTCCTGCCTCACCTGCCCCAGTGCTTTGGGACAGGCCTTTGGCCTGTGGGCCCTGCAGCAGCAGGGTGGGCCTGCAGTGCCAGGGTGGTGTTGGCCGTGCAGCCATCCACGGCTCCCCAGCCCACCCTTGTGTTCTGCACAGGCCAGAAGAATGTACCTGTTGTCTCAAAGGCTTCTGGAGCTGCTGGGGGCTCCAGATATAGAGGTGGTCAGCATGAGCCTCCGTGTGTTCATGAATGTGCTCCAGCACCAAAACATCCTGGTATCCAGCACCACTGCCCCAAAGCTGACTGAGGCACTCCTGCTGCTCTTTGACCACGTAAGGTTCTGCATCCTGAGCCACAGGCATTGGCTGCTTCCCAGAAACTTTGTGCCCTGTGGATTTTCAGGCCTTTGCCCAGGTGGGCCTGGAGTAGCTGGTATAGGTCTTTTCCTTTCCTCTAGGACAACAGCCATGTGCGCTTGCTCTCCATTCAACTCTTCTGTAAGGTGATGGAATTGGTAGTGGATGAGGGAAAAAAGCCCCTGAAGACAATTGTGAACAAGAGCCTGTTGGCACTTTTTATCTACTGTCATGATGAGAACTGGCGGGTGGCAAAGGTGAGCATTTGTATGATGCTGGCAGGGGGCTGGGCTGCCTCCTGCCCTGGCGCCTGGCGGGCTGCAGCCTCCTCCAGGCCCTTGCCACAGGGACACAGGTCTTGTGCCCTGGGCTCTGGGGCCATCTCTGGGTCTCTGCTGCTCTCCAGGCTTCTCGGGAAACCCTGCTTGGTGCGGCCGAGTTTTTGAAGAGAAGGGATCTCAAACGGCTGCTGAAGAAGGAGCAGCTGTCAAAGTTTGCCGAGTGCCTGGTAAGGAGGGCCGGGAAGCCGCAGCCCCAGCCTGGAGAAGCCCCCTGAGCGCGGTGCTCGGTGTGCAGGCTGGCAGCTGTGCCCCCCGCCCGCTGCTGCAGCCCGAGGCCGCGCGGGCTCTGCTCCAGGCTCTTGCGGCCCGAGCCGGGTGCCCATGGAGCCCCGGCCCGGCGGGGCTGCGGGGCGGCACCGCGGCTCCCCGGGCAGCAGCCAGCCCTCTGCCCCCTCCAGAGCCCGGCACCAGCGGCTGCTGGCCGGGCCTCAGGGCTGTGCGGGCAGGGGAGGCCGGGGTTTGCGCAGGGAGCGCCCGGCCCAGGGGCAGTGCCCACACCAACCCTTCCCTTTGTGCCTGCTGCTCTCTCCAGCTGGCAGAGGACAGGAGCAGCGCGGCCGAGCACCTGCGCCGGGCCCTGCCCTACCTGCAGAGCCCACAGGAGCCCCTGCGAGAGGCGGCCGTCAGGTTCATGGGTGAGCCACCAGCCCGGGCTCCCTCCCCGCCCCGCCGCAGCTCGGCCCCAGCCCCGCCTGCTGCCCCGGCAGTGCCACCCGGGCCCAGTGCCTCTGGCCGCCGTGCCCTGGGGCGGCAGCGTGTGGTGAGGGTCCGAGCAGAGCCCTGCCGGGCCAGGAGGGCGTGTGGCCCCAGGGCTGGCAGCGCCGCTGGCAGGGAGCTGTGCCGCTGGGCCTGACAGGCTCTGTGTTCCCAGGGATGGCCGGGCGCTACCTGAAGGGACAGCCAGCCGAGCTTCACCTTCTCACTCAGGGTGAGTGAGGGCAGCGGGCTGTCAGCGCGGGCTGGCCGGGAGAGCTGCAATGCCGGCCAGGGAACTGCAATCCCTGTCCCGGCTGTGGCCAGCTTCGCTCCTTGTGTGGACGAGGGCTGGTGTGGGCAGGGCACAGAGAGATTTCAGGGACGCCAGTGGGGGGATTCGTGACCAGCGCCTTGCAGCTGATCCCGTTGGGTCTTCGTCTCTGTTAGGCATGGCGGGAGCTGGGAGAGATGGCCTTAGCAGAAGAATCGCCGGGTGGCCCTCTGGGCTCTGACTGTGGTAGTTTATCTGTCTTCCAGCCCTTGAAGCCATGAGCAAAGATGACAGCCCATCCTCCACGTACCTGGAAATTCAGGAAATTTTTAGACAAAGATGTGCAGAACTAAGGTCATCTGCTGGATTCAGAGAACCACGATCCCAAGCAGAGTACCAGGAGACAGTGAAGAGAGCACCAGGACTCAATGTCACTGGAGCCCCAGGCTCACCTGATGCTGGCCACAGCTGTGCCTGCTGCAAGCTCCCATAGCTGCTGCCTTCCCCCTCCCTGTTGACAGCTCCCTCCCCATTCCCTCTTGACAGCTCCTTCCCTCCAGCCCTCAGACCCTGCCCATCCCCTTTTTTTCCCCCATCTCATCCCTTCCATTTCCCTTCCATTAATAAAGAGTTTGGTTTCTCCCCCTTACCTGCATCTCTGTGGAGCTGAAGCGGCGCAAATCCCGGGCCCTGGGACACACAGGCCCCTGCTGCTGCTCTCTTCCACGCCGTGTTCTGTGCACACACACACAGAGGAACGAGGGCAGATCAGGCTGGAGAGGTGCCTGTGCTGAAGGTGCAGTTCCACAACCCTGTGGAGTTGCAGATCTTGCTGAGCAGCCTGGAGCCCCTGGAATTTGGAAGAGCCAAGCTGAGTATGCTCTGAAGGCAGCTGTGAGGGATTCCATGGCAAGCTTCCACGGAGGGCAAAGGAGCTTGGAATGCTGGAAGTTTTCAGGAATAGCTTTCTGAAGGCTCAGCAGTGCTCCATCCCTGCACAGGATCAGGGAGAGGGCAGAAGCAGCGACCATCCGGGCTTAGCAGGGAGCTTTGGGTGTGCCTGAGGGCAAAGGAAGCAGCAGCGCGGTGCCCAAGACTGGGACGCGCGACCCTGCCAGTGCCCGGAGCGCTGTCAGGCAGTGCCGGGATCCCGGCTGTGGTTCTGGTCCCCACAAGTGAGGAATTGCAGCCCCAGGCTCAGAGCCAGTCAGAAAGCCAAGCAAGTGAGAGCAGAGGGAGGGCACCCTTCCAGTCTCTCTTGGGCATGGCCGCAAAACAGCCCCTGCTGCTTCTTCCTCCGCCTGTGTTTGGGCTGTGCTGGTGGCAGAGGCAGCCAGGTTGTGCTCTGCCTTCCAGAGCCTGTTGGGAGCGGGCATGAAAAGCGCTGTGTGCACAGCAGAGAGGCCTGGAAGGTGCTGGCAAGAGCATCCTGCGGGAGCAGGGCTCTGGGCTCTGGCTGGGAACAGCCTGGTCTTGGTGCCGCGGGCGCAGGCAGGAGTTGAGGCAGGTGAAGAGGCAGTGAGCAGCTTGTGTTTGTAGAGGGCCTGGGGCTGCCCGTCTGAGCCTCCACCTGGAAAGGCACTTGGGGGAATAGGAGCTGGAGCTGGAGTGCCTGTCCTGAAAGGACATGAAGTCCTTCAGCCTTGCCAGCGTTTCTTAAAGGTGTGTTGGTATTGAGCAGAAAAGCCGCACATTTGGGGAAATGCATTTTGAGGACAGGGGCTTACTTCTCAAGGAAAGTGCTTCCCAGGGAGCTCCCAGTGAGGCAGGTGCAAGTGTCCCACTTTGGCTCTCTGTGCTCCTTTCAGTCCTTGAGGCCCTCTGCACTTGGCAGAGGGACAGGGGAAGGGAGAAGGCTGTGAAGAGCAGGTTTGGCATCCACCTGCAGAGACCAACCCAAGCACCTGCAGCAGCGTGTGTTACCCCCCCACTTTGGACAGAGGGGTGAGCAGAACCATCTCTGTCCATCTGTGAGGCCCAGAGCTCTCTGTGGGAGCTGTGAATTAAAAGGCCTTTACACACTCACTTTTCACATCTTCCCTGTCTGCTGTGTTGCATCTCTTGGCAAGATGCATTTGCCTCCTGCTTGCTGGGAGCTGCTGTGGCCCAGGGCCAGCACAGAGCTGGGCTGGGTGGGCCAGGCAGTGTGGTGGAGAGTCTTGGCTGATCTTGGTGTGTGCCTGGCCTCAGAAAAGACTTGGAAGATTTGCCTGCCAAGGTGTCCTGCTCCTTGGCTCTCCCTGTGCATCTTGGAGAGCACAAGGGAGGCATTTCTGGCAGCTGGGCATCACCAGGCCTTCAAATGAGGGTGTGTTGTGGAGCGAGCCCAGCTGAGATACCCTGAGAGGAGCCCAGGGCTCCTTGCTCCTCTCTGCTGGCCCGTGAGCGTCTGTCTGCTTTCGGGATGGCCCTGGCTGTGTCACGGGTGCTGCGTGGACACGAGACAGCCGCTCCTGTCCCGCTGGGTCCCAGCAGCGCCTGGCAGCCGTCCTGCATCCACGTCAGGATGCTGGCCAAGAGAGGCCCTGGAAGCTGAGGCAGCTGATTTGAAGCTTCTGCAGGTGCCAACAGGTCAAGGCCAACAGTGTTCCCTCAGGATACAGCATTCCTGAGGGGCTTCCCCAGAGCTGCCTGATGCCACCCACTCCTTGTGGCACCAGTTGCTTTCCTGTGGAAGGTTCTACCTTCCCCAAGAGCACAGAGGGAGCTGGGGAAAGAGCTTGCCAGGCTGCTCTCCATCCTTTACCAGCAGCCCTGGGTGAGCAGAGTAGTCCCAGCTGAGCGCAGATGTGCCAATGGAAGAGCCGTGCACGGGAAGGCTCGGTGGGAAGGATGATCCAGGATCCATAGGCCTGGCAGCCTGAGCTTGCTGCCGGGGAAGGCCTTGGAGCAGATCCTCCTGAGTGCCATCCCACGGCACGTGCAGGGAACCAGGGGGTCTGCTGGAGGGAGGGAAACTCTGCGGAGGGACAGGGACAGCTGAGGGTCCTGACGGGAATTTGAAGGTATCTCTCTGGTGTTTGCAGGGTGTTGGTGTTGGAGGTGTGCTGGGGAAGGAGTTGTCTGGGAGGTGAGAGGTCTGGGTTGGAATTTGAGTCTGTTTTAAGGCAGCATCTGTAGTTTGGCACAGCCTTGCTCATGGGTCTCAGAAAGAATATCTGTGACTGTTTGTGTTCATGGTCCTGATTGTGCTGCAGGGAACAAGAGGGAAAAGTTGTACTTTATTGGCCACTTAGATCTCTATACCGGGGCAGGGTTAACCATTTTGCCATCTACTCATTGTTGCCAGCAGTTGCTCCAGGTGCTCCTGCCAACAGCCCCTGCAGGCAGGAGCACAGCCCCCAGTGCACGTGGGTGTGGACCATTCTGGCACAGAAGGCTCCCTGGGGCACAGATCTCTGGGGCAGGAGACGGGCACCAGCCCTGCCAGGTCTGCTTGGGCGGGGACTCTGCCAGAGCTGCTGGTGTCAGTGTTCCCCAGGCCCCAGGGCTCAGATCAGCATTCGTGCCCTGGCCCACAGTTCCTTGTGTGTGCCACGCCCACGGGTTTAGGATGGCCATGGGCCAGGACGCGTCCCAAGGAGGCTGTGGCAGCTTCCATGGAAGGTTCTGTGCCCTTCCAGCGCGGCTGCGTCGGCAGCCCTGGGAGCTCCTTCTGCTGCCAGGAGCCCGCAGAGCAGGGCAGCGTTTGCTGATGGTCTGAGCCGTTCCTAAAGATCCTGTTGGGCTGTCTCAGACACTTGGGGCCAGGGATTCCTTCCAACCTGGGCCACTTTGGCTGGGCAGGGCGTGGCCCCAGGGCAGGTGGCAGTGTGTGCAAGGGCCCTTTGTGACATGGTGCAGCATGGTCACTATGGCATAGAACGGGACAGGATGGCCTTTGTGACACGTGCTGACATAGGAGCTGGCACTAACCAGAGCACGCCACTCTGCTCAGAGCAGGCGACCGGACGGGACGGGACAGAGCGGTGCCGTGAGGAGCCCCCGCACAGCGCGCTCGTTCGTGCCTGACCCGGAGATTTTCTGAGGCATTATTCCTACAGGTGACCTCGTGGCAAGACCACAGGACTTGGCAGCCCGTGGCCTTCCCGAGGCTTCTCTTTTGAAGTTGCCCTTGAGGACTTGTTCACTTGGAGCTTTCCTGAGCCATCTCTCTAGAAGGTGACCTCGAGGCCAGACTCTGGCATGGCGGGCAGATTTGTCGGTTTGTTCAGAGTGTTCAGGGGGAAGAAAAAGAAAAGCCCTGAAGCTGCCCCAGCACAGGAGCATGAAAACCCGGAGCAGTTCCAGCCACTGCAGGACAGTGAGTGGCAGAGCTGGGCCACAGGGCTGAAGCCTGCAGCCAGCTTGGCCCTATCCCATCCCATCCCATCCCATCCCATCCCATCCCATCCCATCCCATCCCATCCCATCCCATCCCATCCCATCCCATCCCATCCCATCCCATCCCATCCCATCCCATCCCATCCCATCCCATCCCATCCCCTGGGGATGTGCCCATGGACAGGACAGAAGAGGGGCCTGGACAGACACCCCGCAGTGGCCGTGCTCCATCCCCTGGGGCATCCTGGGGCTGTCCCTGCCTGGGGAGCGCAGGGCTGGGCTGTGTTCTCCGGCCTCTCCCGCAGCCCCTCAGCCCTGGCCGCGCTCGCTCTTTGCCATATGCAGCTCTGGACTGCACACAAGAGAAGGAACCTGCCCGTGGCCGCTTCCGCAAAACTCTGAAGGTGCCTGCAGCCATCCCCACCTGAGCTGGGCCTGCTGTCACTGCTCAGCCCAGCAGCACGCCTGGAGCACTCCATGGAACACCCCTGGCTACCCTGTCCTTTGCTCTCCTGCAGATGTTCTGGAAGTTCCCCTGCATTCCACGTAGAAAGACCGGCAGCGCAGCAGCTGAGGGCCCGGCCGAGCCTGGCTCGGGGCTGACCGAGCTCCAGGCAGAGCCTGATGTCAGCCCAGAATCGACAGCCCACTCAGGGAACAATGCAATCCATTCTCAGAGGGTGATGGCTGTTCACATGGCAATGGCTGAGAGCGTGGCCATCACAAACACTGACACCAGAATGACTCAGGGCATCTCAAAGACTGGCACCATGCCCACTCCCACTGTGATTCCTGCTCCCACTACGGATTTTCTCAAGGAGAGTGCTGTTCCTTCTCAGCAGCAGGTAAGCAGCCTGGGGCCAGGCCTGGAGGCCTCCCAGGATTGTGTGTTGCCTCAAGCCACAGTCACTGGGCCTCCTGATCCTTTGAGGCCAGCACAGTGTGGCGGGAAGGGAAGCACTTCTTGGGGGAAGCTGGGGAAGTTGTTCCCTTGGACAGCACTCCAAGTCTTCCCCGTGCTTCCTCCAGGTGCCAGCCATTGTAAGGAACATTCACAAGCGTCTCATGTCCCAAGTCACTGTGGATGTCTGGCTGAAGATCGATATTGTGAGGCTGGCTGAAGAACACCCTGCTGACCTGGTGCTGACCCTCCTGCGCTGTGCCCCAACATGTGACAGGTACAGGGCCCACGAGCCTTGAGAGCTCAGGGCTCAGCAGCCTTTAGGGCCCACGGCCCTGCACAGCCTGTGCAATGGGCTCTGCCAGACAGGCAGAGAGGCCCAGGAGCCTCAGGCCCCTCTGTTTGCTGAGCCTGCTGCCAGTACTCCCCCCATGCCCTTCAAGGCTCTGTCACCTGGGCCCCCACGGGTGCACAGGGCATGGTGCCGTGACTGAGATGCCCCTGACACAGAGCTCTGATCCCACAGAGCCGCTGCAATGATATGGAGAACCATAGGCTCGTCGAGTCCCACAGTGGAAAAGGTGCTGCCAGTGCTGCTCTGTGTGATGGAGAACTGGCCTCTGCACAGCATGTTCACCTCTGATGGAAACTGCGAAGATGTCTTTGCCCTGGCTGTGAGTTTCTGGAACTGGCCTTTACTCGCCCCCCGGCTGCCTCTCCAGCTGCTCTCCATCCTCTCCATCCCTCAGTTGCTGGGCTGAAACCTGGGCTAGGGGCAGGCTCAGGGGGCACCAGGCCCTCTGCTCCCCCTGCCTCGGCCCTTGGGCCCTGCCCCATGGACACCTCGTCACTGAGCGCTGCCTTGGGCTGTTCTCTTGCAGGCAACTCTGGTGCTCTGGGTGATTCTCCAGGTGCCTGAGTGCCAGGAGGCGATGAACCTTTATTCCTCCCGCCTGTTTGTGGCTCTGCTCTTCCATCTTGTCGCCACCACACAGGAGATAACACCAGAGGAAGTTGCTGCATTCTGGAGAGCATGCTGGCAGGCACACCACCTTCACAGCAAGCTCAGGAGGTCCCGGTCCCCCCGTCCTTCCCGTGCCCTTCTGGCCAGTGCCAGCGCTCCCAGTGTGACCTGGGCTTTGCTCTGCACACAGGTTTGTAGTGCAGACCATGAAGGCTCTGCTCTGCCGACTGCAGTGGGACCATGTGGTGCTGGCTATGGAGCGCAAGCGTGGCTGGGACACGATGATGCGTGCTATCACCCAGGAATATGGTTTGGGTCTGCTGGCCAGGTGAGACGCCCTTCTCCCCACTGCCCCTGGCATTTGTGCCCTGTGCCCAGGTGCCCCTCACAGTCCCTGCGGTCATGGGCCAGAGGGCCTTGTCACTGAGGGACGGCCAAGGAGACTGGAAAAGGCTGGGAGAGGAAGGTGCCCAGAAGGGGCCGCCTCACAAAGTGCCCACATCCCCTCCAGGGATGCTGGGGAAAGACCGGACCTCTGTGAGTCAGTCCTGGGAGAGGTTTGCTCCCCTCACCTCAGGGCCTTGGTGCCTTTTTCCCCTGACAGGGAGATGCGGCGTGTCTCCATCCCTTTTTGTTCTCACACCGCACTTCACTTGCTCTGGCACCTCAGAAAGGAGAAGCCATTCTATGATCTGATCTTGCTGACAGTCCTGGTGGAGGTGAGCCTGTTGGCCAGCGCTGCCTGCCTCAGCTGCCTCCCAGCTCTCTGCCCTCTCACAGCCGCAGCTGCCTGGGACGGTGCCCACGCCCCGTGCTGCTGCCTGGGCCCAGGCCTGTGCGGTTCTGGGCTCCTGCCGGCCGGGTCCCCTGTCACTGCCCTGTGCCTTTCAGGTCCTCGAGTGCCTGGACTTGAGTAAATGTCGTGGCAGCGCTCTGAAGACCATGTCAAGGTACCTCTGGAGTGAATGCTGTCATAGGCATCACCTGGCGCTCCGAGGCCTCGCAGTGCTCACCAAGGATCCTTGGATGGTGAGAAGGGGGCAGTGGCTGAAGCTGCACTGGGCAAAGCAGCCCCTTGGGCTGGCAGGGCTTCAGGAGCTGAGGCAGCTGCTCCCAGCTCTCCTGCCTCACCTGCCCCAGTGCTTTGGGACAGGCCTTTGGCCTGTGGGCCCTGCAGCAGCAGGGTGGGCCTGCAGTGCCAGGGTGGTGTTGGCCGTGCAGCCATCCACGGCTCCCCAGCCCACCCTTGTGTTCTGCACAGGCCAGAAGAATGTACCTGTTGTCTCAAAGGCTTCTGGAGTTGCTGGGGGCTCCAGATATAGAGGTGGTCAGCATGAGCCTCCGTGTGTTCATGAATGTGCTCCAGCACCAAAACATCCTGGTATCCAGCACCACTGCCCCAAAGCTGACTGAGGCACTCCTGCTGCTCTTTGACCACGTAAGGTTCTGCATCCTGAGCCACAGGCATTGGCTGCTTCCCAGAAACTTTGTGCCCTGTGGATTTTCAGGCCTTTGCCCAGGTGGGCCTGGAGTAGCTGGTATAGGTCTTTTCCTTTCCTCTAGGACAACAGCCATGTGCGCTTGCTCTCCATTCAACTCTTCTGTAAGGTGATGGAATTGGTAGTGGATGAGGGAAAAAAGCCCCTGAAGACAATTGTGAACAAGAGCCTGTTGGCACTTTTTATCTACTGTCATGATGAGAACTGGCAGGTGGCAAAGGTGAGCATTTGTATGATGCTGGCAGGGGGCTGGGCTGCCTCCTGCCCTGGCGCCTGGCGGGCTGCAGCCTCCTCCAGGCCCTTGCCACAGGGACACAGGTCTTGTGCCCTGGGCTCTGGGGCCATCTCTGGGTCTCTGCTGCTCTCCAGGCTTCTCGGGAAACCCTGCTTGGTGCGGCCGAGTTTTTGAAGAGAAGGGATCTCAAACGGCTGCTGAAGAAGGAGCAGCTGTCAAAGTTTGCCGAGTGCCTGGTAAGGAGGGCCGGGAAGCCGCAGCCCCAGCCTGGAGAAGCCCCCTGAGCGCGGTGCTCGGTGTGCAGGCTGGCAGCTGTGCCCCTGCCGCTGCTGCAGCCCGAGGCCGCGCGGGCTCTGCTCCAGGCTCTTGCGGCCCGAGCCGGGTGCCCATGGAGCCCCGGCCCGGCGGGGCTGCGGGGCGGCACCGCGGCTCCCCGGGCAGCAGCCAGCCCTCTGCCCCCTCCAGAGCCCGGCACCAGCGGCTGCTGGCCGGGCCTCAGGGCTGTGCGGGCAGGGGAGGCCGGGGTTTGCGCAGGGAGCGCCCGGCCCAGGGGCAGGGCCCACACCAACCCTTCCCTTTGTGCCTGCTGCTCTCTCCAGCTGGCAGAGGACAGGAGCAGCGCGGCCGAGCACCTGCGCCGGGCCCTGCCCTACCTGCAGAGCCCACAGGAGCCCCTGCGAGAGGCGGCCGTCAGGTTCATGGGTGAGCCACCAGCCCGGGCTCCCTCCCCGCCCCGCCGCAGCTCGGCCCCAGCCCCGCCTGCTGCCCCGGCAGCGCTACCCGGGCCCAGTGCCTCTGGCCGCCGTGCCCTGGGGCGGCAGCGTGTGGTGAGGGTCCGAGCAGAGCCCTGCCGGGCCAGGAGCGCGTGTGGCCCCAGGGCTGGCAGCGCCGCTGGCAGGGAGCTGTGCCACTGGGCCTGACAGGCTCTGTGTTCCCAGGGATGGCCGGGCGCTACCTGAAGGGACAGCCAGCCGAGCTTCACCTTCTCACTCAGGGTGAGTGAGGGCAGCGGGCTGTCAGCGGGGGCTGGCCGGGAGAGCTGCAATGCCGGCCAGGGAGCTGCAATCCCTGTCCCGGCTGTGGCCAGCTTCGCTCCTTGTGTGGACGAGGGCTGGTGTGGGCAGGGCACAGAGAGATTTCAGGGACGCCAGTGGGGGGATTCTTGACCAGCGCCTTGCAGCTGATCCCGTTGGGTCTTCGTCTCTGTTAGGCATGGCGGGAGCTGGGAGAGATGGCCTTAGCAGAAGAATCGCCGGGTGGCCCTCTGGGCTCTGACTGTGGTAGTTTATCTGTCTTCCAGCCCTTGAAGCCATGAGCAAAGATGACAGCCCATCCTCCACGTACCTGGAAATTCAGGAAATTTTTAGACAAAGATGTGCAGAACTAAGGTCATCTGCTGGATTCAGAGAACCACGATCCCAAGCAGAGTACCAGGAGACAGTGAAGAGAGCACCAGGACTCAATGTCACTGGAGCCCCAGGCTCACCTGATGCTGGCCACAGCTGTGCCTGCTGCAAGCTCCCATAGCTGCTGCCTTCCCCCTCCCTGTTGACAGCTCCCTCCCCATTCCCTGTTGACAGCTCCTTCCCTCCAGCCCTCAGACCCTGCCCATCCCCTTTTTTTCCCCCATCTCATCCCTTCCATTTCCCTTCCATTAATAAAGAGTTTGGTTTCTCCCCCTTACCTGCATCTCTGTGGAGCTGAAGCGGCGCAAATCCCGGGCCCTGGGACACACAGGCCCCTGCTGCTGCTCTCTTCCACACCGTGTTCTGTGCACACACACACAGAGGAACGAGGGCAGATCAGGCTGGAGAGGTGCCTGTGCTGAAGGTGCAGTTCCACAACCCTGTGGACTTGCAGATCTTGCTGAGCAGCCTGGAGCCCCTGGAATTTGGAAGAGCCAAGCTGAGTATGCTCTGAAGGCAGCTGTGAGGGATTCCATGGCAAGCTTCCACGGAGGGCAAAGGAGCTTGGAATGCTGGAAGTTTTCAGGAATAGCTTTCTGAAGGCTCAGCAGTGCTCCATCCCTGCACAGGATCAGGGAGAGGGCAGAAGCAGCGACCATCCGGGCTTAGCAGGGAGCTTTGGGTGTGCCTGAGGGCAAAGGAAGCAGCAGCGCGGTGCCCAAGACTGGGACGCGCGACCCTGCCAGTGCCCGGAGCGCTGTCAGGCAGTGCCGGGATCCCGGCTGTGGTTCTGGTCCCCACAAGTGAGGAATTGCAGCCCCAGGCTCAGAGCCAGTCAGAAAGCCAAGCAAGTGAGAGCAGAGGGAGGGCACCCTTCCAGTCTCTCTTGGGCATGGCCGCAAAACAGCCCCTGCTGCTTCTTCCTCCACCTGTGTTTGGGCTGTGCTGGTGGCAGAGGCAGCCAGGTTGTGCTCTGCCTTCCAGAGCCTGTTGGGAGCGGGCATGAAAAGCGCTGTGTGCACAGCAGAGAGGCCTGGAAGGTGCTGGCAAGAGCATCCTGTGGGAGCAGGGCTCTGGGCTCTGGCTGGGAACAACCTGGTCTTGGTGCCGCGGGCGCAGGCAGGAGTTGAGGCAGGTGAAGAGGCAGTGAGCAGCTTGTGTTTGTAGAGGGCCTGGGGCTGCCCGTCTGAGCCTCCACCTGGAAAGGCACTTGGGGGAATAGGAGCTGGAGCTGGAGTGCCTGTCCTGAAAGGACATGAAGTCCTTCAGCCTTGCCAGCGTTTCTTAAAGGTGTGTTGGTATTGAGCAGAAAAGCCGCACATTTGGGGAAATGCATTTGGAGGACAGGGGCTTGCTTCTCAAGGAAAGTGCTTCCCAGGGAGCTCCCAGTGAGGCAGGTGCAAGTGTCCCCCTTTGGCTCTCTGTGCTCCTTTCAGTCCTTGAGGCCCTCTGCACTTGGCAGAGGGACAGGGGAAGGGAGAAGGCTGTGAAGAGCAGGTTTGGCATCCACCTGCAGAGACCAACCCAAGCACCTGCAGCAGCGTGTGTTACCCCCCCACTTTGGACAGAGGGGTGAGCAGAACCATCTCTGTCCATCTGTGAGGCCCAGAGCTCTCTGTGGGAGCTGTGAATTAAAAGGCCTTTACACACTCACTTTTCACATCTTCCCTGTCTGCTGTGTTGCATCTCTTGGCAAGATGCATTTGCCTCCTGCTTGCTGGGAGCTGCTGTGGCCCAGGGCCAGCACAGAGCTGGGCTGGGTGGGCCAGGCAGTGTGGTGGAGAGTCTTGGCTGATCTTGGTGTGTGCCTGGCCTCAGAAAAGACTTGGAAGATTTGCCTGCCAAGGTGTCCTGCTCCTTGGCTCTCCCTGTGCATCTTGGAGAGCACAAGGGAGGCATTTCTGGCAGCTGGGCATCACCAGGCCTTCAAATGAGGGTGTGTTGTGGAGCGAGCCCAGCTGAGATACCCTGAGAGGAGCCCAGGGCTCCTTGCTCCTCTCTGCTGGCCCGTGAGCGTCTGTCTGCTTTCGGGATGGCCCTGGCTGTGTCACGGGTGCTGCGTGGACACGAGACAGCCGCTCCTGTCCCGCTGGGTCCCAGCAGCGCCTGGCAGCCGTCCTGCATCCACGTCAGGATGCTGGCCAAGAGAGGCCCTGGAAGCTGAGGCAGCTGATTTGAAGCTTCTGCAGGTGCCAACAGGTCAAGGCCAACAGTGTTCCCTCAGGATACAGCATTCCTGAGGGGCTTCCCCAGAGCTGCCTGATGCCACCCACTCCTTGTGGCACCAGTTGCTTTCCTGTGGAAGGTTCTACCTTCCCCAAGAGCACAGAGGGAGCTGGGGAAAGAGCTTGCCAGGCTGCTCTCCATCCTTTACCAGCAGCCCTGGGTGAGCAGAGTAGTCCCAGCTGAGCGCAGATGTGCCAATGGAAGAGCCGTGCACGGGAAGGCTCGGTGGGAAGGATGATCCAGGATCCATAGGCCTGGCAGCCTGAGCTTGCTGCCGGGGAAGGCCTTGGAGCAGATCCTCCTGAGTGCCATCCCACGGCACGTGCAGGGAACCAGGGGGTCTGCTGGAGGGAGGGAAACTCTGCGGAGGGACAGGGACAGCTGAGGGTCCTGACGGGAATTTGAAGGTATCTCTCTGGTGTTTGCAGGGTGTTGGTGTTGGAGGTGTGCTGGGGAAGGAGTTGTCTGGGAGGTGAGAGGTCTGGGTTGGAATTTGAGTCTGTTTTAAGGCAGCATCTGTAGTTTGGCACAGCCTTGCTCATGGGTCTCAGAAAGAATATCTGTGACTGTTTGTGTTCATGGTCCTGATTGTGCTGCAGGGAACAAGAGGGAAAAGTTGTACTTTATTGGCCACTTAGATCTCTATACCGGGGCAGGGTTAACCATTTTGCCATCTACTCATTGTTGCCAGCAGTTGCTCCAGGTGCTCCTGCCAACAGCCCCTGCAGGCAGGAGCACAGCCCCCAGTGCACGTGGGTGTGGACCATTCTGGCACAGAAGGCTCCCTGGGGCACAGATCTCTGGGGCAGGAGACGGGCACCAGCCCTGCCAGGTCTGCTTGGGCGGGGACTCTGCCAGAGCTGCTGGTGTCAGTGTTCCCCAGGCCCCAGGGCTCAGATCAGCATTCGTGCCCTGGCCCACAGTTCCTTGTGTGTGCCACACCCACGGGTTTAGGATGGCCATGGGCCAGGACGCGTCCCAAGGAGGCTGTGGCAGCTTCCATGGAAGGTTCTGTGCCCTTCCAGCGCGGCTGCGTCGGCAGCCCTGGGAGCTCCTTCTGCTGCCAGGAGCCCGCAGAGCAGGGCAGCGTTTGCTGATGGTCTGAGCCGTTCCTAAAGATCCTGTTGGGCTGTCTCAGACACTTGGGGCCAGGGATTCCTTCCAACCTGGGCCACTTTGGCTGGGCAGGGCGTGGCCCCAGGGCAGGTGGCAGTGTGTGCAAGGCCCCTTTGTGACATGGTGCAGCATGGTCACTATGGCATAGAACGGGACAGAATGGCCTTTGTGACACGTGCTGACATAGGAGCTGGCACTAACCAGAGCACGCCACTCTGCTCAGAGCAGGCGACCGGACGGGACGGGACAGAGCGGTGCTGTGAGGAGCCCCCGCACAGCGCGCTCATTCGTGCCTGACCCGGAGATTTTCTGAGGCATTATTCCTACAGGTGACCTCGTGGCAAGACCACAGGACTTGGCAGCCCGTGGCCTTCCCGAGGCTTCTCTTTTGAAGTTGCCCTTGAGGACTTGTTCACTTGGAGCTTTCCTGAGCCATCTCTCTAGAAGGTGACCTCGAGGCCAGACTCTGGCATGGCGGGCAGATTTGTCGGTTTGTTCAGAGTGTTCAGGGGGAAGAAAAAGAAAAGCCCTGAAGCTGCCCCAGCACAGGAGCATGAAAACCCGGAGCAGTTCCAGCCACTGCAGGACAGTGAGTGGCAGAGCTGGGCCACAGGGCTGAAGCCTGCAGCCAGCTTGGCCCTATCCCATCCCATCCCATCCCATCCCATCCCATCCCATCCCATCCCATCCCATCCCATCCCATCCCATCCCATCCCATCCCATCCCATCCCATCCCATCCCATCCCATCCCATCCCATCCCATCCCCTGGGGATGTGCCCATGGACAGGACAGAAGAGGGGCCTGGACAGACACCCCGCAGTGGCCGTGCTCCATCCCCTGGGGCATCCTGGGGCTGTCCCTGCCTGGGGAGCGCAGGGCTGGGCTGTGTTCTCCGGCCTCTCCCGCAGCCCCTCAGCCCTGGCCGCGCTCGCTCTTTGCCATATGCAGCTCTGGACCGCACACAAGAGAAGGAACCTGCCCGTGGCCGCTTCCGCAAAACTCTGAAGGTGCCTGCAGCCATCCCCACCTGAGCTGGGCCTGCTGTCACTGCTCAGCCCAGCAGCACGCCTGGAGCACTCCATGGAACACCCCTGGCTACCCTGTCCTTTGCTCTCCTGCAGATGTTCTGGAAGTTCCCCTGCATTCCACGTAGAAAGACCGGCAGCGCAGCAGCTGAGGGCCCGGCCGAGCCTGGCTCGGGGCTGACCGAGCTCCAGGCAGAGCCTGATGTCAGCCCAGAATCGACAGCCCACTCAGGGAACAATGCAATCCATTCTCAGAGGGTGATGGCTGTTCACATGGCAATGGCTGAGAGCGTGGCCATCACAAACACTGACACCAGAATGACTCAGGGCATCTCAAAGACTGGCACCATGCCCACTCCCACTGTGATTCCTGCTCCCACTACGGATTTTCTCAAGGAGAGTGCTGTTCCTTCTCAGCAGCAGGTAAGCAGCCTGGGGCCAGGCCTGGAGGCCTCCCAGGATTGTGTGTTGCCTCAAGCCACAGTCACTGGGCCTCCTGATCCTTTGAGGCCAGCACAGTGTGGCGGGAAGGGAAGCACTTCTTGGGGGAAGCTGGGGAAGTTGTTCCCTTGGACAGCACTCCAAGTCTTCCCCGTGCTTCCTCCAGGTGCCAGCCATTGTAAGGAACATTCACAAGCGTCTCATGTCCCAAGTCACTGTGGATGTCTGGCTGAAGATCGATATTGTGAGGCTGGCTGAAGAACACCCTGCTGACCTGGTGCTGACCCTCCTGCGCTGTGCCCCAACATGTGACAGGTACAGGGCCCACGAGCCTTGAGAGCTCAGGGCTCAGCAGCCTTTAGGGCCCACGGCCCTGCACAGCCTGTGCAATGGGCTCTGCCAGACAGGCAGAGAGGCCCAGGAGCCTCAGGCCCCTCTGTTTGCTGAGCCTGCTGCCAGTACTCCCCCCATGCCCTTCAAGGCTCTGTCACCTGGGCCCCCACGGGTGCACAGGGCATGGTGCCGTGACTGAGATGCCCCTGACACAGAGCTCTGATCCCACAGAGCCGCTGCAATGATATGGAGAACCATAGGCTCGTCGAGTCCCACAGTGGAAAAGGTGCTGCCAGTGCTGCTCTGTGTGATGGAGAACTGGCCTCTGCACAGCATGTTCACCTCTGATGGAAACTGCGAAGATGTCTTTGCCCTGGCTGTGAGTTTCTGGAACTGGCCTTTACTCGCCCCCCGGCTGCCTCTCCAGCTGCTCTCCATCCTCTCCATCCCTCAGTTGCTGGGCTGAAACCTGGGCTAGGGGCAGGCTCAGGGGGCACCAGGCCCTCTGCTCCCCCTGCCTCGGCCCTTGGGCCCTGCCCCATGGACACCTCGTCACTGAGCGCTGCCTTGGGCTGTTCTCTTGCAGGCAACTCTGGTGCTCTGGGTGATTCTCCAGGTGCCTGAGTGCCAGGAGGCGATGAACCTTTATTCCTCCCGCCTGTTTGTGGCTCTGCTCTTCCATCTTGTTGCCACCACACAGGAGATAACACCAGAGGAAGTTGCTGCATTCTGGAGAGCATGCTGGCAGGCACACCACCTTCACAGCAAGCTCAGGAGGTCCCGGTCCCCCCGTCCTTCCCGTGCCCTTCTGGCCAGTGCCAGCGCTCCCAGTGTGACCTGGGCTTTGCTCTGCACACAGGTTTGTAGTGCAGACCATGAAGGCTCTGCTCTGCCGACTGCAGTGGGACCATGTGGTGCTGGCTATGGAGCGCAAGCGTGGCTGGGACACGATGATGCGTGCTATCACCCAGGAATATGGTTTGGGTCTGCTGGCCAGGTGAGACGCCCTTCTCCCCACTGCCCCTGGCATTTGTGCCCTGTGCCCAGGTGCCCCTCACAGTCCCTGCGGTCATGGGCCAGAGGGCCTTGTCACTGAGGGACGGCCAAGGAGACTGGAAAAGGCTGGGAGAGGAAGGTGCCCAGAAGGGGCCGCCTCACAAAGTGCCCACATCCCCTCCAGGGATGCTGGGGAAAGACCGGACCTCTGTGAGTCAGTCCTGGGAGAGGTTTGCTCCCCTCACCTCAGGGCCTTGGTGCCTTTTTCCCCTGACAGGGAGATGCGGCGTGTCTCCATCCCTTTTTGTTCTCACACCGCACTTCACTTGCTCTGGCACCTCAGAAAGGAGAAGCCATTCTATGATCTGATCTTGCTGACAGTCCTGGTGGAGGTGAGCCTGTTGGCCAGCGCTGCCTGCCTCAGCTGCCTCCCGGCTCTCTGCCCTCTCACAGCCGCAGCTGCCTGGGACGGTGCCCACGCCCCGTGCTGCTGCCTGGGCCCAGGCCTGTGCGGTTCTGGGCTCCTGCCGGCCGGGTCCCCTGTCACTGCCCTGTGCCTTTCAGGTCCTCGAGTGCCTGGACTTGAGTAAATGTCGTGGCAGCGCTCTGAAGACCATGTCAAGGTACCTCTGGAGTGAATGCTGTCATAGGCATCACCTGGCGCTCCGAGGCCTCGCAGTGCTCACCAAGGATCCTTGGATGGTGAGAAGGGGGCAGTGGCTGAAGCTGCACTGGGCAAAGCAGCCCCTTGGGCTGGCAGGGCTTCAGGAGCTGAGGCAGCTGCTCCCAGCTCTCCTGCCTCACCTGCCCCAGTGCTTTGGGACAGGCCTTTGGCCTGTGGGCCCTGCAGCAGCAGGGTGGGCCTGCAGTGCCAGGGTGGTGTTGGCCGTGCAGCCATCCACGGCTCCCCAGCCCACCCTTGTGTTCTGCACAGGCCAGAAGAATGTACCTGTTGTCTCAAAGGCTTCTGGAGCTGCTGGGGGCTCCAGATATAGAGGTGGTCAGCATGAGCCTCCGTGTGTTCATGAATGTGCTCCAGCACCAAAACATCCTGGTATCCAGCACCACTGCCCCAAAGCTGACTGAGGCACTCCTGCTGCTCTTTGACCACGTAAGGTTCTGCATCCTGAGCCACAGGCATTGGCTGCTTCCCAGAAACTTTGTGCCCTGTGGATTTTCAGGCCTTTGCCCAGGTGGGCCTGGAGTAGCTGGTATAGGTCTTTTCCTTTCCTCTAGGACAACAGCCATGTGCGCTTGCTCTCCATTCAACTCTTCTGTAAGGTGATGGAATTGGTAGTGGATGAGGGAAAAAAGCCCCTGAAGACAATTGTGAACAAGAGCCTGTTGGCACTTTTTATCTACTGTCATGATGAGAACTGGCAGGTGGCAAAGGTGAGCATTTGTATGATGCTGGCAGGGGGCTGGGCTGCCTCCTGCCCTGGCGCCTGGCGGGCTGCAGCCTCCTCCAGGCCCTTGCCACAGGGACACAGGTCTTGTGCCCTGGGCTCTGGGGCCATCTCTGGGTCTCTGCTGCTCTCCAGGCTTCTCGGGAAACCCTGTTTGGTGCGGCCGAGTTTTTGAAGAGAAGGGATCTCAAACGGCTGTTGAAGAAGGAGCAGCTGTCAAAGTTTGCCGAGTGCCTGGTAAGGAGGGCCGGGAAGCCGCAGCCCCAGCCTGGAGAAGCCCCCTGAGCGCGGTGCTCGGTGTGCAGGCTGGCAGCTGTGCCCCTGCCGCTGCTGCAGCCCGAGGCCGCGCGGGCTCTGCTCCAGGCTCCTGCGGCCTGAGCCGGGTGCCCATGGAGCCCCGGCCCGGCGGGGCTGCGGGGCGGCACTGCGGCTCCCCGGGCAGCAGCCGGCCCTCTGCCCCCTCCAGAGCCCGGCGCCAGCGGCTGCTGGCCGGGCCTCAGGGCTGTGCGGGCAGGGGAGGCCGGGGTTTGCGCAGGGAGCGCCCGGCCCAGGGGCAGGGCCCACACCAACCCTTCCCTTTGTGCCTGCTGCTCTCTCCAGCTGGCAGAGGACAGGAGCAGCGCGGCCGAGCACCTGCGCCGGGCCCTGCCCTACCTGCAGAGCCCACAGGAGCCCCTGCGAGAGGCGGCCGTCAGGTTCATGGGTGAGCCACCAGCCCGGGCTCCCTCCCCGCCCCGCCGCAGCTCGGCCCCAGCCCCGCCTGCTGCCCCGGCAGTGCCACCCGGGCCCAGTGCCTCTGGCCGCCGTGCCCTGGGGCGGCAGCGTGTGGTGAGGGTCCGAGCAGAGCCCTGCCGGGCCAGGAGCGCGTGTGGCCCCAGGGCTGGCAGCGCCGCTGGCAGGGAGCTGTGCCGCTGGGCCTGACAGGCTCTGTGTTCCCAGGGATGGCCGGGCGCTACCTGAAGGGACAGCCAGCCGAGCTTCACCTTCTCACTCAGGGTGAGTGAGGGCAGCGGGCTGTCAGCGCGGGCTGGCCGGGAGAGCTGCAATGCCGGCCAGGGAGCTGCAATCCCTGTCCTGGCTGTGGCCAGCTTCGCTCCTTGTGTGGACGAGGGCTGGTGTGGGCAGGGCACAGAGAGATTTCAGGGACGCCAGTGGGGGGATTCGTGACCAGCGCCTTGCAGCTGATCCCGTTGGGTCTTCGTCTCTGTTAGGCATGGCGGGAGCTGGGAGAGATGGCCTTAGCAGAAGAATCGCCGGGTGGCCCTCTGGGCTCTGACTGTGGTAGTTTATCTGTCTTCCAGCCCTTGAAGCCATGAGCAAAGATGACAGCCCATCCTCCACGTACCTGGAAATTCAGGAAATTTTTAGACAAAGATGTGCAGAACTAAGGTCATCTGCTGGATTCAGAGAACCACGATCCCAAGCAGAGTACCAGGAGACAGTGAAGAGAGCACCAGGACTCAATGTCACTGGAGCCCCAGGCTCACCTGATGCTGGCCACAGCTGTGCCTGCTGCAAGCTCCCATAGCTGCTGCCTTCCCCCTCCCTGTTGACAGCTCCCTCCCCATTCCCTGTTGACAGCTCCTTCCCTCCAGCCCTCAGACCCTGCCCATCCCCTTTTTTTCCCCCATCTCATCCCTTCCATTTCCCTTCCATTAATAAAGAGTTTGGTTTCTCCCCCTTACCTGCATCTCTGTGGAGCTGAAGCGGCGCAAATCCCGGGCCCTGGGACACACAGGCCCCTGCTGCTGCTCTCTTCCACGCCGTGTTCTGTGCACACACACACAGAGGAACGAGGGCAGATCAGGCTGGAGAGGTGCCTGTGCTGAAGGTGCAGTTCCACAACCCTGTGGACTTGCAGATCTTGCTGAGCAGCCTGGAGCCCCTGGAATTTGGAAGAGCCAAGCTGAGTATGCTCTGAAGGCAGCTGTGAGGGATTCCATGGCAAGCTTCCACGGAGGGCAAAGGAGCTTGGAATGCTGGAAGTTTTCAGGAATAGCTTTCTGAAGGCTCAGCAGTGCTCCATCCCTGCACAGGATCAGGGAGAGGGCAGAAGCAGCGACCATCCGGGCTTAGCAGGGAGCTTTGGGTGTGCCTGAGGGCAAAGGAAGCAGCAGCGCGGTGCCCAAGACTGGGACGCGCGACCCTGCCAGTGCCCGGAGCGCTGTCAGGCAGTGCCGGGATCCCGGCTGTGGTTCTGGTCCCCACAAGTGAGGAATTGCAGCCCCAGGCTCAGAGCCAGTCAGAAAGCCAAGCAAGTGAGAGCAGAGGGAGGGCACCCTTCCAGTCTCTCTTGGGCATGGCCGCAAAACAGCCCCTGCTGCTTCTTCCTCCGCCTGTGTTTGGGCTGTGCTGGTGGCAGAGGCAGCCAGGTTGTGCTCTGCCTTCCAGAGCCTGTTGGGAGGGGGCATGAAAAGCGCTGTGTGCACAGCAGAGAGGCCTGGAAGGTGCTGGCAAGAGCATCCTGTGGGAGCAGGGCTCTGGGCTCTGGCTGGGAACAACCTGGTCTTGGTGCCGCGGGCGCAGGCAGGAGTTGAGGCAGGTGAAGAGGCAGTGAGCAGCTTGTGTTTGTAGAGGGCCTGGGGCTGCCCGTCTGAGCCTCCACCTGGAAAGGCACTTGGGGGAATAGGAGCTGGAGCTGGAGTGCCTGTCCTGAAAGGACATGAAGTCCTTCAGCCTTGCCAGCGTTTCTTAAAGGTGTGTTGGTATTGAGCAGAAAAGCCGCACATTTGGGGAAATGCATTTTGAGGACAGGGGCTTACTTCTCAAGGAAAGTGCTTCCCAGGGAGCTCCCAGTGAGGCAGGTGCAAGTGTCCCACTTTGGCTCTCTGTGCTCCTTTCAGTCCTTGAGGCCCTCTGCACTTGGCAGAGGGACAGGGGAAGGGAGAAGGCTGTGAAGAGCAGGTTTGGCATCCACCTGCAGAGACCAACCCAAGCACCTGCAGCAGCGTGTGTTACCCCCCCACTTTGGACAGAGGGGTGAGCAGAACCATCTCTGTCCATCTGTGAGGCCCAGAGCTCTCTGTGGGAGCTGTGAATTAAAAGGCCTTTACACACTCACTTTTCACATCTTCCCTGTCTGCTGTGTTGCATCTCTTGGCAAGATGCATTTGCCTCCTGCTTGCTGGGAGCTGCTGTGGCCCAGGGCCAGCACAGAGCTGGGCTGGGTGGGCCAGGCAGTGTGGTGGAGAGTCTTGGCTGATCTTGGTGTGTGCCTGGCCTCAGAAAAGACTTGGAAGATTTGCCTGCCAAGGTGTCCTGCTCCTTGGCTCTCCCTGTGCATCTTGGAGAGCACAAGGGAGGCATTTCTGGCAGCTGGGCATCACCAGGCCTTCAAATGAGGGTGTGTTGTGGAGCGAGCCCAGCTGAGATACCCTGAGAGGAGCCCAGGGCTCCTTGCTCCTCTCTGCTGGCCCGTGAGCGTCTGTCTGCTTTCGGGATGGCCCTGGCTGTGTCACGGGTGCTGCGTGGACACGAGACAGCCGCTCCTGTCCCGCTGGGTCCCAGCAGCGCCTGGCAGCCGTCCTGCATCCACGTCAGGATGCTGGCCAAGAGAGGCCCTGGAAGCTGAGGCAGCTGATTTGAAGCTTCTGCAGGTGCCAACAGGTCAAGGCCAACAGTGTTCCCTCAGGATACAGCATTCCTGAGGGGCTTCCCCAGAGCTGCCTGATGCCACCCACTCCTTGTGGCACCAGTTGCTTTCCTGTGGAAGGTTCTACCTTCCCCAAGAGCACAGAAGGAGCTGGAGAAAGACCTGGCCAGGCTGCTCTCCATCCTTTACCAGCAGCCCTGGGTGAGCAGAGTAGTCCCAGCTGAGCGCAGATGTGCCAATGGAAGAGCCGTGCACGGGAAGGCTCGGTGGGAAGGATGATCCAGGATCCATAGGCCTGGCAGCCTGAGCTTGCTGCTGGGGAAGGCCTTGGAGAAGGTAAGTGTCCATATTCCCACCATGAGTGCTCTCATTAGCAGGACCTGCGGGCTCTGGATCAGACCCTCGTGGGGAGGGTAGAGTTAGAAAGAAGATAAGGGTCAGTTTCTTTCCAGCCTGTGGAAGAGGGGAAAAGCCTGTGTTGTTAGGAATGACATTGACAGCCAGGGATATGGCACATTTTGACAGAGATTTTGAAATCAGCTAATATAAACCTAGCATCTTTTCTCTGGCTCCCCAACAGTCCCACTCAGCATAGTATCCCCATGCACCT
Organism: Taeniopygia guttata; assembly: GCF_048771995.1. Classification (NCBI taxonomy): domain Eukaryota; kingdom Metazoa; phylum Chordata; class Aves; order Passeriformes; family Estrildidae; genus Taeniopygia; species Taeniopygia guttata. The sequence continues at coordinate 583,008 of NC_133031.1, forward strand.
AAAGTCCTGTCCCCTTGGCTGATACCTTGTTAAATTCAGCCTCCTGCGATAATATTTTGTCTTGTAATTATGATCCTAGAGCATGCAAAAGAAATACCAAGATGAATATAGTCGATTACCTTACCTTCATCCTTTAGAGCATTGAGTTAACCCCAGCCACTGAATAATTGCACCTGCAGAATAGGTTCTATTGGGAGAAACAGGAGCAGGAGGACTCTGCAGCCAGTAGAGATCAAGACTGGTTGCCTCTGCAAAGCCATTTCAAGCCTCTTGGCTTGAGACTATGTCATTAGCTTCTGTCAGTGATTAATTTGAGAAGTATATATTCAGTAATGGACTATTTAGTGTACAAAGCTTAGTGCATAATCTATTTACTTACCACTGCCAGCACATCGCACAGTAGCATTGCAGCTAATATTGAACAAAACCCTGAGCAATGCAGTATCACCTTTTGATTTCTTCATATACCATTTATTTTTCTTACCAGGGATAAGTCCTGCAGACATTGGTCTCCCAGCAAACCCATGCTGGTAATTTTTCCTGCTTTGCCAGGCCTTGGTCCTCAGCTCACTGGTGATGCTCAGTTAAGACACGGTTTAAGCACCATCCAGTCAGGACCACTGAGGAGCAGGACAGTGATGGCAGCTGAGGTAGAAAGGAACAGGGCTGGAGGCCACAAGTCTGCAACAGGAAGGTGAATGTTGAGGGCCAAAATTGTTCAGTGAGATGCAGATCAGGAGAGAACTGGAGTGGATAGACTGAAACTTTCTGGGTTGCTGTTAGGCTGTCAGAATGTAAATGTAGCTCATGTTTGTACCAGCCTGTTGTATTTGCAGCTCAGGTGCATGAGCTCTGCAACAGAAAGTGGATGCATTGTCCATATTTAGTAGGATCTTGCATTTTTTTGTTGGGGGGTGGGGTAAGGAGGGCAGATAAAAATGCTTGAGGAGCCCAGGGTGTGTGAATTCAGAAGCTGCTTACATTGAACTGAAAATGCCTAGTTTGGTACAGGCACAGTTGATATGCCTGGGCCAGAGGGCGTATCAGCTTCTGGGGAAGAGGAATGAGAAATGCCCTGGGGACCTCTCATCCCTCCTTAGTGCCAGACTGAAGGGACAGGGAGACCATCCTTCTTTATTTCCTTCCATCCCAACTATGTCTGCTGCCTACACACCCTGAGCCATCTTCAAGGGTCTTGGGGCACCATCCAGCTCAGCTATTCACAGTTTCTGCGGCAGCAAACCTGCTGCCTTGTCATCTATCAAGGGCACCTGCTCTGGGCAGCTATCTGCTTTACCTGGGCTTAAAGCCATCTCGATGGATTTTTTTCCATCTCGATGGAAATTCTTCCATGTTGAGAAGTAAAACCATCTCTTTCCAGTGTCTGTGCCAAAGTCAAAACAAGGAGAACGTAAGGCGTCCGCAGCAGTCGGTGTGCTGAGGTGCTCTTCTGGGATTTTCATGTGGGTGTAAACCTGGTGTGAAGGTGGCTCAGTGTGGACGCAGGGTGCAGCCAGGGCTGGGTAATCGGCTCCCCCTCTGATTCCAAGTCCCCCCGTGTCCGTGATGAGTGGCCCAGGGCAGGAGCCCACCCCGCCTACCCCAATTCCAGCCGGGGAGTGACTGCGGGGTGCGGCTGGCCGGTCCCCGCTGCGCTCTGCTGCCGCGGGACACGGGGCGCGCCCCGGCGATGTCGGAGCTGTGGCAGGGTGGAATCGGTGCCGTGGGTTGCGGCAGGAGCTGCCTGCGCGGCCCCCAAAAGCGGGTTCTGGCAGCAGCGGAGCTGTGAGAGGCGGTGTTGGACCGCGCTGCGGCGGCCGCACGGGCAGCGCCGGGCCCGGCGGGCTCCGGAGCGTCTCCGCTGCTTTCTGGGCAGTTCCAGCCTTGCTATTTCGCAGCAGGCATTCGTTGCAACAAAATCTCCTTTCCCCCTTTCTCCTTTTTTCTCTTTCTTTTTAATTTTCTGCCTTTTTTTTTTTTTCTTTTCTATTCTTCTTTCCCATTTCTCCTTTTCTTTTGAGGTGTTTCCCAGACCTTCCCAGCAGTGTTTGTGACCTCTTTCCCAGACTTTCCAGCAGTTTATGAAGCATCCCACCGCTGGAAGGGTGACTCTTTGCCAATTGAGCATCCCTGCAATCACAGGTGGGCAGCTGATGCAGCCAAGAGCTCCGTGATGCCTCACCACACCCGTCGTGTTCCTGAGAGAACTCCCAGCCAAAGCTCAGCATCACGGCCACCTCTGCCACATGCTCCCTGAGGTGACTCCTCTGGATATCCAGCCCTGGAGGAGAGGTTACACCTCAGCTTTTGCCTGGCTTGAAGAGAATAAAAAGCCCCATTGGTGACAGCAACATCAACAGGTAAAAATGTACCATTTTTTTTTTGCTTTGCTCAGTTTCCTTTTCCCTACACTGCTTTGTTTTATCTCATTTTTCATGGTTGCAAATTATCTTCTTTTCTTTCCCAAATTTCAAAACTTTCTCTAGATGCAAACTAGGGAGTGAGTGTGGAAGTGAGCTGCCTTCACCTTTATCTGCTGCTGTTGGACAGATGAATCCACACTACAGCAGAGCACTTGCAGATTACTCTCCTTCTTCTGTGAAAGTTTGCCTATCAGTGTAAGCGGCATCTGGAGAAGGGAAAACTGAACTTCACGTACTCCACCTTTCTTTCACCAGGTCAACAAGGAGATTGATTTTTCTTCTGCTATGCTAGCAAAGCCACAGGCTTGTTTTTGATTCCTACTCTTTATGACAAGGACGGGAGTTGGGAGCAGGGGGGAAGGAAGAAAACTTTGAGGGACCAGCTCTGCCCCTTGCAGTCACTGAAGGGATGCCTACCAAGGGCGGTGAAGGGAGAGGTCTTGCCAAGGCAGACAGTGCTATCATCTCTTTGTCTCACATAGAATCAGTGGGTCATTAATGTTTGAGCCAGCCTCTTATTTCACTGCAGTTGTCTGCATTGTCAAGGCTTTCCTCAATACATCAAAAACCTGAAAGCCTTAACAGCCCCCAGCAATGGCTGGAACAGGAGTTATTCCTGATCTAAAGCAAACCGTGCTGATGGCCTCTCTTTCTGTGATATTTGCGACACTGAGCAAAGGGATTGACCAACAAGAGATGATTACTTTTCCTTTTGTGCTCTCTTAGGTTAAAGTTTTGAGAAGACAAGGATTATCTCCAGTTTAGAATCCTGCTTTTGAGCTGATGGATTCATTGCAGGCGCTGCTCCCTTTGCACTCTCAGCTTCCTCCAAAAGAGGAGTAGATGTGTGAGAGCCAGAAAACCAACCATTGGCAGCCCTGTATTGTGTGAGATATTTTATTTACAAAGGTGGGGACATTTGTACCATCACCTTCTCTTGATGGCTCCCCAAGCCTTGCTCTGCCAATAGAGCTACATGCAGAGAGGTCATTAGGAAGACTAAGGTGAATGCCTTGTGAAGGCCAGGAGACTGTTCTGAAGAAAGTCCCTTCCAGCACTGAATTTTACAGTGGTCCAACGGGCTGGCATGTGCAGTTTGTTTTACCTGGTTGCTTGGTTGCTTTGATCTTTAAAAAGTCTTGTAAATGCCTAAGAAGATGAAAGTTGTTCACCTGTTCTGCATAGTGGGGGAAAAAAATCCACCCCAAATGCACAATGGAGGGAATATCTGTTTCTCTGTGTCAGTGATGCTAAACTGGAGTTTCAGTGGGAGAGGGCTCAGCCCTGGACAGGTTTTCCGGGTTAATTGAAAGGAACATGGTGATATCTGAAATGCTACTTGCTCCATGTGCTTGTGGCTTTGTTTAGCATGGAGATCAAGAGAAATGCATAGGTAGCATCTCTCTTTACACCTGAGCCTGTGAAGAGAGGGTGAGCTACTTTAATGACTCTCTATTTTTATTGAAATCTGTCTTTGTTGGGTATCCTGGGGTTTACACTGACTAGTACCTTTCCATAAGACATCTCTCAATCAACAGAGACAGCCAAGTTTACAGGGCAACATTTTTCCCCTGCTTGTCAGCATGTCAAGCAGCACCAAAACACACAATCTCCTCCTGAATCCCATAGCAAATAATTCATTTTTTAAAAACATCGTCTGCTGTCTGTAATGGTGTTGGAGGTGGGTTAAGACAGCCACACTTCTGCTTCCTACCTATAGAGAGAGGAGACCTTACAGCAGCTACCTGAGAGGCTATTTAGGAGGGAGACCCTTCTTGGCACTGTTCTGCAGTTTGGGTTTTTTCCTTGCAGTTAACTGTAGATACACTTGAAAAGGAAAACAAACACACAGAAAAAACCCAAACCAGTGGGCTATTAACAAGAGGGTTTAATGTTGACAATAGCACTTTGCAGTGGGAGTGTGATCTGCTTAATGTTCCAGAGCAGAGCAGCCCATCAATTCACATCCCTTTCCTTTACAGCGGTGCCAACGCTTCCCCCAGAAGTTAAAGCCATGTGTCTCATTTCTGAGAGAGGCTTATTCACAAAAAGGGAGGAAAAATTGATTGTCTGATCCACAGAAGGAAAAAACACACAAGGGGATAAATTATGAGAATTAAGATGGGCAGGCAGATTTCCGCAACTCGTGTATGTAAAAATCTGATCCTGGTAGACTTGAGCTATGTAATTTTAGATGCATTTCTCTAACCCACATAAATACTTCTGTCAAAAAATCAAATCTGGAAAAGAAAGAAATTTCATTCTTCATCAAAGCTCTACAGTGATCTCGTTATTAAAAACAGAGGAGAAAGATATATCAGGAAGGCAAACAGTTGCAGCCACACAGTTGTTTTCAATAATCCAGTGAGTCCCTACATAGAAAAGCCTTTCATTTCTCCCTGTGGTTCAGACAAAATAGTTTATTAAGATTTTGGTACATTATTAAAAAAAAAAAAAAAAAAGAAAGAGGAAAATGGTACCTCTTTATTTTAAAAACTGTTGCAATAAAAATTCAGATTATTCAAATTTATCAAGTGCATTTTATAAGGCAGTAAGCACAGCAATTTTTTCCTCATACCACAAGATATTCCCTGGCTTTTCCATCTCACTCATAGTCCTATGTAAGGAGGCTGTTTACAAGGCATTGCTACAGCGGGAAAAAAATATTACAGAAATGAAAACTTGATCCAGCCAATGGCTGGATTTGTAATGAAAGACCTAAGTGGAAGGTAAACAGCAGCCTAATGTAATACTTTTAAGGCAATTCTTTAAAAGTGATGTATAGTGGATGCAAAGGGGACCTGTACTTCAGATCTTCACCCATGCAGAGGTGTGGAATAGAAGTTAATTGCATATGTAGCTATAATGCACACTGAGCAGCCAGAACAGACAAATACAAATATTTAAGATATTTCACTTTTTTTAAAATCACAAGGTTGTGAACTTGCATTTTGTTTTGGTTTCTTTTTCCCCAGGAAATTGGACAGGAGGCTGGCTGAAAGTGTACCAGTGCTCTACAGGGATTTCTTGTGCATTTTCAATGAAGGATTTGCGGTGTTCTAGAATGTGCAAATATCGTTTGGGGCTTGTTTTGTTTTGTTTTTTATCTCAAATGCTTGCCAAGGAAATCGAACTGTACAAACATAATTAATAACATTTAACCTTAAATTCTGAGTCTTCATTAAGTCTTAATGTAAAAACCTTGGGAGGGAAGCTTGCAACCATTCCTGTTCATAAGGTTGGATGGAATTTGGGGCAGGTTTTATGGCAGAAGAGGGAAACCACTGAAATGGGGAAAGCTCAGCAAACTGTGCTGAAGCCAGTTAGTGGTCAAGTGGTCGTGTCATGGATAATGGGACAAGATCTGGATTCAAGGTACCTCTTGTGTGGTCAAAGCAGACCATGGTGGACATGGCTCTGGGCAGCCTGATCTGGTGGCAGGTGTCTGTGTTTGTGGGCTTGGGGTCAGATGGGCTCTCAGGCCCCTTCCAGCACAAACCATTCTGTGGCTGGGAATTTAAGAAGGCTGTGGGAGAACTGGATGGCTTGTGGGCTGAAAAAACAGGAGCTTTCCCTTTGTGTGAGAGTTACTACAAATCAGAACGGGGTTTTTTTCAGAATTATTGTTTAAAGAGTAACAAAAATTCCCCTGAAGCACAAAGAAGAGTACTCTGGGAACCTGAAAAAAGCCACTCAATTAGATGATAGAAAAAATATCTTATAAAGACAAAATTGCAGAAGCAGTCAATACAACACAAGCTTCGTAATTGTATTTTATGTAACTAAAGGCTGGTCTCAAGAAATATTTTAGTGCATTACACCACCCCACAATGGGCCCAGTGCTGATGCTGGATTAACTGTCCCCGGTGAGTGGCTGAGCTCACGTCTCCCTGCCTACCTGGAGCTCGACTCTGCTCTGCCTCTGGGGTTATGATCTCATCTCTGAATTGCTGCAAACACAGCTGAGCTCCACACTGCTCCCACTGTAGGTCCCACTTCTGGAAACGTGGAGCTGGGGATCTGGGCCACGCAGCACAGAATCTCTGCAGGAGATGGAGGAGGTAAGACACCCCAGTGCCACTCTTTCTCCCCACAGATGTTCACCACAGCTATCTTCAAAGGCCATGGACTTCCAAAGAGCTGCTCGCCTGGCTGTGCGTATATGGAGCCTGTATTTTTCCTTCTTCTTCTCCAGGTGGGAACTGAAAAGCTTGCACCTATAAAGAAGCACCCATCATTGTCCTGACATCAGTTTGAGGTGGGCTAGTAGGTATTTCCAAGGGTCTCAGCTGTTTGCAGGTGAGAAGTCATTTTTTCTTGTACAAGCTTTCTTCTTACATGGGCTTTTGGCTGCTTGTCACGTATGAGGCTGTGCTGGCAGGCAAGAGGAGACCCAACTGAATATTTCTGTCACAGCAAGTGTTTGGATTTGTTTCAGGGTGGCTCACTCTGTGCAGAGATGCCTGCTTCCAGCTTTGTGCACTCTGGCACGTGTTTCCTAATGGACCAGGACTTCTCGCTCAGCCCAGCTGACAAGGAGCATCTCTGTCACCACAGCTGACACACGCCTGCTTTGTTAAATGACATAAGGTGCTGCAGTGCAAGGCACAAGTTCTCCCATGCTTTCAGCTAAACAATTTACTGCTGTGCTGCATATACCCTTTGGTCCAGCAAGGGAGGACCCAGAGCTGGTCAGTGTCCCAGTGGCCAGCTCTGTCCCCCTTGACACTGCAAGGAGCAGTGGAAACAAAGTGACATGTTGACCTAATGTCCTACCTGTAGGGCATTCATACCTACCCTGCCTGACAGCTCCCAAACTGCCTGCTGAGGTTCAGCCCCATGAGGCATTTTCTGCTCTGCTACATCCCAGCTTCTCCAGTCCTCCTGCCTCTGCACCATCCTGGGTGTAGGCAAAGCCAGGGCTTTGGAATGTGTGTTTCTGGCTGCAAACTGAGGTCTTTTCTGCACATCAAATGCTCATCAGCGACTGAGAACACAACCAAGGAGGTTGTGGAGGAGAGGAGGAAGCCACACTTGATCCCACAGAAACCAAAAACCTAATTTCACACCGAAGGAAATTAGCCAGCACGCATTTGGTTAGGGTGGCTGTGCTACTTTGTAAAACGTGACCTTTTAATAAGCTGGAGTGGTGGATCTGAGTTTCAGCTAGTCCACACTGGCAAAATAAAACCACCAGCAGTTAAATATCATCAGGAGAGGGAAGATGGGGTGAAGTGGCCCTCAAAACCATCTCTGTGCACTTCCAAGTCCTGCTTTGCACGACGGGATCACGTCCCTGACTCCATGCCATCACACTCAGCTCCCTCCTGAAGCCAGCAGGATGCTGCAGCATCCTTGGCTGGGCAGTGCTGACTCAGGCACAGAGTCCTGTGCCTGCTCCCTGGCACTGCTGTCCCCCAGATATTTCACCACTAGATATAAAAATCCCCGAGTCAGGCGCTTGTGGCTGTGCTCCCTGCAAGGGGAAGCAGTAAAAGGCTGATTTATGCTCTGAACCACAAAAGCCTTTTATTGCTGCTTTTTTATTTGAATGTAACTCTCTTGCCCTTAAATGTGTACTCCCTTTCTAACAGTCTTGTGGAAGTGGCAGGGCTCTCCACGGGTTAAAGGCAGTATTTTTCAAGAGGATCAAGTTGTCCACCAGGTCCCCGAAGCCCCTCTTGCCCTGGCACAGCCAGTCCTCCTGTCAGCAAGGGAGGAGAGCAGCAGTAAGCTAAGTGCTGCCGGCATGGTCCACCACATACCCCCAGCCCTCAGCTTCCTGGGGTTGTTGGAGAGTTATTCCATCACTTGGAGTATTCCCGACAGTCTTGGGCACTGCTGCTCCTTCAGGGGAGAATAAAACCCCAAGCTGATCTAACAGCAACAGGGATTTAGGAATCTGACTCCAGGCAGCATATTCATTTAAAGAATTATTTCTTAATTTTTATTAATTACTATTAGTCATTTATGGCCCCTTTAAATTCAACTTCTCAAGAAAAATATTGCTTTAGAAAAAAAAAAACAAACCTGTCATTAAATGAACAATTAGCAAAAGCTACAGCTCCACCATAAAAGAGAAATACTGGAGTAGGGGGGAGGAATATTTCAAATTGACTGGGAGATGCAAGTTGTTGAATGGATGGAACGCCAGCCGAGATCCTAAGGAAAGGGTGATGCTGGAGAGGGGCAAAAGTACACAGTGTGGCATTGCTAGGTTCATTGTCAGGCCTGCTGGTAATTACGTGAACCCAGGGTCCTCATGAAACAGGAAAGCTGGACAGGACAGAACGCACGTCAAACCAATATGATTAATGCAACGTTCTCTGTTTATTCGAGAGCAGATGGCAGCTTATATACACTTTTATACAGTTTACAGTTTACAAAGGCACATTCATTGGCAAGCAAACATTGTGTGTCTTTTTCTTAAGGTGACCTAAACCTCACACTATAAACCTATACTACTTCACACCCAGACAGCCCAGTGCTTCCCATCACACCTTAATACAATTTCTAACTGCGCCACAAGCTCTTAATTTCTAACTGCGCCAGAGGCTGGAAAGCCTCACAAGGCCCAGATCTGAGGCCTAGGCTGGAGTAGCTCAAATCTCATTCCAAACATAAATCATGCCCTCTCTCCCTCAGAGATGCTGCAACAATTAGGTGCTTTATTAATGATTTGGAAGCAATAAGAATTAATTGCATCAGAAAATGATGGTACATTGGGAAGAGCTGAAAGCAGAGGTGAGAGCAGAAGCAAGAACAGCGAGAGAGGCAGGGAGGGCTGAGGGGTGTAAGAGGGATTTGATTTCATTCAGGCTCTGGGGGCTTTTCTACAGTTTCCCCTAGTAAAAGAGCACCAATAATGTCTGTGGACAAGGAAGGGGCCCAAAGAGGTCAGACAGGAGGGTTTGGTTTGAAGCAGGAACCATAGAGACCCTTCCTGTCCCGCTCAAGAGAGGAACAGAGACTTGCCTGAGGTGTGAGGCAGGCAGAGTCCCTGCGCAACAAAACTGATCAGCGTGGAGGGGCAGCTGACTTCAGAAGATCCCAGACTGTATAGCAGGGCGTGTTTAAAAGAAAACACTAAACAGACAATACATTGTTCTGCCTGCTTTGCAGCCTAACTGAAGGAAGGGGGAAAACAAAGCCCAGATTAATGTAGAAATTGCATTTAATGATCATCTTGAGAAGCCATAGGACAAAATCAAGGGAGTGAGCTGCCCCAAGCTGTTAAGGAGGAAACCTCTGCCCACTGGATGCCAGTGTTGCCCAACATTAAATCACATGGAGAAAACTCCTCTGGCAAGAGAATATTTGGTGCTTAAAGACACCCAGCCCTCCAGCTACCCAAACACCACCACATTCAAAAGCACACTTGCAACTTACTTGGTGGCACAGTTACATCTATTTGCAACTCATCATTCTGGAGGTAGGCAAAGGTGACAAAGCCAAGGACGAAGCACTGTGTAAAATTTTACTTTTACTGAGCGGACCCTAAAGAAGCCCAAGCAGAGCTTTATTTTGTGGCTCCTCGGGCTGACAGTCTCCATTAACCATCGGTTAATACTGCAGCGTCAGAGCAAACCCAGAGTCGCAGCCCTGTGCTGTTAGAAAGTGTCCTTCATCCCAGCAAGAGACCTTGGGGTGAGAACATTTTGCATGAAGAGCCACTGGTGTAAGAGCTGAGCCTCTCAGCTCTGCATTGCAGTCAGCATGTCGTGTGCCATCCCTCCACGCCACAAATTAATCTACAATTTCTCAGCTGGGAGCCTTTGGAAGCCACATACTAATATGCTTATATGGGAAGAGAGACCATACGAGGTTCAAATAAAGAGCTCATGTAATAAATAAACATGAGGTCAGTATGGGAACAGCAATAATTGCTTTGTATGACAAGATTTGCGTAGCAAACATTCGTGATTAATGTACAGCCGGTGTCAGGTAAGGAGCCTTCACTATCATTGTTCCGTCTGCACCTTCCAATCTAGAAGGTACAGCAACTCCAGCCAGAGCAATTAGTCACTGTTTACTGAGAGGCAGATCGAGCAAAATTTTTCTAGTTCAATATTTGAGCGAGTTTCGCCTCAGAGCCTCTCACTGGATCCATTTCTGCGCCAGGCAGGGATCACACTTCTTTCCTGGGGGTGGCAAGGAGGGATGATCAGCAGTGCTGCTAATCTGCTCAGCAAGGGCACGGGCTGGCTCCCAGCCTCTCCTGCTGGCCTCTCCCAGGTGGTGTTCTCAGGGAAAACCTAAGAAAGAGGCTGAAGACCCTGCATGTCAGGGCTCTGCTTCCTGGCTGCCTTTTCTTTCACCTGCCTCTGCCTGCCAGTTTCACGGCCCCTTGGCCACCGCTGATGCAGGCAGTGGGATGCAGCACCGAGGGCAACAACACCTCCTTCTTTACAGCCTCCTTTCTGCAAAGCTTGCCTAATAAGTTCCAGCTAAACTTCCAGCTCTTTGGCCAAAGAGCAATAATCCCACTTGAAATACTATCTTGATTTGGGGATATTTTTTTTTTTTTTAAAGGCATGCAAGCCTCTGGCTTCCCTGGAAAGGAGGCAGTTTGGCTGGAGGGACTGGGGTTATTCCTCTGAGGGTAATTCCTATGGGAAAACCATTCCATTGTAGCTGGTTGGAGGCAAGGAACTTGCTGCTGCAGTCTTCCACCTTAACTGCTTGGGGGTGCCAGGTAGAGCTGTTAGCATCACTGAGAAGTCACTCCAGGAAGTACTGCACAGAACAGCTGGACAGGCATAAGGAGAGTTCCTTCATGTTGGTGAGATCCAGAAGGGCTTGATCGGGGTAAGCAGGCCTCAAAACCTGGGGCATGCATTTTGGGGACATGAAGGGAAGATCTGAAGGTGTTTTTCTCTTGTGCACTCACAGAATTCAGTTATGACTGAGGATGCCAATCAACTCCTCAAGAGTGATAAATGGCAGCTGCTTTCTCCCACCTGTGATGAGATGTTGAGATTTTCAGTCTGTGTCTTTCCAAGACAAGTCTTGATGAGACACTGTTCCCCAGGATCTGTTAGGGGGGATGTCTGTGTTGGCATTTCACCCTTGTGCTGGGGTGGCTGGTGGTGAGGGGGTGTACTGGGCTGATGCTTGCAGGATCCTGGCACTGCAGCTGTCCCCAGAGCATCCAGGAGGTGCCACCAGGCTGGCAGGGGACATCAGGATGGGGAGTGCATTGGTGGGAGCTGCCATTACACCTCTGTGCCCCTCAGAGCTGCAGGCAGGCTGGAAAACGTGGCTCTCATCAGCTACTTCAGTGCCAAGTCCACCCAGCAGCACAGTGAAGAGTGATCTCCGAGTTGCTGCCGGCCCGCCCTACTGCCCTGAAAACCTCTCTCCCTCCTTTGCAGCCCTTCCACCCTAAAGGTCCCCACCCACTTGGGCTGGGCGCTGGGAAGCCCTGCACTCACCTTGGTGCTGAGAGCGCAGCTGGGGCGCTCTGGGCCATGTGCACCACGGCAAGGCTGGGTGAGCCCTCCGGAGCCGCCGGCGGTGCCTCGCCATGAAGAGGAAGAAGGGCAGAAGCACGCGCCAGGAGGACCTGAAGCGGACGCTCTTCCCAAAGCGCTTCCCCCTCCTGTCCTGGAGCCTGGAGCGTGCCCTCATGGACCTGCGGAGCGCGCAGTGAGGCCTTTGGATGGGATATGGAAGAGCATCGTGGTGCTGGGCCCCCAGGGTGACGTGGGAGAGCTCCCTTGGATGGAATGTTGGGGTGGGTGGCGGTGACGGCACTGGGCCATGGGGACACGAGGGTCCCAAACTGAGCAGGACGGGCCAGGCATCCCCATTTCCCCATTGTTCCTGAATTCCAGAGCCTGGGAGATTTGACTTTTGGCTTTTGCGAGCTGGAGTGAGGAGCCCTTCCCCTCAGGAATTCATCCCTCCTGCCATCCCTCCTGCACTGCTGAGGATCACCCTGGTTGTTTTTCAAGCAATATCCTTAATAATTTATTTATTTTTTTAATATACCCAGTCTCCTTTTTCATGCTGTGAAGTCAAGGATCAGGGAGATCTCAGTCCTGGGAATTGGGGTTGCTCAGCTGTTCCCCATCTTTAGGGCCTTGTGCTGCCAGCTTCTCCTGGGAATGCTGCCATGCAGCAGGAGAATCTCCCTGGAAGTGCCTTGCCCTTGCCCTGCTCACTCTGTCCTCAAACCCAATTGATCCCCTTTGCAAGCCCTGTGGATTTGATGCTCCCAACTCCCTCCTTTTCCTCCTTTTTTGTCCTGATGGGAAGTGAAAGGGACAGGAGGGGAATGGTGACTTTCAAAAGCTGCCAGACCTTCAGCTGCATGTCATAAACCCATTCCTTTCTCTATAATTCACACCATGCTGCTTTTCATTCCTCATCCTTTTTAGTGTGAGTAGTTACTCCTTTTTCCCACTTTAATACAATTGTACCACACTTCTCCTTTTCCATATCCCAGGAAGCTGCTCACCCATTACATGGCATTAAATGGAGTAATTGCAAGATTAGGTTCCTTTGGCCAGGCCATTCAAAAAATGCCATTACAGAGGAACTGCAGGAGAGCGCCTGGAAAATCAAGCCTTGAGGGTGAAAGCTCTGCAGGCATATTTTTATTGCTATTGACCACCCCAGGGCCTCTGGGAGAAGAGAGCCAAGAGCATTTCTGGGGTTTTTGTCCTCTGGGGAGAGAGCGAAGGCAGGAGTGGCTCCATGTGGGGTGGGTGGGATCAGCTGGGATCTAGGTTGTTGTCTTCACTGAGAATTAAAAATAAACATTGTCAGCCCTGGGAGGCAGAGCTGGAGTGCTTGTCCAGCTCCTTGGGACAGCAGGGCCAGGGAGCTCCTGGGGAGCTGTGGAGCTGAGGAAGGGCCTGGAGCAGGAATGGCTGAGGGAGCTGGGGCTGAGGAGATGCTGAGAGGGGCCCTCAGGCCTGGGTGACCCTGTTGTGACCCTGAATGTCCCTGGGTGTCCCTGAGTGTCCCTGTCCATCCCTGTCCGTCCCTGTGTGCAGGAGGGCAGAGCAGCCCCAGGCCCTGCTACAGGCCCAGCAATGGCCCCAGAGCCCCGGGCAGGGCTGAGCCCGGCAATTCCCTGCCCAGGAGGCAGAACTTCCCTGTGGGCACTGGAGCAGAGCCCAGAGAGGCTGTGGGTCCTCCCTGGCTGGGGATATTCCAGAGCCCTGTGCACACCCCACTGTGCCCTGTGCTCGGGATGGCCCTGGGGTGGCACCAGCTGAGCCTCTGTGCTCCCTTAGCCCTGCCCCACTCCGGGATTCTGGGATTCATCCCCCCACATGAGTTTTTTGGGTGACCCCCGGGTGAAGGTGTTCCCGAGCTCTCTCTGGGTTTCATTCAGCAGGAAATCATTTTGCCACATTCTCCAGTGGTGTCACCGAGGCCGTCACTTGCCGGGTCACAGATGGCTCCTGACTGTCCTTGCTCCCTCTCTGGGCTGGGGATGGAAAGTTCCTGGGTGAGCTGAAGGGAAGGATCCCTCTCTGTGCCATCAGCAGGTGCTGGCCGTGACCTCCCAGCACTTGGGCCTTGTCACCGTCACCCCTCTGCTTTATCCTGAGCCTCTCCTCAGGTGGAGCCCGGCTGTGGTGGCACCCCCAGAGCGGGGAGGGACATAAAGGACAGCAGAGCCATCTGTGAGCCAGGGCAGGGCTGATAAGGAGCTGGTTTGGGAGGAGTGACTTGGAATGCTGCATGTAAATGTGGGAGTGCAGAGTCCCAGATAAGATGTGGGCGGGTGAGATAACAAAGGGTCAGGAGGGCTGATCCCGGGAATATTTCCTGAGAGCAGCTGTGTTCAAAGCTGGCTGCAATTCACTGCCTGCTTTTCCTTGACAGGGAGGTGACCTCCCTCTGCTGCCCGCTGAGGTTTGGGGTTGATATTTGGGTAGTATTTGTCAACAGACCAGACCAAACACCGCCTTGATTTGTGTTCTAAGGCACCTGCTGTTTGTAACGGGGATTTTCATGAGAGAGGCAGCAAGGGGAGGGCGTGTAATTTAATCTCCAGGCTGTAAAAATCCATTTCTGCTTGTACTTGTTGATAATGTAACTGTGACACAGCTAATACAAAATGACCCAAATGCACTTTCACAGAGTTGTCATAATGAAGGTTGGTCTGTACCCACAGGTGCAGGATGCTGCTCACAGTTTGATGGAAAACTGGAACAACTGGGGTGTTTTTTCTCTTTTTTTTTTTTTGTGTTTATGGTCCTTCAAATATTAACAACATTTTTTTTATAGCTGCCCTCTCTGCAGTACTTTCACCTGCAGTTGTCCAGGGCTCCATAAAATAACCAATTTTTTTGAACTAAAGAAAAACTGACTGGAGGAGGAAGACCAGGTTTGGGTGAGGGTGGATTTTTTCCAAGGAATTCCAAGGGCAGAGTGGGACCTCCTGTAAAATAAACATTTTGTGTGGTCATCAGTTGCTTCAGGAGTATGTCGCTGTCGAGGCAGGACGGGAAAGAGAAGACTGACTCAGAAGACTGCTGAGAGTAAAACTCCGGTTTATTCAAAATACACCGCTCTTTTATTTACATTCTTTCCCAACTCTTTCCCAGGCTTCTGCCTGGCTAGAAACTCTCCATTTCTCTCTTTGACTGAATCTGAGACCCACGGGAGTATAGATTAAATCCTTGGAGATGTAGATGTTAGAAAAAGAACAGAAATTACCCCTTGGAACAAAACCAAACCTGTCTATGCTGGCTGGTTTTGTCTGTCTTGGTACCTGGGGTACGAGTGCCACCAGGACCTCATTTCTGGAAGGGCTGGAAATGGACAGTGAGGGGTTTGGGATGTGGGAAAATCACTGCCTGGAGAGGCTGGGGTGTGTTCTGGGAAATGCAGGCACTGGGAGAGCAAATCCTTCAGCTGACTGTCAGAGCAAGACACACTTTTTGTGTCTCTTGGAGATCTCTTGGGTCACTTCTTCTGTCTCTCGCGTAGAAATTCTGGCCCACCTGCCATAATTAAAAGTTGGGATACAAAATTAGGTGGAAGTGCAGGACGGTGTGATAGGCAGGATGAGTGTGGCTCCAGAGAAGGGAACAGGAGTGGGAGTGAGCAGGATCTCATGCCCAAAGGTGGCTGGGGTGGGTCAGAGGATGGAGGATGCGCTCCTGGAGGCAGTTTGGGTGCATGAGAAGAGGCTGAGAGTGCCCCACAGGAGAAGCATCACCATATGGGACTATAAAGTGAAGGGAAAACCCCCTCGTGATTCGTGCAAGTGAGTAAGCAATTGCTGTCCCTACCTGCCTGCAGGCAAGAGGTTTTGGTGTGAGTCTGCTGTTCCAGGCTTGGCCAAGGACACAGCCTGGGAAGCTCAGCCCAGTTTGTTTTGAAAAGCCCCACAAAACACAAGCACATGTACAGGAGGCATGGAAACTGCAGCTTGTGTTGGGAGCACAGTTGCTGGGTTTATACACTTCAGCCAGGAAGAAAGGAATTCTTGTTGAAACTTGTTCTGTCTGTTGCTCTCTATGTAAATTTCACATATTTTGTGGGATGCTGCATCCACAGAGTAATCAGAAGGCATGGGGGAAAAAAGAGGCAACATTTGCAGATAGTCCAGTTTCCATTTCTGCTTTGCTGCTGCACATGATTAGCACATTAAACATAACTGCTAGCGCTCATTTACAAAGACTGTGAATAAATCATTCCTTTGATCGTCTTCAAAATCCAAGAGAAAGAAGAGATAGGGTAGGATAAGGATTGCATTAAGTATGATAGTGTTTAGAATTTCTTCAGTCTTGAACGTTCTTTATTCAGGGACCGACATATTAAAAATTTAAATTATTCCCATTAAAACATTGTTCCCTGGTACAGCTGTCAAGAGGAAATAGAACATAACTAGGACATTTGTGTCTGGCCAAAAGTCACCAAAATCTCCAGGCATTCCCAAGGAGAACTCTCAAGGAAAGTGTCAGAATCCCAAATGACCTTGACATCACCTCCGAATCAATAGCTTGACATCTGATAGAGACAAGTGGAGAATGCTCAGCGATAAAGGGAGCTTGTGTGGTGCAGCAGCAGAACTCAGGCAAAGAATTAAGGGATAAGGAAAATGTCAGACTATAAAAATCAACGAGATACTGTTGCCAAAAATTAGAATTCTCACCTTGGGCTGTAGGAAAGGAGAAAAGCGGTAGAAGAGGGTAGGCAAGACTCAGAGGCTGATCCCCATCCTCTGCCTGTGATACCACTCCTGTTGTTCTGAAGCTTTTCAACAAGATGTCTAGGGACAAACTGTAAAGAGTCTAGAAAGGAGAAGGAGGAAAGGAATAAAAGATGATCAGATCTGAAAGTGAGTTTTATCCGGGGAAAGAAGGAAGGAAAGAAGGAAAGAAAGGGAAGGGAAGGGAAGGGAAAGGGAAAGGGAAAGGGAAAGGGAAAGGGAAAGGGAAAGGGAAAGGGAAAGAGAAAGAGAAAGAGAAAGAGAAAGAGAAAGAGAAAGAGAAAGAGAAAGAGAAAGAGAAAAGAACAACAGAGAAAGAGAGAGAAGGAAGGAAGGAAGGAAGGAAGGAAGGAAGGAAGGAAGGAAGGAAGGAAGGAAGGAAGGAAGGAAGGAAGGAAGGAAGGAAGGAAGGAAGGAAGGAAGGAAGGAAGGAAGGAAGGAAGGAAGGAAGGAAGGAAGGAAGGAAGGAAGGAAGGAAGGAAGGAAGGAAGGAAGGAAGGAAGGAAGGAAGGAAGGAAGGAAGGAAGGAAGGAAGGAAGGAAGGAAGGAAGGGAGGGAGGGAGGGAGGGAGGGAGGGAGGGAGGGAGGGAGGGAGGGAGGGAGGGAGGGAGGGAGGGAGGGAGGGAGGGAGGGAGGGAGGGAGGGAGGGAGGGAGGGAGGGAGGGAGGGAGGGAGGGAGGCTTCAGTACCTGCCGGGCTTTCTGAGCCACTCACCAGCATTCCCAGTATGTTTGCAGGTACTCCAGGGAAGCTCCTTCTCATCTGCAAAGCAGAATTGCAGCCTAAGCCACTTTTCCCATCCTGTAATTCCCCTCTTTAGCCACAGACTGGGGAGAAGTGGCAAACTGCAAACGGATTGATTACCCAAACTTGGGTGATCCCTGTCCAAGGAGGCAGGAAGGAAAACTGAAAATATTCCTGCAGTTGGGCAAGTTGGAGCCAAACAGCACTGTAAGAATGTGTGTGATTAGATCAGGACCAGTTGCTGTGTGTGAGCTCTCTCCCTGTTAGCACATCTACCAGCTCATCAATGTCCATGGAAGCAAAAGGCTGCATCTGCCTTTAACTGGGACAGATAAACTGCAGGCAAGCCAAATTCCTAGGCATGCCTGCACATGTCTGTGCAGAGCTATAGTCTCTCTTGGTGATCTCATTTAAACATAGTCAAAATTATTAAAAGATGCTGCTATATGGATATGACAATTCGTGCAAATAAAATTGTCATATATTTTATCGTTATGTACTGTTAAGATACTCTTCTAAGAAGTTTTTAAAAACACACAAACCAGCGACAGGGATTGCAACACAATGTTGAAACCACCTGGACAAAGGAGGGAGGACTCCATTCACAAGCAATTGAACATGATGCACAAGAGTAGATGGGCAGCTGGCAGGAGGTTTGTTTATGACTCCAGTGGTGTCTGGACTTGCTCTGCTGTTTGTGTCTCCAAGGTCTGACTCAAACCCAGTTCAAGCCAGAGGAAAGAATCCCAGCAGTTTAGCAGATATAAAGCTGCAGCTCTGGAAAGGATAAACTTTTGGTAACACATCCTTTCATAAGTCTCTCTTCTTTCTGACGGGCTGGTGACTCTCCTCAAGCTGGGGTTTGCTGGTGGTTATTGGGGCATGCACAAACACATTTCATCCTGCTGCTGCTACCCACATGCGCTGCACCATTGCAAGAGATTCTGGCACCAGTGCTGTACCCTCTGCACACCCCAGATAAATGCTCTTCCCTCCTCTTGGGCAGTGCCTGGACCTCTTGGGCCTCCATTTGCTGCCCTTTTGCCTTTGCTTTGAGATCACAGAATGGTTTGGGTTGGATTGGGCCTCCAAGCCCACTGCCTTCCATGGGCAGGGACACCTCCCACCAGCCCAGGTCGATCCAAGCCCCATCCAGCCATGTGGCTCTACCTCTGTCTCTATCTCTATCTCTACCTCTTTCTCTATCTCTATCTCTATCTCTATCTCTATCTCTATCTCTATCTCTATCATCTCTATCTCTATCTCTATCTCTATCTCTATCTCTATCTATCTCTGTCTCTAATCTCTATCTCTGACTGCCTAAATCTGTTTATTCTAATGCAGCTGAGGTCCTATGGAGGGCACTCATGGCCTTCCTGGTGCCTCCCTTTCCTAATCCAAGTCCAACAAAATATTCACTTAAATTTATTCTCACTCTGGAAAACCTCTGTTTCCCCCAAGAGTAAGGACAAGGCTTACAGAGAGAGGACACATTTCATCAGACCAAACAAGACAGGCCAAACAGCCAGGCTTTTGCTCTGCCAGTCCTTCCTTAGGGTTTTATTAAGAGATTTCTCCATGGTCTCCCCTGGGCAAGGACAGCTTCCTGGTGGATGTGCCCGCAAGGTCTGCGATTTGTAAGGCAAAGAAATGGTTTTGATAATCCACAACTTGCTTAACAAGGACTCCCCACACAAAAATGGTTGCTTGTCTTCAAAGGAGTGCTTCTGGAGAGCTACTTTGTGGCCAGTCACTCAGCTTTACTGATCCTCATTAGACCAGAAAAGTACACGCTTTCCCTCCAGGAAGAATGTGTAAGTGTTGGAATGTCTAACGTTAGAAATTATTGAAAGTGAGCAGTTTGAAATGGTCATTTTCCTACAGCTGGAATTTAAAAGATGACAGTTTTCTTTCCCGTGTCCATTCTCATTATTTATCAGAACTTTGGCTGTGATTTTACATCCCTAACAAGTAAAATGGATAAGCCAGACCCCTTCCGGGCCACCGCATCCCATCTCCTTTGCCTGCTGCTGCTTCGGCCTTTACCAAACGCCTGCACTGCCACCTTCTGCCTGGCTTACATCTCACAGCTGAATTTCCACCACACTTTTGGTTTTTCTTTTGCTCATCCTGCCGAATTCAGGATGTATGTCCTAGGAAAGCTTGGAATACAAAGAAGAAACAACACGTGCATATGCACAATCAACATGGTCTGTAAACTGATTTTTTTCCCTAGCTGGTCTCTATTAATTGTGCTGTGCTTACTTCCTAGCTTTAATTTGGAGGAAGGGAACTCTCCAGTGCTACTCCCCATGACCCAAAAATATGAAAATATTTTGCCCAGAGAAGCTGTGGCAGCCACATCGCTGGAAGTGTTCCAGGCCAGGTTGAACGGGGCTTGGAGCAACCCAGGATAGTGGAAGGTGTCCCTGCCCCTGGCAGGGGTCATCTTTCAGGTCTCTTCTAAACCCAACCATGCTGTGATTCTAGGAGAAGAAATCCAAGTGAAGCATAACCATGGCTTAGGTTAAAAACAAAACTCCCTTTTTTCTTTCTTTCTTTCTTTTCTGATGGCATATTAGCTAAATGCAATGTCAGGCTGAAGGGGAAAAAATATCTGAAAGCCGAGTGAACCCAGATGTACTGTAAACCCTCCCACATCACCCATTTTAAAGAATTCTTGGTCTTTTTCCTTTTCTGATTGAAGGAAGGGATACCAAAATCACCCTCTACTTAGAAAAAAAAATGTTCTTAGTGAACATGCTAATCCCTGCAGCAGCCAGCCTCAGGCCAAGTGGCACTTCCAAGCAGGAGCAGGTCCTGGAAGAGAGATGGGCTGGGCACCGTCTCCTGGAAGGCATCAGAGTCATTAGTGAATGTCTAAACCCCAACCTTTAACAGAAAACCAGTTCTTGCAGGCTCCAGAGACCCGATGCATGCAGGAAAAGGTTGGGAATAATTCCCCTGCATCATAAACAGGATTTTTCCCATGCTGAGGGAACAGTGGCATCTGGTGTTGGCTGGGCTCTCCTGCAGCCAGCGCTTCCCGGGAGGCTGATGGACATTCCCTGGACATGGGCAGGGTTTGGCTCCCCAGCGGCACCTGGGCCATGCAGGATACCCGTGGGAAATGGATTTGTAGAGAATTCTCCAAGCCTGACAGAAGGCTCACAGATCTGCATGTAAACCTTGAGATAAGAAGTGCTGACTTAGAAATGCCATGGAACAGGACAGACATTGTTGAGAGAGAAATGGGACTAGAAACGAGTTTCAAAGGATGGCCTTGCAAATAACCTAGATGCTTTGGAGAAATAGAACTATGAAAGATGCACTGGAGTAGGACCCACGAAGGGTAATTTTAGATTATTTGCTTTAAGGCATCTACAGCAAGGTGTGGCAAAAGCTGATAGGCCAAGAAACACTTATAGGGTATTGTAATTAAAAAAACAGCTTCTGATTGTCTTGGGTGAATTGTAACATCTGTATTGTCTCACCCTTCCCATGAGACTGGAAATGGAATAAAAGTTTTTAAAACATGTCTCAGTTGCCCCATCTCTGGGTCAGAAAAGAACTTAATCCAACAGGGTCTGGCTCCCCAGTGGCACCTGGGACATGCAGGATGCCCAAGATGTCTCCCCAGATATCAGGTGGGGGGCTCAAACCCATCTGAATGGCAGCTGGAGGCCAGGGTAGTGCATCAAATCCCAAACCGCTTCTAGTGAAGCAGGGAATCGCTCTGTCGGGGCAGGAATTCCAGGACCCAGGACTGTTGTGCATCTCCCTGGTATTTTCTGTGGAATTTAGAAAAGGCAAACTGCTCTCTGCATTTTGCTGGTTGAAATACAGTTTATTGGTCTCCTATCCCAGTGCATGAAAGGACATTTCCTACGGAGGTGGACACCATGACCAAGTTGAGCCTGGATCAAGATGGAAACAATTTCTGCTGGCTCCTATCATTTTTCAAGTTGCAGATTTTCCAAAGCTCTGCATCCTTCTACTTCACCAAAGGTTGTTCTGCAATATTTTCAGGATACCCCAGGACCAGTTTTAGCTGAGTGCTGGGACTGACAGGCTTTTTTCTGTTCCTTTTGTGATCAGTCCACAAGCAGAAGTTGTGAGCCAGTTACTCCTCCCGAGTGTGCAAAGGAGCAGCTCTGCTCTCATCCAACAAATCCCAGCTCCTCCTTGTGGCTGCACTCAGAAACTCTCAGCAGCTAAACTCACTCAGAGATACTGATTATTGTGCCTTTTGGGCAGTCTGCCCTATGAAGTTACAACAAAACGCATTTTGGTTACCGAAATCAGAACTGGTCTGACAGCCCTGACAGCGAGGGGCAGCTCTGCAAGGGCACTGCTGAACGCTGACCTCCGTGGTCAAACAAGCAGCACAGCTAAAAGGATTTCTCTTCTTGCCTCTGAGGTTTCCAGACTCATCAGGTGGTTTTAAATAACAGCCAGCACTGTAAGTGACAAGGTGCCAAGGGCTGATTTTGGGTGGCGCTGGGTACCTTGGCACGGTGCTCCTCAGAGCGTGGATCTCTCTGTTCCATGACAATTTGTTCAAATCAAGCCCTGGATTTGTCGTGGACCAAAGTTTATTTTCTATAAAAACACAAGAGGTTTTCCAAACAGCAGCTGAACTCC